>NC_083349.1:174505079-175133079 GCF_030254825.1 Meriones unguiculatus
TTGATGAAGGTGGGTCAAGGGATTCAGGCCAGCCTGGGCTACACAGTAAAGCCTTGTCTCATGAAGTGGGGAGAATTAACAAAAAACAACCACAAAAAGGGGTGGGTCAGTAAATATACATGGAAATAAATCACCATGACTATTTAAGATGCAATAGATTCAAACCCACAAAGCCTTAAGATGATGGCGTTATCAGATAAGAAATAATGACGGAATGTTGAAGAGAACAGAAGACAATAACCAAGCACTCTGTAAAGAGTGTAATAGTGATCAAGTTGGAAAAGGGACAAGGTCAACTTTCGTAAATAAAAATAAGGTTTGTGTGATGGCTCAGCAGGATAAGACACTTGACATAAAGGCTGATATCCTGAGTTTGATCCCCAGAACGTATGTGGTGGAAGGAGAAAACCGACTTCTACCAGTAGCCCTCGGACCTTCATGTGGATGCAGTGACACACTCACACACACACACACACACACACAAATTAATGTAATACGTAACAGCATGGTCTGGTGCCTTGTATCTGATTGATAACTATTTTGCTCCCCCAGGTCTGCTTCCTGTCTTTTATGAACAGACAGTCTCGTACCCCAAAATGGCGTTTGTAACCTTGCCTAAGAAATTATTCCTGATTGGCTGAATAAAAAGGCTTACACGTGGGAAGGGCAGACCTGAGGGGCAGAGCTAAGGCTCTTGGACTTTGGGGACAGAAGAATCATGTGAGAGAGAGACAGGTAGAGGGGAAAGAAGGAGGCAGAGCCTCTATGGATTAGAATAGGGAGAAGCATGTGGCCGGATTAGTGTGGGTAGAGGAAAGCAGCCCGGATGAAAAGAATAAGCAAGTGTTTATGGAATTATGGATTGGAAGTAGCCCAGATAGAAATTATCAGAGTAATTGGCATGGGATGGGGACTGGAAGGTAATTAGGTAGCTTAGGGGTTAATATCTGCCCAGCCCCAGGTAAAATAAGGCTGTTCTAAAATCTATCAGGTGTTTGTGTCTTCATTGATTTGATACTGAGTTAGATAAGACCACCGTAATAATTATAGGCTGTTAGTAATAAACCATATCAGCTAATTTTATATTATCTACAATAGTAATATATGCAAAATTTGCTGAAATAAAACGGTTACGTGGGTGTGGTGACTCACACCTGTAATCCTAAATCCTACCACTTGGGAGATAAAGGCAGGAAGATAAGTTCAGAGTCAGCATGGATTATGTGAGACCATGTCTCAAAAAAGCAAACCAGCAGCAGCAAAAAGTAGTTAAAAAGAGGTTAATTACATATTAAATAAATCTGAAGATTTAAACTTTTGAAAAAATTTTTAAAATGGGAATAGATAAATATTTTCTGTGTGTGGCAAAAAAAAAATTTGACTTAATAGAAGGGGTATTAGCTAAACAATATAAAAATAAAATGAAGCAAACCTGAAAAAAAATAAACCTGAAGAGATGGATAGCTAATTTGAATACATATCTGATACTATTCAAACAGACACGAAGATGAAAATATGAAAAAGAGATTAAGGGGTATGTCATGTAGAATGAAAATGTGGCACATTTTATTCAGATCTCCATGGAGAGGATGGAAGGGACGCCATTATTCGTTTTAAAGATTTATTTCACTTTTCGTTATATGTGTGTGCACATAAGTTCAGGTGCCCTTAGAGGCCAGAGGCATCACAGGTGTTACAGCCCCTGGAGCTGGAGTCATGATGTGACTGTGAGCTGCCTGACAAGAGTCTGGGGGAACCCAGCTTGAGTCCTCTGCAAGAGCAGTATATACCAAGCCATCTCATCAGCCCAGGAATCTGTGTGTGTGCTATGTTGCCCTGGCTGACCTGAAACATTCTATGTAGACTAGGCTGACCTCAAACTCAAAGAAATCTGCTTGCTTCTACCTCCCGAGTGCCTAGCTTACCTTACCCAGCCTGAAAAGTCATTATTTTAAAAGTTGGTGACTAGGTATTTCATTTTATTTTGGTTTTTCCAGACAGGGTTTCTCCGTGTAACTCTGTCCTGAGCTTGCTTTGTAGACCAGGCTGGTTTCAAACTCACAGAGATCTGCCTGCCTCTGCCTCCTGACTGCTGGGATTAAAGGCATACAATACCACGCCCGGATTTTTCTTAATTTTTTCCCCTTTATTTTTATTTTGTGTGTGGATGTTTCGTCTATACACCGCATGCATGCAGTGCCTGCAGAGGCCAGGAGAGGGTGTGTGATCTTCTGAATTGGAGCTATGGATGGTTGTGAGCAGCCTTTTAGGTGCTGGAAATCAAACTCAGGTCCTCTGGAAGAGCATCCGGGGCTCTTAACCACTGAGCTGTCTCTCCAGCCCTATATTTTCTAAAACTACTAAGTGTACAAAATGATTAATAAACAAAAAAATAGAAAAATATGTCCATATGTGCAATAAACAGTAGTAAAAAAAAATTCATCAAAGACAAAGTGAAAATCTTAAAAGCAGAGAGAGAAAAACAAGCCTTCTTTTAGAAGACAGTAATAATGGAAATCAGTAGAAATCAGAGTAATTTCTTTCAAGAGAACAGCAAAAATGATGACCAACTAAGAGTATTTTGCCTGAAAAAAAAAAAAAAACAGACTTTCATACATGAGAATAAAATAAATTTATCATCAGATATAACAAAACCTGGGCTTTCCCATGAACAATAATAATAATAATAAAACTTTTACAGAAATACATGACAGAAATACAATACAGAAAAGTATTCCAAGAGGATGGTTTGAGAAAAAAAGGACAGGCAAATAAGTGAACCAGTAGATCTGAATAATGCCCTGGGAAATGCTCCTGTTTCGCCTGCAGTCCTCAACGCCTGAGAAACAAAAATGTAAGCACATACTAGGTCTTAATTTAGGAGGAATTATCAGGTTTAAAGCATTTCAACGTACTTGAGTTCTGTGGGAAGGAAGAAGTGGTTAAGGTAGCAGCTTCAGGTTTTAGTAAGAACTCATGGAGAAGGCATGAATAACCAACAAAAGATCAGAAGTTCAAGGTCAAACTTGGCTACATAAGGAACTTCAAGCCAGCTTAAGCTGCATGAGAGACTACATCAGATTATAGTTCTATTACATATATGTACATAGCATATCAACTATTATATGATCCATAAGTTATATACTTTCAATTTTTATATATTACATATATATATTTAGTTTACCAATAAAGAAGCAAACATATATTAAGGATACAAATACAAATTCAAATCCATTATTCAACTTCCAAGAGAAAAAGAGGGTAAAAAAAAATAAAAGAAAATGTGGGATAATAGAAAGCAAAAAAATTAAATAATAGGGGAAAAGCTAATTTGTGAATGATCTAAATCATGCATTTAAAATGCAGATACATGTCAGATCACATTTTTAAAAATCCTGCCATATACTATTTAATTGAAATATATTGAAAAGAATGTTTTGGAAATGTTGAAAGTTACCAGAAAAGATATACCAAGCAAATGCTAAGCAAAAGAAAGCTAGGTCAATATTTACATAAAGCAAACTGGACTATAGGCTGGGCATGCTGGCCCACACCTGTAATCCTAGCTACTGTTTGATAAGGAGGGTCAAAAGGTCAAGGTCTGTTTTGGCTACATTGTGAATTCAAAGCCAGTCTGGGTGACTGAGCAAAACACTGTCTCAAAATAAATAAAATGGGCAAGGGGAGTAACTAGGCTAACTCAGAGTTACCTCTTGCATTCTCAAGTACCCCAGTACTGCAAGTAAGAACACTATAAAAATAAAGAACATGTTTACAAGGAACCCCTGTCTCAAAAAACCAATAATAATAATAAGCATTTGTAATAGTAATAATAATAAAGAGGAAGTCTAGAAAGATACGCCACTGCTAGCTACTCCTGTCACTAGGATGTCTTTCTTTCTGATCCACTTTTCATTACTGAAGCAAGGCACCTGCAGTTGGCAAGCCTTAAAAAGAGAAGGGATTTATCTGATTCACAGTACAGTTCCAGAGATTCAAAGATATGGCACGACATCAGAGCAACGCTTTGACAAGAGCTTTTGTGGGAATGAGGGGACCTCACTGAGCAGGAAGCTGAAGAGTAATCTGGGGGTCAGGCTCAGGCTCAGGCTCTCAGAGCAGTTTGCTCTTAGGAGAACTTCAGGAGAGCAGCATTCCCGTGGAAACGCACTACCTTCCATAAATATTGTTAGCCTTATCAACAGACTAAAGGACACAAATCATCTCGACACATTGCAAAACAAATATTTGTAAAATTTAATGTTTATTCTTGATTAAAAGCTTTTAGTAAAGTAGAAAAGAAAGAAGTAAAAGGAAACTTTAAGGCCTGATAACAGCTACGAAAAACAATTGTTACACATCAGAAACAACCCTTTAAAAAAAAAAAAAGAAGTATGGATCTTACGAGCATGCTCATATTTTATATTGTTCTGATAAAGCAAGAAAAATAATAATAAAGGTAGGAAACAAACACAAAATTGTCACTTTATTTAAATCAGACAATTTTTCTCTGTAGCAAATATAACCGTCCACCCCACAGCTAAGCAGCTTAAAACAATAACAATTTTATTTGCTTGCGGTTCCTCATATTAACAATTTGGGCTGGACTCAAAGAGACAATTCATTTGCCGGGGCTTCCTGGGGTCATTTCTAGGATTGTGTCACCCAGCAGCTTGGATTGGAGCTGCATGACTGAGTCGCTTCACATGTCTAGCGACAAATGCCCAAGCAGGTTTAGAACTTCCCGGCTATCATAGCAGATCTTTGTTCTCTGTGCCTAATCCAAGCTGGCAGACCTCAAAGTCGTAGGTTAAGAGGCAAACGCAACTTCTGCAAGGCTTCTTAAGTCTTGGTCCTGGAAGTTCTTCGGCATTGCTTCTGCTGTGTTATGTTGATCAACGCAAATCACAAAGCCAGCCCAACTTCAGTGAGTTCAGAAAGTGGTTTCTTTTTCTCTGAAAAGATAAAATAATTGTTATCTACTGTTTTTGAGGGTAGATATGTTTGTGTATATTATGGTGTGAGTGTGAGTGTGTGTGTGTGTGTGTGTGTGTGTGTGTGTGTGTGTGTGTGTAGTGGGCCTGCTCATAATCCCAGTTCTTGGGAAGCTGAGACTGGAGGTTGGTGAGTTCTATTAAGCTCCTGCTCACTACAGCCCCCCCTCCTGAATGACCCCCAGTCACTCAAACTAGGACCTTATATGGAAACAAAAAGGCCAGCTCTTGCCTGAGAACTCACCCTTCCCCTTGTGGGAGACTGTAAGAACCTCCTATTTTGGGTCCAGCACACTACATCTCTGGCCCCCTGCCCTGGCACCGGTGAAGCCCAAGAGCCGCAACAATAAACCTGAGCTTGTTTGCTGCCAATTTGGTCTAATCTGGTCACTTAGCATTGAACCCAAGCTTCTCAAGTTCAACTCCAGCCTGGAATACAGAACAAGACCCTGTGTAAATAACTAAAAAAACAAAATTTAAAGGTCATCAGTTGTTCTGAGGATTCAGTGTTCAAGGACACCAAAAAAAAAAAATGATTTTGAGAAAAAATATAAATATCATCTAAGGTTGAACATGTATACATCCCAAGGCCCAGACATTCTTCTGGGCATATGCTCTAGTGAAACTTACTTTACTATTTCATTGTGCAGTTTTGTTGTTTTATTTTGAGGCAATCTCATGTAATCCAGGCTATTCTCAAGCCTGTTATGTAGCCAAGGTTGGCATTGAACTGAGCCTTCTGACTCCACTCTCAAGTTCTGGGAATCTAGATGAGTACCGTCTCCATTCAGCTTGCTCCATAGAAACTATTAACCCTCAAGGTTAGGCTGGGAGTCTGTCTTAGTTCATTTTGTGTTGCTGTAACAGAACACCTAAGACTGAGTAATTTATAAAGAACACAGATTTATTTCTCACCATTTTGGAAACTGGAAGAGCCAAGATTAAAGCCCGTACAACTAGTAAAGTCCTTCTTTTCTGCATGATCCCAGGCTTTGAGAAGGATCCAATCAAATGAAAATTTGAGGTAGTTGTGCTGGCTAGTTCTTCAGTAAATTTAACACAAGCTAGAATCACCTGGAGGAAGGCACCTTACAACACATCTATTTTAGATCTGCTGTAGGCAAGCCTGAAGGGCATTTTCTTCATTAGGAATTAATGAAAGAGGGCCCAGTCCTTTACAGGTAGTGCTAACTCTGGGCTTGTGGTTCTAGGGTCTATAGGAAAGCCGACTGAGCAAGTCATAGGGTGCAAGCCAGTAAACAGCACTCCCCCATGACCTCTGCCTCGGCTCCTGCCTCCAGGTTCTTTCCTGTTTGAGTTCCTGTCCTGACTTCCTTAAGTGAAGAACAACAGTGCTGTGGAAGTATAAGCCAAGTAAACTCTTCCCTCCTCAAGTTGCTGTAGGTCATGGTGTTTTATCCCAGCACTAGAAGCCCTGACTAAGGTAGAAGTGCTGTTCATAGGAGAAGGTGAAAGGAAAACACTTGGCTAGGCACTGCATCGTGAAGAAATAACCAGGTTGTCATCTAGAAAGAAAGCATTATGGAATGCCCCATCTTCCTAATTGCACCTAATTCAGGGTCCTTGCTTCCTTAGGTCCTCTTCATACACGTTCCTATTGTGACCCTCCTATTGAGGTACCGCACAGTCCTCCGAAGCACCAAAGCCTCCCAGCTGGAACAGTGATAAACACAACTCACTCACATACAGGCATACCTGGTGGTCTTTGGCTGGGAGACATAACAGAATGAACATAAAGTTTATGTCTATAGATGACATCACCTTTGAAACTTGCAGTTGGGAAATGTTTGCTATAACCCATAATTACTTGATAAAATGGAGGTGATGTGGAATTGAGAGAATAGATGTGTTGCAGCCGGTGTGATGACTTACAGAGTGAGTAAAGGCACTTGTACCAAGCTTAGGACCTGCTTGGTAGAAAGAATCAACTCCTACAAGGTATCCTCTCATCTCCACCTGTCCCCACACTGTTGCACACATACACACATACACATACATGCACACATACACAGACACACACTCACACATTCACACACAATACATGAAGTAAAAAAAGAATTTAAAAGAGTGTTTGTGTGTATATACAGATATGATTTCAGGCTCTCGAACAGGACAAGGCACTAACAGATAAACTTGAATCAGTAAAATAACATTAGGACACTGTTCGAAACCAACAAAGAGGGGTCATCATTGTGCCTTGGCTTGACTCAGTTTCCCTCCAGCCATTGATAGCTTGGGAAGATAAAAACTTATAGGGATTGAGAATGACCTGCTCTGAGAAAAAGAAAAGAAGAGAGGGACTGGAGAGATAGTTTAGTAGTTAAAAGCACTGGGTGCTCTTGCAGAGGACCAGAGTTTAATTCCCAGCAACTATCTGTAACTCCATTTCTAGAAGATCCAATACCTTACAAGGGTACTGCAGGTATATGGAGCCCAGGCATACAAGCAGGGAAAATACACATGAAATAGAAATAAATAATCAAAGAAGAAGAAGAAGAAGAAGAAGAAGAAGAAGAAGAAGAAGAAGAAGAAGAAGAAGAAGAAGAAGGCAGACACAAAAGAAAAAAGACACAAAACACGTGAGTCCTTTAGCCCCAGTGTATCCAGGGTTGGCTATGACTCAGTTGATCAGGAAGAGAGCTGTACTATACTGTGACGCCCAGAATTAACCTGTGAGCCCCACCTGCCCAAGGACCAAGTAACTTCCTGGAATTCTGGGAACTGTAGTTCTTAGAAAATAAAAAAAAAAAGCCTCGAGGGAAAGTACCTATAGGTTTGTCCTTCTAACACTCTGTATCACGTGGCTCAGGGCCATTCTCAGAGGGGAAATTCCAGGGAATGGTCCTGACTAAAGTCCATCTCTTGGTCAGAATTTAACATTTAATGATGTTTGCTTTAAATTTGGCCGAATGTGGTGGGATTGTTTTATCTCTGGTGAAGCTCAGGATTAACAGTACCCAGGACTGTTAATATAAGGGTCCATTAGTACATATCTGGTGTTTAAAAACACTTAAATGTCCTGGGTACAACATGGTCCTTGGGGTATTTCATAGGTGAGGAAATGGCCTCAGAGAGGTTATACTCCTTATTTCAGGTCACTTGCTCAGTAGAATAAATACTTGCCTGCAATCTGGCTTCAAATATCACCTAAGTTGATTGACCATAACAGCTTGGACAGGAATCCCCAGCTGCACACGGCATAAAGCACACAACAGGAATCCAAAGGAACAAGGAGCCAGACATAGAGAGAAATTTGCTCTGAAGGACCACTCAGAAGGGTACCTGCTCCTTTCCACTCTTGTCTTTCTTACAAACATCCAAGAATAAGTTACTCACAAAATGCTAGAACTAGGGGTGGAGGAAGGTACAATTTAAACTGGTCACTGGGCTTACGTGGTACCAGACTCCTCAAGTAGCAAACTTCCCTAAAATAGAAACAGGAGCTGGCTCCAATGCATCTGCATCGTCCCCGTGACTCATGTGGTAGGCTCTTCCTCAGCCTGTGGAAATGAGACAATTGGAGTGCCAATGGGCCAGCTTGCTGGAAATGAACGTGTGGTCCTGAGTTCCCCTGGACACCCTCAGAGTCATAACGTCCTGCAGGACTGGCTCAGAGTCCGTGTTCCCTCTGAGTCCCTTCGCTTTTCAACAGGTGGCTCTCAGAATACTGAAGAGGTAAGGCAGTGTTTCCAAAGCAACTGTAAGCATGGGACAGGACATGTAACTACAGGTAGAGAGAGGCCACTCCTCAACTGCCATCGAGTCTGGTCTCCAGTCCTATGTTACAGCACCCCTGCTCCCTGTCCTTCTGCTCTGCTGCTCTTTCTGCTCAGCTGAGCACAGGGCTGAGGAGGAACCTGAGCTTGTTTGAGACTATTTTTTTCTTTTGAGGAAAATATACACCATCTTTCTGGATCATGGAAATGGAATAAAATCAAGTTGGCATTGAAACATTAGCAGGGAACTTGGTTAGTTCCCCCAAGTAGAAGCAAAAGAGACTGGAAAGGGCTTCTGCTGGTAGTGGCATTTTTGTGGAGCTCAGCCATTCTTGTACCTGTGTACCTAGGAAATCCCAGGTTCATTGAATCTGCCTGCCACACCCTTTCCTGTCTCATCTTTGGCTGACTTCAGCCATATCAATGTCCCTTTCATCAATCTGACCTCACACATCCTGTTAGTATTTTGGAACACAACCTGCTCCTGGGTTACCCAGCAACTTATGATGTCATCATGTGTCGCCACACCTGGAAGGCGTGGTTACCTTGCCCCTTAAAGGGCTAACCCCGACACGTGATTTCTCTCTTACTGTTTCTCTCTCTTACACTCTCTTATACACACTCTCTCTTACTCTCTCTCACTCCTCTCTCTCTCCCTCTCTCTCTCTTTCTCTCGGTGCCCCTTCCCTTTTCTCTCTCTCTCTCTCTCTCTCTCTCTTCATGTCCTGCTCCCCCCTCCCTCCATACCCACTTAATAAACCTCTTGCAGAGAATGTCGGTTGACCAGCCTCAGGCTTTGTAATAACATTACGTTGGTGCATTGCCCCCATGAGCCCTCCACAGAGAAGCCACAGACTTGGCTTCCATTTTGCATTGCTTTATTTTTGGTTTTTGTTTTATTCGTTTGTTTTGCTTCATTTTCTTGAGACAGGGTCCAGTCTGGACTGGACTCAAATTCATGCTCCTCTGTGTGCTGGGATTACAGTTACGTGCTGCCACATCCATTGTGCTTCCACTTCTGAAATCTCCTGTTCTATTCTGACCCCAGTTCCTACCCTTTTAGCTCAGCTGCTCTGTTATATTCACTTCATCCGTTCTGTAGCCCGTGCACTCACTCATTTTGTAGAGACTGTAGTGTTTTCTTTTATTGATTCTGTCTTAATCAGTCTTAGTCTGTTTCAGGAGAGAGGAGTGAGGCAGAGAAGGCCAGTTGTTAGGGCTGAGGCTGGCCCTGAAACACTGCAGGGAGGGGGAGGAAGGGAGAAGGGTCAGCTGGGTTAGGGGCCTGTAGAGAAGCAGGCCAGAACAATTGAGAACAAAGGCTGGACGCTCTTCCGCTGAGGCCCAGAGCCTGGCCTTGGCCTTCCGTGAACAGCACTAGGAAATGGCTGAGATTCCAGATTTGGAAGGAAGAGACTGGTAAACAAGAGCTGGGCTCTGAGAAGAGAGCAGCCTCTCTGGGTTTTAGGGAGGGGCCAACGTAGTCAGCTTATTTGCTATGTGGACATAGAAGACAGCTATCAGACTAGGCAGGTCTCTGGGAAGGCTTCATCCCAACCTATCTTCCCAAAACCTGAAATTCATTCCCACTGATGATGCTGCCAATAGTTTCAGTGAAGAGATGTGCACCAAAATGAACCGATAGATTGACACTCCGGTGTCAGGCATTGTCTGTAGTTTTATGGCTAACCTCATCCCATTTTTCCCTAGATCTCAAGGTGGGAATATACTATTAATATCCCCATTTCACAGATAAGAAAACTGGCTTTGAAGATGAAGCAATCTGCCCAAGAGCCCACAGACCTAATTTCCAAGTCTTCTGGGGGAAAAAAAATGTAGAAAAAAAGTCCATGGGTTTTCAAAGCTTGTTCCCAAGGTTCGGAGTCATTCCTATTTTCTAGTCTCCTGAGACTCTGTTTATCTGCTCCTGGAGAATGGATACACACTTGCTGCTCTCCCTCTTTGATTTCTTGCCCTGCAACCCCTTTGGACTCTATCTTTAGCTCCTTACTTCAGTGTCTGAGACTCAACCTCTGGTCCCCATTCTCCTCTGTTAAGGTGGCTGTCTAATGGAAAAGGACAGAGACAAAGATTTAAGTAAGCATCAGCTTTGAATAGAGCTGTGGCGTTGGAGGGTTAAGGGTGTGGGCACATTTATGGTCAGTGTGAGGATTTCATTTAAGAAATTCTAACGCAGACATGAAGCAAACCTTAGGGCTGAAGTTAGTGTGGGGGGGGAGAGAAGGGAGGGTATAGTCAAAGTGTAGAGGTCAGAGAGTTTCTCACCTCTGGTCCCCTCCCAGTTCTCTAAGGCAGGAGGGCCAGGCAGGAAGCATCCATTTCCTCAAAGCTGCTTCCCTACTGGGACAGAGTCTCAGGCACAAACAACTACCACCACCCCACCCCTCCCCTTCTTCCCTTACTGCCGTGAGCTCAGAGCAACCAGACAAATTGTGTGGGACAAGAAGAGGAGCTGAGAGCAGCCATGGGCTCTGGAGGAGTGGGCCTCCTGGGGACTAGGTGGCCTCTGCCTCTCCTGCTTCTTTCCGTCATGGGTGAGTGGGGCCCTCCCTCTCCTGGCCCATGTTCCTGGATTCATGGGGACCCATGGTCTGGATCCAAGGCCGGCAGGACAAAAGAGGATCTTTGGTGTCTTTCTTCTCTTTAGCAGTGGAAGTACCAGAGACAATGCTGGGGGGAGGGGGGAAAGACTCTGTACAGCAGCCACACGTGGTATGGATGTGGGGATGGGGGGGTGCAACAGAGACAGAAAGAAGTGCACAGACCCTGGCCTGTAGACGCTGACCCTCTCCCCTCCCAGTTAGCTTCATATTTGGAAACAGACAGTCAGTCGTATGAGCCATCTAGCAGACTCCGGCACAAGACACAGAAGGGGCACAGTGCAGGGAGTCTCTCTTTCCCTCCTAGGAGTCAAGGCTCTGGATTCTCCGCCCCAGATCCTAGTTCACCCCCAGGACCAGCTACTTCAGGATCCTGGCCCGGCCAAGATGAGCTGCAAAGCGTCAGGTCAACCACCTCCCACTATCCGCTGGCTGCTCAATGGGCAACCCCTCAGCATGGCGACCCCAGACCTACATTACCTCCTGCCCGATGGGACCCTCCTGCTACGTCGGCCCCCGGTCCAGGGACGGCCACAAGATGACCAGAACGTCCTCTCAGCAGTCCTGGGTGTCTACACGTGTGAGGCCAGCAACCGGCTGGGCACAGCAGTGAGCCGGGGTGCTAGGCTGTCTGTGGCTGGTGAGGCTTGGGAGGGTAGGCCCAGGGTGAAGCAGAGCCAGGCTGAGATGCTTGCATCCAGGGAGATATGAGGGGCTGGCTATGAAGAGAGGTCTGGGCTGGACAGTCCTGGGATGGAGAACTAGGTTAAGCTGGGCATAGAAGGCCAAGGCAATGGGTACAGCAGAATGGGGTAAGCATGCTAGGATAGACCAAAGAAGGACTCAGGGTGGGGAGACATGCTTCCTGCTGACCTGCTGACCTAACAGTCCTCCAGGAAGACTTCCAGATCCAGCCTCGGGACACAGTGGCTGTGGTGGGCGATCGCCTGATTCTTGAGTGTGGGCCTCCCTGGGGCTACCCAAAGCCCTTAGTCTCATGGTGGAAAGATGGGAAACCCCTGGTCCTTCAGCCAGGGAGGCACACAGTGAGTGGAGCCCCCTTCCTGGGAATTCCTTTTCCCATACGTCATCCTGTCCTGGGCACACCAAGTGACTGACCTGCTCTCCAGTGGCACACTCCCCTGGCAGGTCTGAAGAAGGGAGGGCAATGAGGCCTGGAGAGGCCCTCTAACCTCTAAGCTTCCCCTCACATTGAAGACTTCAGAGCATATCTAAACCTGACAGGTGACAGGGGATTCCCTGATGGTGGCAAGAGCAGAGAAGAACGACTCCGGGACCTATATGTGTATGGCCACCAACAACGCAGGGCAGCGGGAGAGCCGAGCAGCCAGAGTGTCTATCCAGGGTAAGGATGGGGGGGGGGGGGGTCATCTAAAATCCAACAACGGCTCAGGAGATAACTCAGTGGGTGGTGCTTGTTTCACGTATGTGAGCCTGAGTTCAGAGCTCCGGCACCCGCATCAAAGCAGAGCATGACAGTGTGTGTCGATGATTCCAGCACTGGGTTGGGATGGAGACAGGTGGATCCCAGAAGCTAGCCAGCCAGTCTAGTCTACACAGTGAGTTCCATGTTTAGGGAGAGGCCTTGCCTCAAAACACAAGGTGAAAAGCACTAATAAAGGAAGATTCTATTGTCAACTGTTGGCTTCCATACGCATGTACACATATGAACATGTACTTAAACCCACATGCAAGGGTAAGGTAAGAGACTCCAGTTAGTGTGGTGGTCAGGTATGGGGCTCAGGGTCCAAGTGGTGAGGCCTCCCTGTGTGAGGCTAGGATGGACATAGGAGAGTACTCTGGACCTGCAAACTCTGGGAGAAAAGTCTATTCACAATGAAGGTATGCTCCACTCTTCCATCCCACCCCCGGGCCCCCCTACAGAGTCAAGGGACCATAAGGAACAGCTGGAGCTTCTGGCTGTTCGCATACAGCTGGAAAATGTGACGCTGCTGAACCCAGAACCTGTGAGAGGCCCCAAGTCTGCGCCAGAGGTGTGGCTCAGCTGGAAGGTGAGGCAGAGGACCCAGAAAGTGAGAGCCCACCCAGAGTTCACAGGAGGGCTGTCATGAGCTCCCCAAGCCCTTATCCTTACTTCTTCCCAGGTGAGCGGCCCTGCTGCACCTGCTGAGTCATATACAGCCCTGTTCAGGGCCCAGAGAGCCCCCAGGGATGAGGGATCTCCATGGACAGAGGTGCCGCTGGGTGGTTTGAAGAGTGCAAAGCTCGGGGGCCTCCACTGGGGCCAAGACTACGAATTCAAAGTGAGACCGTCCTCCGGCCGGGCTCGAGGCCCTGATAGCAACGTGCTGCTCCTGAGGCTGCCGGAACAGGGTCAGGAAATGATTCTGATTGACCTGGGGAGGTGGGAGGGGCGGGGAGGTGGTTCCTTATCTATCCAGTCCAGCCTGGACATGTTAGGGGGGGGGGGGGCGGGACAGTCCTATTTGTGGATTCGATTGTATATCGTGAAGCAAATAGCTATTTAGGAGCATCTTTCCTTGTGGAACTCAGGCTCTCTATCCCCCAGCTTCATTCCTGACCCTTGCAGAGTCCTCTTCTTTAGCACTTCTAACAATTCCTTCTTTCCTTCTAGTGCCCAGCGCCCCACCTCAAGAAGTGACCCTAAAACTTGGCAACAGTAGCGTCCTTGTGAGTTGGGCTCCACCACCCACTGAAAACCATAATGGAATCATCCGTGGCTATCAGGTAGTCCTTATAAAACACTGACCAGTATACTTCTCTCCCCTGGAGTCCTGCATGTCCTTGCCCTGAGCACTACAAACCAGCCTGCAAGCCAAAAAGGGAAGGGATTTTCCTCTTGTTGAGCAAGTGTGCAAGGGCCTACTTCATCTGCTAGATCCTGCCAAGTATTTTATAAGTTACCGTCTCACCTTATCTCACAAACAGCCTTAGGCTATTGTCTCCAATTTATACACGGAAAGCCAGATTATGGTCTGGAAGAAACGGAACAGAAACCAAACCAGGCTGGGTCAGACCTGAGTATTTAAGACAGGAAAGTGCAAAATGCAGGTGTTGGGCTGGCAAGAGGGAAATCACCTGGAAACTTCTTCGGAGGACAGACTCTCAGGCTCTTTCCCAGACCCCCAAGATCTGTAGACTTAGTACCTGTATTTTAGCAGGCTTCTAGGTGACTCGAAAGCACACTAAACCAGCTCCTGGCTGCATTTTAGCAGATTACTCTTGTCCCTCTGTCAAGAGAGAAGTCTCCCTCCCTTGGCAGAGGAGGGGGCATGGGGACTGCGGTGCTGTCTTATTGGGCAGCCCCCAGGAAGAGGGCACAGTTAGGAGGAGCACATGCCCATCTGCACACGAAGGGCTCTGTTGCTGGGAAGGTACTGGGGCAAATGCTCCCCTTTACTTATACCCCAGGTCTGGAGCCTGACCAACACCTCGTTGCCAGCTGCCAACTGGACTATAGTTGGTGAACAAACCCAGCTGGAGATCGCCACACGAATGCCAGGCTCCTACTGTGTGCAAGTGGCTGCAGTCACTGGGGCTGGGGCTGGAGAGCCCAGCAACCCCACCTGCCTCCTTTTGGGTGAGGGAAAGGCCCTGCCCACCCCATCCCCACGCTATCCTTCTGTCTCCCTTTTCCTGTCTTACATTTCCAGCTCTTCCTTCTTGTCTGTTGGTCCCTCGTTGTCCCCACTTGCCCTCCCTCTGAGCTCCACATCCCAAACAGAGCAGGCCATGGAGCAATCAGCCCGAGACCCCAGGAAACGTGTTCCCTGGAGCCTGGATCAGCTGAGGGCCACCTTGAGACGACCGGAAGTCATTGCTAGTGGTGCTGTTCTGCTCTGGTTGCTGCTACTAGGCATCGCTGTGTGTATCTACAGACGACGCAAAGCTGGGGTGCACCTGGGACCAGGTGAGAGAGAGGGGGGCCTTATGTAGAGATCTCCATGGGCCCAGCCAGTAGGGGTTAGAGCTCTCGGAAGATGTTGAGCTCTTTGTTTAGCGACTCCCTCATTTTCTTCCAGGTCTGTACAGGTACACCAGCGAGGATGCCATTTTAAAACACAGGTGAGGGCCAGAGAGGAGTCGTTAGACAGAAAGGGCAAAGCGGTCAGAGGGAGTGGAATCTTGGCAGAGAATTGAGTGGAGTTTTAGTCTACCCTCCTGCTGGGCAAGTTCAGGGTCCTGTCTGAAGCTCTCCTGGACTCCATGTGACAAATAATCTCTTTCAATGTACCTCCCCTTGACAGTTGAGCAAACTGAATCATAGAACCTAGATGTTTTGGCCAAAGGCTTCACAGCTGGCCTGCTGACCCCTATCTGTTGATCTTGTCACCCGCTCTCACTCACTACACCTGCTGTTAAGTGACTAGGAGCTGGCAGGAGAGGAGCAGCTCTTTCTGTGTTCCAGCATCTACCTGAAAGCTTCGCTGCTTCCTAGGGTCTCGCCTGCCTCTTGAGCCATCCACCTGTCCTGCACATGCTGCACCCTTCCAGCAGGGGGCGATCAGCCCCTAGGTCATAGATTCTTACTGTTCCAAACCAGCAGCACACAGCAGACACCTCTGCTCCAGCTGTTTAATTACCAGAGCTAGTTTGTAATCACGAAACCAAATTCTAAGAAAAGCCTGCAACCCTCACCACCGCCCCCTTTGGTTGAGTTTTACACTAGAAAAATGTTTCCTTGTCAGCTTCGTTAGCCTTTACTCTCTGGCTCTGACTTGTTTGAGAAGAGTTTCTTGAGTACCTGCTGTGTACTAGGTATATCAGGCCAGCGGGACGCTGAGTTTTCTTTCATATTCTCAGCCCAGAGAAAGGTTCTGGCCTCCTAGCATCATGCTCCCGAGTTTTCCCTTGCTCTTTGGCTTCTCTCTTCCAGCTACCTCTTGCCTCCTGAGCTTTGTCTGCTCTGCACCCCTGGAACCTCTCCCTTTGTCCTCAAGAGAAGTTCTATTCAGACTAGTTCACCCATTCCTTTGGGGTAGACTCCACCCACCAGGAACTTGCAGACCAGGCAGAAGCCGGCAGGAGAGCAACCTGGAGTTGGAGATGCAGTATGGTCCAGATACGTGGAAGAGGCTAGAGAAATGAAAGAAAGAGGAGCCCACACTTACCTAAGTATCAAGATCAGTGGAAAGGGGGAAAATTAGCTTGCTGTATCCACAGGGAAATGGAAACCATTGGCTGGGAAATAAGGTATATTGGTCAGAACAAAGGAGAAGGCGAAAAATCTGAAGCCAGACCAAGGACGCTTAGCCGTTCTAGGCATCTGAACTCTTACCTTGGAACCACTGAAGGCTCTAGGCAGAGAAGTAGTTTTATCAAATTGCTGCTCTTGAAGGATTATTCAGGTAGCGGGAAGCCAATATCCACTGTACCAAGCTTGTATTCTGCCAGCAGTAATTTCAAATTTCCCCAGCTCGGTTCACAGCATCAGTCTTACGTGGAGGATCCTTTGCTGCCATTTAACAGTTGAGGGAGCTGGATGGTTCAAAGAGACTAATAGATTTACTTCCTGGGTTGTACGTCTGAACTGTGGCAGGCAGGGATTTTCATTCTGCATTTGCCTGGCTCCAAATTTGTTCTTTTCATCTCAGTATCTACAACCATCTCTCCTACCCCCACCCCCTCAACTCTGGACAACTTAGACTTCCCTTGATCACAAGATAGAAAGATGTGCCGAGTTCAGTGGCACCAGGTCAGAGGAACCCAGGGGGGGCGGGGCTGCAAAGTCCGAAACACAGCTGTAAAGATAAAGCAAGCGCTACCATTTCTGCTCCTGCTGTTGCCCTCTGAGCTGGACATCTTGACTGATTCGGTTCCTATTCCTCCCTGCCTCCCTCGCCTTGCCACCACCACCACTGTCCCAGAATGGACCACAGTGAATCCCCATGGCTGGCGGACACCTGGCGTTCCACTTCTGGCTCCCGGGACCTGAGCAGCAGCAGCAGCCTCAGTAGTCGGCTGGGAGTGGACCCCAGGGACCCACTAGACGGCAGGCGCTCCTGTGACTATGCCTCCTGCGCAGGGACCTGGGGGAGGGAGGGGGGAGGGGAAGGGGAGGAGTGCAACGCGCTCACTATAGCTCCTTTTGTCGTTTTTATGTCAGTGATCTCCTGGGACCCCCGGAGCCCCGGTGTGCCCCTGCTTCCAGACACCAGCACTTTTTATGGCTCCCTCATTGCAGAGCAGCCCTCCAGCCCTCCAGTCCGGCCAAGCCCCCAGACACCAGCTGCTAGGCGCCTTCCACCCAAGTTGGCTGGAACCTCCAGCCCCTGGGCCAGCTCAGATAGTCTCTGCAGCCACAGGGGACTCTATTCCCCACGAATGTCTCTGACCCCTGCAGAGGCTTGGAAGGCCAAAAAGAAGCAGGGTAAGGATGGGAGAAAAGTCATGCTCTGGGGCTGATAGGGGTGAGACTAGGAGTGATAATGTGTTCCGTTGGTCTTAATCAAGCTGAACAACCTACCCCCAACCTGCTATTCTCTCCCAGTGGACACAGACCTCAATCGGCAGAGCCTTCAGTTGGGTGTATGCTCACCTCAGCTTTTCTTTACAGTAGTGGTCCTTGGCTCTGCAGTTGACTTGAGTTAGAAAACATACAACAAGCACCACTGCATGACTAGCATGTGGATACAGGAGACCTCAGGCACACCGTTTACCCTCTTACCGGGCCCGTCTGTGCTGGTCAACAAACGAGTGCTAAAAACAAGACAAAACTGACAAACAAAAAAACAGAACGTGGGCCTTGACTCCCAGTTTGCTTCTCAGAGAGAAATATGTGTAATCAGCCCTCCGTGCATGCAGATTTTGTATTCACGCACTCGACCATCCACAGGTGAAAACTGTTCGTCCAAAGGATTCTGAACCCAGTACCCTGCCATATCAAGAGATGCTTTTAATAGCTATGGGACAGATTTATCTCTTTACTTGCATCTGCCTGTTTTAAGCTTTTAGAAGTACACAATTAAAATCTCCATTTCTCAAGCAACTGCTATGTGCTAGCTGCCTTTACCTATATTTGCTATCATGCTTAATCCTTGAAGTAGGTTAGGTGGACGTTGTTTCTATAATTTTACCAACAGGGAAAGATCAACAGATGATTGGGTAACTTGTTCAAAATTCCAAAATAAGCTGCAGAGCTGAAATTTGAAGGCAGAACGATTTGTCTCCAAAGGTTACTGAATTCTCTGGGAATCACTTGGAAGGTCCCTGCTTTGAAGGCTGTTTTCTCAGCTCCTGCCCTGCAGAGCATGGCGTTGCATTCTGCCTGCCATCATTATGGACTTTGTACACTGCTTAGGGAGACTTAGCAGATGTTTTTATAGTCAGTTGTTTTTAAGTAGATAAAAATCCAACTTCAGTAAAAAGACAATGGCAGATTAAGAGTAATTAAGAGCTTGTTCAATATGGACAATTTTATGTGACTGTGAATATTAATAAGCTGGCACTCTTTCTCATTTTGCCTCGGGGCTATTGCATTATCAATCTTGAGTGGTAATGAAATGTCAGCTAAAAACAGTTGGAATAAGTGTCATTTAGGGGTCATAAACTCAGTGGGAAAGCCTGCAGTTAGCACGCAGCAGGCCCTGGATTCAATCCTCAAAATCAACCAAACAAACAAACAAATCAGCCTTTTTTGTGTGGAGAGCCACAATGACTTTAATGGAATATATGATCCCTCTTGCAGCATTAACAGTTGTAGAAAAAGATGAGTTGTTGTCTATGCCCATGTATTGTTTTCCTCCCTTCCTCTCTTTTTTCGTCCCTTCTTTCTTCCTTTTTTTCCTTTGACGCTGCAGCTTGAATCCAGGGACTTCACATATGCTAAACACATCTCCCACAATTGACCCACCCCTCACTTCCATGGCCATTTCTTAGGAAGCTTCCAATACTATCACGAGACTTCCTAGCATTCAGTTTAGATTTTCACTTAGTTCTGCTTTACCTCACCCCTAGTCCTGCCTTCCAATCTCCCCAATCAGGAAACAGTCAAATATCTCAGGATGAGGCTTGACTACTTGCTATGTCAGAAATGGAAATTATCAACAGATTCTCTCTAAGAAGAGGAATATTTGTCTTCATGAAGCAAATTTGATGGGGAAAGCCACATTGTGAGGGAATTGAGAGCAGGAAAACTGGAATGCACACAGTCAAGAAAAGAAAGTTGGTTTGGGAAGTATTTGCTTGGGCCAGGAGCTTTACAATCTGTTTTTATTGAACCCTCAACATCATTCTTTGAAGCGGTTGTTTACAAATGCACTTGGTCATCAAGAAAGCTTGATGCTTTTCACTGAGATCACACAGCCGAACCACTCATGGCTCTTTCCATTTTATCAGGCCTGGAGAAGGATGGGGGCAGAGTGAAGCAGTTTTCTCCTTCTTTTATCTAGGTTCAAGGTCCCAGGGACTGAGTGAATAACAAGGCGAAAGCCAGGACTGGTGAATGGGATTTGAAATGTCTTTTTTCCTTGTAGAGTTGCACCAAGCCAACAGCTCCCCACTACTCCGGGGCAGCCACCCCATAGAAATCTGGGCCTGGGAGCTGGGAAGCGGAACCTCCAAAAACCTTTCCCAAAGCCCAGGTGAGAGTGTTCCTAAGGGGGAAGTGAGGGGTAAGGCAGGTTTTCAGGCTTACCAAGCCAGGCCTTCTTGGTTCTGCTGTTGTGTGTGTGAGTTTGTATGTGTGCACACGTGTGTAGCTAAATTGGCTGGGCAGTAGATTTGGGCCTGAGCAAGTTGGAATCTGGACTGCACATGATTATGGAGAATCTATCATTCTCAGGCCCAGACTCTCATTCCCCAAGAGAAGCTCCCCCAGCCATGGTAGCCTGGCGTGCCCTGAGACCACAGCTTCAACGCAACACCAATGAGCTAGCAACTCGTCCACTCCCTCCAACACCCCTCTCTCTTCATGGAACCCTCAGTCATGAGCCACAGAACCAGTAAGAAAGCATGGATCAAGAAGCGGAGTTGGGACACTGAGGGCATGGGAGTTGTTGCTAAGATTAGACCAGGGCTAAATGGTGTGGACCTGAAGAAGGATACTGACTAACCTAGCATCTCTCCCATCCCCTAATCAGGTGTGTGGAGAAGCTCCAAGCTCCCTCTTCTGACCCACGGCCAGCATCTCCTCTCTCCATCCTTAACTCTTCCAGGCCTCCCAGCCCCCAGGCCTCTTTCCTCTCTGTTCCTAGTCCAGTTTCCAGCAACCTGTCCAGCTCCTCACTGTCATCCTTAGAGGAGGAGGATCAGGACAGTGTCCTCACCCCAGAGGAGGTAGCCCTGTGCCTGGAGCTCAGTGAAGGGGAGGAGACACCCAGGTGAGTATCCTGGGAGAGATGAAACACTCCAGCCAAGGCATACTAGGAAGCATCCATGCCTGCCTCAATTGCCATGTTCCTGATATTGGGCCTAAACCAGTATACTGTTCTCCCATTTTTGCCTTTTAGGAACAGTGTATCTCCTATGCCAAGAGCTCCTTCACCGCCAACAACCTATGGCTATATCAGCATACCAACATCCTCAGGACTGGTAGACATGGGCAGAGCCAGTGGAGGGATGGGGTCTGAGGTTGGGAACTTACTGTGCCCACCTCGACCCTGCCCCACCCCCACCCCCAGTGAGGGCTCCCTGGCCAACGGTTGGGGCTCAGCTTCTGAGGACAATATCCCCAGTGCCAGGGCCAGCCTGGTTAGCTCCTCCGATGGCTCCTTCCTCGCTGAGGCTCACTTTGCACGCGCCCTGGCAGTGGCTGTCGATAGCTTCGGTTTTGGTCTGGAGCCTAGAGAAGCTGACTGTGTCTTCACTGGTAAGTGGAACCACCTGACTTCCCTAACCAAGAGTCCAGGCTTCATTCCCCCTCACTGCTGTCTAGACAATTAGTTTTATTGAGGTGTGGTGGCACATGCTTGAAATCTCAGCATTCGGGAAGCTGACACAGGAAATTACAAATTCCAGGTCTGTGTCAGAAGGGAGGAGAGATAGTTTTTACTGAATGACTGCTATGTCCTAGTAAGAAGTATTTTACATGCATTCTGAGGAGCTTCATGAGGAATATTCTTTCCTCTCTTTTCCAAATCAAGGAATACTAGGTCAGACAGCTGCATTAACTTCCTGAGGAGTCCCCATAGATCAAAGACAAATGGTCCAATTCTGAAGCCTAGAGGAATTCAGCTGGATGGCCTAAACCCCCACCTCCAGGACAGTGCTATTCCCCAGATGTGGGTCCTAGGAAGAGATGCTCCACAGCTGGTCTTCTCTCAACTGGCATTTCATAGGCCCCCTAGCTCCTGCGGTGTTTCCAGGCCTTATAATTGCCTGTCCATGGCTGAGGCTGAGCAACTCCTCAGCTCAGTCTCTCCCCGTGTCAGCAGGAGGGAATCCGGTGCTCACTGGCCCCTTAGAAGTTCACACACACACACACACACACACACAGAGAGAGAGAGAGAGAGAGGGAGAGAGAGAGAAAGATTCCACATGACTGCCTTACTTACCCTTACTCTACTATTTGGTCTCAAGAAAAACAATGAGGCTTATAACAAATGACAAGCCAGCTAGAGAGATGGCTCGGTGGTTGAGGATGTTTTAGTGTTCTTGAAGCGGACCCATGTTCATGTCCCATCACTTATTTCAGATGGCTCAGAATCACCTGTAATGTTAGCTCCAGGAGAACTGATGCCCACTTCTGGCCTCCGTGGGCACTGCACTCACAAGAACTATAATTTACAGAGACACACACATGCATACTTAAAAACAAAATAAAGCTTTAAAAAAAAATCATCCAGTTCAAAAAGTGTCCATCCCATAGGAAAGAGACTACCCAGCGGTCGTAAAGGGAGAGTGCAGAGGGCCAGAGCTGGTCTGGAAAAAACACAAGCCATACTATTCTCTGTAAAAACAAAAAACAAACAAACAAACAAACAAAAACAAAAAACACTTATGTCATGCCCCGCGGCTGCAGCCACTGGAACTGATGGACCGAGCTAAGGCTGGACCATGTTTAGTGGTGGAGATGCATGTGTGCCCTAAACCAGGCCTGAGCTTTCTGCCGTAGATTGGTCCCTAGGAGCCAAATGGTGAACTTTCTGCTGAATCATATGCCTTCCTTGTCAGATGCCTCATCGCCCCCCTCTCCTCGGGATGATCTCTCCCTGACCCGAAGCTTCTCTCTGCCTCTGTGGGAGTGGAGGCCAGACTGGTTGGAGGATGCTGAGATCAGCCACACCCAGAGGCTGGGGAGGGGACTGCCTCCCTGGCCTCCTGACTCTAGGCTGCCTTCCCAGCGAAGCTGGCTCAGTGGTGCTGTGCCCAAGGCTGGTGGTGAGTATCTGGCTGGCTGGATAACATGGGAACCTTAACAGAGAAGCCTGAGAGAAGAGTCAAAAGGGAGTCTGGGGTCTGGCAGGAACTTTCTTCTCTGTCAACTTCCAGATTCTTCCTGAATTGTTCCTGAGATGGCCAGAAGAGAACCCAGACCACTCTCCTGCCCATCCCCAGGCCTTCCCACAGGTGGGATCTTGGTCTATGCTTCTCTGTAGTAGAAGTCCAATGTTACTGGGCTCTGGAGAGTTATGTCACTGAGATTGTTAAAACAAATGAAAGTAAACCCAAATAGGATATAGGGAGACTTGGATTCGAACTGAGAACAAGACAGCATCTTCATGATATTGGACTTGCTCTTCACAAGCAGGGCCTTTGGCCTAAGTAAGCCTGGCTCCTGATCTCCCATCCATGTGGATGATGGGAAGAAAGGAGGCCAACAGTGTCTTAATGGAGGACAGAAATGGCTGTTGGAGAGGGTTATGGTGAAGGACACTTAGAGGATCCCTCTCATTTCCACCTGGACTCCTCTCTTAGAGGCCAGCTCAGCCCTTTCCCCAGCAACACTGTGCAAGGAAAATAAAGGAGGAAGATCATGAATGTAGTAATCCTTATCTAGTGTCACAGTCAACACTTCAAAGTTAAGTCAATGGAGGAGGCGAAGAAGAAGAAGATGATGAAGAAGAAGAAGAAGGAGGAGGAGGAGGAGGAGGAGGAGGAGGAGGAGGAGGAGGAACCAAAGCACTATTCTCATGCCATTTCCACTGAGAACTTAAGGAACTTGATTCAATAAAACTGTAAAGACTTGAGTTCTGTGATGCCATTCCTTGGGCTCTATTTTGGGAAGGGCACCTGCAGAGATGTAAGAGCTACCTGGCTAGAGAGAGAAGCAAGTATTCATTGTTACTCAGGGAATGTTCTCATTTCTTTCTGGTCTGCGACTGAAGGGAAGTGAGGTGAGGTATATCTAGAAAGTTTAAACAAAATGTAGTTAAGGGAAGTGGGGTGCGGTTATAAGTGTCTGTGGATCTTGAAGAGCCAACTCCTGCTTTTTGCAGTCCCAGCCCTGCTCCCTAGAGTCCAGTTCCAGATGGTATCTTAAAAATAGACAAGCAGCAGAATAAACAAGCTACCCACAGAAGGTAGAATCACCTGGGATACTTGGCTAGTGGATACATTCCACACAAAACTACAGGACAGAGATGGACATTTGTGGAGGACTTCTGAGCCCTAAGCCATTGAAAGCCACTAGAGGGCAGGCTACCTTCATCGCTCAGACATGGTGGGAAAGGTCATGAGCACAACACACATTTGAGCATGGCCAAACAAGATACCTCTAGTGCGTGTGCAGGGAGGGTTCTGTCAGCAGCAGGCCTAGTGGTGCTACTTTTCTAAATCCTACAACTCTTCCCGGAGTTTGCTCTGTGACTGGGGTGACCAGCCTGGCTGGTTTGCAGGATCTTGAAAGGAGCAATGAATGTTCCAGATACATGTCCATTTGATTTTTTTTTTTCCATTAGCTTCCTGGCAAAATTCCTCTTGAAACTATTCCAGTTATGCTTGCCAGATTGAAGGGGAAAGGGTATTTGCACAAATATTCAGGTCAAAGTAGAGAGCAATGTCATGGCTCCGAAGGTCCAAACTACTTAGAGATATGAGGATGGAGCAGGCAAGAAGCAAGGAGGACTTCAAGAAGCCAGCACAGAGAGTGACTGTGACATATGTCTATGACAAACCCTAGATAGTCAATAGGTACCCTTTGCAGACATCCTCTATGAAGGTGTCTGGGGCTATGCAGAAGCACATACTTTCTTCTGGGATTTCAGTCGTACCCTCTTTGTTTTGTTGGAGACAAGGTTTCATGTAGTCTTGAGACCTTGCTATGTAGCTGGAACTGGCCTTGAACTCCTAATCTGTCTTCTCCTCTCAAGCACTATAATTACAGTCAAATGCCAGACTGGCTCTTAATTTACATTTATCGTGACGCAAGTGTTCTCTTACAGAAAAGCAGATATGCCCTGGAGGAGGGGACCAAAGAAGAGCTTGGCTCAGTTCTCTGAAGGTGGGACAGCAGTCTGTGTGTTGGCTATTTGAATATCCCTGTAGTTGCAACAGGGTATTATAGTTTAGATATAAAATGTTCCTCCAGCAGGCTTCTACGGTAGAAGACTAGCCCTGGCTGGTGTCACTATTGAGAGGTGACTGGTCAGGAAGGCACTAACTTCATTTACAGGCTACTAGGAGACGTGGCATGCCTGAAGGAAGTACGTCACTGGGATGATGTAGTTAAAAGACCCCTCTTGCCGCGGCCGCTTCTTGTATGTGTATGTGAGCTTCCTGGATGCTATGAGGGAAAAAGCTCCACCATGACACTTTGCCTCACCATTCCCACAAAACAAGATCCTGAAAAGCTGAGCCAAAATAAACCTTTCCTCCCTTAAGTTGTTTGTATGTCAGTGAACAGCAGACTAAGACACTGGAGGACAGTGGGCTATCACACTGGAGGACAGTAGACTCATACCCTGGAGGACAGTAGCATGACACGCTGGTGGACAGTGACTTCAGCTCCTCCGTGGTACAGGCCAGGCCAGTGTTACTTATCACCTGTCCTTATCTTGTGATTTTAACAGAAATCAAGGGGATGCAGAAGCCACCAGTGTGTGTTCATCGACAGACCTTCACAGTCCACTCTACTCACTATAATGCACAAAACAGACAAGCAGGGCTCAGGGCTCAGATCAGACGTTTTGTTGTTGTTGGTTTTTGTTTTTGTTTTTTTTCTTTTTTCCCTTTTGTACAAACATGTCTCAGTCCAAAAAAAAAAAAAAAAGATGAAAAAAAAAGAGCTAGTTGTCTGGCTCCCAAGACACATAAAGCTGCTGAGGACAGTGAGTCACAAGCATCATTGCTGGGAGGAAGGGCAGCCCGTCCTTGCTCCTCTTGGCTCACACCTGTTGACCAGGGAAGGGGTTCCCATCCTTTCCCTGTGGAACTCTCAATAAGCTCATGGTTTCATGAAGGGTCATCTTGGTTCCTAAGGAGAAAAAGGTGTGTGGAATAGGGGTTTGGGAGGGGGAACCTGCTATGTTGTGACAGGCCATGCACAGGAAGGGATCAGCCTTCTAATCTATGGCATACCCAGGCTCCACTATCATGTGTCATTATGCCCTCACCTCTTAGACCCTCTCTTTGTGATGTCCTCTGCAAGCCCTTTACTACTTTTCTGTCTCCCTCCGGCCTACCACCTCCCGCCCCAGAGCCCTCTACTCTGTTTCTTTACGAACTCTGGTTCCCACCTCTCGACGTTTCTGTCCTGGCCTCTGGCTCTGGCTGCGGCTCCGGCTGCGTCCAGGGCCTCGAGAGCCTCGAGATCCTCGAGAACTGCTGGAACCCCTGGAAGAATTGCTACCAGCGGTGGAGCAGGCGCTGGTGCCCTGGCCATGGCTCAGGAAGCTCGGTCTGCCATATGGGAGCCAGGCCTCTTCTGCAACATAATCCAGAAGTACAGCTGGGCCCCCAGGAGGAAGCAAACTGTCACTACTTGCCCACTGGCCACCCTGTGCACTCTCCCAGCTCTGGGTAATGATGAGGGATGGGCACTAGGTTCTGACAGGTTGAGGATCTAACACATGACCCTGATATGACAGGGGTTCAAAAACATGTGGGGAGCTCATGCCTGTAGAGAGCTTAGGGAAGGGAGGCCAGACCCTACTTTTTCCTCATCCTCAGCTTCAGTCCTGGAGGGGAAAAATCTTGGGAACTTTTGAGAGACAGAGTGAAAGACAAAAGCCAGCATCAGGGTTGACTACATGCATTAAACCAGTTGAAGGCGACACATGTGCTGGGGACCACTGGGACTTCTGCAAGCTTCCAGCCCCCTCCTGATGACCTGGCTCTCCTTACCATCTGTGTGGGGCCCACGCTGGGCCCCTAGAGGCACTGCCTGCACCACTCTTCTCTCCCTGATGCTGCTGTGGTCTCGCTCTAGGGAAGACATGCTGCCTGCTGTTCTCAGACCCAGGGGCCAGTTTGTCTCTTCCTCTGGTGGTGGCAAGGGTGGTGGGGGCAAGTCTGGAGAGAAACCTGTTTTCAGTCTCCTCCTTCTTCTGGCACTAAGACTCTCCCTCCCCCACTGGGAAGCAAGTAAACCTAAGGTTTGGTGTCACCTGCTCCATTCCTCTTGGTTTCCTGTCTGCTCTCTCTACTAACTGTCACCATCTCCCAAGCCCAGGGCTCCCCTCACCCCCAGGACTGTGCTCTCTTCTGTAGGGAGGAGCCTTGGGTTTCTTCCGGATTCGGGCGCGGTGTCCATGGAGTGGGGGAGTCATCTCTCCAGTCACCTGGTGAGCTCTCCCTGTAGTAGTAAGAGACAAAAAAGGGGGCAGATCTGGGAAGGCAGTGAGAAAGGGGGTGGAAGGCAAAGAGAAAACAAGCTTGGGGCGTGGGGAGTCCAGTGCAGTGGTAGCGAGTTGAATGTCAGCAGACTCACCTGGAGCACTGCAGCCTGTACTAGGGACAGGACTGGGGGTGGGGTGATAGGAGACCATGGGGACAGCACTCGGGCCAGCAGGCCTATCTTCGTGGCCACTCAGAGTGGGCTGGGATACGCTGAGAGGAGAACTTGGCCCAAGGGGCACCCTCCTGCAATGACATAAGACCTCAGCATTTGTTGTGTTGTATGTTCATGCCCAACACTCAGATAGGCAACATATGATCTGTCCCCCACAAGGCCTCAAACTAGTGAAGCATGAGGACATCCATGATTGCATGCAATGCCTTGGAGGTTTGCAGACCCACTCCAAAGAAAGGTAGCCTGAAAGATGAGTGAGAAGTTCTGTTAGATGGAGTCTCCCTTCCCACATCACGCTTTCACTTGGACACAGCCATGAGACCTCTGTACCCTCTTCACCCATCCATCCATCCATCCATCCATCCACCCATTCAGCCACAGAATAAATATATGCTGAGGGCCCATCATATACAGGGTATTCTAGACCTCCTTACCTGGGCACCTGATGGAGATGGGGGATGTCAGTAGGGGGCTGGGGAGGATCAGGAGGTGAGGGGGTAAGAGTGGCTGTGGACTGCTCTCCATAAGAAGAGGTAGGAGAGGGAGTTTCCCCTTGGGGTGGAGCCACCAGGCAGGCTCCACTGGAGCTTGACTCAATCAAGCGGTTTTTCTCAGGCATTGGTGGGCACCACTCCTCCCGGTCTGAGCTAAGGCAGATGAGACATGAAGGACTGAGTAGCTTTATCATGTCTTCCTCTGGAAGCCTCTCTGCCCACTCTGCCCTGTGCTCTAGTCTTGGGCTTCTCCACATTCGAGGGTCATGTGCTGCTGGCAGTATCCTTACCTGCCCTTCAGCTCTCCCTCAGGCCCCTCTGGACAGCTTAGTTCACAGGAAGGGGGAGGTGGTGGCAGGGCTTCTGGCCAGCTCAACGAGGGCATCTGTACAGGTTTGCCCAGAAGCTTCCCTTTGCCTCCCCTGGCTCCTGAGGAGAGGAGATAGGGAGCACACCAGGTGCATGCAGGAAAGAGGCAGAGATGAGTCAGCGTGTCAGAAGGAAGTGACAAGCCAGGTGCCAGAGCATGTAGGATAATG
The DNA here is from genome assembly GCF_030254825.1 of Meriones unguiculatus. NCBI lineage: Eukaryota > Metazoa > Chordata > Mammalia > Rodentia > Muridae > Meriones > Meriones unguiculatus. The sequence goes on from NC_083349.1 coordinate 174,533,357, forward strand.
TGGCTTGGACTAAAACGGAAAGGTTAAGAATTGGAGTCATACCACTGTCCCTCTCGCTCCATTCTGGAGGTGCATACTGGCTCCAGGTGCTCGGCTCTCCAGAAGAATGTTGAGGAAACCCTCCATGGAAGGTCTGCAGCTCTTCCCCTACTGGGTCAATGGTGCTGTAGACAGGACCCTCACCAGAGGCATTAGCACCCCGTGCAGTCTGAGCCAAGTACAAGGAGATTCCCGCCTCTGGGGAGGAGAATGAGCGAGGCCCAGGAGAGGAGGCAGACACACAAACACAGGGGAACAAAGGAAAATGGAAGGCAGAAGGAGATTCTGTGGGATCAACCTCCTGCCCTACCCCAAGTCTGACATGTCAAACCAAGGCAAAGGTTAAGCTCTGATGGCTGTTCTGTAACTCAAGCCCAAGGTCCATTCCCTAGTCCCCCAAGGACTAACCAACCTCAGGAAGACCAGGGTTCCTCAGATCCCTTCAGTGTGCCCAGGAAGCTGACAAGGGAGAAGTGGGGGTGGGGGAGAACTGAGTCTTGGGGGATAGGGGTAGGTGTACTCTTAAGGGAATTAGAGCTCCTCACCATTGTAGTATCTATCATCTGGGTCAGGATTGCTGGGGCAGCAGCTTCCCCGGGGTTCCTGTGCTGAGGGACTTCGAGATGGGTGAGGCCAGGAGTCTGCCAGCCATGGGTAGGCAGCAGGGCCAAGGCCCACAGGTGGCCTAAGGGGGAGCAGGTGAATATTGGGAATGGGGAGCCAAAAGAAGCCAGCAAAGGGAGGAAGATGGCAGAGATCAAGAGTCATAGGACACAAATGATGGTTAGGGGTAGGAACTGAGAGAGGCTGAGCATGGAGAGGTGGTCAGGCCTGGAGTGGAAGGGGCACTCTATCTGTAGAAACAATTATCGTTAGAAAGGTCACAAGAATTACCTGGAACTGGATCCAGAAAGGCCCTCAGAGTGTGGGAAGGACACTGAGGAAGATGAAGGGGGGAAGCGGTAAGAGAAGAGCTGGTACTGGGGTTCTGAACCCCACAGAGTAGAGACGCTTACCTGCAGGTGTGTAGGCAAAGGAGGCTTCAGAAAAGGAACCCGGAAAAAGAAGAGGGGAAATGAGGTGAGTGGTCAGGAACCCCATTTGTTTGTCAACTCCTTGGTCCTGGTTCCATATCTAATCATGTTGCACATGAAACCAATTTTATACTAATGTCTTAGAATGGGACTCAGGTCTGCATTTTTTTTTCCTTTTGAGACAGGATAGTATGTAACCCAGACTGGCCTTGAACTCCCTATGTAGCCAAGAATAGCCTTGAACTACTGATCCTCCTTCTTGCTTGGGGCTAGGGAGATAGGTGAGTGCCACCACATCCAGCTTCATTCTCACTTTTTTTTCTCTCTCTCTAAAGCTTTCCTAAGTGATTCCTACATGTAACCAAACTTGGAAATCTCTGACCTCAACCCCAGAGATTTTGTCATCTCTCCAGAGATTGCTTAGGGCGTAGATCTTAGAGCCGGCCAGTCTAGACAAAGAGTCACATAGGCCCTGCAACTTGAACCGTTCTTTCCTGTTTACTGAGGACGAGCTGCGAAGCCTGTGTCCCAGTGTGAAACCTAACTCCTTCATCCAAATTCAGGTCCTCCTCACTCTGGACCCGCCCTCTCACTTCCCAGCCGACTTTCCGCTCTTTGCTCCCCGGGGACCCACCTCAGACCCCGCCCACCTGCTCCGAGGAGGCCCCACTTCCCCAGGAGCCCCGCCCACGTAGCCACCTCGTGCCCAGAGGCGTGGCTCTCACCGGTGTAGTGACTGAGCTCTTTGCGTTGCTTCTGGCGCCTGTAGAGGACAGCGCAGAGCCCAAGCAGCAGCGCCCCGCAGGCCGCGCTGCTGCCAGCCAGGAAGGCGGGCTCCCGCAGCACCCTAGCCAGCCGGTCCGCCAACCCCTCGCTGACCTCGGGCCCGGGCTCCGCTGCCGGAGGGGATGCTGTGGGGTCAGAGAGATGAAAGGAGAGGAACCCAAAATCCAGGGGGCTCGGAAGGCGCCATTCCGGACCCGTAAACCCAATTACCGCAGTGTGTTCCCCCAAAAGTTACTTTTTTATTACTTTTAGTTTTTTATTGTCTAATTTTATTTTCTTAATTGTTTGAGACAAGAGCTTACTGTAGCCTTGGCTGGCCTGGAGCTCGCTATGTAGACCAGGCTGGCCTCGAATTCATCTGCCTCTGCCTCCCAAGTGAGGGGGTTAAAGGAAAGCTCTGCTACTCTTGGTTCCCCCAAGTTCTCTAGCCCTGCTCACCCAGGCCCACCACCAGACTCACGCAGCTGCACTAGCACTGGGGCACTGGCCACGCCCACGCCAGCGCTGGTAGCTGCCGCCACCTGGGTTCGGTAGCGCTGGCCCAGCAGCAGTCCCCGGAACATGACAGAGCGTGCCCAGCCTGCTGCAGATCGATTGAGATGGAAGCGGCTTTCGTTACCCAGGCACCAGACCTAGGGAGACCCGGATAGGAGTGTAGTCAGGAATTGGAGTTAGGCCCCACGGAGAAACTGACGCTCCAGTTAGGGAAAACTTGGGCCTGGAGACAATGCTTTGAACCCCTTTGCTCTCTCCGAAACTCTTCCCGGACCCAAAGCCAGCCCTGTGGGAATCTCCACCATAACTTCAGGCCCTATGTCTCACCTCCCCCACCCACACCAGCAGCCTGCAACCCAATCACCCAATCTCCAGTCCAACTCTGTACCTGGTATTCAGTGATGACCCCATTTTGCTGGGAGGGAAGCGGAGGCTCCCAGGATACAGTGATACTGCTGTTGCCATCACCCCCCAAGGCCACAACCACTCCCTGAGGGGGGCCACTGGGGGCTAGCCCAGGGTGGAGCATGGTAAGAAGGACATAGATAGTCATTGCAAGCTGCCCCAGGCTTCACTCTCCCTGCTCTTTCACGAGTGAACAGAAAGGCAGCCTCCCTTCCCACCCAGACACCTTGCTTTTCCAATCTCCCTCCTCTCCAGTCTAGACATCACTCTGCTGGCATCCTTACCCTCCTCAGGAATGCTCTTGGTCACAGAAGGGCTTTCAGCCCCCAGCCCCTCCTGGCCTTGGGCTTGCACCTTGATCTGGATTTGGGCCCCTGGGGGGAGTCCTCTCAGCACAGTACTTTGCTTGTGTGGATTCTGTAGGTCCAGTACTGTCCAGCTTCCCTGGTCAAAGCCTGCAATCCTCCAAGACACACGGAACCCTTGCACCAGCTGGACTGGACCATCCACCTGTAGGAAACAGGACAAAGTGTGTAAAAGGCCCAGAGGAGGCTGGAGCCATACAGAACCCCAGGCCCAGCCCATACTTCATTGTACTTCATTCCTTCTGCCTTCCCCAGCCACACTCCTCCTACTCACACTCCTTCTCAGATGCCCTTGTGTCCCCTGTTGTCACCCCCACCTTTAACCACATCCCTACGCCACACTCACAGTCCAGGACACCTGCAGAGTTCTGGGCCCAAGGACTATGGGCTCCTGCATTCGCACAGTCACTTCGGCTAGTCCTCTCTGGCCTCTCCACGGGTCTTCCACTGGCCTAGATAGGCTGCTGTCTGCTGACCAAAGAGCCCAGTCAGCAGGGGCCACCAAAGGTAAGACATTCATACTAAGGCCATGTGTATGGTCCATCCCTGCCTGGCTCCCAGACTGTAAGGCAATGCAGCACAGCACAACTGAATCAGGGGAATCTTTTACAGAGAGGTAATCTGGGGAAGCAGCTGATGTGAATGTCTTTTCTGTGCATTCTTTAAAAGCCCCAACTCCTTGTCTCTAATAGGCACCCGAGTCCCCCAAGTCCCTTTTAGTCTTAACTAAATCTGTACTACATACAGTTAAAAGGCTCAGTGGTGAGGGGACTACCAAAATGAATGACTATCACACTTCCTCATCTCCCTCTCCCTCCTTCCTTTCTTGGGCCCTTCATGAGAGACACATGAGTTCCTGTCATAGCCCGGGCCATCAGTGTAAACCTGGCCTACCAAAAGAAAATCCCGTGGACTGCCACCATTCTGTGGTTTGGATGGGGTGGCATGGGGGGGGTTTCTCTTTGTTATTACTCATTTCATACCCACACCCATAAGGCCTCTGGCCTTACCCTGGGTTTGAACAGGCTCAGAGACAGGGCTGGGCTCGCTGAGGCCCCAGGCTCCAACAGCTCGCACCAGGAACAGGTAGATGGTGTTGGGCTGCAGGCCACTGATGGTGTGTGTTTCCAGCTGCACCCCGTCTGCCACTGTCCGCCAGGTGTTGCCAGCCGCTTGGCTAAGCAGGAATGAGATGAAAGGACTTTAGGTCTAAGGCAGGAATCCTCAACTTGTCTACTCAATCTCACCCATTCTGTGTAGTACCATACCATACTGCATCCTTACCTTAGGATAGAGGGGGTCTAGAGAATCATTCTTCCCCAAATAGCAAAGGCCCTAAGGAAATAGCATCCCCTCTTTTTAATTATCCAGCTTTATATTAAAAAAAAAAATTGTCTCCATGGGCCTGGAGAGATGGCTCTGTTGGTAAAATGCCTGCTGAGTAAGCATGAGGACCTGAGTCCAGATCCCGTGGACTCATAAACCCCTGGTGTGGTAGCATGCATCTATAATCTTAGCACTTGTTAGGGAAGTAGGGTAGAGACAGAGAGATCCCCAGAGCCGACTCGTCAGCCCGTCTAACCAACCAGACCTAGGTTCAGAGCGGTACTTTTTGTCTCACAGACCTTGGGGGAGGTCACTTGATACTATGCTGTAGCCTCTATGTGCTACATGTACATATGTGCATTGTAAACATACATCCACAGACACACACTATTGTCTCCATACCTAAAGGCCTCTATCACATAGGAGGTAGCTGTGGCCCCAGACTGTGGATTGGGCTTCCAGGTCAAGGTGATGCTGTTCTTGGTTACCTCTGTGACTATCGGCTGAGAGGGAGGCCCTGGAGGGTTACTGGGTTCTGTGGCTGGACCTGGCGATGCTCCCCAATCTTCTGCAGCGATAGATTATCATTAGGTAGACTGAGGGGGAGGGGAAAAAGTGTGACCCGCCTTTTTCCTAGAAAAGCTGTGGAGCTCAGAGAGTGGTGATGGTTATGAGGCAACATGTACACTAACCCAGACTCACATCTGCCTCCCAGATGCTCCAGTCCATCCTCATCCCCACCAACGTGGTGAGGCATTTGAAAGATAAAATTAACCCTGGGGCTTGGGAGACGTTGACTATTTTTTTTAAAGCAAACTTGGAGAAAGCCGCTGGCAAGACTAGAGGAAAATGGACAAACTTACCTCGCTTCCTAAGCCAGCTGTTCCATGTGGCCTCTCCTATGGAGCTCTTGGCCACACAGCTGTAGAAACCCATGTCCATCTCCTGTAGGAGAAGGTAGAGTGCTGGCCCACTGGAAGTGGAGCAAGGTAGGGTGAAGGGGTGGAGAGGCAGGTAACAGAAGGATGAGGAAGATGCTGGATACTTTAGGAAGTCTGAGAGAGCAGAGAGGTAGAAATGGATTAGATGCCTAGTCGGTACTTAATAGAGTTGGAATCTGGACCAGATAGGTAGTCTCAGTAGATAGGTAGTCTCAGTTACAAGGATTCTAGGGATGGTACTCACCTGAACACTGGCAATGTATAGAGTGCCATTGTCCATTAAGCTGAACTGTGAGTCATCCCCCTGCAGCCACCTGTCATCCTTCTTCCACTGGACATTGGGCTGAGGGTTTCCAGTCACTCTGCATGGCAGCCACACAGAAGAGCCAAGTACCAGTGTCTGATTGGCTGGTCCTTGGAGGATGATGGGAGGCAGCCCATCCATGGAGGCTGGGAGAGGAAGAACTGGGTCAGGAAAGCAGCCCCTTGTCCTTCTGCCATATTTGTTTCATTGGCTCACCCCTGCCTCCTGGTCTTCCAAGAGGACTTTGATAATCATTTCTATCTCTGCCTGGGACCATTCTGCTGCTAGTTTCCAAACATCAAGGATGTCCCTCAGAACAATGCTCATTCCCTATTAGACACATTGAACACCATCCAAGGGAAACAGGTCTCTTTAAACAATCTCTTGGCAGACATGGGTTCGGCCCTTTCTTCATGGACACATACCTCCTTTTATCTCTAATAGGGCCTTGGCCAGGATACTACCAGCCACACTGACAGCCTGGCAGACATAGTAGCCAGCATCCCTGAGCTGTACTTCAGTGATGTTGAGCTGGCCTCTTGGAGAGACCAAGAAGCGTCCCATGGGCTGGAGTGACTGACTAGGGAAAAGCAGGACCTAAGACAAAACAAAGAAACAAAATACGGAGTGGACAGAATGCAGAGATCTCTAAAACCTGCTGAGAGAAACCCCAAGGTTCTAATTTGCCCTCTGCCTCCAGCTATTGCTATAACCCTGGCCAAATTAGTTTGGCCAACTCATAGAAATGATGGACATTTATTAGAAGATCTTGGGATCCATGTCCCAGCTCTGTGACTTATTGGTTGAGAAATTCTAAAGAACTAAGGCCTGGGATAAGGCAGGCAGATCACAAGTTAGAGACCAACCTTAGCTCAGAAAACGAACCACCTGGGGCCTGGAGAGATGACTCAGGGGTTAAGAGCACTGGCTGCACTTCTAAAGGACCCAGGTTCAATTCCCAGCACCCACATGGCAGCTCACAACTGTCTGTGACTCTAGTTCCAATGGATACATAACCACACATTCAGGCTAAATACCAATGCACATAAATCTTTCTTTTTCTTTTTTTTCTTTTTTTCAAGTAATCAGCAATAACTAAAATAAAACCTCTTGGTCATTATGTCTTTACCCCAGTTTCCCCAAATTTGACTCTCAGAGCTGAGGGATCAACTCAGTAGGCTGAAATAAAGAAATCATGTGAAAGTTTTATAAAATTCTGTGATAAATGTTAAATATTTACTGGCTTAGCATTTTACTTTAGATAAACATATGGAAAGGAGGGGAAATAGGTTTGGGTTTCTAGACAAACAGGTTAGGTGGAGGCTCTGACTACCTCCTCCTACTCCCTCCTGGCATCATCATTTTTATCTCCACGGGGACCTAGTTAAAATGCAGCAGTCCTGAGAAGTGGAGATGTTGGAAAATTGTGGGCATGGGTTTGGGATAGAAACCTTGTAGTTTTCCTGTAGCGTGTAGATACTCAGGTTTACTGTACCAACCCTGCAGCACAGGATCTGTTCCTCCCTTAGAGGAGGCCACTTAGGTTCTAACTTCTGTTCTTTTTGATAGTGGGATCTTGGTTTTTGTTTTGTTTTGTTTTTCATTAGGTAGAAAGGAGATGACTGTGAGCTCTCTCCCCCACCCCCTGTTGAAGGAGCTATAAACAGAGCAAGTAATCTACCCTAAGCAACTTTAATTTCTTCAATACTTGGTTTCCAGAGCAGTTTTCATGTCCAAACGTCAAGGCCCAGAGGGTGTGGAGGAAGAGAAACCTACCTGGATCTCTAGACTCTCAACACAGCCTTGGTCTATCAGAATGGGCCACTCAGCACTGTCCCGCACTAACACATTGCTGCATTATCATTGAATTTTCCAAGTGTCCAAATTCTCTATGCTTTTTTTTTTAATTGTCATCACTTTATTTACCCCTCTCAAATAACCTCCAAGAGTGTCTGAAGAGGAATCTGACAGAGAAGTTTGCAGAAAGTGGAGGGAGAGAAAGATCCAGAAGGAAAATCAGTTGGAGCTTTAGAAAGAGCTACCTACTTGACTCCCTTCCTTCTGCCAGAAGATGGCAGGTGGGGGGTTTCCTTTGGTCTCACACTGGAAAGACACGTTTTCTCCAGGAGCTGCCGTCTGGTCCTGGGGCTGAGTCACAAATTGTGGTGGGACTGGGAAGGAGAGAGAGATAAGGACAGGGGGACTGTCCAAAGCTGGCTGAATAGAGCAGGCATCCATCTCTTGCTCAGATCTGTTTGGCTCTGTCTTCTCTCTCCCTCCAGAAGTGTCTTAAGTGATCTACCCACACTCATGCTCTGTCCTCTCTCCCCATTCTCCTCCAACACCATCCCCCATATCACCCCTGCAAGCTGTCCCAGGAGGCGCCCTCACCGTGAACACTGAGGGAGCCAGAGGCCTCCACGCGGCCCACACTGTTCTCTGCCACACAGGTGTAAGTTCCCTCGTCTTCAGCACTCACTCGACCGATCCAAAGGCTGTGGTCACTCCGTATCTCATACCTGCTCCACTCCCCACCCCAAGCTGGGTTGGCCACAGCTACAGACCCCTTCCCCCTCCCCCAGGACAAACAACAGGGTCAAGATAGGCAGGGCAGGACTCAAAGGGTGCAGGAGATGGTACCCACTGTGTGAGATAAGTTCAGGCAAGGACCACTTGTTCTGGGAAACAGGTTTCTTTGTGCAGGGGCCAGGCAGGGTCTGGGGCTCTTTGAGTTCCCCTGCTGTCCGAAGGAAGGGGCTTCTCACCTGCCAGTGGGCAGCTCCCCATCATCCTTGCGCCAGCGTAGATTGGGCTGGGGGTCTCCCTGCACCTCACACAGGAAATTCACAGGGGCGTCAGCCAGGACGACCTGGTTTATTGGTCTACGCAGAAATGAGGGACGCTCTACAGAGTGGGAGCCATTGAACTGTCAGGGGTTTTGCACAGCTACTTGCTCACTAGGCTGTACACTCCCATAACTCAGTGTCTGGTGCCTACCCAGCACCACGAGTTCAGCTGCTCCACTCTCTCGTTCTCCAGCCATGTTGGAGGCCACACACACATACATGCCAGCATCACTCTTGAATGTGTGTGACATCATCAGCTTTCCTCCACGTATCTGGAGAAGAACGATGAAAACATCAGTCCTTTACAGCCATCAAAATGTGTGTGTGTGTGTGTGTGTGTGCGTGATTTACATAGTTCTCACAATAAGACAATGAAGAAAACTAATGAAGTTGACTCTTGTCAGATATAGGGTCCCTGGGGCACCATAGTGCAATCTCTCCACATGTTTTAGGGGCAAGAGGTTGAGACAGGGTTTCTCTGTCTAGCTCTGAGTGCCCTGGAACTTGCTTTGTAGACCAGTGGCCTTAAAGGAGATCTGCCTGCTTCTACCTTGGATTAGAGGTATGCACCACCACATCCGGCTCTCTCTACTTTTCTTACCTCAGTCTTTTATTCAGGAGCTTAACTTCAGACATTACCAAGACAATACCAAGACATTAGACATCATTCCCAGGTCTCAACACCCTTAGATTGGTGGCTCTCAACCTTTCTGATGCCGTGACCCTTCAATACATACAGTTTTTCATATTGTGGTGACCCCAATCATAAAAGTATTTGTTGCTACTTCATCACTGCAATTTTGCAACTGCTATGAATCAGAATGTAAATATTCTATATGCAGGATGCCTGATATGCAACCCCCAAAGGGGTCAAGGCCTTGCCTTAGATTCAAGACTTCCTTCTTTGAGACATGTCCTGGACTCATGACCTGCACGCATGTGCTCCTTAGACCCATTGCCTGCATTCATGCGCACGCACACACACACTCACAGTGATCCTTCCCTCCTCTTCCTTAAGCTTTGCATTGCCCTTCTTCCAGGACACCAAAGGCTCTGGGTGCCCCTTAGGGGGCACACATTCCATTACTGCTGGCTCCCCCACTGCTACCACCACGTTCCCAGGCGACTGCCGGAAATCATCGCGGAGGACTGAAAAAGGAGAAGGAGCCGTGCGGAGAAAGGTCAGAAGAATGAACAAGGCGGAGGGAAGGTCTGGGAGGAGGGTGGGTCATAGCCAACCAGAGTTCTGAAATACCAGGTCAAACCCATTGTCTCTTCTATGGTCAAGGTTTGGCCTTAGAGACCAAAGGTCTCTGTTGGGGGTGGGGGGGTGGGGAGGAGAGACGTTCAGTGGGCTGAGACACGCCCCCCCCCGCCCCCATTAATTCAGGCCAGCTCTTAGGCCTTCCCGCCTGCTCCAGACTCTAGAAGTATCGGAGGACGAACTCTCTCACCAGCTACTTCCAGAGAGGCGTTTCTGCTGGCGGCTGCTCCCAGGTAGTTACGAGCCACACAGGTGTAGACGCCCTCATCAGGCCGAGAGCGGCGCCCGTGCACGATGCGGGGAAAGAAGAGGGCGCCGCTGGGCAGCAGCAGGCGGTGCGCACGCGGATCCTCCCGGGCGGTGGCCACACGCGCCCCGTTCTTGTACCACTCGATGTTGGGTCGAGGCCGACCTTCAGCGCGACAGGGCAGAGTGGCCGGCTCGCCCCTGGAAACCAGCAAGTCTGGCGGCTGCTCCACGATGCGTGGCATGGCATCCTCCGACCCAGCTCTTGACCCTGGAGAAGGAGGTGGCTCAAAGTTTCCAGGCAAGACAATCGGGGCAGGGCGAGGGAAGACCAAGGCTCTGGAGAGTAAGAGCACCCTCTGCCGCGTTCATCTCCCATGCTTCCTCTGCTGGAGAGCCGGCTCCATCAGCCCTCCTGTCTCCCCTCCAGCTCCGCAGGCTGAGGTTGAGACTAAAAAGGGTTTTATTTATTTATTTTTTTCCCCTAACACAAGGCTCTCCTGGACTCCCTTTGTAGACCAGGCTGGCCTCGGACTCATAGAGAGCCTTCTGCTTCTGCCTCCCAGAGTGCTGGGATTTAAAGGCGTGCGCCACCCATGCTCAGCGTTTAGAAAAGGTTCTTAATTTGAATGCTGTGAGGCCCTATGTAAGCTCGTTGTTGTTGTGAATTTCCAGGGATCCTGTGGCGCCACAGAAATTAAACATGGTGGAAGTAGAAATGCGAGTGGTGCTGCTTTTCCTAAAGGGCACAGTTTTCAAAACCGGGGAAGAAATTCCTCTCCCTCCTTTCTCTCTTGGACCAGTTCTCTATTGCTCCTGCCTCTCTCTCGGCCCACACACCTCCGTCCTGAACCTGGTTCATCTACCGCCCTAAGTTTGGGATCCAGGTGTCATCCTCACCCCCAAATGTTCCCGTGCCCTAGCCCACGCCTCCATTTGTAATCCCACCGTCATTCCTGCTCAGGGTAGGATAGTTAAATACTGACACCGAGCTCTCAGTACACCCTTTGGAAAAGGATTTATAACCTGCTTCTCCCAGTAGGGGGCGATGCTGCCTTGCACAATCTGGTGTCCTTAATTAACCGGGGACTACTGGGCGCATCTGTTCTGCACCTCTCTCTCTCTCTCTCTCTCTCTCTCTCTCTCTCTCTCTCTCTCTCTCTCTCTCTCTCTCTCTCTCTCTCTCTCTCTCTCTCTCTCTCTCTCTCTCTCTCTCTCTCTCTCGCCCCCACCCGCCTACCCTGTTCCAAGATTTTCAGGGACCTCTTGGTTCTAAGCCCAGTGGGGGATTAGGTTTCGTTTCTTGCCCTTCCTTTTAAGAGTTCCGATGTAGAGAAAGCTGAGGCATAGTAGCGGGTGCAGACTCTGTCCTGGTGGAGTTGATCTGACTGATGGGGTAAGCTCAGTTTCTCTCCCAAGTATGGAAGAGAATAATTTTCTCAGTCTTCTCCTTTCCAGATGGAACCTCACGTGCTGCTCATGTGTCTCTCTTCTCTGTTCCATCCCAATCCTGATTTGGAAATACTCCACTGAGAGAGGTCCCTGGTGTGGCTAGAGTGTGGAGAGCCTTGGGACGCAGCTACAGACAAAGTCAATCGGAGAGACAGTCCCGGATGCTCCAGGTAACCCGGAAGCCTCGGCACCTGGACGCAAATGGCCTCTTGCTAAAGCAACACACCTGAGGCCAAGCTTGAGGAGCTGAGATGGATCACTAGGACTCACCCTGTGGTGTGGAGAGCTGCTTGTTAGGCTGCTTTGTTATGATTTCACCTGGGGAAGTAGTTTTTGAAAAAGGGTTAGGTGTTTCCACACCTTTTTCTATTTGTATTGATGTGACTTGCTTGCCTATAAATAATGAACCCTGGAATAAATCCGGGCTGCCTCAGCCAGACTGACAGCCCTCTCAAGCGGATCCCGTGTGAAGTGTGATTTGTTCTCACTCCCCACTCAGGCACTGTTTGACCCTGCCTGCAGGCTCCGGCACTAGAGCCCAGGTTTTGGCTTTGAGATGCTCTGAGTTGCAATCGTCAGACCTTGACACTTCCCAGAGGTAATAAGTTGGTCAAATTATTTAACTTCAGCCCAGTGGTGGCTCATGCCTGTAAACCCATCACTGGGGGTGTGGAGGCATTTGGAACAGTTCAAAGGCTGAATTGAGTTGCATAGGTAGTATGGGCCTCAAAACAAAAAAGAAAAACACCCAAGCCTCTAATTTTCACTTCTTTATCTGTAATGTGGGCACCCAAAACCCACAGAGGTTGTAAGCACATCAGTAAGTATGGCAAGTTTACCGTTATTTAATATCTTTCCTTCCTCGCACTTTCACATGAACGAAACCCGGGGCTCTAGTATTTCTACCCCACCCCCACTTCACAAACCTCTCGTATGCAATGAAAATGCATTTAGGTTCCCTGTTGCCAATAGTTTGCTCTATGCTGTTTTGTGATCACTGAACTATTCTTCACCCCTTCCCCCCCCCCCGACCCCCATAGCTGTGTTTTCCTAGTGGCAGTTTGTGGCTAACAACAAACACCTTTCCTACATCTTCCCTCACTGGCTGGTTAAGCTTAAATGAGAAGGCGTCTGGCGTAAGCTCTAGGTGAGGGGGACGTCACTGAAAGTAATTGCTTAACCTCTTGGGACTCCTCCAAGGGGACAGAACCCCAGCCCGCGTCAAACTCCTTCCCTATACACCACACCCTTCCGGTCCACTCTTTCTCTCTAATTCCTGCAGACACAGCTGCGGGCTCCCTTTCCCTGGAATTTCTTCCTTGTCACCCCTGGTCTCCAGGGACGCTTGACGGCAGCCTAATGAATAGCTAATGGCCATGCAAATAGGGCTCTGGGGCTCCTCCCCCGCACCTGAGTGTGAGTTCCTGTGTGTGTGTGTGTGTGTGTGTGTGTATGAGAGAGAAAGAGAATTTTAGAGCACACACCCCCCCTTCCCCTCCGCGCGCCTCCTTTTAGGTCTGCAGCAAAGGCTGAGGGTGGCCAAGGGAGTCCGGGGCCCCTACCCTAACTCCCGCAGAGGCGTCCCAGTGGGAGACGCCGGGAGGTGGCCAGCAGGGAGCGCGACCAGGCCCCTCTCCAGGCTGCCGGCGGCGCTCAGGGAGGCAGGGCTGTCTCAAGTTATTTATTAATCACTGTAATCAGCGGTAACGACCTCACGGCCGCTCTGCCAGGATGGGTCAGCTGTGAGTCTCACGGGGGACACAAACTAGGCTCCAAGTTTCCTTGGAAAGATCTCTGACTCAGTCCCTCCGCAGCAAAGCACCTACAAAATTGGGGCTTTCTCACCCTCGCTCTGGGTGAGTTTGTTGAAAACTTCAGGTCCTTGAAGTGGCGTCTGCTGCTTGGGTGGATCGCCTAGTGACCGGTTTAGCCCTGACGGGCTGGTGTCCCCTCTTCTACTCTCCCTTCTTCTGCCCTTCACAGTTCTCCCACTTGGGGTGGGGATGGTGGGTGGGGAGTAGGGGAGATGGGGAGAAAGGGACTCAGCAGCCCTCCACCAGGGGCACATACCCCAAATCAGCTGCTCCTTTGGGACCCCGTTTCCCAGGAGGGCCCTGACAGGGTCTGGAAGGGAAGGGGCGCTTCGGTCTTCCCCTCCACGCAGCTCTCTCATCCCCCGACCCCCAAATCTCAGGTCCCCGTCGGGCAGCCTCACCGTTGTTGGAGGGGTCTCCGGGAGGCACCAGGCTAGGGTGGAGCGCTGCCAGCGAGGAGTTGAAGCCGAAGAGTAGCTCGCTGGAGTTGGAGATGTCCCCGGCCAGGGAGTCCGCGAACAGGTTCATCTGCAGCAGGGTTTTGAGCAGGTAGCGCAGCATGACGCGGCCCGCCTGGGTCTTCGGCTGGGGGCCCGGAGCCCAGCCCCTGGGTCTAGGACCCGCGGGCCGGGAGCCGGGAGCCCCTCCACAGCCTCTGCGCGCTGCGGCAGCCACGGTGCCGCTGTCCTGCGGGCTCGCCCGGGTAGCGTCCGCGCTTCCGCGCGACTTGTCCTCCTTCGCTGGTTCTCCTCTCCACCCCACAGTGCCAGAATCCCCCGGGAGCCGGGCGGGCGGAAAGCAGGTGCCACTCGGATCACGCCATAATTAAGGGCTTAATCCGCCTCCCTCCGTACCCCCACCTCCGCCGGAGTGGCCACTAGCTGGGCCGCCCGGGCGCGCAAGGGACAGTCCCCGCCCCGCACTCCTCTCATCAAATGTTGTTGCTCTGAACCTGGCGGGAGAGTTTTTTTTCTCTTCAAACACCCAAGGCGAGGACTGAGCCTCTGTCAGACTCTGCCCTTCTCCCTAAATTTCTAGCAGGAACTGTCTTCTTTCTTGGATGTCAAGGAAACTGAGGCATTGGAAGAGCAGACGCAGTCGGGCTCCCAATGTCCCCGGCTTCCACTGCCTTCCAGATTTCTGGGGCTTGAGCGCAGGATGCCAGAATGAATACCTAGGAGCTAGAGGAGGAAGATCCACCTTTGGATCCCCCCTCGCACCCTTCCCCAACCCCGTGCGGGCACCGGGCTTCTCCCTAATCTACTGTGGGAATCCTAGTTTCCACGAGCCCAGGGAATACAGTGACTCGACTTGACCTGGAGTCCTGCTCCAGACGCGCCAGTCAGGAATTCCTGCCGAGTGCTCAGAACTGTGTAAAACTGGGTAAAACTGGAGGGAACTCCGGAAAGCTGCCAGGCAGCTCGCACTTCCCAGCCTAGCGCGGTGCTCTGCGCTGACATGTTTTAGGAAGTTGTTTTTTACAATTTTTGAAGAGACCGAGAGTGGGACCAAGAAGCCTGGGACAAAGGGAGCAAAGTGCAATAAACCAGGCGGATGCCAAATTGTGCACAGTTTGCTGGAACCGGATACCAGCTGGTTGTCCCTCGGGTTAGGGTGGTGTGGGATGTGCAATGAGAAAGCCAAAGCCCTAGTTCTGACTTTCCCCGGGTTCTTTTAACCTTGGAGATGTCCCAGTCCACCGTCCTTGCTCTTGCCCCTCTCCTGCACACGCTTTTCCTGCCCTGGAAATGATGTTGGATGTGAGACAGAGACCCTGGGTTTCCCATCTTGGGGTAGGTTCTGCGGACAAGGAAATGGTGGGTTTTGGATTGCTCTTAAGCCCTGGGACAACGGGGCTGCTTCTGATCACGCAGGGGACTCCGCCTGCACAGGAAGAGAGCTCAGAGGGGTGTGGGCTGCTCAGTCGAAGGTCCCAGCTGTGGTCTGTTTCCAAACCGAAAGCAGCCCAACAAGCAGAGAAGCGTGGTTCCGCTGGCAAGCGTGTCCAGAGACTCCTACAATCCGTTCCCTATCCGGACTCTGGGGCTTTTAGTGCCAGAGTCCCCTGCCCAGGACCTGACCTCAAGGCGGGACTAACTCTGGTGGCACTCAACAGCCCCATGGGAGTCAGAGCCCTGGGAGCTGATAGGCCAGTGTGTCACCTGTGGGTGCTGAACTGGGTCCCTGCATCCACTGGAGACAAAATCCAGGCAGATCTTGAGACCAGGTTAGTTTAGGGTACTAAAGAGTTAGAATTTAACATCAGACGCTTGTTGCAACACTAGACAGGAGAGCCAATTACAGCAGGAGAACCAATTACAGGACATCGCCATTCAAGACGATAGGTCTGATCCTCAGGTTCAGGATCCTAGAGACCTTTAGCTTGGCCTCCTTCTGGCGGGTCCCACAGGTTCCATCACATCAGAAGCCCAAGCAGGACAGAAACTTAACTTCGTGGCACCAGGCCCTGCTTTGGAGCTGGGAACACTGGAACCCTCCACAGCGTGCCCCATCCTAATCCCCCATTTGCTCCTGGCCGGCCTCTGGGCAAACACACCGCCCGCCCAGCGTCTAGGGGCTTGTCACCCTGTTAGCGGATTTGTTTCCGGAGATCGTACAGTTAATTGGCCCTTTATGTGGGGATCAGGGCGTGTTTGCTCTGGGTTCCCTCAGCGGAGGGCGCAGCCTAGCCCATGGGCACGGCTGCTTCCTAATCCCTGTCATCTGGATTTGGAGGCTGAACAAACGGAGGAAAGACATCCGTCTGTCTAGGGCTCTTGGCCGCTCTGTGGTCCATCTTGTGAATCTCACCTCTCCTTCTCTCTCTCTTCCTCTCTCCCTTTCTCTCTCGTTATTTTGAAACCAACTTAAAAAAATCCCCATATTTTCCTGTTTGGTTTTCCTTCTCTCTTGCCCACTCTCTCCTTCTCTGTGTTTGTTATCTTTACAATATTATTCCTTCTCAGAAAACCAGCTCCGACCTAAAGTCAAAAGTGGTTAAGGACTCAAGGCAGGTGGCTGGAAATTAAGTTACCGAGTCTATATCACAAGCTTCCTCCATCTCCTTCCTCCAGCTCTTCACCCAGAAGGGTCCCCGGAGATTTTCCTCTGGCAGAGGTGGAACAGAGTGAGAAGACATGGCCCAATGGAGAGCACACGTCCACTCTCCCTCCATCATTTACTTCAGGCAGCCAGGAAACTAGCCCTTCACTTTTCAAGTACAGCTGCTCGGTGGGTTGCTCCCAAAAGCTGTTGTGCGAAGGATGTTACTCCTGATTACCTCCTCCCACCAGCCTATAGCCAAAATTATCACTCCTCTGGCTTTTGTCTTTTGCTTAGCTGGGGTAGGCAGCAATAACCCCACCTCCATTTCCTAATTTGTGCTACCTCGCAAACATCGAAGACACTTCACCCCTGGCTTTGATTTATTTTTTTAATAATTTGTTTATTTTTATTTTATGTGCATTGGTGTTTTGCCTGTATGAGGGTGTTGGATCCTGGAATTACAGACAGTTGTGAGCTGCCTTGTGGGTGCTGGGAATTGAACCTGGCTCCTCTGGGGCAGCACCCAGTGCTCTTAACCACTGAGCCATCTCTCCAGCCCCGGCCTCTTCTTTATATTACTCCAGGAGCTTCTTTGGACAATAGTATGTAGAGTTGAACTTTAGAAAGTAGAGGAGAGAGAAAAAGTGGTGTTAAAGGAGAGTTGGCAGAGAAGAGGGAAAGCGACAAGGAGCGAAGAGGGTGGGAGGGACTGAGTGTATACCCTGGTACACACTGACCTCAGAGGGAAAGAAGTGTGTGCTCACAGGTGGAGCCACAGAGGCAAGCACAGCGCAGGGGTTGATGAGGCAGACATGGAAGACAAGTCTTTCCTAGGCTTTCACTTTGGAGACTAGGCTAAGCAAGTGATTGTGTCATACAGGAATCCATCCGACATGAGCTGTGTTTGGGGAATCAAGTGCCTCTAAAGAAACTCCCCACCTGTGAGAGAGAAAGAGAGGGGGGATATGAATTGGGCAAGAGATTAGTACCCTAGGCTAACTTTTGTTGGCTTCCTGCCAGCACAAAGGCCAGAGAATGTGACTGGGAATTTTTAGTGACCAAGCTGGGGGGGCCATATGGGAAGGCTTCTTGGTGGTCCAAACCCCATATGCCAGCTGGTAGTGGTGAAGCTGCTGGCATGTGATTGCCCCAGAGGGCAGTCTGAAGACAACCCCCACAATCTCATACTGATTATCGCCTCTGCTCTCCTTGATACACACACACACACACACACACACACACAGAGAGAGAGAGAGAGAGAGAGAGAGAGAGAGAGAACTGTCTGTTTATACCCCCCTCCCCAAGAGCCTACTGCCTCCCGTCATTCTCCCTGCCTGGATCTGTTCCCAGGGCATGAATACCCATTGAACATATGTGTGTGTTTATGTGTTTGTAGGGGGAAGGGACACACGAACCTAACATCTGCCCAGCCCCCACTAGGCTATGCAAAGAATGGCCCAACAGGATTGTTAACTTCAGAATGATAATGCCAGGGGCCAGTGACCCAGCCAGCAGGGGCTAGGAAGGTGACAGGAGGGGACGATGAGAGAGCAAAGAGGGGCACCCAGCTGACAGGCAGACAGCAGGAGCCAAGGCTTGTTGGCTGAGACCCTGTAGCTGCTGAGATAATAAGCCAGAGACCCCTGCTCAAGAGTATCCCTTTCCCATGGAGAGGCCTGCAGAGACACACTTTGCCATACACCCTGCCCAGTCCAGAAATCTGGAGGCACCCAGGAGGAAGTGTGCACATCTCATTGCAGATGTAACAAAGGCTGGGGAGAGTGGAGCTGTTCTCCCTACATCGTTAGCCCTTCTTTCAGGGTTTTTAAAAAGCATCTAAGCACATATATCATTACCCTTTGGGAACCTGAACACCATTGTATCATGCTGAACAGTCCAGTGCACAGATGTACCATGCGCTTATAACCAGTCTCCTGCTTAGAAGAATTTCACTTATTTCTGAATTTTTGTTTTGCAGTGGTACAAATAAACTCCATGCACATGCACATATATCTATGCACATATGTATACCTGCAGGATATGTTTTTATTATTTAAATGTGTTTGTTTGGGATTTTGTTGTTGTTGGCTGGGTGTGTGTGTTTGTGTGTTTGTTTGTTTTTCAAGGCATGGTCTCACCCTGTAGCTCGGCTTGGCCAGAAACTGCTTTGTAGACCAGGCTGGCCTTGATTGAACTCAGAGCTCTACTTGCTTCTGCGTCCCAAGTGCTGGGGTTGACGGTGCGTGCAGCTATACCAGCTGTTTGGGATTTCTGACACAGGCTCTTACTATGTAGGTCAGACTAGACTAAACTCTTCCTGCTTGGCGTCCAGGTGCTGGGATTACAGCACGCACCACCAGGCCTGGCTGTTGGTTTTGTGGCGGGTTTTGCTGTGTAGCAGGTTGATTTCAAATCTGTGCACCTTTTGCTGGAATTAGAAAAGTGTACCAACATGACCCACTAAGATAAATTCTTTTAAAGTTAGTTAGTTAGTTAGTTAGTTTATTAGGTTTCTTTGACACATGTAGCCCAGACTGACCTGGCTATGTATTGAAGGAAGGATGACCTTGAACTATTTTTTTTTTTTTTTCATTTTACAGTTGTTGCTGTTTTTGTTTCCTCTCATTTGTTTATTTATTTTATTCACTTTACATCCTTGTAGCCCCTTTCTTGCTCCCCCCCTAGTCCCACCCTTTCTCCTTCCTCCTCTTCCTCCCCTACACCCCTGCTCTTTGTAGTTTTAATGCCTATGCATGCTCTGCCTGTGTGCACCATGTGCATGCAGTGCCAGAAGAGGGGGCATCATACTCCAGGACTGGAATTACAGATGGCCGTCAACTGTCATGTGGGTGCTGGGCATTGAACCCTGGTCTCCTGGAAGAGCAGCCAGTGTTTGTAAATACTGAGCTATCTCTCTAGCCCCAACTCCTAATCTTGTCTTCACTTCGTAGCCATCACCACTAGCTGCCCTTAAACAAAAATCTTACTTATTGCTTTATTTTCATTTGTGTGCGTGTGTGTGTGTGTGTGTGTGTACATATTTACACGTGTATTACAGGTAGAGTTGCAGGTAGTTGTGAGCTGCCTAATGTGGGTCTGGGGGGACGGAACTCTGCAAGAGCTACAAGGCTCTTAACCACTGAGCTATTTCTCTAGCATTTTAAAAATATATATTCTGTGGTGGAGAGTCAGAGAAACCATACAATGGGATATTGGTAGAGGTTAAATGGCAAACCTTGGGAACTAGTTATCTCCTAACATCATGTAGGTCCCAGTGGATAAAACTCAGATTGTCGAAGGTTTGGTTATGAGTCTTAGTATCTGCTTTGATACACTGCTAGGTAGAGTCTTTCAGAGCCCTCTGTGGTAGGCTCCTGTCCTGTTACTTGTTTTCTCCTACATCCAATGCACATCCATTTGTCTTTCTAAGTGAGGATTGATCATCTTACCCCGGGTCTTCTTTCTTGTTTGTCTTCTTTAGGTGTATAGATTTCATTATGTTTATCATATCTTATAGGTCTATATAAGCGAGTATACCATGTGTGTCTTTCTCCTTCGGGGATACTTCACTCAGAATGATCTTTTCTAGATCCTACCATTTGCCTGCAAAGTTCATGATTTCCTCGTTTTTGATTGCTGAGTAGTATTCCATTGTATAGTGGGTTTCCCTAGTAAAGAGAACAGGGACTATTTCTGACATGAACTTAATGGCAGGCTCTTTGACCTCCCCACCCCCCAATGGAGGCGCAGCCCTGCTAGGCCACGGAGGAGGACTTTGCAGCCAGTCCTGAAGATACCTGATAAAACAGGGTCAGATGAAAGGGGAGGAGGTCCTCCCCTATCAGTGGACTTGGAAAGGGGCAGGGAGGAGATGAGGGAGGGAAGGTGGAATTGGGAGGGAATGAGGGAGCGAGATACAGCTGGGATACAGAGTTAATAAAATGTAACTAATAATAAAAATTTTTAAAAAATTACAACAACAAAAAAAAACACCTCAGATTGTCACTGGGCATGGTGGTGCCCACCACTGGAGGCAGCAGAGGCCAGCCTGGTCTATAAAGTGAGTTCAGGACAGCCAAGGCTACACAAAGAAACCCTGTCTTGAGAAAACAGAAAAACAACACCAAACCTCAGGTTGTCAGTCTGGTGACCATGCCTTTACACACTGAGCCATCTCAATGTCTCCTCTGCTGAACTTTTATCCATGGAGGCCTGTGAGAGGGTTCATCCAGTAATGCTCTTACCACCAAGCCAGATGACTGGAGTTCACAAGGTGGAACCAGAGAACCAATTTCTTCAAGTTGTCCTCTGACCTCCACAGGCATGCTACAGTTAGTTTAGGTATTTTCTTTATGTATATGAGTGTTTTATCTGCACAAATGTCTGACTTTCTTGCAGCTGTAGGCTGTCATGGAGGTGCCAGGAATATTACCTGGGCCTTCCAGAAAAGCAGCCAGTGATTTTAATCATTGAGCCAGGTCTCCAGCCCAAATGTAAGATGTTTTTAAAGATTACAAAAAAAAAAAAAAGACTTAGGGGCAGAGGAGGAGATGAGGAAGGGAGGGAGGGTGAGATTGGGAGGGGAGGTGTGAGGAGACTGCAGCTGGGACACAAAGTGAATAAACTGTAATTAATATAAAAATTAAAAATGTAATTAAGAAATTATCCTTAGGCCAGTTGTGGTGATCAATTTCTTGTGACCCCAGCACTTGGGAAATGAAAATAAAAGTTCAAGGCTACCCAGCTGAGTTTTGAGGCCAGTATGAGTTACGTGAGACTCTGTCTGAAATACACAGTTACTTTGCTTAAGCAACCTGCCTAAAGTCTCATAACAACATGCAGATTTCTTTCCTTTCAATCTGTGTTGTATAAGCGGGCATGAATTCAACCTTCTCCTGCTCTTCAGCCTCTTGAGTGCTGAAGCTGTACAGGGATGGACCACTACACCTGGTGAGCTCACTTTCCTTATTTTTCTTTCATTATGAGATTAATAATTTCATCACCCTCACTTCTCCCTTCCCTTTCTCCCTCCAAACTCTCCTGTATACCCCTCACTGTTTTCCTTCAAGTTTATGGTCTTGTCTCTCATTAATTGTTGCATACGTGTGTGTGTGTGTGTGTTTTCAGGGAGGTCTATTTAGCATTGGATAACCAACTGGTGTGTTCTGCCCCTGGGAAGACTATTTCTTCCACTCTCAGTATTTAGTTGCCTGCAGTTCTTTATGTAAGGTTGAAAGGCCTCATGAACTTTCTCCTGTCCATATTAGCATGTCTGCTGTTGTCCTTATTCAGCTCATGTGTAAGCAGTTGTGTTGGTGAGACCTTATGGGTATAGTTTCTGACGTTGTTAGGAGACACAATCTCACAGTAAACTGTGTTCCTCTAGCTCTTAAAGTCTGTCTGCCCTGTCTTTTGCCCAAGTCTTTTGCCCTGTCTCTGAGCTTCAGTTTTAGAAGTTGAATTGTAGATTATCTTTTGGGACTGGGCTCCACCACTCTGTATTTTTTTTTCAAGATTTATTTATTTTATGTGTATGAGTGCTCTACTGCATGTGTACCTGCACTCCAGGAGAGGGCATCAGATCACTTTATAGATGGTTGTGAGCCACCATGTGGTTGCTGGGAATTGAACTCAGGACCCTTAGGAAGAGCAGACACAGAGAGAGTTGCAGGAACAATGTCCCCAAGCAGAGCAGGTGAACTTTAATAGGTAAGTTAATGAGTTCACTTAGTTAGGATCTATACTTACCCACAGGAACAGCACAAAGAAGAGTGTGTGGGGACACAGGGGGCAGGGGGAGGAGGTGGTAAGTCTGTAACACTGGCAGCCCACAGGGGCCCCTTCTCTTCTGATTGTTTTCCTGTTCTCCATGAGATAGACGAGAGTGAACATAGCAGAACCAACTTGTGGTTAGTGGGCATGGATTAGAAGTCTTTACATGGTCTTGTCGTTTCTTTTGGCTCTCTGAGCACAGGTACAGGAGATGTGATTAGCTGACTTTGCCCGTGGCCATGGGTGAGTCAAACAAGCTCACCTCAGTGTAAGTCAGGAGACGATTCACACAGGGAACATTCTGATGAGTGGCCATGCCAGTTTAAGATGAGTAAGGAGGGAAATGGGGCCAGGAATTAACAAACTGAAAAAGCTATGTGAAAAGAAGTTAAGGCCAATGGAAAGGAATTGAGGTCAATAGGATATCCAGTTATGATCTAAGATTTATTGAAATTAGAATAATAGTAGTGCTGGCTGGTAAGATGGCTCGAAGGATGCAAGCCTGACATCCCAAGTTCAATCCCTGGGACATAAAGGAGGAAGCACAGCACTGACTTCATCAAGTTGTCTTCTGACCTCCCATGTACCCCCAACATGCACATTAATAACAATAACAAATTAAGACTTGTTTAAGGAAATAATAGCAAGTGTACTAGGGAAAAACAGGGAGTGGAGATAGAACATGAAAATGCTTGAAACTGAGATCGTGGAGTTGTTATTGGTTAGGACAGTCTAATAGGTGAGCACAGGTTGCAGGAACTCATGGCTAAGGTTGAATAGACAAGGTTGTGGGAGAACAGGAAGTCAGGAATCACAGCAAAGGTAGGGGTTGGGTTGTTTGAGTTCATATTAAAGTCAGGAAATGTTAGAGCTGAGAAAGGGAGAGTTGATGAAAGGGTCAGTGATCTGGGAGCTAAGCTCTAAAAGAAATGAGATGTAATTGCCTTAGAAGTAAGGAGCTGATCACGGTGGTGCTTGCCTATAATCCCAGTACTCAAAAAGCAGAGGCAGGCAGATCTCTGTGAGTTTGAGGCCAGCCTGGTCTACAAAGGGAGTCCAGGACAGCCACATTTACACAGAGAAACCCTGTCTCAAAAACCAAAACAAAGAAAAAATTAGAACTGTGCCAAGATGGTGGGTACCAGAGTATTTACAATGTTATATGGAAAAGGAAGAGACTAACTCAGATCTAACTATGAGAAGCCTGTTCCACCTCTAAGCCCTGAGGTACGGGGCTGTGAGATTAGCTCCCAGACTTACCTTTAGTAATTTTAAAGCCTTATTCCTTTATATTTGGAAAGTTCTTGTTACGCTTATTCTAATGTATATATCATTGTTTGGCTGCAATAATAAACAGTCCTTTCTTCTGAAAATTTTCTATCTTCTTCAGATCTCAAGCCCTAAGTTCAAATTTAGCATGCCACTCCAGTGAGCTTCCTGGTGGTAACATCACCTCTCATACATCTCCATTGTCACTGGGTAGTTCAGATTCCTACCATCTTTCACCCAGACTACTGTAAAGCCTCCTAACTATTTGCCTTCCCTTTTCTTCTTCGAATCCTTCCTCCACACCAGTACTACAAAGAGTGGCTATGCATTTGTCCAGTTCCCACTTCACTGAGGTTTATGTCTGTCTCTGTCCGATCTGATTATATCACATCACAATGGCTCCCTCCTTTCCGTAGGATAGACCTCCATACAGGCAAGAGACAAAGTTCACCATAGTCCCGCTGCTGCTGTCCACATTCCCAAAACATAGTCACTACTCTTTACCATCACCCCAGCCCCCAGCCATCTACATCCCAACACCAGCTTACCTTTTACCCTTGTCTATGCGACAGTCTTTGTACACCCTGTGCCTTTATGATTGCTATTTCTTCCTAGAGTACCATCTTCCTCCCATTCACCAGCTTCTAAATTCCTTCCACCCCATTGATCCAGCCTTAGTCACCTGATTAATGAAGCTTCCTGGGTCTCCTAACGCCGAGCCATTTGGTTTATGCCTGTCATGTATGCCTTCATAGATGGTATTGTTTTTGATGTTGCCTCAAACTCTCTATGCAAATAACATGACCCTGAACTCCTGATCCTCCTGACTCTGCCTCACAAGTACTGGGATTACAAACATGTGACATTATACAAAGCTTATACAATGCTGAGGATCAAATCTGTTGCTAATGGTGCATACTAAGCAAGCACTACCAGCTGAGCTACAAGTCTGGCTCTCAAAGATGGTCTTTTATCTTCTTATGTGCTCCCCATAAACTCCAAGTTTTCTTTAAAGAGCAAGAGCGTTTTTTAATCTTTGTGTTTCTGTTGACTATGATACATATGGCACATTGTTAAAAGGCCTCATTTAATGTTGAAGATATTAATTATAAATATATTATTACTAAGGCTCTTCCAAGTATGTTTTATGTATTTACGCATTTGATTCTAATAACTGTAAAATTAGGTACAGTTATTGTTCATATGTTATGGATGGGGAGACTTGGGCAGGGTAGTTAAGGAAGTGGCCCAGAGCTATTTGGTTAGGAAACGAAGGATCCAGGACTCTACACAGATAGGCTTAACCAAACAGGCATACAGAATCCCCATGAAAGCCCTGCATCAGAATCAGGAGAAGAAAAGCTCCCTTGCCCTGCCTCCCACATGGACATCTTCCACTCTCATGTATAATTCAAGGGGCAGAATGGCATCTACAGCCACTTTGCTGTAGGAAATTCACTGAGACCTGTGACTCCTTTTCTGCTATTATGTTTTTAAGTCTGAAATCCTCTAGCCTTTTGTACCTGTCTAGATTAATCCTGCTGCTATCTGTATTTGTTCATATTTGTAACTCATGGTATTTCAGTCTTAGGAAAGTCCAAAATGGACTGTTTTACATTTCTTCTTGATTTCTTTCTTCTCCCTTCATTTCTTTTTTTTCCTCCCTGACAGTTCTTCTTTGGTGGGAATGAAATTAACAAAGGAAGAGACCAATTAGGATCTTGAAATCCCCTAAGTCCTACAGAGGATGTCCCCCTTTTCAATTAAAGAGGAATATTCCCTTGTCTCTAATGAGTTCTATTCAGAGGGAAATGCTTTTGTGTTAAACACATATGTGAGTTTTCCAGGTCACATGGCTGAGAGTTGTCCATGCTTTGTTGTTGCTTGTGTGTTCATAATTTTTTTCCCCTATTCCCCTTGAATTACGGATTTAGCTCCAGAACCAACAGGGACCCTTTGCTTCACACTGACCTTTGCTTTCTCACACCATGAGGTCTTCCTTTCCATTGGCTCTCCAGGGGCTCAATCCCTTAGAATAAAGGTGACTCCAAAATCTCTCTGGGCTCCCCACAGAGGAGCACAATCTAATAATCCTGGCCTTGCTGGGGCCCCATTCCCACAGAGAGCAAAGGAATATAAGGAGAAGTTACTATGCAGAAAGCATATTTTTCCTTTTCTTCATTCCTTCTGTGTGCTCCTATCTTTTTCTCTTTCTCCATGCATATTGACTACCCCCATCCTGCAGGCCCGTTTATTCTTTAAGCCTTACCTCCTCAGTCCTGATTGCATAGCTCATAAATATTCAGCATTTCCTATGAGCAACCTCCAAGTGCTATTTCACCACCCGTGTTGTTCACCCATCTCATCATAAATGGGCTAGACTTTCCTCAGTCGCTTGCCTCTGTCCTTTTCGACTCGAATTTATCAGCATGAGGCTTAATCATAAAGGGATTTTTTACTGACTAGAGCCCCTTATGGATTCAAAAATTGATAATCTCAGACCCATATCTCTAAATACTCCATGATGAGACGATTTACCCATTTCATGACAATAACCCTGCCCCTGAAGAGGAGAAGGAAACAGGAGTGGATCTGGAATTACAGTACAGGTATAAAAAATGTGAGTGCTGTGCCTGGTATGTAGACATTCAGTAAACTGTATTTTATTATGCTAAATGATTTATGCATATGAAAGTAGAAAAGAAACCAAAAGCATAAGCAATTGTTGAAACGGATGAGAAAGAATGTGTACTTTTTTTTTTCATCTTTCTCACTCTTTTTCTTGTTTGAAACAGGGTCTCCGTATGTAGCTCTGGCTGACCTTGAACTCAGAAACCTCTTTCCTCTGCCTACTTAATGCTGGGACTATAAGCATATGCTGCCATGCTCACACTTCGACCTAATTTTCAACTTTAATAATGCAAAGAATATAAAAAGATCACTTATAATAGATGGCAGAAGGACAGACAGAGTTTGAGCCTAGGACACTCAGGATACAGAGCTTCTGCCTCAGTGGACACTTGAGAACTGCCAAGAGGAAACAGCCATACCTCCTCCCTCCCCCCATTGGTTTGGTATAATGGCCCACCTTTGCATTAAATGAAAGGAGGGAGCAGAGGGGTTAGAAATTGTAAGTGTGGGGAATCAGACAATGATGGGTCCCTGCAAACACCCTCTAAAACATCCTTCTGTGAAATTATAAACAAACATCATTCCCGCTTGGCTTGACTCCTTCCAGTCAGGGAACACAAGCCTGATGTGCTGTACAAAGCAGCTCTTGGTTGTAGATTCAGCTTCATCTGCTGGGCTTTGGTGTAGGTAGGGCCTGCCTCAAAGCTGAGGAATTGGTTTGGAAGTGAGTGTCAGTACAGTTATGGTCAAGAGACAGAGATGGGAGAAAAGAAAAGCTGTTGGTTAAGAAAGAGGCTGTGGACCCCTGCAGCTTAACACTGTCCAAAAATCACATGGGGGCTTAAGTTGGCAAAGACTGTGGATGGGATACATAGTGATGAATTGGGCCAGTATCCAAAAAAGCAGCTTCAATAATCCCATTTCAACTGTATTTCAGCACAGCCCATGTTGGACAGGAGTGTGGGGACTATTCCGTGGGGCCACTTTTAAGAGATGAGGGATGCTGCCAGCCGAAGATGAGAAAGTGTCAGGGAGGAGAGCAATGTGTGTGGAGACAGGGCCCATGTGTTTGGGGCTCTATTAACTAACTCCCTCCCATCCATCACAGCCTCCCCCCAAGGCTGCTGCAACCCTGGCAGCTGGGTCACCCCGGGGAGGCTGGGCTGGGGGTCCCTAAAGGGAGCCCAGCTTCAGGCAGAGCAGCGGAGACACATGTGTGCCTGGCTGAGTTGGGGCCGGCACCTCATTGAGAAGGGGGCCCTCCAAGCTGGGCTTCATTAGGACAGTGGCACTAATAGGGAGGGGGTTCAGGGGGCTGGGCTGACAGCCAATTACTTGCTCCTCTGCATTATGGATTAACCCATCTGGGCCTGGGAGATTGGCTCTGAAAGGGGCACAAAAGGGGGGGCGTGACCACAATCACACACTGAATTATCCTGTCTGAGCACTATTGTCCACCAACAAACGGGGCCTGGGGATGGGTGACTCCCTTGGGTGCTCTCCATCCCCACTGCTTGCCTCATAGGAAGAGGCAGAGGTAAACTGCTGCCTGGTTAAAAGGCAAGGTCTACTCTGGACAAGGAGAGTGAGGATATTCTTCCACAGAGGCCGGGAACTTAGGGGGAGTAGCCAGGCTGAGATGTTAGTCTCCTGTCCTCTCCCTTTCCCTTTTCTTCCCTCCCCTCACCCCACTTTGGTTTTGATTTCGGCTCTTTGAGACAAGGCATTATGTAGCTCAGGCTGGCCTCAAACTCATTATGTAGCCAAGGATGACCTTGAATCCCTGATCTCCCTACCTCCACTGGGCTTATGGGCATGTACCACTTTGTGGGCTCCAGAGTTCTCTTAACATACTTTTTTTTTTTTAAACTTCTGCTCTTCATATTAGTAAGGCATAAAACAAGGAACTTACTATCTTGAACTCAGAGCAGAATTCCACTGGAGAGGCATCCTTTGGGGAGATGGGGGAGCAGGAGGGGTGACCAGGAAGGAGCAGAATCGGGTGCCTCCATCTCACCCAGCACCTCTTCTGGGCTAATTGATTCCAGACATAACTAAGGAGCTCTCACATGGGTTCTTGAAGGGCCCTGGCCCTGCGCTGGCATCTTGGATGCTCTCCCGGTGGGAGGGCCCAAACCCCTCCCCCACACCCCTCTTCCAGGAGTATGCCCACCCTGCCTGGGATGCTGGGAATGATGAGAGGGGGAAGCAAGCAGGGGGCTCTCTCCTCTAGCTAATCCCCTCATTACCATCTCATAATCAGAATCACGCTTTCAATGTAAATGGGGATGTTAAATATTGGTTTCTCCTAGACTCAAGCTCCTTTAGAGAAAATTATTGATGCTTCCCCTTTTGTAGGTGCTGCTGGCCCTCACTGTGAGGGGCAGGGGAGGTGCCTGGCGTCAGCAAGGATGAGGGTTTCAGGGTTGGTGTCGTAGGAAAGATGGACATGTCAGACAAGAAGGGGGCCAACGGCCAAGAATGAGGAATATGACGTCCATGGCCTGTGCGCACCCAAGTCCCAGTTCCACTGCTTAAGTGCTGGGTCACTGGATTACAGCAGACAGGTAGCTAAGCAAGGTGACCACAAGCTAATATGTCACAGCTCCCTGTTTCAGCGCCCTAATCTGTGAAATCAAGGTACTAATGTTAGACTGCTTGCTAGAGTAGTTGGGAAGAATAATTGAGAATTACACACCAACTGCTTATTGTCCATTCCAGAAAACAGCAAGCCATGTTTAGTAGGCTAGAGAGTGTGACACTGGCTTACAGGCTCAGAAGCCTCCCTCTCACAGGACTAAACCTGCCTGAGTTCCTCTGGGTTGATGGCAGCAGAGCTGCTTCTCAGTTCTGGCCAGGAGTGAAATCTGCAGGTGGTCAGAGACCCAGGTTCAAAGTTTCCCATAAAGAAAAAGAAAAGTGGATACTGAAGTCCTTTGCTGTTTCAGATTCAGGGTCAGGTTGCTGCTGTTCAGCATCCACAGGGGAAGGACAAAATGACTTCTTCATTGTGGCTGGCTGTGTGGTAAGGCCACCGCCCTCCCCTGAGTTAAGAGCTGAGAGTTGAGCCAGGGGCACCATGTGGCTGGCGCTACTGCCTCTGCCACTAAGAAGAGGGCGGGAGATGCCTTCGGAGGGCCCCCTTCCGATGCTCAGCTCCACCGTTTAGCTTTCTCCTCATTAACTCTCCGGCCTCATTAATCAGCCCCTATGAAATGTGCCCCCGGGAACACTGCCCGCCCGCTCCGCCGTTTGGTGCTTTAATTATCCTCCCAGCGGGAGGAAGGAGGGGTTGGCGGGCTCAGAGCTGCACCCGCACAAAGACCCACAGATCCACACACCGGTCAGAGGATGGCTGAACCCAGGTAGGGCCAGGCATGTCCCAGCCAAGAGGCCGACTCCACGCTGGTTCCCAGACGCCTTTCAACCACAAGCAATCATAATATCTTCCTGGGCTTCTGTCTAGGAGCCGCTGTGGAGTCCGTCTTCTCTTTGCAAGGGAGGTCGATCCTCTTCTGCACAAAATCCGCCAACTCATTTCTTTCATCTGACTTTATTTATTTGCGAAGTCCTCCAGGTTTTGAACACAGCTCTGGTTAGGTGGAGCAAAGGCCCAAACACACTTAAATACCCAAACAAAACAAAAACCCACCAGTAGCAAAGTGCTATTCTTAAGGAAAACAGCATACTGTGGAAGGCAGCAAAGTAGTGTGCTGAATACAACTAAGACAGATCAAAAAATAGAGTTCCTTAAGTTTAGGCCTTGAAATGGGTGTTACTTAACCTGTAAGTGGGAATTAGAAGCAAAGGGCTAATGCAATCGTCAATAACACAGAGATTATAATTCAGTGTAGTTAGTTCATCATGACAAGTGACAGAATGGCAGCCAGACAGTGCTAAGTTTGACTTGGATATACTGTAAAGGCCATGATGAGTTAGTGGAGTTTTAAAACTGTTAGACTTATGGTTTGGAAAAACCTCTGAGCAAAGGAGGAGGATGAATGGGAGGAGGCCTGGAATGAAGGCAGGGAGGCTAATTAGGAAGCAAGGTGACTGTGTGGGCAAGGTAAAGGAGAGAGGCATTTGGAATACTCCAAGGGTTCTTCTGCAAAGCTTGCTCTGGGAATCAGGAAGGAGGTTTTCTTGAGCTGTTCCTAGTCTTCTGGCTCACCTCAGAGGGTAAGACACAGGCCCCTTGATTCCCTCCAGTCTGCTTTCTCCTCTTCATAAGTAGCCAGGACACTTCCTATCCAGGCCAGGGCAGGTAAACTACTGCATCGGTTTTTATCATTTATAAGATAAGAGCATTAATGTATCTAGCTGACCAATACACACACCTGCAAGGACCCAAGGAAGAGATAAAAAAGATCAGAGCAAGATTAAGTGTCCACTGGAGGGATGATGCCTGCCGGCAAAGCCTGCTCTAATCTTCTGGAAAAGGGATCAAAAACAAACACCAGAGCTTAGTGGTTTCAGTATGAAATCTCCTTTTAAAGTGCCAGTCAACATATACCAAGTTTAAAACACATCGGCTGTATTTAAGTCTGAATTGTAATGATGTTTTCGCTTCGGTCTGTTTTTGCAGTGATGGGACAAAACCTAGAGCCTACAAAATAGCAGCCAAATGCTCTAGCACTGAGCTACACCCCAGATCCCCTTCAGAGTGGGGTTTGGTTTGGTTTGGACTGAAAACCACCAGTTACCTTTAGAGGATACCAACAAATCAACTCGAATTATTTGAAAAATACTAAATAAGCAGACATGGTGGCACAGACCTTTTGTCCCAGCTCTTGGGAGGCAGAGACAAGTAGATCTCTGAGACTAGCCTAATCTACAGAGAGAGAGAGAGAGAGAGAGAGAGAGAGAGCACAAGCCAAACATTTATCTTGCCTTTCTTATTCAAAATGAGCCTCAGGATAAACAAATAGTTGAAGACAGGTTCACCTTAGAGAAGTATCCCAGCTCATAAGGAGGAAGTCATAGAGAGAGAGAATGGCATGAATTAGCTGTCTCCAATGAAGAATGAACCCAGGTAGTCATTGTCACTGGGTGCCCCTATGACAACAAAACAGACCAGCTGACATTACTCCTGATACATGGAGACACATTGCCTATGAGGTATTCTGGGATAGAGAGAGAGAGAGAGAAAAAAGATCGTGTTAATTGATCATGCCTCTATATCTAACAGCCAATTTACAGGAAATAATAGGGGCAGAGAAACATGTTAAATGACACCACAGGGATACATTCAGACTGGAAACTCCACAGAACAAATGACCTGGTTTCCTCAACAAATGAATTGTAAGGAGAAAAAAAAAATAATTAAGGGGTGGAAAGGACAGCAGATTAAAAGAGACAGCATACTGTATATATTCACTTGAGTCCAAATTTGAACAATGAAGGGAATAAGACAGTTGGGAACTGTGTTGGAGTTCCTGTACTATTCCATTGGAAACAGAAAAATTGAGACTTCCTGTTTCTATGATTTCCTTTTCATTTGTGAGCTGGAATCTTCTCTAAAGTTATTCTGTTACCAGCTGTAGATCTGATGATTAAAAACTTGTTATTTTTAGCTATGCTAATCCTATTGTTTTTTATTTTTATTTAAAAAGTTTTACTGCAGTCTATCTGTGCATGTATGTGTGGGATTGAGCATGTGTCAGAATTCATTATGTGGCAGTTAGAGGACAACTTTTGAGAGCTGGGTCTCTCACTGCGTGGGTCTGGGGGATCAAATTAAAATCATCTGTTAAGTTTGGCAGCAAGCACCTTTACCCACATAGCCACCTCACTGGCCCATTAATGCGATTTAAAAGATTCCTTAGTTTCTTTTAGGACTCCATTGAAATATTTACAGAAGGAATTGTAAGGTTTCTGATATTTGTTCCAAAACCACGAGCAGTCGGTGCGAAAACAGATTGATATTGAACGCGTAAGTGCTGAAGCTGAACATTTGGTTCTAATTCTGTGGACATGTATTATCCATAACAATAGTTTGGATAACAGTGTATAATACAGAATACATTTATAAGCCAAAATGTGTCTGTATTCTGAATTTGGCCCATGGGCTGTGATAGACTGTGACGTCTGGATCTGATCAACATCGACTTTCTTCCAATTCACCTTAGCAGTGAACTCAAGCCCCGGCTTCCAGACCTCGGTCTCATGAACCCCATCTCTGGCCCTTTTCTAAAGAGGAGCGTTAGATAAAGCCCTTTGAGTTCCTGGTCACGGGACACCGCAGGATAAGGACCTTGGGAGCTTAAGTATCACGACCTAGAACCTGTTTCTAAGTTCTTTACCTATTTCCCTCCAAAACAATCTTCTCACTCTAGCGTTAAAGGTACACGAAGGCTTCACCCTTGCAGAGCCAAAGGCATCTACCGCCCAAGAGACAAACAAACGAAGGAATGGCTAGATCCCCTTGACCCTGGAGCTATAAAGGTGTTAAAATGGGGTGTTAAAAGGTGGTAGCTGGGGTGGAAAAGGGAAGCTAGGGAATGCTCTCTCATACAAAGGCAGGTGAGAGATGGAGCTGGACTTGGGCATTCTGTGACCGATTTCCTCACAGTCTCTTTCCTCTTTGCACCCCTTCTTTATCTAGGAAGCCCCCCCCCCCCCCGCCAGGGACGCGTGTGTGGCTCCGGCTGCTTGCTCACTTAGCGAAGAAAGGGCGGCTGGGAGAGTGACTTGTACCCACGCGGCGCCACGAGCGGAGGTGGCGCAGGCCGACACTGCGAGGCGGCACACAATAGGCCATCGCAGAGGCAGGGCACCTCGAGGGGCGTGCGCCGGCCTCTCTCCAGCCGCACCATCCTACGCTGTGCCCGGAATCAGCTCCTCGGGCTAGCCGCGGCCTCTCACCCCCGGGGCGGACCTCTCCCCTCCACCCCGCGCGCCTCGGTCTCGGGGTCTTTCCGGCGCTCCGGTGGCGGCGCTCCTGGCTCCCACCTTCTCCATCAGCGGCTCCCCCGGCGGGCCGGGGTAATGAGGCGCCCCGCAACTGGCCCCACGCCATTGTGTGCGCGCCAGGGCGAAGCTGGGTCTCCGCAGCGCGGTGGAGGGTGACCGCGTGCGCCGCTGCGACCCTCGCTTCACACCTGCTCCCCGCCCCCGGCCGGGCGAGCGCGGGCGTGGCCTCCCCCTCCCCGCGGGAGGGGCCTCAGCTGGGGCAGCACTTGGTAAAGAGGCCGTGGAGAGGACGCCCGCGGCCGGAGGAGACGTCGTAAATTTGGAGCAGATGCGGCCTGACAGTCAGTCACCCAGCTCGGGGCGGCGGGGGAGGGCCCTGCTCCGCGCCCACGCCCCTCTTCCAGTCAGCAGCTGAGTCCCGCAGACTCCACACCTAGGTGACCCGGGACTTAAGACATATGCAGCCTGTCTCCCACTCCCCCATATCTATCCTGCGCTTTGCAGTGTGTGTGTGTGTGTGTGTGTGTGTGTGTGTGTGTGTGTCAGTCATCACGGCTGGAAGAAGGAATGGAGGGAGGGGAGATGCCTAAATTTTCAGTGACAAAGTCTGCCGCCCAGGTCCTGAGCTGTCGCTTTTTGACAGCAGCTGGAGGGAGCTAGGAAAGATAGAAGCACATTTCGAGGGGTAATGCCCCTTTTAAACTAGAAACCCAAGTAGGAAGGCGCAGACAAAACAAAATGGGGCGGGGGTGGGCAGAGGGAAAATACTAAGGAACAATACTTGCTGTGGTATATTCGTGTACTGTGATACTGTGTAATTAACTAGCGTAGCATTGTCTCCACCCACGCTCCAGCATTCCACACGATAGGGAAGTGAGGCGAGTCCTTCATGGGTCTTGAAGGGACAGTGAGTGTTGGAGAAAAGGAAACGGGGATGGGAACAGTTGTGGTTACTTGTTCTGGACACTGTAGAGGTGGCTGTCTCAGGCAATGTGGAACGAGGTCTGCGTCTCTGGCTTCTCTGTAAAGATCATGGTGCTATACCCTGTCTCACCAAGGCTAATTTGGAAGTTAAGTTCACAGCAATGGTGCCAAGTGGAGTTGGCAAAAAAAAAAAAAAAACCCTGATGACCCTGTGTTTTTCCGTTTGGGGTTGCTTTGTTTCCTCTACCACCAAGAGGAAGTAAGCAGGCTGGCTGGTGGGCTCACTGGCCTTCTCCTTCCCTCCCACCGCCCTCAGTCTCTGGCTTTCTGCCTACGGTTTGCATCAAAATCACTTGGAGGTCTGAACACCCAACAGTTCCTGATTCTTTTCATCTGGAATGATGCCAGGCGATTTGCATTTCTAAGAGCTACCGGGTGACTGCTATGGTAATGCTGTGGTGAGAGCTTAGCTGGAAGGAAAGCCTCTAGGCTGCTGAGATAGGTGGGAGCTGCACTCAGTCTTGGAGAAGCTGGATATTTGGCACTCCTCTTAATAGATTCACGATTCTCTGTTGTCCATTGCCTTTCAAAGCTGGCCATGGTGGTGCATGCCTTTAAGCCTGTACTCAGAAGACACTGACAGGAGGGTCTCTGTAAGTTTGAGGCCAGCATGGTCCAGGACAGTAGGACTACATACCCTTTCTCAAAATACAAACAAACAAACAAACAAAAAAAAAACATAACCCAAAACAACAAGACCCCTCAAGCCTTTCAAAGAGACAAAGGGAAGCTGATTATTTATTTTTCTAACACCATTAAGTTACTGAAGCAGTAGGGGTGCAATCTTCCCATTTTTGCTTGTAAATCAACTAACAGAGGTTATACTACATAAGAGCAAGTAAGTGTTTGTGTATGAATGACCGTAAGACAACCCAGACACTTACATATCCCCAATCTGCTGCCTCGGGCAGTTCTGAAACACTTTAAAGATGACTTAAGAGATTGAGTTTCAGCTCTCTGCTGACAGTTTTTCCCCAAGGTATTATTATCATCAGTAGGGAGGCTTTAGCTTGTGGCAAGTAATGCTAGAATTAACAAAAAGTAAATTTTAAAAATTATTTAAGTGAAGAGTTAGATGAGAAAGCATGTGGCTTTATAGTCTTGCCACCAGGTGGCAGATCTTGCCTCATTAATGAGACTCAACTCCAGAGCTAAAGCCTACCTAACCAAACATCAAATCAGAGGCAAGGCAGAAAGGGCTGTGTCTGTACTTAGCTGGGACTTGAGGCAGGGAGAATGGGAGAATGTTGTTGTATCTACTGCTAAGGCATCCATGATTCCTCATCTGTGAGAGTGGGGCAGCTTATACTTGCTAGGTTTTCCTTCTGCAAAGGACATACTCTCTTATTAATGCCAGAAAATGGACTTCTCTCAACTAAGAGCAATGTGAAGAATCTAGTTAGTTTAAAGCTAGAAGGTCCTGAATCCATTAAAACGTGGCATACCTGCACACCTAAGTAAGCACACAGCGTGGCTTCTCTTGCTTCCAGCCCATGTCTGCCAGTCATTTTCTTATTTCTTGGGTGTTCTGTTCCTAGTTGGAAACTTCCTCAAACTGAAAAGCAGAGCTTTAGCTCTAGAGTTCCCTCAGGAGCCTTGTTACTGGTGACAGGCAGCAGGAGGTGCAGCTCAGCTCTCCGGTTGTGCAGCTTGAAGCGTTCCCTTCAAAGACCTCTGCTCAGGTAAGGTTGGGACTTTTGTGTTCCAGGAAAGAACTTCAGGACAAATACCAGTGTGAAGCAGAAATGAGTTTACTAAGAAAAAGATTTAATATGAATTTAAGCACAGGAGAAGGAAAGAAGAGAGTGTGTGAGGGTTTGAGAAATGGATAGTTGGGGCCGGAGAGAGGGTTTGGTGGTTAAGAGCACCGGTTCCTTTCCTGGAGGACCCTGGTTCTATTCCCAGCAGCTACATCGCAGCCCACACCATCTGTAACTCCAGCTCCAGGGAACCTGACACCCTTATGTGGACATACATGCAGACAAAATACCAACGCACATGAAATAATAATAAAAGGGTAGTTGTACATATGCAAGGCAAAGGTGGGTATAGATTTCTCAAGATTTATAAATACACATTTTTATTGATTCTTTGTGAATTCCACATCAAGCACCCCAATCCTACCTCTCTTTATTCCTTCATATCCTCCCTCCACCCTTACAACTTTCCCCCCAAAAGAAAGAAAAATGTTTTGTTGTGGAAGCTGCAGTGTGTCACACAGCATACCCTTTTGTCCACACACCTTTACGTAGCAATGTTCATTGCAGTGACCCATTGGTCTGGTTTGAGGCCTCTGGCCTCTGCTATACCATCGCTACTGGATCCTCATCATGACTTCTCTCAGATATCCTGTTTTTGCCTTGTGTCATGGAGCTCCTCCAACTTTGGATCTGCAGGACCGACTCCTTCACCTGCTCCAGCAGTTTATAGATGAGGAAGATGTTGGGGTGGGCCAGGTCAAACCCCTTCCTCAGCACTGCCCCAGCTACTTCACCCAGGTGCCTCAGCTGGAAAGGGGCAGGGCCAGTTCTCCCTCTTGCTGGAGGCAGCAAGAGATGAGGGATTGGAGGAGGGCATCTCTCCCTCACCGCCCCCACCCCACCTGCTAGCACACACACTGGGATCAGTTCTATTGTGATGTCCAGGCCTGCTTCCTGAGTGTTGCAGCCTACTAGAGGGGCAGGGCCAGCTATGCACAGCCCTTGGACATCACTATGTTCTCAGGTGGCATCCCAGAGCAGGGATGTCAGCATGGCCTTTGGTGGTAACATGGGCCACAGACATCAACACAGACCCCTGCTGCTGCATGGCCACCACCCCAGAACTGGCCCTCAGTAGCACCACAGGCCGGGACTTCCCCATGGCCTCAGGTGGTGGAGCAGGCTGTTCACATCAGGCTGCTCCTCACCATCCTTTCCTCTCCAATTCCACATCTCTTCATAGTGCTCAACCTGTTCCGCTTCTCCTTCTCTCTCATCTCTCCACCACATACTTGCACATTGGAGTGGCTCCTGGGTGGGCAAGTGGGTCTTTGGGTGTTTTCTGCTTAATAGCTAAACTTAATTTTTGTTTTTTGTCTGTTTGTTTGTTTGTTTTTTGTCTGAAATAGGGTTTCTCTGCATAGCCCTGGCTGTCCTGGAACTCTCACTGTAAACTAGTCTGCCCTTGAACTCAGAGATCCTCCTGCCTCTGCCTCTTGAGTACTGAGATTAAAGGCTTTTGACACTAATGCCTGACTTAAATTTATTAATAATAGCCAGGTGTGGTAGCTCTAATCCCAGCTCTGGGGAGGTAGAAGCAGAAAGATCAAGAGTTCAAGGCCAACCTAGACTATATCACCTAGTCTCAAACAACACCCAAACAGAAACAATACAGACATACATACACACACACACACACACACACACACACACACACTCTCACGGGAGTGTGCACTCACACAGGCAAGCTCAAACAATGCTGGTGGTTTTTGACGTTACATTGAACGATTTGAAAAGCTAAGTAAAAGCATTTTGGCTTACTTGCTTATCTCAATAAATTTGCTGAGTAAATTTACTTTCAGTAAATTTAGTAAATGAGATTGTAAAATGACTTAACGTGCATTTTTCAAGCTTACAGACAAGATAGAAGCTCAGGGTTCAGTTAGGTGGCTCAGCCAGTAAAGGCACTTGCCACCAAGCCTGACAACCTGAGTTCCATCCCAGGATACACACGGTGTAGGCAGAGAACCGATTCTTGCAAGCTGTGCTTTGGAGCACACATGCACTATGGCAGATGCCCCCACGTGCAGACTCTGCTTCTCAGCCAGCAGGGTACAGGCTGCTTTCCGTCCCCAAGGCCTCTCAAATCTCCATCTTTCTATTCTGCCTTCTTAAACCCTATTTTGCACTCTGATGAACATACGGGTGAGCTCCGCTGCCCCCAAATTATCTTTGAAGGGACTCTGGTCAACTTGAGCATGATGAGCATGGTTCTGGCAGGCCTTGCCCTTCCCCCACCCCCTGCACCCCAATTCCTTTTGCTTTGTAATCTAAAACCATTAGATTACATTCCTAAAGCTAGCCTCCAAGCTATGTTCCCTTATTTGGCCAATCCCTCCTTCTGAGGCTGACCAGCAAGGTCCAGATATCAAAGTATTGAATCAAAAGCCCCCCTTTGGCTCACCTAATTAACATGCCCAATTAACATTAAACACTCATCCTAATACAGGATTTCCTTTTGAACCTTTATAAACTGCCGTTTTCCTGTGTGCCAAGTCCTCTCTATCCAGAGGCAGTCTGTTGTCCTCCAGGACAAATACTGCTCCTCCCTCTCCCTTGTTCCCTTCCCCTTCTCCCTCATCCTCTGTCTCCTGTCTTTGTTTTTTATTTTCTGCTCTCTGTCCCTCTGGGGCAAATAAATCTGCTTAGTGCTGAGAAACTGGTGTTTGGTGGTCCTGAGCCGATACTTTTCCTAATAATCTTGACTCTCAAATGATACTCAGTGTATAACAAAAGAGTGTATAAAAAATAAATCACATAATAACTGTAGGAAAAGTGACTTACAGTAAGAATATGGGGGATGTTATTGTGAGCTGAGTTTATCACTTAATGGGAAAATTATATGCCTGGCATGTAAAAAACCCTGGACCTTATCCTCAGTATTATGCACACATACATACACAAATA
Organism: Meriones unguiculatus; assembly: GCF_030254825.1. Classification (NCBI taxonomy): domain Eukaryota; kingdom Metazoa; phylum Chordata; class Mammalia; order Rodentia; family Muridae; genus Meriones; species Meriones unguiculatus. Next base: position 174,571,954 of record NC_083349.1, read on the forward strand.
ATATTTTTCTCTTACAGGAGGGCCTATGAATATTTTGGGGAAAGAGCAAGCGGCATACCTTGCGCATACCTTATCTCAGCTGTCTATTATAATAAATCATAAAAACAGAAAAGCCCCCACCACAAAGTCAAGATAAGAGCCAATCTATACCTTGCACAGAAAATAAGACTGTCAAAATGAAAATGGAGATGTAGCTCAATGGTAGAATATTTGCCTCCCATACAGGAGGCCTAGTATTCAATCTCTAATATTGAATAAATAAATATAACTGTCTGAATCAACACAAGTGAGGCATTGTCCTTTTAACCTGAACAGCTATTCTTTCTCTGAGGACTCATTTCCCAACTCAGGGTGAGCTGATCTCAGTACATACTAATGATCCACACACGGCCTTTATTATCTGTCTGTCTGTCTGTCTGTCTGTCTGTCTACTGCAGTACTTTTCTGATGTACTAATGACTGAACCTCAGGCCTCCTGTGTGCTGGGCAAGGGCTCCAACATTGAGTTATATTTCCAGACCTCTTTTGTTGCGGTTGTTACCTTTTCTTTTGAGGCAGGGTCTCATGGAGTTGCTCAGGCTGGCCTTAAACTATCTCTGTAGCTCCTTTTCTCTTTTAAAGCAGCCCAACACTGTGGTCTCCTGTGCAAGGTGTTTCTGCGCTCTGGGTAGTCCACACTCACTGAGGCAACTCCCTTTGGAATCTTACGTGTTTAAAGACACACTAACAGCCTAGAAGAAGCAGCATTAGAAGGCTGAGACTGCACATATTTGGATTTTTTTTTCTATGTGGGCTGCTGAAAGACTCAGTCTAAATATATTTATGGAATGCCTGCAGGCCACATAACTTAACACTTCACCCTTCATTGAAAATCCATTAAAACAATTACCAGGTCATGCTTGGAAACTTTTTTTTTTTTTTTTTTTTTACAAAGGAATTTTCTTAGTTGCTGGGTTGGCAGGAACTAATTTGAGATTCAAAACTAGAAATCCCATTTGAACTGAGAAGGTCTTATGTAAACCATAGAACACTGCAGATAATATATGTGGATTTGTTCCTGTGCCTGGGCAGGGACTTAAAGGCTGAGGCCCCAGTGGTTCTAACATGTACATATATGGAAAGGTTTGAAGCTGGTGAATCATCATATGCTAATGCTCCCAAGTTAAATGTTTACCTAGGTAAGAGGCAGTTAATGACCCCAGTAAATAAAAGTGTTCCCATCTATAACAGTCATGGAATGTCATACACTCATGCCTTTGTTCTGAAAACTAGGTTTGAAGAAAGTCTGCTTCTCTTGACCAATGGGAAAAAAAAATAGACTCACTCAAGCCATCAGATAGATGGCTTTTGATTTTGATTTATAAACATAAGGTGATGCCATAAATTTAATTTTTTTTTCATTAAAAATGTCAACCTTTATTAGCATATGCATATATTCAGTTGTTTGCATTTTCTTTCAATTATTAATTTGTAAGAACATGGAGTAGGGAGCTAGAGAGATGGCACAGAGGTTAAGAGCACTGGCTGCTCTTCCAGAGGTCCTGGGTTCAGTTCCTAGCAACCACATAGTGGTTCACAATCATCTATAATGAGATCTAGTGCCTGCTTCTGACCTGCAGGTGTACATGCAGACAGAACACTTGGTATACATAATAAATCTTAAAAACAAATGAACAACAACAACAAAAAAAACATGGGATAATTTGTGTGGCTTTTTCTAATCACTCACTCTAGCTCCCAAATAATGAGATAGAGACCTATTAGATTTATTCAACAAGTGTTAAAGCACTAGAACTTGGCAGATATTGATTTATTTTAACCCATCTATGAAAGGGGATTTTTCAACAATTATTACAAAGCTCATGTCTGGACTGTAACCACACCTCAGGGCACAGACTTCAGCATCTGAATACACAGCACACCAGACCAACCTCTAACATTAATTTATTTAATGTATGTCTATGATTGTTATTTTCATATGTATGCCTGTGCGCCACATGCATGCCCAGCATTGGAGGAGGTCAGAAGAGAGCATTGGATCCCCTGGACTGGAGTTATGGACAGCTGTGAGCCACCATATGTTAGGAATTTAAGCTCTGGTCCTCTGCAAGAGCCAGTGCTTTTGACTGCTGAGCACTATCTCTAGACCTACTCTTTCAATTAATTAATAAAACATTTACATTAACTACTTTAGGCCCTGGGATAAAAATTTCCTTCATTTCTTGCATAGGGTCTTATTAAGAGTTTTCAGCTCTAGTGGAATGTACCATTTCTATCCCTGTCCTGGGCTCCTAGTCAAGAATTTTCTCTGAAGGCAAACTAAACTCTCTAATTGTGTTTTCTTGGGGCAGCAAGAGAAAGATCACATTTGGGCAGAGAATAATTTCTTTTATTTCTTTATCTTTTCTCTCCCCCCACTCCCTCCCCCTGTCCTGAAACTCTCTTCGTATAACAAACTGGCCTCAAACTCATAGAGATCCACTTGCCTCTGCCTCCTGAGTATTAGGATTAAAGGAATATGCTACTGTATCAGGTACTAAATTCTGTCTTAAAAGAGGGACAGTATGGGGCTGGGGAGATGGTTCATTTGTTAAGAGCACATATTGCTCTTCTAAATAATCTGAGTTCAGATCCCAGCACCCATATCAGGAGCCTATAACTGCCTGCAACTACAGCTTCAAGGCATCCAATGCCCTTTTCTGGCTCCTGCTGTCACCAGCAGAAATGACACACATACACAAACATGAATAAAATAAATAAGTTTTTTTTTTTTTTTTTTTTTAAGAAGGATGGTGTAATAGTTTAACACAGCAGTGTTCACTTGTAATCCTGGCCATCAGGAGGCTGGGATTCGGGTGCTATAAGAACACAGGCTGAACAAGCCAATAAGTAGCATTCCCCCATGGCCTCTGATTCAGTTCCTGCCTTGAGTTTCTGCTCTGACTTCTGTCTTGAGTTCCTGTCCAGTCTTTTCTGGATGATGGACTACAAGCTATAAGATGAAATAAAACCTTTCTTCCCCAAGTTGCTTCTGTGTTTTATCAAAGCAATAGAAGCCCTAAGACAACCTGAATTCAACAAACAAACAAAATGCAGTTTCTTCCATCACCAATAAAGAAACTGTGATGACTAACTCTAGAGCAGAAACTGAGTTATCATGAGTTTAGTATGTCATAACACAAAGTTAGGTTGTATCTTTCCATCACCTTACCAACTAGTCTCAGTCTCTGGGATAGCCAACCAAGGCTCACAGGTTCATTTATTCTACTCATAATCACTAACACTTCAAGTCATAAATTATGCATCACATAGTAAATCTCTCTCTCTCTCTCTCTCTCTCTCTCTCTCACACACACACACACACACACACACACATCTCTCTCACATTTTTAGCAACTAAAAAGAGCTAAAGAGAGCCTAGTAGAGTTAAAGGAGTATCAAAGAGGCAAGAGACTGGAAAACCAATAGAGACTCTAAGAGTCTGTGTAGGTACAAGATAATGAATTAGCTGGAATGGTTGTTTCTCCCCACCTGCCCCCTAGAAGCTTCTGCTGCTACAGAGTCATGGAGTAAGAATTCCAGTATGTTAGTTTCTTTAAAAACACAGAAATATTATAAAAATATGTGTTTTGGTTTAATCCTAGGTGTGGAAGTGTGGGGCTGCTTTGAACTGTCCACAGCAACTGACTATGATTTGCCTCATGCTCTAGCAGAGACTCGGCTTTGTCAGCTGCAGATAGTTTCTGCAATTGTGACATTTGGAATTCTGGGAAGTTTTCAGAGGGTGTATAAATGCTAGCGCCTTCGCTAGGCAGGGTGAGTGGTTTTGGGTCATTCAGTGGGGTTGGTTGTAGTAAGTAGTTGTACTCAATAAAATAAGAAGAAAGAAATTAGGCTCAAGGATCTCTATCTCTCTCCCCTCTATACTTCTTCTCTCCCATCTAGTGATACGGGGTGAAATGAGGGTCGGGGGAGATAAAGGGTGGGGAAAAGAAGAACCTACAAAATAGCAAAGTCAAGCAAGAGTCAGGTCACAGGCTCAGAGCTAACCTGCAGAAGTGGGAGAGACTGCAAAGATGAAGGGCAGGGACTGGGTCCCGGTGAACAAAGCACAGGTAGGTGAATGGCAGATCCAGAGAGATGAACAAACAGGCAAACTGACAGACAGACAGTAATTCCTATAAGACCAATCATCAACAAGAAACAAGCAGAAAGAAAGAAAGAAAGAAAGAAAGAAAGAAAGAAAGAAAGAAAGAAAGAAAAGATAGAAAAGAAAAGAAAGAAAAAAAGAAAGAGAACAAGCCAAGCTGAAGCCCCTGGGGGCAGTCTGACATTTTTTTTCTGCCTATCAGTTCCCTCCTCACATACTTTTCTATCAAATGACAACATAGTGCTCCTTTTCATGGAGCCCAGGAGAGGAGTTGTTCCCTTTCCTCAGCCTCCAGTGTTTGGTAAGTTCTCAGATCTGGCTTTCTTAACAATTAATATCTCCATGAGCTCCCTTAGTTCCAACTTGCTTTGAAAATGTATAAAGTGACACCTTTTTTTTTTTTTTTTTTAAGAGTAAGTTATTTACCACTCTGGGCCTGTGGGTGGTGCTGAACAGCTGCTGCTGTTTACTGGTCTGCCAAGGTGCAGAGTCATCATGTCTCTGTGTTTGCACTCAGAATGGAGTAAAAAGCTGTTTGTAAAATGGAGCCTCTCAGGGCAAGGCACAGCCTGGAAAAACACTACTTTGCTCAATATAGAGTAACGGAGGGCAGAGCTTAGCCTGATCCCAGCATATGGTAGTACCTTCCTTTGTAAAGGAAGTAAAATTACAGCACTTGTAAAAAGCTTGCTGTGATACAAAGCTTTAGTGAATGGAGGTTCCTAGGGCCCACCAAACCCGCGCTTTCTGTGTGGGCCAACCTCTGTGGCTTCCAAACTGCTTTACCTCTGTTGCGAATCATTACTTTGTTTTCTCTCTCTTAATACAAAGGGCAGGGACTGGGTCCAGGTGAACAAAGCACAGGTAGGTGAATGGCAGATCCAGAGAGATGAACAAACAATGACAAGAATCTTTATCATGCTAATGTGGCAGTTGGAGCACCCTGAAACCACTTACTGAAGCTAGTGAGACACATCAAAGGTTGGGAGGTTCTGCCCTTGAACGTCTGGAAGATGGGAAGTATTGATGTCTGAGCTGATTGCTAGTGAACAATGATGTAATCAATTATGCCTACTTCATGAAACTTTCCAGAGACCTTGGAGCTTTGGCATAGGTGAACAGGTGAAGGTTTCCAGAGACTGATGCCCTATGGAGAGTGAGGAGAATCATAGTGAGCTTGCCCATCTGAATCCTTTGTAGTAATCTCTATAATAAATCAATAGATGCAAGCAAAACGTTTCTCCAAGTTCTGTGAGCCATTCTGGTGAGCTAATCCCAAGGAAGATAGTCATGAGAATTCCCAATTTACAACAGTTCGTTTTAATAGGTAGCAAACCATGTGTAGATGGTGTTTGGGGTAAGGGCACTGTTGTCACGTTGGGCCTCAGCCTGCGGATGAGGCAGCCTGAGAGACACCTCCTTGAGGTACCTTCCAAGAAAACAAATCAAATGGAAACCAGAGGAATGATTAAGGGGATTTTGAGGGGGGAGGGGGGATTTTGGAGGGTTTTGTGGTTGCTGTTTGTGTGTTTTGTCTTGTTTTGTTCAAGACAGGTTTCTCTATGTAGCCTTGACTGTCCTGGACTCTCTTTGTAGACCAGGCTGGCCTCAAACTCAGATTGTCATAGTCTAAGAATAGCCACACAAACCACTCAGACACTGATCTCAGTCAGATATGGATGGTTTATTAAACGCAAAACCTCAAGACTGGTCAGGACCAGGGACACAGAAAGGAACTCTGGGAGCCTAACTGTGACATCGACTTGTTCCCACAGCAGGTTTTTGGGTTTTTTGTTTGTTTGTTTGTTTTTGCATTTATTATTATTATTATTTATTACAATTTATCTACTTTGTATCCTGGCTGTGGCCCCCTCCCTCATCTCTTCCCAATCCCACTACCCACTCTCTTCTCTCCCATGCCCCTCCCCTAGTCCACTAATAGGGAAGGTCCTTCTCCCCTTCTATCTGACCCTAGCCTATCAGGTCTCATCAGAACTGACTGCATTGTCTTCCTCTGTGGCCTGGCAAGGCTGCACTCCCCTCCCACCACGGGGAGGTGATCACAGAAATGGTCACTGAGTTCTCACAGCAAGGTTTTTATAGAAAGAACCAAATGCAAAAGACATTCAGAGGGCAGTACTCATTTTACCTAACAGTGCAAAGCAATATTACGTTTTTTGCTAAATAGACAAAATATCATCGGTTAACCTTTAATCAGATTGGTTCTAAGAAAAGTAAGTGAGGCAGTGCTTAGAGTCATCTAGAGTACATCCAATATGAATCCAGGTGTGTAGATAAGAAGGGTGACACCAGAGTGTACATAATTACATAAATAACAAGTAGATATGACACTATTGAATCATAGTAAATTATAAGGTCAGCTCCACTCTCTGGCAGGGTCTGTTAGTGTCAGGTATGAATAACTGCTTCTAGGAAGCAGACTGAAAAAGTTTAAAATTTTGAACTTAGTTTCACTTTATAAACAAAATGGAAGCCAAATGGCTGCAACTATGTCAAAGAGCTGGCCTCAGCAAGATCCGCCTGCCTCTGCCTCCCGAGTGCTGGGATTACAGGTGCTTACTGTCGTGCCTGGCTGGTTTGTTTGTTTGTTTTTGTTTTGTTTTGTTGTTTTTTTCAAGACAGATTTTCTTGTGTAGCCTTGACTGTCCTGAAACTTGCTCTGTAGACCAAAGCCTAGAACTCAGAGATTGACCTGCTCTGCCTACCACTGCTGAGATTAAAGGTGTGCACCACTGCTCAGCTAAGGAAACTTCCAATGAAAACAGATAGCTTTGTGAAACCCTTTAGCTAAAGACCAGTTTCAGAACCCAAACTGCTCTTTTGCTCATTTTTAACAAGCGTTTTGAGGGCTGTTTGCTGAAAATGTTAATGTTTGAGTTTTAAACTGCTACTATGGGAATCTGCTTCCCCTCCCAATTCCCTACATCTCTGTTGATAGTCTTAGTTACTTTTCCTGTTGCCGAGAGGAAATACTCTGGCAAGAGCAACTTAAGAAAGTTTATTTTGGCTCATGGTTTGAGGGTATGGTTCATCCTGGGACGGTGGCAGCGTTGCAGAGGCCAGCCATCTTGCTTTCTCACGTGGACTCCAGTGCTCAGCTAACTTGTTCCTTCTGATTTGGTCCAGGACTCCAGCCTACGGAATGGTGCAGCACATGTTTAAGGGCAGGTCTTTTTACCTCATAACCCAGTCTGCGCAATGCCTCACAGTCATGCCCAGAGGCTAACCTAATACAAATTAACCCCACCAGAGAGATCTGTCTACCATTATCCAGCCTCCCAAATGAATCAAACTTATGTCGAGTTAAAAATAAATAAATCAGCCTCCACAATGTCTGAACTGCTAAGCCATTTCTCCAGACCCACTATTTTTTTCTACTTTGACTGGCATCTGTTAGTGCAGGTAAATATAACAAAAATCTCACTGAACTCTCAGTAGACCAGGATATTGCTTCAGAGGGATTTTTTATGTTCTTGGAGAGAGCTCTGTTTTGAGAAGTTTTCAAAGGTGACCAAGATAATTTGCCTTCTGATTTCTGGTGGGTTGGGGTCTTTCTGAGGTTAACGCTGAAACAAAGTTTTCAGCACAGAAGTTGATGGGAGAAATGAGTTGCCAGTAAGGAAGCAGATGTGTGACGGCAATGAAGGAAGCCAATAGAGGTGAAGAGCTGGAGCTTAATCTTCTGGGAAATGGTGTAAAGCTCATCCCAGACTTATTCTGCCAGAGGAGCCAAGTTGGGATATCCGGCTACAAACTCTCCATCTGCTGCAGATCCAGCTCTCTAAATGGAGAGTGATGTGTAGAATGGCCTCACAGAACCCTAAATGCTATATGTTATAACCACTAGCACTTTTTATTTTTCCATGACAGGGTTTCTCTGTGTAGCTCTGGCTGTCCTGGAACTCGCTCTGTAGACCAGACTGGCCCCGAACCGAGAGACCTGCCTGTCTCTGCCTCCAGAGTGCTGGAATTAAAGGTATGGGCCATCACTGCCTGGCTCACTTTAACTTTTTAAATGTGAATGAGTGATTTGTTGGCGCATAAATTCAGTGCTTGAGGAGGCCAGAGGAGGGCAGTGGATCCCCTGGAACTACAGTTATACAGAGATGGTAGGGAGCCTCCGTGTGGGTGCTGGGAATTGAACTCAGGTCCTCTTTTGGAGCAGCAAGTGCCCTTAACCACAGAACCAACTCTTTAGCTCCTAATTAGAACTTTCTTAATGGAGTTTGTGAGGGACTCCATGTGGTATGCACATCTGTGACAAACGCAGGATTCCGGTGATCCGAGCAGCAAGGCTACTCTAACTGTAGTCAGATACTGCCACAGAGTCTGTTCTTGTTCTGAGTCTGTTTGTTTGTTTGGTTGGTTGGTTGGTTTGGGGGGGTTGTTAGTTTTGGTTATTTTGCTTTGGTCTTTTGCTTTGCTTGTTTGTTTGTTTGATGGCTAGAGATGGAACCCATGGCTCTCAGAAAATTTTAATATCTGAGAAAAAGAATGAGACAACTATATTTTCTAAACCAGCAAACCCTTGAGATTAAAAAAAAAAGTTCTCTAGTCAGATAGTGGTGACACACACCTGTAATCCCAGCACTCTGGAGGCAGAAGCAGGTGGACCTCTGAGTGTGAGCCTGGCCTACAGCGCCGGTTCCAGGACAGCCAGGGCTACACAGAGAAACCCTGTCTCAATTAAAAAAAAAAAAGTCCTCAAATTCTGCCTGTAAAAGGAATCATTTCTACATTTGCTCATCTCTCCTTTTCTGTGTTATTACACATAGTTAGGAGATACCAAATGGAACTAGCACCTTCTGCCCTACTTAAAAATCTGAAACAGGGCTGATGAGATGGCTCTCTACGTGGTCCTCTCACTTGCATAGGCATGCTATGATATGCACATACCTACACATACACACATGTGCACACACACACCATGTCCACATACCACACACATACACAATAGTAAACAAGTCCACATATTGTTTTACATATTACTAAATATTGCCTCTCTCTCTCAGGTTGGCAAAGGTCAGTCACATGAGGACTGCATAGCATGAGATGCCCTCTCTCCAGTATCAGCTATTTTCTCACCTTTTTTCCAACACCAGCCACTGTTGCTCCACCATCCCTCCAGCCTTCCCTTACTGCCTCCTTGGTGTTTTTCCAGTTCTAAGCGCCAGCTGCTCCAAAGGCAGAATTCCAACACCACAAAAGTGCAAGACAGAAGCCTGTAGAGATTAGGTTCCAGCACAACGTGGCTTCTGCTACATTTTGCTCCAATTGAGGCCCACAATTCTCCCCTCCCCTGGGAAAGTCAGATAGTATGAGAGATCATGAAACAAGTAAATGTACCAGTTTCACTCATTATGTACAGATTCATTCACTTTTAATGAGCTAGGGGGTTCACATGATTACATGACAGTTCAGAAAACTTCTGGACTAAGTCTCAGAACTTGGGGCCAACAGATGTAGTTCAACAGTAATGAAGTGATACAACTAAGAACCAGCCAGTGTATAGAGACCACATGCCTGCCCCAGGGCTTGGAATGCTGAAGTTTAGCTTGTAGGATTGATTTTAAGTTCCAGGTTAGCCTGAGTTACACAGCCAAACCCTGCCTCAAGAAACCAAAGCAAACAACCAGCCACAGTTAGAAATGCCTACAGCAGAGGTCCCACATTTTATATCTTGGAGTCTGTATCATCCTCCGAACTTTGATGTGTGGTGAGGGCATGCCGAAAAAGCTTACCGTAATCCTAGTGTCCAGACCTCACGTTCCACGCCTAGGGAAGCATGCTTGACTCAGGTGTTACCCTCACGGGTGAGCTCAGTTTCCAGTCATAGACCTTCAATTGTCAGGCTGGCTTCACTCCTCCTACCTTTCAGGGAATGTGCACAAAAGTCAGACCTTTCCCTGGGTGAAGACAAATCTCCACAGTGTACCTATCTATGTTGTTCTTTTCCGGGTCCTTTTGTTTCTTATCTTTTATTTTTCTCATTATGCTTTGTTTTGATATTGAAACATGGCTTTGCTCTTTAGCCTCAGCTAGCCTAGAACTAACTTACTGTGAAGCCCATGCTGGCCTCAAACTCATGGAAATCCTCCTGTCTCAGCCTTGCAAATGCTGAGATTACTGGTGTCACCATATCTGTCTTTCTATCCTACTTCTAAAAGTATTTTATTACATAGCAGCAATTAATTAGGACTGATACTGTACTTGCTACTTTATGTGGCCAATGTCCTACACTTCTGTTGCATTTTAATCAACTTTATGCTATATCTGTTGCAGGATATTTGATCCCATTGTGAATCCCTGAGATTGTGAACTGTAAAAACCTGTTTATTGTTTAGTGTGGCTCAGCCCTAACACACACACACACCTTAGCCCAAGATCTTTCTGTTTACTGTAAATAGTCCTTGAGGTGTGGCTCATCCCTAGTACACACCTTTAATCTAAGAGCTTTATAAAGTCAACCCTAGGTCAAGAGTCAGAGCAAGAAGCCAGCTGACAGGGATTAAACAGAAAGGAGGGACATTGAGAGACATCCTGGAGAAGAAGCTTTTGGCTTTTTTTCTCCTGGGATCTGAGCTGAGTAGAAAGGCCAACTGGGTGCTTTGCTGCTCTGAGCTAGCAAGATTTTACCCCACCGTGTGGCTCCCATTGGTAAAATTGAATGGCTGGGACTTTTATTTATAACAACATATATTATTTCCTATGAAGGTATTTGCAGCATATGCTTCCTGGTTTCTTCTCATTCTCAAGTTGAAAAACAAAATAGTAGCAAAACAACTGTGCTATTATTATTTATAGGTGTATATGTGAGAGTGTGTGTGGAGATCAGAGGTCAAGTTTTGGAAGTTGGTTCTCGGTTCCCACTGTGGGATATTTTCAGGCATTTAGGACAAGTGCTTTTATCTGTTGAACCATCTCACCCCTCTCACCTCTTCTGTTTTTTGAAAGAGGCTCACTATGTAGCTCTGGCTGGCCTGGAACTGACTATGTAGACCAAGCTAGCCTCAAACTCACATTGATTTCCCTGTTTCTGCAGGCTTCTAATGTGTGTCACCACACCTAGCTCTACCAAATACCCCACCCCCACTTTGAGACAAGGTCTCTCTATTATGTACCTCTAGCTGTCCTGGGACTCTATGTAGACCAGGCTGGCCTCATAGAAATCCACCTGCCTCTACCTCCTGAGTGCTAGAATTAAAGGCATGTGCCAGCACACCCAGGTCAAATAACACTTGAATAAAATGCATTTTGCTTATTATTGTTATGGGATTCACCTTAACCCAACATAACATAAACCCAACAGGTCAAGGCAGGTGACAAAAATGTATTGTAATCAAGCTGCTGTTGATTGATCAGGACCACAAAACAGACTGAAGAGGACCTGAACTACCACCCTGAAGGGGTGTTGTACAGCTTATCTAAAGGATGAAACCACAAAGCAAGGAGGAGTGGAGTTGGAACATTGTCCAACCAGAGTTTGACATAAGGAGTTGAGCAAGGGAGTTTCCATCAATCAGGACAGGAGTAGGTTCCTGGGCCTGAGAACACGAACTCCTTTGACCCTGCCAGCAAGATGGAGAAGTTGTCCTTGAAATGGCTGGACTCAGACAATTGTCTCCTTACAAATTGTCCCTGAGATGCCTGGACTCAGACAACTGTTTCTTTACAACAGAAGCTGTTCAGCTATTGGGAAATCCCCAGGTCCCCTAGGGCCTGGGACCTTGAACTTAGTTTTTCCCTATGATTAAATGGAGTTTGAAAACGAAGTGGTAGTACTTAGAACAAGTTTCTCTTGCTTGTTTCCGACAATTATTAAGCATATGTGTATGTATGGTACATGTGTGAATGCGGAAACGTGTGCCATGGCACAGATGTGGGGGTTAGAGGATAACTTTCAGGAGTTGACTCTCTTTTTCCATCGTGGGTTCTGGCCCTGACTTGGGTCATCTGGCTTCCATGTAAAGTCCTTTACCCTCTGACGGCTCTCCTTTCATCTTCCTGCTAATGTGGTGACACAGTGTTTTTAGGACGAACAGAGTGTCACTCTCCTCTGTCTTTCCTCTCTAGATCCCTTTTATTAGATTTACATTTAGATTTCTTTCTCTCTTTTTCACTTCCTTCCTGCAAGACAGCATCTCACAATGTGTTATGTGACAAGAACTTTTCTGAGGAGACTCAGCACACACACCTACTCACCCGAGATAGGGATCCCAGGGCAGAACAAAGTACAACTCAGTGAAGCAATGAATTCCACTGGGGTTACTTACAGGAATATGGGTGAGGGGTTATCTTCAGGAACAGAAATGACTCAAGGACAGCTGCATCATCAAAGCCCACCCCAGAATGAGTAACTGTTCACAAAAGCTGGAACACAGGTACACAGCCTACAGGCAGCTCAAATGGTTGAAAAGTGACCTTTCTGGTCCCTCAGTTGGTCTAAACCTCTTTTTGTGGCTTGTTGGAATCTTCTGTGCTGCTTTTATTGTTTATTCTGGCAAGGTGGAGGGCCTAGTGAATCTGTTCATCTGTTCAGTAGCAAGGATTTCCTGGAGGTTTTATTTTATTTTATTTTTTTAAACCTGCTCAAGAAGGTTTTCTGCATGAAGGAATGTTTCAGTCTCTGAGAAAACTGTTACAGAACACTATGTGGACCTGGCTGTCCTGGGACTCAGTATGTAGACCAGGATTAAAAGTGAATGTCACCACTCCCAGCCAGATTTTTTTGTTAATTAATTTATTTATAAGTTTTCCAAAATAGTTTTGTTTTGTTTTGTTTTTTCTGTGTAGCCCTGGCTGTCCTTGAAACTTACTCTATAGACCAGGCTAGCCTCTGCCTCCAGAGTGATGGGGTTAAAGGTGTGTGCTACCACAGTCCAGCATATTAATTTATTTTCTTTCTTTCTTTCCTTCCCTCCTTTCTCCCTTCCTTTCTCCCTTCCTTTCTCCCTTCCTTTCTCCCTTCCTTCCTTCCTTCCTTCCTTCCTTCCTTCCTTCCTTCCTTCCTTCCTTCCTTCCTTCCTTCCTTTCTTTCTTCTGTTTGTTTGGTTTTGGTTTTTTGAGTCAGGGTTTCACTGTGTAGCCCTTGCTGTTCTAGATCTCACTCTGCAGAGCAAGCTGGCTTTAAACTGTCAGAGATTTGCCTGCCTCTGCCTCTGGTGCTGGGACTAAAGATGTGTACCACCACCACCTGACTCAGATTAACTTTTATAAAGAAAAGTGTTGGCCAGGCATAGTGGTGCTTGCCTTTATTCTCAGTATTCCTGAGGCAGAGACCAGAGGATCTCTGTGGGTTTGAATCTAGTCTCTTCTAATTAGGGGCTGGAGAGAAGGTTTAGAGCCAGCCTATACTGCTCTTCCAGAGGACCCAGGCTCTATTATTAACACATGTGTCAAACAGCCCTATAACTGCCTGTAACTCCAGCTCCAGGGAGTTCCTGAGACCTACCTGGTGGAAAGAGAGAACAAATTGCTTGCTGACCTCTGCACTATAGTGCATGCTCTCCCCTTCAATAAATAAAAATAAATACATAAACGTAAATAGATTCTTCCCTAGGTGTTGATGGAATGCCTGTGTTGGGATAACTGCTCAATAATTTGATTTATGAGTGCCATGCTGCATTTTATTACTTATCATGTACCCATCAGATTAATGTCCCTTAAGTGGCACAAAGATAATATTTTTTTCCTGACAAAATATTTATCTTTGTTAGCACTTGAAGAACTACAAATTAAATAAAGAAATACTATTTTAACCTTTCAATTTGTAAATAATTTAAAATGACAGCATAAGCATGAATTCTCTTTATACTCAGCAAATAAAAAGGAAGCAATTTCCATTTCTAAAGCATTTCACAATATGGATTTGACAATACTACTCAGAAATAGGAGATGAACTCCCTGGAGGTGGTGGCAAGAGATTGACAAGTTGTGAGATAGGTATATTTCTCTATAATGCTAAAAAAAAATGATAATATAACCTGGAAGAAAATTTCTATAGAAAAAAGTTGACAAACATCAAAATCTTCAAAAACGTAAGAACCCAATATTCTTTTTCTAAAAATGCATTAAAAAATGAAAAGAAGATCACAGCGGAAGATTGAGTGTCTAATCCTACATGAACAGGCTGCATTCTGCATATCATGTTCTAGAAAAGGCAAAACTGTAATGAAAGTAAAGGCTGGTTGTTGTTTAAAAGAGAGAAAATCTCAACCTTCCTATTTTACCAGTAAAGACTCAGGAGCCAGATGCGGGGAGAAAACCTGCTACCTCAGAGAGGCAGAGAAAGTACCCAGCTGACCTTCCTTCTCAGTTTAGGTCTGGATGGAAAAAAACCTAAAAAGGCTCATTAGCTCAGCTGACAGCCCCAGGAGCAAAAGACAAAGAAGCAAAAGTGAAAACAAAAACAAAAACAAAGCCAAAGGCTTGCTAGTTCAAAGCCTGAAAACCCAGGGAACTGAGGAGCTGAAGCCTAAGCTAAAGCCAGAGCTTGAGCTAATAGCCCTTTCTTCTCCATGGTGTCTTAAATATCCCTCAACTCAAAGTCCCTCCTACTCTTTAAAACCTGTCAGCTGGTTTCTTGCTCTGCCTCTTGAGCTAGGGTTAACTTTATTAAATCCTGTGTCCAGAAAGCTCTTGGTAATATTAAAGGTGTGTGCTAGGACTGGGTAAGCCACACCACAGTTACCACTTTAACACTAACAGAAAGTTCTTAGATTAAAGTTATGTGATAGGGCTCAATCACACCAATGAAACAGGGTTTTACAGTCTACAATTTAGGGTTCACAATGGTATCAAATATCCTGCAACAACTGGTAAGGTAGTAAACGTTCTAGCTGCTAAACCTGATGACCTCATTTCTACCCCTGGGACATCTGTGGATGTCAGAGGACAAGTTGTCAAAGTCAGTGCTCTCTTTCCACTGTATAAATCCCTGGGATTGAACTCAAAAGTCCTTAGGCTAAGCAGCAAATACCTTGACTCACTGAACCATTTTGATGGCCCTAGAACTACTTAAAAACAGCAATTCAGGGCTGAAGAGATGACTCAGTGGTTCAGAGAACTGCTCTTCCAAAGGTCATGAGTTCAATTCCTGGCAACCACATGGCGGCTCACAACCATCTATAATCAGAATTGATTCCCTCTTCTGGCAGGTGTAAATGAAGATAGAACACTCATATACGTAGAATAAATAAATCTTTAAAAAAAAGAGAGAGTAGAATTTCTCAACTTTAAAAAAAGTAAAAACAACAGTTCTCTAGAATGTTTCTCTCTTTGAAATGAAGCATGGAACAAGAAGGAAGACCATTGAAGTGATGTAGATCCAAAAACATTATCTCACTGTCTGTGGGCTTCTATCTATCTCCTCCCCTCAGAGTCCACCCAGGGATGTTTTCAGCTGGCCAAAATCATGCCCCTCACACAAGACAGCTTGCTTCCAAACATCACGAGGCACAAACTGAGTCTTTAAAGAAACTAGAAACTTCTACTTCATTTTCCTCTTTCTGTTTTTTTTTTAAAGTCTTTTCCTCTAACATTAACAATCTACACACAGTAAGAATAATTATGGCAACCATACAATTAGAACTTTACATCAAATTTTTAAATGAACTGCTTATGTACAATACATCAAACAGTAGTCAAACAAAATAACCTTAAATTTCCACCAGTATACAATAATTAAACAAAATAACCCTAAATTTCTACCAATATGCTATAATTAAACAAAACAACCTTAAGTTTCTATCAATATACAATACGAAATAAACTTAAGTTTCTATCAATATACAATAGTTACACAAAGTAACTTTAAATTTCTACCAGTATACATTAATCCATACCAAGGTAGGATAACACATCAAGTGACCAAAAATATCTACCCTACCTTTTGGGAATGAGGGAGTCGTATTCTTAAAATTACTTATCTGGAGGCAAAGATATCTTTTGGGTGCCCTATGAAAATAGGACTATAAGCCAAGACTTCAGAAATCGCTAGCTGTATCTTTTTCTGTCCAGTATCTGTGTCGTCTGTCCAGTCTTTGTCTGTCTAGTTCCTGTGTGAACAATCTTTTGGGTTAGCCCTTTTGAAGTTTATTTGCATGCAAACTTTGGAAAAATCAGTGACTGAGGCAGTGACTGAGAGTGAATCACCTGAGCTGCTTGCTTCATGAAGACATTCATGTCTCAGCTGATAAGAGGTTTTCCCTGGTCAGATCTAATCTTTATGAGTTCTGTTGGTAATCATATTTTGTCACTCCCTACAGATACATAAACATAACCACATCCCCATCTCAAAACTATCGAGGGTTTCCATTCTAATGTCAACACATCCTTATGGCGTATTGGTTGACCTAGTTCCTCAGTTTGTTTGTTTGTTTTTCCTATAACCTGGTGTCTCTCAGCTGTTGCTGCTCCTTTTTCACCAACGCTAAGAGCCTTTAGAGTTAACAAAGCATTATTTAGTCTACCCCTGGGGTTTTTCACTCCTCCTTTTTGTTTAATAAGCATCTCTTTTAAGGTACAATTGGCTTTTTCTACAACTGCTTATCCTGTAGAATTGTGTGGTACACCCATAATGTGCTTTATATTGTAATATGCAGAGAATTGCTTCATCTTATTGGATACATACACAGGCACATTATCAGTTTGTTTTTATTTAATTTACTTTACATCCTCCTGTAGCCCCATTCCTCTCTTCCCAGTCCCACCCTCTCTCCCCACTTCTTCTCCCTCCCCCTCCCCTTTTCTGAGGACTGAGACTGTCCTCTTTCCCTGTGGCCTTGGCAAGGCTGTCCTGCCAGGAGAAAGTGAATAAAAAGCTGTCAAGTGAGTCCATGTCTGATGCAGTCCCCACTTCCCTTACTAGAGGACCCACATGAGGCCTCAGCTACTCATATGCTGCATCTTTATAGGGGGCCAAGGTGAAGTTCATATATGGTCCTTGGCTGATGCTTCAGTCTCAGCAAGCCCCTCTGGGCCCTGGTTAGTTAGCTCTGTTGGTTTTCTTCTGAAGCTACTGTCATCTCCAGGTCCTTTTCTCTTTCCTCCCACTTTTCGACAAGACTCCCTACACATCACCCAATGTTTGGCTGTGAGTTTTGGCATCTGTTTTGAGGTCTGCTGAGTAGTGCCTCTCAGAGGACCGCTCTGTTAAGCTCCTCTCTGCAAGTTTAGCAGAGTATCATTCATAGTGTCAAAGGTTGGAGCTCTCTGATAGGGTGGGTCTTTGGTTGGGCCGGGCAATTGTTGAGCATTCCCTCAATCTCTGCTCTATCTGCTTTATCTTTATCCCTGATCATCTTGTAGGCAGGGTAAATTCTGGGTTGAAGTTTTTGTGGGTGGTTTAGTGTTCTCCGTAGGAGACTAGTCTAGTTAGAGGGTGTCCTCTTCAGTCTCTATGGCCTCTGACACTAGGAGTCTTTGCTTGAGTTCCCCTGATATCCTCCCAGGGTCTGTATTATGTGGAAAGCTGCTTGTGTGTCATGCTGCTTTGTTATTCAGAAAAAAACAAGTTTTCACCCTGGCTTTCACCTTGAGACAGAGAAAAGAGGATGTTTGGACAAGTTCCTTAAAACTTGTTTGTGTGATCTTGGACCTTATTTGCTACAGGAAAGTAGTTTTAGAAAACAAGTTTGGCAGTTCCAGGAACTTTTTTCTTGTATTGATGTGATTTGGTTTTGCTTTGCCTATAAAAAAAGGAATTGTGGAATAAACTCACGCTGCAGTCTTACAGCCCTCTCAAGCTGATCCCATGTGTGGTGTGACTTGCTTTAATTATTTCAATCCTCACTCCCCACTCAGGACCTGTTTGACTCTTCTCTGGCAGCATTATCAGTCTTAATTTGTGCAGGTAACCCACAATTGCCATTATTTCTTACAAGTCTGTAATTACACAGTTTGTTTGTTTTTGTTTTTGCTGTTTTGTTTTTTGAGGCAGGGTTTCTCAGTGTAGCCCTGGCTGGCCTGGAATTCCCTCTGTGTAACAGGTTAGCCTCAGACTTACAGAGATCTGTCTACCTGTGCCACCCAAGTGCTGGAATTAAAGGTCCTATAGTCTGGATTTTTGAGTTTGGGCCTTGCTGTGTATATATCCCAGAGTTGCATCAGAGTCCTTCTGTGGCCAACAGTGGTCTTGAACTTGTGGTGATCCTTCCGTCTCTGCCTCACGGATGCTGAGATTTGGAAGCATGTGTTATTATGTTTAGCACCTTTCACCTAAAATTATTTTGCAATCTATCATTGGTTTTTTGTGTCAGTAGCTTTCTTTCATATTTCTGGCTTTTTGAGACTGGGTGTCATTATATAGCCCAGGCTGTCCTAGAAGTCATGATCCTGCTCCTTCCTCCCCCATATTAGGATTGTACACATGGGTACTCTGGTGCTGGGTGTGATCCCTTGTGTGGCTATACCACCATTTTGTGTATACATTCATTTGCCGATGGACATTTGGGTTTTTCCAGTTTTTTATTACAAGTATAACTGCAATATATCATGTATGTCTTTAATGGGCATATGTTTTCTTTCCTTTTGGGGAAATGCCTAGAAATCATATGGCTGGGGCATATGGTAGGTGCATGTTTAACTTATTAAGATTCTGACAAACTGTTTTCAAAGTAGTGAAATCATTTAATGATCTCAGCAGTATGAGAGCTCCACACTATTATCAGCTACTGTGATTAGTCCTTTTTTCTTTTCTTTTCTTTTCTTTTCTTTTCTTTTCTTTTCTTTTCTTTCCTTTCCTTTCCTTTCCTTTCCTTTCCTTTCCTTTCCTTTTCTTTTCTTTTCTTTTCTTTTCTTTCCTTTTCTTTTGAGACAGAGTTTCTCTGTGTAGCCTTGGCTGTCCAGGACTCACTTTGTAGACCAGGCTAGCCTTGAACTCATAGAGATCTGTCTACCTCTTCCTTCCTGAATGCTGGGATTAAAGGCATAGGCCACCTTGCCTGGCCTGATTAGTCTTTTTAATATCAGGTACTCAGATGTATGTGTAACAAGATCTCATTTGGTTTTAATTTGCATATTCCCAGTGACCAATAATATTTACTTTCATTTCATAAGCTTCTTTGCTATCTGTATATCTCTTTTGGTAAAGATGTATCTTAAACTCTTTTGTCCATTAAAAAAATTAAGTTCTAAAATAAACAAACAAACAAAAAACAAAAAATCTCCCACCAATGCCAACAAACAAACAAAAAACAAAAAAATCCACCAATGGCAGGTGGTGGTGGCACAGACCTTTGATCCCAGTTACCCGGGTGGCAGAGGCAGTCTGTGAGTTTGAGGCCGCCTTGGTCTACAGAGATCCAGGAGAACGCCTGCTCCAAACAACAACAACAACAATAAATCAAAAATCAAAACAAAACACAAACAAAAAGGGAAGAAAGGAAAGTAAGTTCCTTCCTGTTGCTAAGATTTAAGATAATTGCACCTATTTGGGTACAAGTACTTAATTAGACATTCAATTTACAAATATTTCCCCAGTTTGTGTCTTGTCTTTCCATTTTTCTTTACTGTTTTTTAAAAAGCAGAATTTTATGGCTCTGCCAGTGGATAGAGATGACTGTCATCAAGCTTGCTGACCTGAGCTCACTCCTCTCAACCGACATGGTAGGAACACACACACACATACACACAGAGTAAATTGAAAAGAAAACCTAATAGAAAAATTTCTTAATTTTAATATGGTTCATGTTATCATTTTTTTCTTCTAGAATTACAATTTTCATTGTAGATCTAAAATATCCTTGCTTAGCTGAAAATCACAGATTTTATGTTTTAAAACTTATTTATTAGTATTAGGTGTGTGTAAAACATGTATGTGTGGATGAGCACACATGTGCCACAGTACTCATATGGAGACTGAACACAAATTGTGGGGAATTGATTCTCTCCTTCACCTTGTGGGTCCCTGGAATCAAACTCAATCACGGCAATTGCCCACTGATCCTGTTTATTTTTGATTTTTTTTTTTTAATTTTTCGAGACAGGGCTTAACGGCTACCTTTAGCTTGTTTAGATTAATTCTCCAGCCTCAGTTTTTTGTGTGCTGAGATTTCATGTGTGCAGTGTGCATCACTCCTTCTAGCTTTTTTTTTTTTTTTTTCTTTCAGAAATTTTATAGTGTTAGTGTTCAGGAATAGCTGCATACTGACAACTCCAACACAAGATTCAGATTGAAAGAAGTTTATTGAGCGCGCGCTGAATAAAAATCTGAGAAAATCAGCCACCTCTGGTCTCAGGAGCCAGTGACACTGAGTGTGTTTTTAAAGGGAAAAACCACAACCAAGCAGAAAAAAAATCTTTTTTTTTCTTTTTTTTTCAAGTACAGTGTGTTCATTCAACTGAGAAGAATTACCTTTTTACTTCATGTTCCTTGACTCTAGGTAGCTAGACAAAGCACTTTAAACTGATTGGCTGGATAGAGGGTAGGGGACTTCTTGGGGGCATTCCAGCTTTCTGGGAGCAAGGAACATAGCAGGGTGTTGCAGTCTTAACTCTACCAGAACATCCCCTTGTCTTTAACTCAAGCAGAACAGGCATTTATCTATTGGTTTATTCTAAGCAGCATAAGTATCGAACTACTGAATTGAACCCTGGTCTCAGGCACATAGGACAATGAAAACTTGAACTTAATTTCACCTGGTGATCACAATGGAGACAGGGAGGCAAAATAACTTCTGATGTGCTCAAGGAGACAGCAGGTGCCATGGTTATGCTAAGAACTAAAGCTGGTCTTAAGGAAGGGGCTAGAGTTACATACAAAGCTTAAACTGATTACAATAGGTTTATATTTATGTCTGAAACAGTTGCTCTGCCCCATTCTTTCTTTCTTTCCTTGAGTTTCACGTATCCAGGCCTGGCCTTGAACTCCTGTTCCTCCTGCCTTCACCTTCTGAATTCTGGCATTACAGGTGTGTACCACATGTTCCGTTTATATGTTGCTCGGGACTGAACCAGGGCTTTTTCCGTCCTAGGTAGGCACTGAGCTACTGAGCTCCATACACAACCCAGGGGCGCTCTAAATTAAGAATACATGCCAAGCCCAGCTGGGCAGAGTGGTGCACTCCTTTAATCCCAGCACTCAGGTGGCAGAAGCAGGTAGATGGATCTCTGTGAGTCCGAGGCCAGCCTGGTCTACATAGAGAGTTCTAGGACATCTAGAGCTACTTAGTAAGACCCTGTCTCAGAGAGGGTGTGGGGGTCAAGTCCAAAGGTTCTAATGTGGAAACCTGACTTGTTCAATGGCATAGGTACAAGGCCAGTGAAGCTAGGAGTTGGAGAGGAGATTGTTGTGGGTAAAAGTGCCTTACACATTATTTTCCCAGTGTGCTGCTGTATGAAAGACCCAGAGTTAGTGGCGTAAAGCACCAAAAGTCACTTATTTGGTCACTTTGAAGCTGCCTGATGCAAGCTAGGAGGCTTTCACTGAGGGTCTCCAGAGTGATTGACCCCAGCTCTGGCCATCTCAGAGCTTCTTCATCCACATTTGGGGATTTGGGCTAGTATGCAGGCTAGTCTTGTGTCAATATGACATACAACTATAGGTATCTCAAAGGAGGTAACCTTAATTGAGGAAATGCCTCCATAATATCTGGTTGTAGGGCATTTTAAAAAAATTGGTGATCAATGGGGAAGGGCCTAGCCCATTGTGGGTGGTGCCATCCTGGACTGGTGGTCTTGCATTCTATAAGAAAGAAGGCTGAGCAAGCCAGGGGAACAAACCAGTAAGCAGCACCCCTCCAAGGCTTCTTCATCAGCTCCTGCCCTATTTGAGTTCCTGTCCTGACTTCCTTCGGTGACAAACAGCATTGTGGAAGTGTAAGCTCCAACTCAGCCCAGAGCCAGAGGAATGGCTCAGTGGGTGAAAATACTTCCCAAGCACACCTGATTCCCAGAACCCACTTAAAAAAGAAATCTAGATACTGAAGCCTGGCTTGGTGGTACACACTTTTCATGGTGTCACTCATGAAGCAGAGGTAGGGGGATTTCTGTGAGTTCAAGGCTAGTCCAGTGTATAAAGCGAGTTCCAGGATAGCAAGGGCTGTTACACAGAGAAAACCTTTAAAATAAGGGGTAGGGGTAGGCTAGAGAGATGGTTCAGCAGTTAAGAGCACTGAGTTCTCTTCTAGAGGAAGAGTTCAATTCCCAGCACCCACACAACTGTAACTCCAAGATCTCACACCCTCACACAGTCAGACATGCACATACAGGCAATACACCAATGCACACAAAATAAATAAATTACAATAAATACATTTTTAAAAATTAAAAAAAAATATATATATATAGGTACTGTGGGGCAGTCTGCAATCCAGCACTCCTACAGGGAAATTCAGGAGAATCTGCCAGAAGCTCGAGGATGTGCTGGCCTGGAATAGACAGCACAGCAGCAGCTAAAACAAGAGGGACTGGGGCTCAACAAGGTTAAAGAGAACTGTTAGGTCAGGTTTTTAGGACAAAGGCAAGGTGGTTTGGACCAAGAGGTCCCTGCCCTTCTCTTCTGACCAGGAGTACCTTTCTGTTTTCCTTCCTTCCTTCTTTCTTTCTCTTTCTTTCTTTCTTTCTTTCTTTCTTTCTTTTTTTTCTTTCTTTCTTCTTTCTTTTTTCCTTCCTTCTTCGTCCCTTTTCTTTTCTTTTCTTTTCTTTTTTTTTTTTGAAACAGGGAACAGGGTTTCTCTGTGTAGCTCTGGCTGTCCTGGACTCGGTTTGTAGACCAGGCTGACCTGGAACTCAGAGATCCTCCTGTATTTCTGCCTCCCAAGTGCTGGGATTCAAGGCCTGTGCCATCATGCCTGGCAAACCCATGCTTTCAAAAGCCCAAGCAAATCAATGGACAAAGCCAGCTCCTGGTTTCAGAGTTCAAAGTGACCACTGAATCTAAGACTGACCTACAGGGGCCTGAACTCAACAAATAAGGCTATAACCCAACCACCTCATCATCACATCACAACTCCCAGCCACTCCCCTTTAAGAAGCCCCTACCCCAGCTCAGCCTGGCAACTTCACTGATCTCTTCCTGTCACTGGAGAAGCCATTTAAGAACAACCAAAAGTTGAACTTTGACCTATATGGCATGAGCATGTGTGTGCAAGCACACACATACGCAGAAAATAAATAGACACAGATAGATAAATATATAGAAACTTAAAAAAACAGACCACTGCAGTGCTGGTAAGGAGTTTGAAATTTATCATTCCAAATGAAAGCCTCCTGAGTGCTGGGATTAAAAGTGTGTGCTACCATGTCCAGCTCTTTTTAGAATTTTAATGTCCATATATTGATTATATGCAATATTGGACTTCAGTATGACCTGTTCATTCATGCCTACATTGTACTTTGATCAGGTTCACCCTAACCCCCGTTCATTATCCTGTTAGGTCAGGTTTTTAGGACAAAGGCAAGGTTGTCTCACTCCCACCCATTGATCGGCTTCTCAGGATCCTTCTATTTTCATGTCGTGTGTGTGTGTGTGTGTGTGTGTGTGTGTGTGTATTATGAATGAGTGAGCAGTTAAATACAGAGTATGTGAAATTTACTGATGTTAGACCCCTGAAGAAAATGTCACTTTTTCCTAGCAACTGACCTAACAGCCTATGCATTCTGAGGAGTTTGTCCTTGTGAATCCCCTCCCCCCGAGTCCGAGTCCATGGCAAAATATGGACAGACCTGTTTTGTGTAGGTGCAATGGTTAGTCCTGGTTGCCAATTTGATTGCGTCTAGAATCACTGAAGAGTCTTCAGGTAGAGCTGTTGGGGATGGTCCTGTAACTCCAGTTCCAGGAGATCTATCTGATGCCCTTTGCTGACCTTTATCAACACCAGGCCCCTACATGGACACACATGCATACAGGCAAACATTTATACACATAAAACTAAAATGTTTTTTTTTTTTTTGCTTGTGTATGTGTGGGGACATGTGGGGCATGTCACGTCTGAAGGTCACAGAACTACTAAGGGGAGTTGGTTCTCTCCTTTCACCCTGTAGGTCTCCAGGGATGGAATTTAGGTCATCACGCTTGGCAACAAATGCCTGTACCTGTTGAGCCATCTCTTCTGCCACTTCTGAGGTTTTAAAGCTAACGATCCAAGATAAACAGTTACAATTTTCAGCTTTAAAGAATATGGATGCTGGCTGGGTGGTAGTGGAGGTGAAGGCTGAGGGCGTTAATCCCAACACCAGGGGAGTACAGGCAGCCTGTTCTACAGATCGAGTTCCAGGACAACTAGGGCTACACAGAGAAACCCTGTCTTAAAAAAAATAAAACAAGAACATACAAACAAAAAAGAATATGGATGTATCTTACAGCTAAGTACATACTTCTTGAGTGTTCAAGACTTAACGGATATATTCAGGGGGGACTGATGAGTGCTAGTTTATCACAGGAGCTGTCATAATTGACAGTGCGTTTCATTTCCTTGCACTTGACAGTATGGAAAACCGGGCGATTTTACACCATTTCCAAGTCACAGAGGATTGAGAGTCTGGAGTAGCTATTCTGCTCTTTCATGCCCCCATTATATATGCCGTACAAAAGCAAGAAAGAAAACTAGTTACTCTGTCGTTGGCTACATCTACCCAGAAAACAAACCAGGCGTAGAACCGAGGACTTGTGGGTGTGGCTCAGTGGTGGGGTGTTTGCCCAGCCAAACACGTGAGTGGAATCAGAGTTGCTATCATGCAAGAGATTCTTGAAAAGCTAAAGTGTACAAATACAGTGACCACATCTGTTCTTAAAAGCCTCTTCCAGAACTGCTCTCTGCAGCCTTCGCGGCTTGCCTTCCTCCACACACCCTTTGTAGAGTTCCCTAGTCTCCACCCTGGACATCGGTTTCTGTACCCAAAGGCGGGCTTAGGAAGGAGGATGGGCACAGGGGAGGAGACAGGAAAACAGAAATGGCCAATTTGTCCTAAATTCGAGCCCTTCGCGGGCCTCACCCCTGCTGTGAGGGCTGAGATTGGAGAGGAAGTAGGGAGGCTCCAATCAGTCCCCCACTCCCGCGCCCTCATGCCCCCACCCTTCTCTGCTCGGAGCTACGGCGGGCCGGGTCCCAGACCCTCGCCTCCGGAGGGGAGCGGCCGGCGCCAGCGGGCTGGAGAGGAAAGGCGAAGACCTGCCGGCCGCCCGAGCCAGCCAGCCACGTCCCCCGCGCCCTCGCCCAGCAGCGAGCCGCCCAGCCCCGAGCCAGGCCCCAGGGCAGCCCCGGAGACCGCGGTGGCCGGATGCGCGGCTGCGTCACTTCCGGGCGGTGCAGCGGCGGCGGCTTGGAAGATGGCTGCGCCCTGTGGCTCGGAGCTGCCCGCCAACTCGCCGCTAAAAATTCCGAAGATGGAGGTGCTCTCTCCGGCTTCTCCCGGCGACCTGAGCGACGGGAACCCATCTCTGTCCGACCCTTCCACGCCGCGGGGAGCGTCCCCTCTCGGGCCGGGCAGCGCGGCGGGCTCGGGGGCCGCGGCATCCGGGGGTCTCGGGCTGGGGCTGGGGGGCCGCAGCGCTGCCTCGTCCTCGGTCTCCTTCTCGCCCGGCGGCGGCGGCGGCGGCGGGGCTGCGGCGGCTGCTGCCGCCGCCTGCCGGGGCATGTCTTGGACGCCGGCAGAGACGAACGCGCTCATCGCTGTGTGGGGCAACGAGCGGCTGGTGGAGGCGCGGTACCAGCAGCTGGAGGGAGCCGGCACGGTATTCGGCAGCAAGGCCCCTGGGCCGGCCATGTACGAGCGCGTGTCCCGGGCCCTGGCCGAGCTGGGCTACGAGCGGACCCCGTCCCAGTGCCGGGAGCGCATCAAGGTAACCGGCCGCCCTGCCCGGGGCAGCGAACCAGAGGCGGAGAAGGCGGGGAAGCGGGCCTGGGGGCGGGGGCCGGGCCGAGCGCGGGGCTCCCCTCCCGGGCCCCGAGTCACCCCTCGCGTCTCCTCCGCCTCTTTCTTCTCTCGCTGGGAAGGGGCGCTTCTTTCCAGATGGCCGCCAGCCCGTAGGTTTCCTGAGTTTGAAGTTGGGCGTGTCTGCCGCCGCCCCTCTTTCTTGCCAATTGAGGCTGTTCCTGCGCTCTGAAGTTCATAGTTTCTTATTGTGCGCGGGGCCGCACTGTCACTGGTGCTGTCGCCCGCACTGCTTTGTTCCCAGGTAGAGGGGCTCCCTGGCCGAATGGAATTCAGCTAGGATGGAATTGAGGAAGGGCAGCAGAGGGCCGAGTGAGCGCCCAGTGTAGGATTTTTCTGTAAGTGCTGGAGTTTTAAAAAGAAAGGAGCCTTGGTACGGCTGGCCTTTTGTGTCAGTCGCATTGCTTGTCACTTGAGGTGGTTAGGACTAGCAAGATTTGAGGTGCTTGTGGAGAGTTGGAAAGGCTTAATGAAAGTCAGGTCGTGAATTGTTAATCGTGGAGGTAGAGGACACCTTGAATGTTAGTCTGGCTGAGGGTTATATTGGGATTTGGATTGGCGATCTTTAGAGTCAGGTTGGCTTGAGAGTCAGGAGGCTTCTATTTCTGCGGAGGCCCTCTCTTTATACCCAGTTTTTATTGCTTTAGTTAAGGTGCCAGATGCTGACAAGTAAAACTAAGTGCATCTGGCCATCTTTATGAATCTGCATGTTTAAATGGGCTAAATTTTACCGTAAGCTTGTGTATTGGTTTGCTGTTTCTAATGATTTGTCTAGGCGTTCTTATCCGTCTTTCCAGACAAGGAGCTGTATTTTAGTCACGTTCTTTCCCTCATTTTAGTGTCTGCTAAAAGTTTCTCCCAGTTTTCATTGAAAACATTTACAGCACTTAAGTTTAACACAGTGTTCATTTCTGATAGTGTAGGCTACTCTTTCTGGGGAGTGAAAAACTGCTAAGAACAGTCATAACTGAGAATAATCACATTAGCGGACAACCATAAACCCCAATAAGAACAGTTTAAGTGTAATCACACTGACTTTGGGGAGGTTGTGCCAGAGTTCACTTGGCTTCAGTGTTGTTCATTTGGACATTGTTCCTTAGAAAATTTGGTCCATAAACAACTGCTTCATTATTATCTACTGTTCAAGGCATTTGACACCTATTAGAAAGCTAAGTTAGATTATCTGATTATGTACATTTGTGGATTCTTAGTGATTTCCTCTGTTAAACAAGAATGTCATTGAAATAATATGTAATAGTGAAAAACTATTGTTCTTTGGATTTCATTCATTGCTCTATTCAGGGTCATTCATGTTAAATTTGGGGCAGTTTCTTGAACTGCCCTGGATAGCATCTGTCCACAACTTTTCTGGAGTTCTGAGAGTGTCTTAGGCATTTATAAAGTATGCCTGTTTTCTTGATTTTTATTCATAGGATTTTCAAAGTGTACTATCGAAACCTTGCTGAATATAAATCTCTCCATAAAATTGTTTCTCAAACAACCAGGGAATATCTAGTTGGAATGCTTCATTGTCCAGTTATGAGAAGGAAATCTAAAGCAAAGAAAGGAGATTGAGCCTCTGAAGAATTTAGAGGATCAGTTTACCTGTTTTCAGACAGGTAAGACCAAGTTGACCTCAAACATTTAGTCTTTTGAGATTATGAGATGATGGGTTCTCTGATATGCTGTGGCAATTAACGGACATGGAGGGCTGATAAATGTTCTGTTCTGTAAAGTCTTCTTAAAATGATTTGGATCAAGGAATCAGACTCTTTTGTTAATGTTGATATTTCCTGCTAGAATTAAATGTTCTTTAAGGACAAGTTCTGGTCTTATCGTGTCCCTTGACACACCAGCATACAATAGGCACTGCTTAAATACTTCATTTACCTAACAAAGTTTAAGAAGAATTTTGGAAGGTGTTCCCTTTTTTTGCTTTTTGTTGCTGTGATAAAACACTGATCAAAACCAGTGTAGGGAGGAAAGGGCTTCTTTGGCTTACAGGCTGCATTATTTAGGAAAGCCAGGAATCTTAGTTAAAGAACAGCATTCACTTGGGGGCTTGCTTACAGTTTCAGAGGGCGTGCCCAGGGCGATCGTGGTGGTCCAGGTATGGTGGCAGCAGGCGGTCACGGTGTTGGAACAGCACCTAAGAGCTTACATCTGATTCTCAAACAGGAGGCAGAAACGAAGAGACTGGGCCTGGCTCGGTTTTTGAAATCTCAAAGCTTACCTTCAGTGACATACTTCATTCAACAAGGCCGCACTTTCTAATCTTTCCCAAAACAGTTCCACTGACTACCAGATCAAGCATTTACATATATGAGTTTATGGAGGCCATTTGCATTCAAACAACCACAACAGGGCAAGAGCCCAAGAAAGGAATCCATAGGTAGGAACTGAAGCAGAGACGAATAGGAACACTGCTTACTGTCTTGCTTCCCTTGCTTCCTCAGTTACCCTTTTTTCATAGCCCAGGCACACTTTTCCAGGGATGGCATCACCCACAGCGGGCTGGGCCCTCCACTATCAATTAAAAGAATGCCTTACAGACCTGGTCACAACTAGTCTGATTTTCTCAACTGAGTTTCCCTCTTTTTAGGTAAATCTAGGTTTGTGTCAAGGTGATAAAAAGCTGTGACTGAATATATAACAGTTCACAGTAGTGTCATTAAAATTTATAAGATATACACTTTGGAACCCAATTTTAAAAATACTACATTTAAAGCTATGCTTGGAGGGGCTGAAGAATTAGCTCTGTGGTAGAGTGCTTGCCTCTTTTCTATATGGCCTTGGAGTCAATCCCCAGCACTGTGGACAAATACAAAAACAAAACTGTTAATAAAATTCCCCCAAGCTTTGACCCTTTAGAAAACCGTGTAAATGTGATCTTAAGCAGAGAAGCAAAATGTAGTCACTGAAAACACAGTTATAATATAGCTGCCCAGGAAATAAAGATTATATTTAAGAAAAATACAACCTTAAGTTCTTAGAGTCTTTGACCTAAAAACAAATCTTTGGGTCCCAGTTTTTAGAAATGGCAGCTTAGAACAGTAATTTGGAAACATCATGTCACCTTTGTATTGATGCAATAGTGCAAAAAGATTCTGGAGAGATGGCTCGGGTTAATAGTGAGAATAGCACCAGGGTTTGTTTTCTTAGTACCCATATGGGACAGCTTACAACCACCTGCAACTCCACCTCCAGGGGACTTAATGCCTTCTTCCAGCCTCTGGGTACTCACAAACACATGGAATGCTGGTACGCACACACACATAGGCATGCACTGATGCACATAAATAAAACAAATATGACACAAAAAGAAATCCAGTTAGTAATACCTTTGTCTTATGGGGGATTTTGAGACAGGGTTTTTCTGTAGCTTTGACTGTCCTGGAACTCGCCCTGTAGACCAGACTGACCTTGAACTCAATCTGTCCGCCTCTGCTTCCAGAGTGCTGGAATTAAAGGCATCCACCACCACCACCACCACCACCACCACCACCACCTAGCTATTTAGTCAATTTATTTTATCTTAAGTGCGTGTTTTGCCTGTGTGTGTGTGAGTATCCAGTTCCTCCAGAAGTCAAATAAAGGCATTGGATCCCCTGGACCTGTAGCTATAGATGGTTGTGAGCTATCAAGTAGGTGGGTGCTGGGAACCAAACCCTGAGTCTTCAGCGAGAACAAGTGCTTATTACTACTGAGTCACTTCTCCAGTCCCTAAGCCAGGAAGTTCTTGTGTACAGTAATGTAGCTTATTTAAGTGTAAGCTCAGGGGTAGGGTGTCAGTGTTAGAACATGTGGTTACTATGTAGAATTACCCTGGGTTCAATTCTTAGCATTGCACAGCACACAGAACACCTTAACAGGATGAACACAGTAATGTAGTTATTGCCCAATCCATTGCTTCTTTGCAGTATCCTCAATAAACTATTCTTACAAAAACAAATCAACAAAAGCCTTAATATTAGATGGGAGAAAGAATACCATGTGAATCCGTTTTAATTTCTCTTGTAGTGTATTTGAAATTCCTGTAAATATTCAGTTATGTGAAGTCAGTAAAGGGGAAGGAAAGATGGCTTAGTGATTTAAGGGCACTGTTCTTCCACAGGATCCAGCTTTGGTTCTTAGCACCCTCATGTAGGCTCATAAGCATTTCATTCTAGGGGATCTAATGCCTTGTGGTTTCCAGAGCCACCAGTCACACAAGTGATACACAGCTACACCTGCAGGCAAAATACCCACACAGTAAACAGGAGTTTTGTGGTGTAGATAAAGATAGATACTAGTTTTGAGTATCTCAAAAGTTTCACTTTTGAGACAGGGTTTCATGTAGCATAGGCTGGCTTTGACCTTTATTTGTAGTTGAGGCTGGTCTTGAACTTCTGTTCCTCTTGCTTCTTCCTTGTGAATATTGGGGATTATAGGACTGTGCCACCATGCCCATCTCCAATAAGTAATTTCTTCTTGATTTGAAAATAGATTAATAGACATTAGTTTTTTTCCACTTACATAATGTCTAACACAGAGCAGCCTTCCTCCTAAAAAAGGACTGGAAGGCTGGCTCCTATCCTAGCCCCTTTCCCAACTACATTTCTTAAATTATATTACTTCTCTGGACTGTTCTTGTTATTTATACAATGAAAGTATTAAGATTATAAATATTAATAATGCTTGAAATTTCTTTCTGAAATTCAGCTTTTAAAATGTTCATAACTATATTTCTAAGCCTACAATATTTTAATTGAAAGTCAGATAGAAACATTGTTTAGAGTTGTACAGCTCCATTTGATGTCTGCCATGATGTTGGCATTTGTTCCGTCTTTTGGATAAAATAGATGTGTTTGAGACTGCTTTACTACACAGATTGTTTATTCTGAAATTTTCTTACGTTTTTTGTTTGCCAGAAGAAAATGTGTTTGCTAACAGTTCCAGCCCAATTTTGGAGTCAGATAAACAAATATAGAGGTTTTTTTTTTTCTTTTTGTGTTGTTTTGTTTACCTTGTGTGTTTTTTTTTCTTTTTTTATAAACCTTTTCTTCATATGTTCACTCACCGAATGGACCTTGAGTGCTTGTTATTTGTGGTTCCGTCTGCTAGACGTTAGAATAAAAACCAAATCGTGTTAAATACAGTTCCTGTAACCTAAGCGCTTTTACTGCAGCTGAAGCTTGTATATACACATCGAAGAGTTGAGAAGATGAGACAACACAAGTGATGGGAAGCAGAGCAGTACTTGATTAAGTGGCATAGGACTAAAGCAGATTGTAAGTGTGATAACTTCAAAGGGGGAGTCACCTTCTCCATGCTTCCTCAGTAGTTGAAAGATATGTCTTGAGGTAGAATTGACGAAAGCATTCAATTCTGAGCCAGATGCCACATTCACACTTCAGTCAGTTAATCTGATGCACTGCAAGCCTCATTCTCAAGTCACATATTTCTGGATGTTTGCCAAAAATTTGCCTCTTGAGAGTTGGCTTTATGTCTCTGAACAGATGTATGTGTTTGGCTTTGCCTGCAGTTGAAAGGCAAGGTGATTGTTTGTGACCCAACAAACTTGCTTTTGCTGTGTTCATTCCATGTTGGTTAACCATCAGAGTCTTCTGTTTAGCCATTGGAACAAATAATTCTCATGGGACATTGCTTAGATTTGTTCATTTGTCATTATGTTGGAATACATTCTGTAATTTAGCACCAAAATCACAGTACAGTGTATTTGGCTTTTTATTTTCGCTACACTCTCTGTTTGTGAGAACCAGTAGAGCTGAGGTAACTTGGAGCCAAAAGATGGTCTTTTCCTTGTACAAATATTTTAATGGGCTGCCCATTCCTGAGGAGTTTCCTTTGGTGTTTGTAGACAAGACTTTTCTTCTTAGTATTGAAAGATCTACAAGACCTGTCACAAGCAACATAGATAGATCTAGTGAGTTCTTTCTCTTATCATTTGTTACATATTCTGAATTTTGTTGTCCCATCGTGCTGTCACTTGAAAGCTTGTCTTTCACTTAAAAGTTTACTTGTTTGGGGTTGGGGGGTTGGGAGTGTGTCTCAGTGGTAGAACATTTATTTGCCTAGCATTGTAAGGCCTTGGGCTCTTTCCACAGCACTACATGGAGCAATAACAACTAACAAAACCTGCTTTCTTAGAGCAGAGTATGATGGCCCAAGCTATGATCCCAGCATTAGGGAGGTTGAGCAGAAGGTTAAGGCCAAGCTGGCTATATAGAGAGGTCAAGGTTGTATTGGCTATCAGAGCTTTAAAGAGATACAACAAGCTCTCATTAGAACTGTGAATGAATGGGATTCTCACTTATTTCCTGGCTTTTTTTTTTTTTAATCTAATGAAGGGTAGAGTTAAATATGTATCTGAGCCTGAAGGCTCACATTTGTAATTCCAACGCTTAGGAGGCAGAAGCAGGAGGATTGCAAATTCAAGGCTGGCATGGGCTGAATGAAATCTGAGATACATAGAGAGATTCTGTATTGCTTACTGTTTCATTTTTGCAACAAAATGTTCTAGAAAGGCAACTTGTCGTGGGAAGGGTTTATTTTGATTCACAGTTTGCAGATATAGTCCATTGTGGCATAGTCATGGCAGCAGGAGTTTAAGGCAGCTGTGACTATATTGTGTTCACAGTAAGGAAGCAGGAAGATGAATGCTGCTGTTCAGCTTGCTGTTTTTTATTCAGCATGAGACTGCATCCCATTGGGATGCATTCAGTTGGTTTTCTTCTTCAGACCTTTTTGGAAACAGCTTTATAGTTATATCCATAGTTGTGTTTTCATAACTTGAGTCCAAATTTGGTGTTAACCATCACAAAAAACAAACAAGAAAAGTAAAATAAAAATATTTGTAAAGTGTATGGGTATAGCTGGGTGTGTAGCTGTGGTAGAAATACTTGCCCAGAGTGGATAAGCCTTAGATTCCTTCCCAAGCACAGCAAAGGGGGCATAGTGGAATAGTAGAATCTCAACAGTTGGGAGGTGGGGGCAGGAAGACCAGGCGCTCAAAATCATTCATTCTTGGCTATATAGAGAGCCTGGCTTGGGTTACATGAGATCCTGTCAAAAAACCCAAAAAAGGAAAAATATGAAACAAGCCATGTAGTGTAAGCATTGCCCTCCAATAAAATGTTCTGTGATGATGGGAATGTTTGTGTCTGTTAGTTCAGTGTGATTGCTATCAGTTACATATGGCTACTGGCCCCTTGGAATGTGATTAGTGTGCCCAAGTAGCTGGTTTTAAAATTATGTTTAGCTTCAATTTATTTACTTAAAACTTTTAAATAGCCACTTTAACTAATGGAGACTGTGTTGTTGGAGTATTAAGAAATCTTTAGAAGGGTTTACCTGAAGGGAATGTGTTTAGTGGGGCAGAAGGCAGTAGAGTAGAGGAGTAGTTGGTATAGAGTAGAGCTCAGGGGCAATGTAACTTAGATTGTAACCTCTTTACTAGAGCAGTTTTTGTTTTCCAGGGTTTATTCTCTCTTAAGCTCCTGTGTAGGCTGTTGTCACAAGGTGCTTAAATTGACTTCTGAACCTCATCCTTAGTTAGCTACAAGGAACTGAGCTATAATCCCAGCATTTGAGAATAGAGAGGCAGGAAGATTATCCTGGCTACATGGCATGAGACCCACTCTCTCCCCACAGCCCTCCAGGGGGGAAAAACCTGGGAGATACAGAGGAGAGATCAACATTTTTCTTTTGAAAATGTTATTACATTTATTTAGTATATGTGTATGGTGTGTGTGTGTGTGTGTGTGTGTGTGTGTGTGTGTTGGGCATTCAAATGCCATGACACCTGTGCAAGTCACCCAATAGCTTGTGGGAGTTGGTTCTCTCCCTTAATGTGGATACCTGAGATTGAACGTAAGT
The DNA here is from genome assembly GCF_030254825.1 of Meriones unguiculatus. Classification (NCBI taxonomy): domain Eukaryota; kingdom Metazoa; phylum Chordata; class Mammalia; order Rodentia; family Muridae; genus Meriones; species Meriones unguiculatus. The sequence continues at coordinate 174,605,876 of NC_083349.1, forward strand.
GGGTCAGGCTTGGTGGCAAGCACCTTACACACTGAACCATCTTGACAGCCTGTGCTCTTATTAAAAGTATTTTATATTTAAAGTTGTTTATTTTATATGTATGGGCATCTTGCCGGCATGTGTCTGTGCATCACTTATGTACCTGGTGCTCATAGATGCCAGAAGAAGGTATGTTTCACAGGTCAGCAGATCTGTGAAGCAAGTTCTTTGACCTGCCTGCTGAGCCATCCCATGCCCACACTGTGCTCCTAAAGAATTATTCCAACATGGCATGAAGCCCCAGGTTCTCTAGTGGAACACTTGGTTGAGTGAAGGGTAAAGGGAAATAGGAAGTAAGAAAGGAGGTGCTGACAAACTAGAGGTCAGTGTTGTGCCGGGGAATTAGTTTTTATCTTTATCTAACAAAGCATTTTAAGCATCTAGTGACATGGTTACTTTTCTTTTTATAGCTCTTACTGCCAGTAATGTCAATAGAAAGGGTTAGAGTGGAGGTATGGAGGTCACTTTGAAGTTATTCTTGCAGTGAGTTAGTAGTGGCAGTGGAAGCTTGGGAGAGGAGAACAGATTTCATGCTGGCACAGTTCTTAAGAGATTTGTTGGATCTTAACTTGTTCTAGAACTGCCTACTTCTGCCAGTTCTTTCTATGGTCACATGACCTTCATGGAAGTTAATGGCTCAGTGATAGGCTTCATTACTCACAACCTAGTGAGACAGAAATAGAACGTGTTAGGATGGTCCTGTTCTATGGCCTAGAAGATACATTCTCTTAGCCTGTGGTCTGTCTGGTTTGGACAGAGTGACTATCCCACCTTCTTTTCTACCTCTTTTCTTTTGTTGTTGTTAACATTGGCAGAGGATAAGAACTGAAGTTTGGATCTAAGATTTCAGTTTAAAAAATTTTAAAGTATTTTGAGACATGATAGTTCTGGTAGGCCTAGTCCTCATTAGGTAGATTAAATTAGCCTTCAAGTTGCAGCAATCATCCTGTCTCCACCTCTGGAATGCTCAGATTATAAGAGTGTACCACCAAGTTAGGCCAGATTTCGTGTTAATTATCATACAAGTGTGCTTTTATTACTAGGCTAAGATACATTAGCACAGTGGTTCTCAACCTAAAAGGATTGAATGACTGTTTCATAGGGATTACCTATGTTTACATTGGGATTCGTAACAGTAGAAAATTACAGTTAGGAAGTAGCAACAAAATAATTTTATGGTGGGGGGTCACCACAGCATGAGGAGCTATGTTAGAGTCACAGCATTAGGAAGGCTGAGAAATGACTGCATTAGCAGTATTTTCCCTTGTGGCGACCCCACCCCCTGCTGCTATAATGTTTGACCTACCTTTGATTCTGGGGCAGGGTCTCACTATGTAGTTCTGGCTGTCCTGGAAGTGACTTGGTAGACCAGGCTGGCCTCAAACTCAAAGAGCTCCACCTGGCTCTGCTTCCCAAGTGCTGGGATTAAAGGCAAAAAGCCTGTTAGGTAGTGCTTTAGAGTTTAAACAGTTTTTAGGGTCACAGGGATAAGGACATACTTTTTAATTTTCTCACTGTAGGGGAAGTTTATGCACCATGCACTGTTCTGCCTACTTTTGCCTTTCCGGAAACTTCTATATGTATTTAAAATTGATGCTTAATGAACCATTGCCTCTTATGCATATGCCACAGTATCTGGAGTTTGTGATCTGTGCTGAGCCTTTCCACTGTTCTGAATACTAGGTGAAGATGTCTGCACTTGGAAAAAGACATGTATTTAAATATGTGTGTATCACTTGTTTGTGGTTTAGAGAGTTCTTGAGAGCCTTTGGAAATACTTTGTTTTTCTTGGCACTAATTGGGTGCTATGTTTTCACTTAGGATGTGCTGTTAAGCCTTAGTGAAATAATAAACCTGTATCTTTTCTCAGGTATTCTAGGAACAGTAGTCATTCATCGTTGCGGTTTTCTGTGTGTGTTCTCAGATGTGTTAATGAATAACATATTTTGAGTTAACAAGTATTATTGACAGAGTAGGTAGGAAGTTGTTTACTTCTATGTTTTCTAGTTGGAATTCTTCTGTCTGTGAGACTGCTTTATTGTAAAAGCTCAAACTTTTGACATTTACAGTAGTTTTCTCTTTAGATTACTTCATTTATTTGAATAAGCCAATTATGTTTGTGATATTAATAAAACAAAAATAAAAGTTTGTATCAATCAAAACCTGCTTTTATTATTTATTTAATTTATAAATATTTTTCTCTACATGGAAAGATTGGGTTGTGATTTATAAAGAAGAATGTGTTAGGACAGCAAGTCAACCTGTATGTGGTATCTGAACTGCCTAGACACAATCTTAAAGAATTTTTATTCACTCATCTATCAAATTTATGGAGCCATTTTCATATGCCAGGCATTAAAGGCACTGGGAGTATGTCAATGAAAGGAAGAAACCTTTTTTAAAGACAGTATCTCTAGCTCAGCCTTCCTCACTGTATATAACTCACTATATAACTGAAGGCTGTGAGCTTTTGATGGGCCCACCTTCCTCTTTCAAATTCTAGGATTACAAGTCTTTGTCACCATACCTGGTTAAAAACTGATTTAAGAAAACAAACCACAGATTCTATATTCTAATATAAAATGATGATATTTATATTCTTATAGTGCTGGAGATTGAGCTTAGAGCCTTGCATATGCTAAGTAGACACATATCCCAGTCCTGAGAAAATAGGTATATATAGCCAATTCAAACCAAGTGGTTTACTTCTGTAATTCTAGCACCTGACAGTAGGAGGCAGAGAGTTTGAGACCAGCTTGGCTACACAGTGGGACCTTGCTTCTGAAATAAGTTAACAGTTAGCACAAGACAAAGGCTCCTCACATGTGATATTTCTGATAGAGCTTTATTGGTCTCAGTTTAGACACCACACCTTGCACTTTTAATATGCACCTTCCTGTCTTAAGCTAAAGCAGGTAATTTTCTTTTCTTGTTTAAATTAGAAAACAGTTGGGCTTTGAGAGGTCAGTGTTGTGCTTGTTTTAGACTAGAACAGAACAGAAAAGAATATTTTTCCTTTATTTAAGTAATGTATCCTTACTACTACACTAAAAAAAAGGAAAAAAAATTGAATTCTTTACCATAGCATAATGACACATCCCTAAAATGACACATCCCTAAAATGTTTATTTTACATACATTTATTTATTTATTTATAATTTTTTTTTTTTTTTAAAGAGCCCTTGCTGTCATGACTCACTTTGTAGATCAGGCTGGCTTCAAACTCAGAGAGATCTGCCTGCCTCTACCTCCCAAGTGCTGGGATTAAAGGCATGCACCACCATGCCCAGCAAAATGTTTATTTTTCAACAAGACTGGTAAACCTAATTTTAATTTCAGTATATTTCCATGTGTCAAAACAGGAATGAGATGGCTTTATTTTATCAAACGTCAAGAAAATATATGGGCCTTTTATGCACCTTATTTACACTATTTGTGTTGAGTTTTCCCTTGTGCTTGCTTCCTGTGAATAGGCTGCCATTGAGTGAGGCTCAAATCTCTAGGTAGGGAGTTAGACTCCTTTACCTTCTTTGTTCATATGTCAGTGTGTTAATTGCATGTTAGTTATAGTCATGCTAAGCCTTAAAAACTGGAATTGATTAGCTGACAAAGCTAGATGTTTCTGAAATTTGATTCTGGGTAAAAGATAATTACACAGCAATGTCACAAACCATCTAGGTATGAAGTCCTGTTGTGTGTTGAGCTGCTGTTATCAAGCAAAAAGATATCTTAACATCTTTTAAATACTAAAATGGGAGAAAGTCAAGGTACACTGTTCAATGGGATGGGTTAGTTGAAACTCTTGATCCCACCCTACCCCACATAATTATTGTTTTTGTAGTGATCAAGAGGTGTTGAAATAGTCTTTTTATGTATTTCTGGCTGGCCTCAAACTGGGACCATCCTTCAAGTGCTGGGATCACTACTGCCCATTATTTGAAGGTGTCATTCACATTTTATTCTTAATGTGTGCTCTTGATATAGCACATTAATTTTCTGCTTTGCTCTACTTGGGTTTACTGTTATTCATAAACCCCTTAGTATATACACACTGCCTGCATCATTTTGTAATAATTATAACAGCTAACATTTATTGAATAAAAGTAGTTAGGTACATCACTTTAATGCTCACAACAAGTCTGTAATGGAGCACTGTCCTTAACGCAGCTTTACAGATGGAGAAATTAAGGCACAAATTAATTTGGCTAATGTCACAAAGCTAGCAGGTGGTGACAAAAGAATAAGCATTCTCATTCCAGATCCTGTGTTTGTAACAACTTGGTTTATTTTCTCCTACAAATCACCAGCCCACTTTCTTTAAATTTTGACAACTGCAGTAATGTTTTTGGAGTATAAAGCGTAAATGTAATACCAAAACCATATCCTAGCATCCAGATGGACACACCACTATGCTTACATGTTTTTCTTTTCTCTTTCCCATTTTGTTTTCCCTGTTACATAGGGTCTCATTTATCCCAGGCTGGCCTCATATTCACTATGTGGCTGAGGAGGATGGCCTTGAACTGCTGATCTTTCTGTCTCTTCTCTGGTGCTGGGATTGTAGGCATTTGCCACGATGCCTTATTTAAGTGCTGGGGAATCAAACCCAGCATGACATGTATGCTGGGCAAGCATTGTACCAATTGAGCTGTGCCTCCAGCCCTCTTAATTTTCTCTCTCTCTGTCTCTCCCTCTCTCTGTTTCTGGGATTAAACCCAGTTCCTTTTATATGCTGGGCAAATGCATATATTTCTGATTGAGTTAAATTTCATCATTCAGATTTATGGGATCTTACAGCCTACTCTATTTTTTATATTATGATGCTAAATTGTCTTTCTCAGCTGGAATTATCTATTGATTTCAAATAATGTGTACTTGAACAGAAAAACACAATTATGGTTACTGCTCTAGACTCATTTGGGTTTGAGCACCTCAAAAACTCTTATAGAGTGAGAACTGGCATGACATCACTAGGGAATGTTTGAATCCAAGAATGCTTTTTGGAAATCTGTCACAATTGGTCATTAAAGCCACAAAACTCTTAAAGTGAAACTAATGAAGATTTTAATGTAACAATATACTGCTTGCTACACTGAGCATCAGTCTACGATGAGACATATCAACTGCAGATATGTCCAAGACTGAAGCCTTAACAAAAGGGCATATTTCATCTAGCACATGAAAAGTGGAATGCCAAACCATTACATCTGAGTTTTCTTATCACCTATGCTTCTAAATTATCAACTTAAAAATATTTTATGAATATTTTGCCTACACACATAAACGTTTAAGTACATCATATGTATACAGTGCTAGAGGAGACCAGAAGAGGGCATCAGATCCCCTGCAGCTGTAGTTAAAGACCTTTGTGAGCTGCCTAGTGGATGCTGGGAATTGAACTTGTGTCCTCTAGAAGAGGAGCCAGTGCTCTTAACTGCTGAACGACCCTCCCAGTCCCCATAAACTTTTTCTTTCTAGATCTGTTCTTAATATCATAGTCCTTCTTACATGAATCAAAACTCATGGTGAACAATGAGTTTTGGATTACAAAAGAAGACAACAAAAATACAAGTTCTGTTTTGGAAAGTTTTAAGGAAGAGTTTAAAACCTGTGAAAATAAAGTATTGTAGAAGATTCATTGTCATTCATTCACATCTTCAGTGGATGATGGTGGTTATTGGGCTGTCAACTCCTCTTAAAGGAGGTGAGCTTGAATTAAAGCAGAAAAAACATCTACAAGGTGCAATTACTTTTTGATAGTAAAAACAGGTAAGTGTGGGACTTTCTTGCCAAATGATGTATAGATTATGGCCATGCTCTCATGCTTTCTATTAATTGCGACATGAGGAAATGGTTGGGGACTTGCCTCCATAGTGATAATACCGGAGATGAGGCGAATTGTAACGCTTACAAGTTGTGTTCACATGATGAGATTTTTGTCAACAACGGAGGTACACAGAGGCCATTAGAATGGAGCCAAACATTTCTTGTCATATAATCAAATTAGAGCTATCTTTATGTTCGGTGGCAAAGCATTACTCAACATGTCGTGATGCTGGTAGAACAAATGTACTCTGTTGCCAGTCAGTAAAAGTATAGCACAGTCAAGCATGAAGGCTCACTTCTGTAGTCTGAGGCTATTCTTGCTTGCTCTCTTTAGTATATATGGCCAAAAGCAGTTTGAGGAGAAAAAGGCTTATTTCATTTTAATGGCTTACAATCTGTCATGACAAGTCAGGACCTCATTTAGGAGCCTGAAGGCAAGACCTGAACATCCTCTCATGTTCCCGTGGAGGAACACTGCTTCCTAGCTTGCTCCTCTGGCTTGGTCAGCTTGCTTTATTACCCCACCCAGGCCCACCTTCCTAGGTGTGGCACTGACCATAGTGGGCTAGGCCCTCCCACATCCATCATTAATCAGGAAAATGGGCCATAGATCCCCCAGCCCAATTTGATACTTCTTTTTTTTTTTTTCAATTTATGTTCCTTCTTGCAAGATGACTCTAGCTTGTGGCAAGTTGACAAAAAGTAGCAAATAGCGGAGGCTTTCCATGAGGAGGATTTCCATAGTTTCAGGGCAGCCTGAGTTACACAGTGCGACTGTCTTACAGAGCAAAGCAGCAATAAAATAAAGAAAGTCACACAGCGGCACATGTAAGTGGACAGTGCATAACCTGAAGATGGTGGTGAGTGCTTCTGGTGGCTTAGGCGCGTACCTGACAGTCATTATTATGTGTTAACGTGAGTCGTCACTGCCAAGTAGAAGGCCTCACTGCACTGGCTGCCTCTCACATACTGCTTAGGAGGCCACATTCAGTGATATGCCCATACTCATTAGGTTTGGGTAAGCACACTAAAACTTCTCATGTTTTGGATCTTACGTAGTGCAGGCTGCCTTGAAACACACTACGTAGCTGGGGATGAACATGAATGAAAGATGGTCCTGCCTCTACCTCCTAATGTTGGGATTATGGGGATAGACCCACCATATCCTATGCTGATCATCTAAATTTTGTGTCAACTTCCTAAGTAATTTTAGGTTGCTCCAAGGCAGAAACTTAGAGTAAACTTAGAACTTGCTTTTAATTTTTCATAAAATGGTAAATCTTATACAGTTATTGCTTATAGTTTATTCTATATAAATGAAATTTTTAAAAATGTTTTTAGAACTGGCTAACTCTTGATTTAATGTTTGGACCTAGAGATTTTTCTTTTTCTTTAAATTGTGTGTGTGTTTGCCTGCACATATGTCTGCACCATGTCTGTGCTGGGAATTGAACTCTGCAAGATCATCCAGTGCTTTTCACTGCTGAGCCATCTCTCCAGCTAAGGGCCAGATGTCTCTATGGAAGATTTCTAGGAGCTTTAGTTTTTAGTGAGATATCATGGATTCAGGATTGATTTCATAAGTGCATAAATTTACTAATGGAAACACTTACTACAGGTTGTCTTTGCTAGCTGGATGGTAGTTTTCAGAAGAAAACAAGTACAAGCTGAGCTGATGACATGGCCAGCATGTGAAAGGGATAAGGTGGCCTACTCTGTAGGTTCACTTTAAAAAATGTTATTTTTAGTGGGCCCACAGTCATCTGCATGAGGATGCCAGAGGACAGCTCTGTGCTGTTGGTTTTCTGTCCACCTTTATATAGGTTCTGGGGCTCGAACTCCAGTAGCCAGGCCCATTCAGTAAGCACCATTAACTGCCGAGCCTTCTCACTGACCCCGTGGTTTCACTCTTAAACTTTTAAGTGAGTAGAGGCTACTTTTGTATTTCAGCAGCAGGATAATGTTACTACAGTAAAAGCTGGTCAAGATTTTTGTTAGGGGAGTGACCTTAATTTGCGGGCATAATTGATTGTGGAATAGTTAGTTCATAGTTTGTGTGGGGATATGATATTTACATGTGTGTGTCTGAAAGTCAGATGGGTATCTGATCCCCAGGTTATTGTGAGCTTTCTGATGTGGATGCCAAGAACTGAACTCAGGTCTTCTTCAAGAACAATATATGTTCTTAACCGCAGAGCTTTGTCTTCAGTATCAAATGGGGACTTTTAAAAGGGAGGAATGGTTCCCTCTGCCATGCCAGAAGTATTTTTGTGAATGTGTTTTTCCCCTCATTATTACCTATTAATAAATGAAAGACAATTTTAATGTTATCTGAATAACACTTGGAGTTAGAGCCCCAAAGTGTGAAGTATTGAGATGCTAACATAGCAACGTTAGAGGAATGCTTTTTCTGGAGTACCATCCTGAATGGATATCACACCTTGTTTAACACTCCCTTCAATGTTGGGCTCCGTTACAAGTGCTTCCTTAGCATGCCCTACCGCCCATTCGCAGTCTAGCATGCAGACATGTCCATAGTACCTGCAGTTTTGTTGGAGTTCTGTTTTGTTTTGAGACGGGGTCTCAGCCTAGACTGACCTTGTATTTCCAGAATGAATTTTTAAATATTGTTTATTGTCACTTCTGGAAAAACAGTTGTTGCTTATTACATAGGAAAAAAAAAGCTTTTGGCGGGTGGTGGCAGCACATGCTTTAATCCCAGCACTCAGGAGATAGAGGCAGGCAGAGCTTTCAGGACAGCCTGGTCTACAGTGCTGTCTACAGTTCCGGGACAACCAGGGCTACACAGAAAAACTGTCTATAACAACCAAAAAAAAAAAAAAAGAAAGAAAGAAAGAAAGAAAGTAAAAATAAGAAAGAGAAAAAGGGGTACTCCTTCTCATCCCAGTAAGATCCTTGTATATTATTTTTGTTGGTAATCCTTTTATTGAGATATGATCTGACTATTAAAGCACAGGCTGGCCCAGAATTTTCTATCCTCCAGCCTCTAGAAGTACAAGTATGGACCACATCTAGGATACTTGTGGGTTTTTTGTTTGTTTTTCAGTTAATCTATTGAAATGAATGACAATAAGTGACATTTTTCTGAATCAATACTGTTCTCCTTTGCTTATTTATTTGTTTATTGTGAGCTTTACAAAAATTTTGTTGGAAAAAATCGGGAAATCTAAGTGCTGTATATCATGCCTGCTCGACTTATGAGAGGCTGAGGTAAGGGAATCCCTTGACTTTGGGCTCAGCCTGGGCAACACAGTGAGACGTTCTCTGAGAGAATTTTACTCAGGTTATCAGTATGGCCATGATGCCTTTCCCTGCCAAGCCATCTTGCTGGCCCTGATTGTGTCCGTCTTTAGAATCTCTTCTGAAGTCTGTCATATAAATTGAGTCGACTTATCTTTGACTTCCTAACACATTTTTTATTTTTTCCTGGAAGAACAGCCTCTGCTGTAGAGCAGGCTTTAAAGCAGGGTGTGTGTATGGCTCATCAAGGAGACTGGGAACTTTGTGATATGTGCATTTCCTCAGGAGGGAACCTGTAACCCTAAGGTTAGACTCTCCTGAATAGGAGCATAAGAGAAGGAAGAGCAACATGTGTAGATTAGAATTATCTGCTCTAACATGCAGAACCAGGAGAACATGAAACAAGTTCCCTATATTTTTTTCTTTGTTCTTGTTTTTTTCTTTTTCTTTTGGTGAGGAGTGGTTTTAAAGGATTTAGTCAGTTTGCCATATATTAATGTTCTGAAAACCCAGTATGATAATACCAAGAGTTTTATCCAAATGATTTTGTTTTAGGTACTTTGTACCTAAAAGTTGCAGTCATGTGTTAGAAGGTGTGTACACCTTGCTTTTTTTGTTTTGCTTTGTTTTCTTTTTGAGTCAGACCTCTCTAGCTGAGGCTGTCTTGGAACTCTGTAGGCCCGGCTGTCTTGGAGCTCAGAGATCCCCCTACCTCTGCCTCCCAGTGGTGGGATTACAGGCATGCACCACCTACTGTTAGCATGTTAGGCAGGTATTCTACCAACTGAGCTACACCCCCAGCCTGTCTACGTCTGTGTGTATGTCTGTGTGTGTTGCTTAATATTGCACCCAGGGCTTTATACATACTAGGCAAGCATTCCGCTGAGCTGTGTCTTCAGACCTTCTCAGTTTTTATTGAAACTTGGTGTTTTGTTGCCTCCTTAAAAGAGCCACTAGTAATAATTGTAATAGTAGTTTAAAAGGAAAAGATCTGTTTTATAGAGACTATTCATTTGTCTTCGTCAGTGGTATTTGTTTGGTGGGGTGGGGTTATTTGTTTTCCAGAGACAAGGTCTCCCTGTACTCCAGGCTGGCCTTGAACTTGCAACAGTCTTTCTACCTCGTATGCTGGCATTATAGAAGTGAACTGCCACACCCAGCTTAAAGTTTTATTTTGATACTTTTATAAGAAAATTAGTTACTGGAGATTTACCTTTTGTATAATTTCCCCATTTCTTGTAGAGTATCTGAGTTTTGAAGACTTATTCATTTGAGTTAGAGGAATTCTGGGTTTATCATGTTCAGTTTGGCACTGGGTAAGGTAACTACAGGGCATGTGTAGTGTAGTGTGGCCAGTTTGACAACTACATCTGAAAAGCTGTTACTATTTGTGTTTTCTTATAACATTGTTTCCTACTATTATAACTAAGCTGTCCTCCTTGCAGGTTCACATTATTTTTCATCTGCAGCCAGTATTTTCTAAACAGCATGTTTATGTAGCCATTATGACTTATTTCTGCTCCTCTTCATTGTATGCTCTGCTCTACTTGCCACCAATTGTGTTAGAACAGTGGTTTTGTCATGTGACTGTATTACTGTATAAAGGGGGTAAATTGCCACCAGCAGTTTTCTTGGCCTGTGCCTATATGAGCTAGTTAGTTTGCCTCCTGTATTCCCAAAGCAGAGAAGAACTAGCTCTTCCCATTTCTAATACAAGAGCAGGGGTTAGAGGACACTAAAGTGAAAAACCTAAATTTCATCCTCAGGGTACTTAATAAAGCCAGGAAGGGCTCTGAAACCACTGACCCTGCTTGTAGATCTTATTTTCCAAGCCTTTCATTATTTTATTTGCCCTTTTCTGAACTCTACAATTTCCCTCTCTTGTAGCTGGTTCGATGCCCAGAACTGAATGCTGTGCTCCAGCTGTGGCCTCACCGGTGCTGAATAGAGAGGAAGAGCCACCTTCATAGCTTACATGTGATTCCTCTGCCTATACAACCCAATACTGGATTTGCTTACTTTGGCAAGATAGCTGCATTGTGCACTGTATTTAATGTTACGTGTGCTGTAACCCTGGGTCTTTCTTCGCATTGCTGCCGTCAAACCCTCAGTCCTGCCAATCTAAAACTCCCGCCTCTGTTTACCTGCCCTTCTCCCCGTGGACTCCCCGTACATTCATCCACAATGAATGTCATCTTTTTATTTTCTGATTTTCTTTTACTTTAATCTTAAACTCTGGCAAGACTTTCACTCTGTCCTATAAATTTTTAGCTGTCAGCCAATTTCCCCCCTGCTTCGGTAATGGAACATCCCTCAGGCTTTTTCTCTGGTTCTTTTCCGGTTGTAGCCCTGAAACCCAAGCATTTGTATGGTGAATTGAGTAAGCATTCGCCTGGCGTTTCTGATCGTATACTCGGAACAACTCTGGTTTGGCCCCTTGAAGTTGTTGTGCTTGCTTAGTTCTTTCTAGATTTCCTTGACTCCTCACTGCCTCTGTTTGGGTGGATAGTATAGTCTTTACAGCGCCTCTCCAGGGAGACACTATCAGCTGACCAGAGAGGTTTCTCACCGTGAGGAAGTTAACTGTTATCTTTTAATTGAATAGTGTTTAGTAGTTTTAAAGTTTTTCCAATTAGAGATCAAATTGCTATACATTTCTGAGATGAGTGAGGTAAATGAAAGAAGTGAAGTGAGATTTTTAAATGTCAAGCAGAATGTGGTTCACTAAGAAAGCCAAATGGTGTATCTTGTTGGATTTGGTAGCTGACTCAAATGGGAGCTGCAGTCTCCTTTTTCCTGGACTCTGGAGCATCATGATCTCTGATTTAGAGAAGGTTTTTAGTTGGTTTATTTAGGATTGTTGATCCAGCCGCCCAGTCTTTTAATTATATGCTTTGATTAAGCATTTAGGGGATAATGTATTGTATAATCTTTTCTGTGGGTGGTAAGAATTGGAAGGTCTCCAAATGTCCTTTTTATCTATGTCTGAGCTCTCAAGTGAGTCCTAGTGGGTCTAAGGGTAGCAGTTAAGCCACTGTTTGAGTTCCCCTCCTCCCCACCATCTTAGGGGGTGTGCCTCTTTAAACAGACTGTCCTTGGATTTTTGGTATTTATTAGACCTACAAGAAATTGCTTATATGTATTTACATCTTGAAGGAAGGAAAGTTGATTTGGAAATCTTTTTAATGTTATTCCAGTACAACAGATTATTATCATGGTTTTAGACATTACCAAACACATTGTACTAATTGTAAACCTGCGTTACAGGTGTGCACTGCAAGTAAAAGATGTGTCTAGCGGTCAGAGATCGATGATCTCAGCATTCACATTTGCATAACCGAAGAAAATTGTAAGCTCAATTTGCTGGCTTTGGAGAAATGTCTTTTCTCTGGTTTCTCTCCACATACATTATCAAAATTTGGTGAATTTATTTTTGATAAAGAGAATATGTGTTTGCAGTTATAGGGAGAAATTGGTAGGTTTTCTTATGCCTTTGACACTTCTTCGTAAGAGTGGCACCCTTCTTTGGCTTCTGGGGTAACCCTTAGTGACATCTAAGTGGACTTTGCTGTGCTGTAGGCAGCCAGTAAGTGGTGAGAAGGACACGGTTTCCATCTCCATTTATGGTCTTAGGAGGGGACAGAGTTGGGACTCTATTTACAGTTCTTGGAGGAGTCCAGAGTGGTTGGGGTGTTCTTGGAGGCAGAAACTAGACATTGTAAGATAAAAATAAATTGTCAGGGGCTGTTTGTAATTCAAATTCCAATCTCTGAGGAGGGCAGAGGGTGCCGGGAAAGGGGAGTATGTGTGAAGTCAAATGAGATTTGCAGTGCTTGTCTCTTCTGTTGAGAGATTTGACCATGACACACATTTTCCAAGTTTACTTTTCTGGATTGTTTTTAGATGGTTTTGTCCTATGGGGTCACAATTCTCCGTTACAAAAAGAAAGCCAAGATGATTGGTTTTTAGAGGGTTTATAAGAAGCCTCAGTTTTATGTGAGGATCATTTGAGGTGGTGGGGGAGATGCTATCTCAATGAAACGGACAATGGGCAGATGCTTGTTTGGGGGTCTGAGGCTGCAGGGCGGGTGACCATGTCTGAGGGAGGCAGACGATCATGTCTCATGCTTTTATTATTATTATTATTTTCCCATTTGGATTTCTGGCCTCAGAGCCCAGATTTTAGAGTGTTTAAGGGAGTGTCTTGTAGATTGTCAGCTGTGATTTAAAGATCCTGCACTTCATGGAGAGCCATAACGTTTCAGACTTGTTTTAATTTGGTGAGACTAGGTCATATATTGGCTTATGGAAGGCAATCTCTCCTTTAGGAGAGTCTTATAGTGTTGATAATGCTTATACATTATGTTAGAGATAAACTAGTTTTAACAGTTAAGTTAGAAAATATTAAGGAGCCACTAGGGAAAAGGAGGTTTTGTCTCAAGAAAATTCTGAGTGAAGTCCTGTGAAGAAGAACAATTGGAAGGAAGAAAGGAAGGCAGAGAGCAAGTAGAGCCTGAATGTGACTGAAGTTTTAAGCTAAGAATAAGTTCTTGATGTATCTTTTAGCTTATCAAGTAACATAACATGAGGTGTACCATTACATTCAGGAAAACTGGGCTAGCCTGAAATGTGAAGTGGAAATAAAGACCCTAAAAAGCGAGAGAGTTGAACAAGGCAACGAGGTTATCCAGGTTTTTTCTGGGAGCTTGCATAATGGTATTTATTTGCTGTGTGCCAAGTGACAGAGAAAGAAGTGAGATGACTCCCTTCCTCCCTTCCCTAAGAAAGACTGTTGACCTTGTTTGTTGCTGTGTTCAGCTAGCAATTTGATTTGGTAGATTAGTAAAATTTAGGTATTAATGTACTTGTCGTTGTGTCTGAGACTAGGGAGTTATGACATTATTGATTTGATTTCTGCTTAAATTGTAGAGTTTTTTTTTTTTTTCTTTTACCATGACAGAGTGAGTTAGGAAGGAAAAAAGAGTCAATAAGTGATCTGCTTTGTCAGCTACTTTGTCTAGGCAACTGTTTTCCTCTGTTCTCCTTAACCAAGAGTAAGGAAGATGTTTTTCACTTGGGGAAATTCTTCTTTCTGTCTTCCTTCCCTCACGTTTTCCAAATTCTGGGCACCATAGCAGCTTTCTCTCCTGTGGCAGGTGTGCATCCTATTGGCTGGCTGGTATTTCTTTTTTTCCTCCCCCTTACCCTTTTTAAGTGGGGGAGGGGGTATAAAATATGTGTATGGGGTACTTGCAATAATGTTGTAATGTTTCTTGTTGTTTTAATTGATAATTGCAAAATAATTGTTTGATTATAACATGTTTGAGTAAATGCTAAATTAGTATTTTTCTAATATAATAATTTATTTGAAATCTAGCATTCCTGTAACAATGTGTCTGTGTTTGTCTGTCTGTGTCTGTCTAATAGTAATTAATATCTGTGGTCCGTATCTGGAGGAGGAAGTACAGCTTTAAAGGAATAACAAAAGACTTTGTGTCTTAGACCCTTCGCAGGTGTTACAGTCGGGTGAAAGAACATGGTGTTGGGAAAAGAAAGAGCAGTTACACATTTGAACAGTTGGAACAGGTGTTTGGTCAGGGAGGATGGGATGCTCAGCCCTGCCAGCCTGTACTTATTAACAGTAGTGGCTTGTACCAGGAGCTGGAGTCAGATGGCAGCACTATGGAGGACTATTCACAGGAGGACTGGGGAAACCACAGTCAGGATCTCCATGGCTATCCAACAGATCAGGAATTGGGTAAGAAAACCAATCACTTATGACTCTGTGTGTGTGTGTGTTTGTGTCTGTCTGTCTGTCTGGTATGTGCACTGGTATTTACCATCTGCAATGGCCTCTAGTGCTGTTAGCACAAGGCATATTGCCAAACTATTTGAGTCAACATGGACATCCTTGTTTTTGCATGAAACTGCCAAGTAGTGCTTTCTATTGGCAACTTGGTGACTTGGATACTGGTAAGCTCTCTGAAGATAGAAGACTTCCTAACCTGACTCATACAAGGAGGTTCACTGACTGAACCTTATGCAACTCAAAATACCCCTGCTTTTTGTAGCCCTGAGAGTCCTTGGCCCAACTACTTTAAATCTCCACTTGAGTGGCCTGATGAAGAGGGTATATGTGGTTTTTGTTTGCTTGCATCTGGACAGGTCAGGCACTCCCGTTTTGACTTTCTTATTTGGGAAATGCTGACAAGTTTTAGCTATAGCCTGTGTACATTAGCAGCAAGTGGTGTACTGAGTGTGTGAGGAGCAAATGCCCTTCCCCCTAGTGAGCTGCTCAGGTGGCGCCTGAGGAAGTGCAGGCAGGATTGCCAGCATAAATTTGATTCCCTTGCTTAAGGAAAAAGAATTACAGAAATCCTGCCTGATGACAGAAATAAAGGAAAAGGGTGAACTGTTATAGTATTTTCTATTAATGCTGTTTTAATTTCTTCCAAATATTGGAAGGGAAAAAGAGAGAGGTTCTCAGATTGTTAAGATTATTAGCCATATGTAAAACAAAATGAAGATTTCAAAAATAAGATTAGATCCTAACTGATTTTGCCTTTCAAGCTCACAAGAACATTAAGGGCTGATTGTCTGCAGCATACCATAACCTGTTTGCTGTGAAGAGTTAAGTCACCCAGCCTTTGAGAAAAAAAATAACATGCAGAATATGCTGATCCTCGTATTTGGGAGTAATTACTTCCTCTGTAAAACCTACACAGAAAACCTAAGTAGAGCAGAGTCATTTCCATTCTTGTTCTTTTAAAATCATGTTTGCAGTGAAATTAAGCTTTAAGCTCCTCGCTTAAAATCCACTGGTGACCTTGAAGAATTTTATGCTTGTGGAGCTGGTTTCTGATCCTGCATATCAATGTTCGCATCTCATTAGATAAAGTTTTATTTTTATATCTGGTGCCGGACAGTGTTAGACATCAGAATTAATTAAGAAAGGACAGAGTGGGCAGGAAATAGAGCTACTTATCCACATAAATGTATGCCACCATTTAGGAAAATATAATTTGTTCCAAAACTTCTTTTTTTTCCAGATGAAATGCCAGTTTCAAAGAGAACATTAAAAATAAAACAAGAGTCTTCTGAAGAGGCACAGTAAGTAGATGTTTCACTTTTGCACCACTGTGTCCAAGTGTAGTGACCTGGGAGGATCATGGGTACCTAGGCATGATAGAGAAACTCCAGCCTTACTCCAGCATCTTGGAAGCATTTCTGCTTATTCTTTACCACTGGGGACCTGAGCTGCTGAATGTTTTATACAGGAAGAAGAAACAAGTCTTCATGATATGTGTTTCCCTGTGTTGGTGTGCACCCTTAGATGCTTACCTTAGACAAGATTAGCCACGAGGACTTGAGTTTAGGAGGACCAAAGGGACATTTGAATTTTCAATAATATTACAGTTCGGGAATCTGAAGGGAAGCTCTTAGGTGACCTACTTATACATGTAGGAAACCACCTGGAGGAAGGACCCAGAAGGTTCAGGATAGAGCCTCTCAATGACCCAACTGTTGTTCTTTCCCATAAGAGTTCAACACCATCTGTTACATTTATGGTTCTTTTTAATGGCTTCAAGTGAGTTCCTTATCAAAGCCATTAAAAAGAATAAAAATAAACTTAGAAGCTAAATGAAAAGTACTACTCATTTTTCTTCCTGGTAACTTGAATTCCTAGCACCCATGCCTGATGTGTTGCATTCCACATGACATTTGATAGACATAGGAAAAGACAAGCTGCAGATAGCTAATAACTCCATAGAAAAGGCAGGTCAGCAGTTCAGCACGCTACCACTGCAAATGCACACTTTTTTTTTGGTAGTATGTCTTTAGAATCACAGAATTCCCAGTGGTGTGTGATTGAGCCTATGTCTGGGAGAGGGTGAGTGAGCATTCACGAATATGAAAATATCCCCCAAATCTGTACTCATTATCCTGCTCTTCAAAAGTGTGGGTTTTTTGGTTTTTCTTTTTTTTTTTCTGACCCAAATCAGTAAACCTAAAGTCATGTCTTATTGAGAAGTAGTTATTCCTTCAAGATTGTGACATCAAGTAGAAAGGAAAGAAGACTGGTGACTGAATTTATTAATTGTTACTGTACACGCTTGTGTATGTGTATGGGCACATGTTAGCTGCAGTGCATTTATGGAGGTCAAAGGGCAACTGTGTGGAGTTGACTCTCTTCTTACTCTTACACCTTTACATGGGTCCTAAGGGTTGAATTCTGGCTTACATAGCAAGGGCTTTACCCTTTATCCCCGGCAAATGATTTTTAAAGTGAGTTACTATAAATCCATACTTTTAAGTCTCTTTTTCTCCAAAATAAGCCTCTGGATCTATAACTGAGATGGCCTGTATCTCCCAAGTCACTTGGTTCTTTCAGGGAGTGGTCATTTGATGTAGCAAGTATAGATGCATATGTCACAGAGTTGTCACTAGCCCTAAACCCTGGAACTCTTGGCATTGGAAGCCAGGAAATGGACAGTTCTCAGAAACTACTCAAATAAGTATGGTGCCAAATTGCTCCAAGCTTCTGGAACACCCTCATACTGAGGCCACCAGGACTCTGGTATGCTCTGTCCTTTGCTGCCCTTTCTCTGGGTGCGAGTCAACGAGGGAGTAAGAGGTTCTGAAGAGCTTCTAGGAGGCCATTTACTTCTCTGTCTAGTACTTCTGAAATTCCTTGCAGTGTGTGACTAGTGCCCAGAGTGTGAAGTGTGGAATACCTTGATCTGGTTTAGTAGATTGGATCTGTTTCTCTCTCTCCCTCCTTTCTTCCCTCTCTTTCCCTCTCTCCCTCTTTCTTCTTTCTTCCTCTCCCGCTTCCTTCCCTCTCTCCCTTGGCATCTGTGGAGTTAGTTAGTGAACTGATACATGCTTCACAAAGTATACTCACTTGATCTTGTTTCATTAACTTGTTTTCTAAGTGTCTGCTATATTCAAGGCATTAAGGTGTATCACTGAGCAAGATGAACAAAAGTCTGAGCTCTCCTCCATCTACTTAGTGTAATCCTCTTTGAGATCAGTGAAACACGGAGAGGTGGCTTAGTGGTAAGAGTACTTCCTATAGAAACTTGCAGATAGGAGTTCAGAACTCAGCACATATGTAAAAAAGCTGGCTTGGTCCTGTTCATGCCTGTAAAGCTAGCCCTGAAGGAGATGGAACCAGGTGGCTACTCAAGAAATGAAAGCTCCAGGTTCAGTGAGAGATATTAGATTCCCTCTTCTGCCTTCTGCACGTGCATACATATACACAGGTGTGTATACACCAAACATACATACAGAACTTTAAAAGAAGGAAGTTTAAAACAGTTTGATGGTTATGAAAGACAATTTTCCTTTGAACTGTTGTCCTACTCAGAAACATATCTGCCTCATGAAGCATCACAATTGAATATTGTAAGTGATGGAGTGAGTTCCTTCATGTTCCTTGAGTAGAGAAGTGGTTCCCAGGAATGCCGTGTGTTCCTTTAGGTGCTTCCATGGACACTTGAGAAAATTCCAAGACAGACACATGGGTGAGGGATAAACCTAGGGCATTCTTAGGGGCCTAAGAAGCAGGTGGTGACACAGTGCTCGCTCTTTACATCTTGCACAGCTAGGCCAGGAGGACAAGAGGACAGACAGTGGCTCTGTGAGGCCTCTCCAGAATGTTCCTTAGCTCTTCTGAAAGATACAGGATTTCAAAGGGAAAGCATGAAAGACCATGGCCTCTTTTGAAGATGGACAGAAAGCTGGAGAGAGAGAGCTCTGTGATTAAGCAAGTGCTTGTGCTCCTGCAGAGGCCTCAAGTTTGATCCCAGCAATAATCCAGAGGCTCAAATCTGCCTGTAATTCCCAGGCCTCCACCAGCACATGGATACACTCACTGGCCCACTAAAATAGTACTATTCAGGCGGTTGGCACACGCCTGTTATCCCAGCACTCAGGGAGGCAGTTGGATCTCTGTGAGTTCAAGGCCAGCCTCAAAGGGAGTCCAGAACAGCCACAGATACACAGAGAAACGCTGTCTCAAAAAAACCCAAAACCAAAACAAACAAAAAAGTATTCTTAGCAAATCCGTTTTTCTTGATTGTAGCATGATGTAAGCACTTTTGTAGATTAAACTTATAATTGATTGCTTTCCTTTTTTATTTTTTTAATGTTACAACTTGATTTCTAAGTTAATATCTAATTAGCCAGTCTTACCACATCAAAGTTTGGCCATATTGAGAAATACCTATTTGTTGTTATTGTTGTTGTTTTGTTTTGTTTTATTTGAGACACGGTCTCCACACAGCTCTGGTTGTCCTGGAACTCACCATGTAGACCAGCCTGGCCATGAACTCACAAAGATCCACCTGCCTCAGCCTCCCAAGTGCTGGGATTTTCAGCTTATAATTGCATTTATTATACAAATTGTCAGTCAATACATTAGTTAAGCAGCCTATGGAACAAGAATTCCATAGCATATTCTATCTTAATCTGCTAATTATGTAAATTCTAATTGAAGGATTTCTGTAATTTCACCATTTATGTTCTAACTTAAATCTGGGACTAGTAATGAGTTTGTATTAATTCATTTCATTGGAAATGGCATGATGGAAATGTTCTTGTTTTAGGTTCTTAGTCATAACCACTTATTTTCTTCCAGCACACGTGTAAAAATTGCTGGAGCTCATAAATGTCATGTTAAAAATTAAGGTGCTATTTGAGGCTGCACTGGTGCTCTGTTACGTATCCTTTGCTTTTTTGGTACTTTGGTCTGAAGGTAACCAAGAGCTGTGATAACCACTTAAAAAGTTGATGCTCCACTGGGAGCATGCTCCTCGTGCCCCAGAAGAGGCAGGAAGATCTCTGAGTTCGAGGCCAGCCTCGTCTACAAAGCAAATCCAGGATAGCTAAGGCTACACAGAGAAACCCTGTCTTGAAAAATAAACAAATTAAAGAAAAAAAGAATAGTAAACAAACAAAAAAATCATGGTCCTGCTTTGAGTCAGTGAGTACTTAGTGAGTAAAGTGCTTGCTGAAGCCTGAAAGTCTGAGTTCAATCCCCAGAATGCATTGGAATATGGAAGAAGATAATTGAATCCAAAGTTTTCCTCTGACCTCCACACAAATAATATGGCACATGCATTTGTACAATAAAATTTTTTCCATAAATTCATGTTCCATGATTTTTTGAAATCCTAGGACCATAAGTATTTATATTTATTAAAATTGATATGAGATCATAAAGAGCAGTTTGTTTTTAATTCTAGGAACTTGATGGGTTACTTCAGACATTTAATGCAGTGACCTTCCAGTGTAGAAGCCTTTCTGAGGTGTGGGTGTTGGCTGTATTTTAAGTTCTAGTGGCTCCCATAGTGGGCACTGTAGGTATTGAACATTTCCATCATTATAGAAAATTCTGTTAGATGTTGCTGCTTGAGGCAATTGAAGAATTTGTTGATTTCTCTTTTTAGGAAGCGAGACACCATGCAGAATATTGTACAGATACTGGAGTCGGTGCAGTTGAAGTGGGAACTGTTTCAGAGCTGGACAGACTTTTCAAGGCTCCACCTTTCCAATAAATTGGCCATTTTTGGAATTGGCTATAACACCCGCTGGAAAGAGGATATCCGTTACCACTATGCCGAGATCAGCTCACAGGTGCCCCTTGGCAAGCGTCTTCGGGAGTACTTCAACTCTGAGAAACCCGAGGGACGGATCATTATGACCCGAGTGCAAAAAATGAACTGGAAAAATGTTTACTACAAATTTTTAGAGATCACCATTAGTGAAGCTAGGTGCTTAGAGCTGCACATGGAAATTGACTGGATACCCATTGCCCACTCCAAGCCAACTGGTGGGAATGTTGTTCAGTATTTATTACCAGGAGGGATTCCTAAAAGCCCAGGCCTGTATGCCATTGGCTATGAAGAATGTCTTGAGAGGCCTCTCTCACCAGATGTGGAGCGCCATGCCCTGGACCCCGGAAAAGAGGGCCGGGTTGACATAGAAACCCTCTCGACACAAGCCTCACTGCAGGTGGAGGTCGAACCCACCCGCATCACCTACTGCTACCTCGGAATTGCTGAAGTCAGGACTCTGCAGCAGTGCTTGTTTCTACATTTCCAAGCAAATACCAAAACCTTCAGTAAAGATTGGGTTGGTATTAATGGGTTTTTGTCTCAGAACTGTATTGTGGATCCTGGAGTTTCCCCTAAATCCATCTATATCAAATTTGTAGAAGTAGAAAGGGATTTTCTGTCCGCCGGCTCATTAGTTGAGTGCCTGGAAAAAGCCATTGGATACCCCTTAAAATTTAACAACTGAATGTCATCCTTCATAAGGATTTGGGCTTGTGCATTCTTCTCCCTTCTTCCTATTACCCAAACTACCCCACATCCAGATGCTGCCATCGGACTCTTCATGGGAGCTCTTTCCACGATGAGACCAATACAACCTCTAAAAAAATCACAGTAGACTCTGGGCAGAAAAAGCAGACCTCACCTGAAATGCTCATTTTGAGCAAGCAGGTCTTGCATGGTAGGTCAGTTCTTTTTTAAAAAAAGAAAACATCAATTTTTAAATGGATTTTAGAGCCCTGATATAAACAGATGTAGGTACATTCCATATTGGACAAAACTTATACTTTGAGTTTCATATGAAATTGAAAATTGTATTTTTTTCACACTATTTCATTTTTACACATCTCTATAAGTATTATTTACAGCCTTGAATAAATAAGCAATAGATAGTGACAAGTAAATTTTGAGTCACAGTTAATAAGGCTGTTTTTCAGTATTACCTTTAGCTACTATTGTATATAATTTAGAATTTCATTTTTCACCAACCAAGCGTTTTGCTATTTCCAATCAGTGTTGCCTGCAAAGACTTTGTTTATGTGATGTACAAACTTTTATGGTTGTGTTGACATTTAAACTAAAAAAAGAAAAAAGAAATTAAAGGAATTCCTGACCTTTTGGGTGTGCTAGTTGAGCTTTTTGTAGCAGAGTATGGCTGCATGGTTGTGGGGGAATATTCTGGCTTTGCTGTAAGTGAACAGACAAAGGCTGAGATGTGGCCCAGCAGGAGGGCTCGTCTAGAATCCACAAGGCCCTGGGCTCTATCCCCAAACCTGAAAAGAAAAGAAAAAGAATGACCAGGACCACCCCCAACACACACACACACACACACACACACACAAAAGAAAAAGGGGGAAAAAAAGCTCTATTTTCTCTATGTATTAACAATAACCATACTCATTTCTTGTCAGTTCTGGAGGTCATTAGAAACCACACTATTTCTTACTTGAAAATGTAATAATATTCCTTTTGACTTTAGTAGTATAAATTCGTGAAACACTTTGTTTCCTTATCTTTTTCTTAGTAATTGGGTTAAAGCCTCCTAAGTAGTGAAAGGACAAACTTTATGCCATCTTTCCGTGTCTAATAAAAGAAAATGAGGATCCAGTAGAAATATAGCACTAATGACTTTGAAGTGTGATTTATGAGAGAAGCAATTTGAAGGTGTCAATCCATTAAGCAATGACTCGTGCATAGACCTCTTCTGAGCTTTTGGGGGTTAGGGACCACTCCACATGGAAGTTAGTACAGTTGCTAAGAATAGTCTCCAGTAGTCAAGGATCACTTTGGTCTCATGGCAGGAACTTGCTGGTTTTGTTATTTATCTTTAATGGCTCCTCAACATCTATCACATGTTCTGCTTTTAATGGGCAGCAAATCCAGATGGGAACTCTTACGTCCTGATTTTCTATACTGTTGAAAATAAAATCACAAGCCAGGAGGTGGTGGTATCCTATTCTCCTAAGCACTCAGGAGACAGAGATGGGTGGATTTTTGAGTTTGAGCACAGCCTGATCTATAGAGCAACTTCTAAGACAGCCAGGGATACATAGAGAAACCCTGTCTCAAAACAAACAAACAAACAAACAAAAAACTAAAAATAAAATGAAATTACATATTTAAAATGTTCTTTCCCACAGCCCACAGAATGATGTCAAATCAGTGGTCCGTCCTTATATTGATACAATTTGGCTAATTGATGCGTGTATGTTTTTCTAGTGATCTAGAGTTTTTAACCACTGGGATGGTTTCTATTATTTGAGCCTAGGCTTAAGGGGTTACTTTTTTCCTATGTTAGCTGCTAAAAATAGGTGCTGCTTCATACGCTGAGACTTAGCACGGCACCTGCTCTCAGGGCACAGTTTATATGTAGGGGCCTTAGGAGATTCTTGTGATCTGACTCTGGTTCTCAGGCTAAGGTGAACTGATGGTCGTACAGCAGTAATCCCAGTTAGCAGTGCTAGAGTGGTGAAACAAACATTACCAAGGAATACTGCATGGCCCCTCCAGTGTGGCCACTGACCAATCCAGAACTATCACCAATAGTTCCTGAACTTATTTACCTCTGTCCCTTTCCTTGGCTAGTGTTTCCTAGATGGGGCAGAATATTTTAGGAACATTTGCTGAGGATTTTCTATACCTGCATGGCATTATTAGACTCCTGTGACTAAGATGGAGGGCAAAGATAAGATCAAGCCTGAGTTTCCATTTGGCTTGAAATGGGTCGAAGGCTAGGGGGCCAAACGTGAGCGATGAGAAATGGAGGCTTGTCAGGAGAGTGTCTTGGTGATAGGAGTATCCTATCTGTTGGACCAGAGCAGTTTAGAAAAGAAGACAACAGCTGTTGTCAGGTAACTAACTGAACATTGCTAAAAACAAGTGGACTAAGGCCCTGAGTAAGCCTTCTGTGTGATCCAGGAGGGGTGGGGGCCCTTTATTCAAATGTTTTTAAACGACTTTTGGGATTCTTTAATTAAACTGATTTACAGCCTGATCTCAGCCCCCTCCCTCCTTTCCTCTTTCCCTTACATCCTCCTCCCTCTTCCCCTTCTGCTCAGAGAAGGGGAGGCCTCCAATGGGAACTAACCAAGCCTGACTCATCAAGTCTCAGGAGGACTAAGTATCCTTTCCCACTGAGACCAGACAAGAGAACCCATCTATGGGCAAGGGATCCAGATGCAGGCAGCAGAGTAAGAGACAACTCCGCTCCAATTTTAGGGCACCGCATGAAGAACAAGCTGCACATATGTATAGGGGTTCTAGGTCCAGTACATGCATGCTCTTTGGTTGGTTGGTGGTTTAGTGTGAGACCCCCCATGTCTTTTTTTAAATAAAAAATTTTTTAGCCGGTTGTGCTGCCACACGCCTTTAATTCCAGCACTTGGGAGGCAGAGGCAGGCAGATCTCTGTGAGTTCAAGGCCAGCCTCGTCAACAAAGGGAGTCCAGGACAACCAAGGCTTCACAGAGAAACCCTGTCCTGAAATTTTTTTTTTTTTTTTTTACGTTTAAGAATGTTTTGCTTGAATGTGTATATGTGTATCACATGTGTGCTTGGAGGTCAGAATAGGGCATCAAATTCTCTGGGATTGGAGTCACAGATGGTTATGAACCACCATGTGGATGCTGGGAATTGAACCTTTGTCCTCTTAACAGTCAAGTACTCTTAACTGCTGAGATGTCTCTCCAGCCCAAATTATCAGTTCTTTGAGATGAAAGTGTGGCTGAGATTAACCTATGACATTCTGAACTTAGCTTGCACAGTCAAATGCTTAGGTAAGCAGGTCTTTGCACAGGCATGTGTCATAACACCACAACAGATGCCTATTTTCAAAAGCATCAGAGCCAGAGCTTGTAGGGTGCAAAAGAGCTACTGCTCACAAGTGGCTGGACTAGGAGACAGTAGGGAAAGTTCTTTGGGGTAAAAGCCTGAGAATGCTTTTGTGCCACATGGAGACGTCACCCCTCCTCAGACCCTTGTGGCTTTGCTATACCAGGGTTACGCTCTTTGGGAAGCAGCTTCTGGGTGGGGGTGGGCCCACCTGAGTCATCAGATGCTTCAGTGTCACTGGGCTGGAGCCAAGGCTTTGTACTCCCTTTTCCTGGGAGGAGTTATTTATTTGGTGTGGCAACTGTGGTCCAGAAGCAAATGAGTTTTAAGAGGTGCTTATGGGGCTGGAGAGATGGCTCAGTGAGTGGGTAAGGGTATTTGCTGGTCTTCCAGAGCACTGGGGTTTGATTCCAGACACTCAAATGGCAGCTCAAAACTGAGTGTCAACCCCAGTTCCTCTTTTGGCCTCTACAGGCGCTGGATGCATATGCAGGTACAATACCCATAAACGGTTTTTTAAAAACCGTTAAATCTAGAAAAATTTTGAGTTTTGATAGACTAGAAAAAACCCAAGTCAGCCCAGCACCACCTTTTGACAGTCCCATAGTCTGGAGGTCTCTGTCCCTTGTCTGAGCTGCCAAGAGGTAGATTCCAGAAATGTCAGGAGCAATCTAGTGTTTGTACAGGCATTTTGTATAGCCACTGCATGACGGGTATTTTAAGAGGAGCCAGGCTGGCTGCACCGGGAAGAAGGTGCAGGGGTTCTGGAGCCCCAGCTGCTTTTCCTACCCGACAGTTCTGCCCCACTCCCCACCCCCAACGGGCCACGCTAGACATCCGTGGTTATGCCTTCTGCTCAAATATTTGAAGCATCTTCGTAATTTATTTCTTGGCTGTTGGGCAAAGGCAAGAACCTGTGCGTGCCCTGCTGAAGCAGCCTCGGCCATCAGGGGGCGCGCAGAGGTGCCTCCACCGAATGGCGTGGGAGGGGTGTGGGCCTGAAATTAAATTCACAGCGGAAAGATCCAGTCCTAGGAATTAAAGGATCAGGGCCGGCCTAAGCTGTTCACTGCGAAGATGGGCGGCCGCGAAGACACCAGTAGCTGTACAGAGGAAAGGACATTTATATCCCGCCCTCCCGCAGCTGCCGGCTCTTCCCTGGTCAGCATTAAGCGTATGAACGGTTCACGGATGAGGATGAGGGGCTGAGGACGGTTGCCTCAGTTTCCTGCTCATCTACCTTGTACCAATCTTCCGTGTTCTCAGCAATGAGGCAAAGGGCCGGGACTCCCTCGGGCCTCAGTTTCTGGAGCTCTGCAGAACCGACTCCTCTCTCGCCTTAGGAGAAGGAAGGCCTGTGGCGTCGGGGCTGTCTCGGACATCCTCCCCCTGAAGCCTCGGGCGTGAGCCGGGCGGCGAGGGGCCTGGGCGAAAGTTCGAATCCCCACCTGACCCGGCACTTCACACACGGCGTCGCTCCCCTTCTTCCTCCAAAAAGGCTTAGGCTAGGACTCGGCACCCCGGGCTTGGAGCGGGTTTCTGGCCTCAGCTACAGGGCTTTTAAGTGTCAGTTGAGGGCGGTCCCCCATTCCTTCTTTGTCACCATACCCGACACCTGCGCAGGAGGTCTGCAGGACTCAGGATGGTAGTTCCTTTTTGCTTGCAGATCTGGTTCATGGGGGGTAACACGACTTCTCCGACCCCAGTCTGAAGGATAACCGGGTAGAGGCCGCTGGATCCGGCTATCCCGGCACCGGGAGAACTCTCCTCCCCCACTGCGGGTCACCAGCAAGCCGCGCCCGGCAGGACGGTGACCTCTCCACCCCTTTGAACGCCCCGCCCCCTGTGCAGCCGGTCCCCACCCCACCTCCCCATCCGCACACCCGCAGACTTGAGCGGGAGCCACCCTGGTCAGTAGCCTGCTTCCTGTGCACATTCGGTTGCCGCGGCTCAGCCGTTGCACCTGTAGGCTCCGTGTGCCCCAGTTGTCCTGAGTACTCCGGGCCACCGAGGGCCATGAGTCTCCCGGCTGGAACCCCCGAGACCCGCTGGCTGCGGGTTTTGTTCCTGGGACTGAGTACCCTCGGTGAGTCAAACCCCGGGCCCGGAGGGTCTTTGATCAGGTAAATCCGATCCCAGCGAGGACTTCGGGAAGCGGATCTGATGGGACTTCTGCTTGCCATTCTTGTCTGTGCTCATCACCCTCCACTTCTGGGCATCACTGGTTGGTGCTACATTTTCTCCCTTCTATGGCTAGACCGGCTCCCAGCTTTGGTGCGGAGAGGGTGTAGGGGAGGGGGGTCCCGGCATCTCCAGGCGAGACCTCTGGGCTGAGTTGTGGGAGCTATTCTTGTCTGCTCGCTACCCCCACTCATCACAGCCGGATAAGCTGAGGCACTAGATGAGACAGTGGCTAAAGAGCTTAAGGACTTAGTTCCAGCCCCCAACCCTACATTCAAGCTGATGTGAGATCCCCGGGGGAATGCCTGGTCTTCGGCCTTGACGCAAGTACTTCAAGCCAGTACTTAACGTCACGGCGTTCCTTCCCCCCCACCCGCACCCCCCAAGTTCCTTTCTTTCATCGCTCCGGCTTCCTGCCCTGGAAATCAAAGGAGATGTCCCCGAAGCCTGACCATGAGGTCATTTGGACACAGGAAATTCGGGAAGAGGTCAAATGCTGAGACTAGTCACACAGCCTACTCTCAGGTCTACCATCATCCTTATCTTCCCGGATCCGAAGGAACAAGGAAAATAGGGAGAGGGTGCCAAAGGGTCCGAGAGGAAAGAAGCTTCCTGAAGCAAGTGCTTCAGGAGCTGGGGCGGCCCAGTGCTCCATCCCGAGAGAAGAGATTCTGTAGGAACGGGAGTCCACTCTAGGCTACCCCCACCCCGCCCCCAGGCTGTTTTGCTGTCTGGGTTTGGAATCCTGTGCTTTAACTCCTTTCTCAGGCTGGAGGATGTCAGAGCAGGTGAGACCGGGAAGAATGTAGAGTACAATCCAGTGACGACGCTGGTGGGGGAGATGGGGGAGCTCCTTGTTTCTACCTATAGTCTCTTTCAGCCTGGTCTCTGTGTTAGTGGTGCCGAGTGCATGAAACCTTAAGGTCTCCAGAGAGTCTCATGAACTTCCACCCTTCCCAGCCAGGTCCAAAGCGTAGGGAACTTCCCGCTCCTTCAGCTTCTCCGATCTGCTTTTGCATCTTCAACCTCAGCTTCTGTTTCTTCTCTGCATTCTCTCTCAGCATGGCCCTTACTGTGTTGGTGGGTCAGTGGCGGTCGCCAAGCAAGGGAGGAGAAACCTATGTTGGTGCCTGGGCCTCACAGACACCCTCTGAAAGTCACCCATGGGCTCTTCCTTTTTTTTTTTTTTTTCTTTCATCTTTGAGTCTTAGTTTGTCATATCAAAGACCCAGAGCCTAGGTTCCTGCCATGCCATGAAGGGTTGCCCTTCTTTGCCTCTGGAGGGTTAAATGTGCTTGCTGCTCCTAGGGAAGGCACAAGGCCATACGGCCCTCCTGCTCCATGTGCTCTCTCAGCGGCTCAGAACTGCTCCTGGGGCGTGAGAAGCCCACAAGGGGAGTTTCTCAGAGAAAGAGGGGAACTAAAAATAGGAGCCCTAGGGAGCAGGGACCATTCGCTCTGCTTAGGCCCTTGGCCTCCTCTCTGACTCTGGTCTCAAATTGGGCCAAATGATGCTATTCTTGAGCAGCTCTACAGTCCCTCGTTGGAACCCACCAGCCCACCATTTTTCTCCTTGAGGTACCTAGTCACCAAAAGGTCCGACCAGTTCGGTGTCTTCCGTTCCTAGTGACGCCGGAGCAGGGGGCGGGGAAATCTCAGGACCCCTTGCTCTTGCCTCGACGCTGGTGTGTTCATCGCCGCATCTCATCCCCGAGCCCCTGCTCCCCACCTCGTAAACTCCAAGCGCAGCACCTGGAAGAGGCACCTAGGGCTCCCTTAGCGAGGGAAGCTGGGAGTCCATCAGGGGGTAGACGCTCTCCCCTCCTGAATGGCCTTAACAACAGTGGCGCCGCCTGGGGTCTCCAGGTGCGCCTGGCGGTAGCGGAACAACCTGCAGGCGGAGTCCCTGGAGGGAAGTGGAGCTTCTCAAGGCGGGGTTGTTTTCGAACGCAGCGCCTCCGGTCCAGCGGCCCCAACTTCATTGTCTTCAGTCTTATCGGCGGGCACAAGTTTCCTGCTCCGACCGCAGGGACCCGCCAGGAAATGTCAGGGGTGGGGGTGGGGGGTGCCACGAAGGACAAGGAATAGGGGCCCTCTGTTAAGACGCGGTCGGGAAAAGATGGGGGAGGCGCGCATCCTGGCTCGGTGGGCTTTGGGTCTCCCGGACCTTCCGCCCTGGCTTGGCCCGCGCAGACGGTCTGCGGCCTCCGAGCTCCCGCCGCCCGCCCCGCTCACCTTCCCCAAGGCGGCAGTTTGCACTGCGCGCGGAGTGCTGTGATCCGGGAAGAGCGGGGCCGGGGACCAGAGCCGCTGGTGTTCCCAGGCCGCGCTCTGCGCCAAACCAAAGTTATTTCCTAAAAGGCTGTATTTAGCTCTCCAAGCCCGTTCTCCTCTCAGAGGGTAGAAACTGTTCTAGGCGTCGCAGCGCCGTCTGTGCGCCCCCTAACCGGACAGGACACCCCTGTCGTCTACCCGACCGCACGCCGGGGAAGCTTTGTACTTGGGGGAGGATAGTCCTCACCTCCCATCCTCACCGCCCACAACCTAGCGGCATAACCAGGACCCCCGAAGTGTCCCTGAGGGTTTGAGTGGGTCTCAGAGGTGTGTTTTCCCGGGGGGGGGGGGCTGACTCAGCGGGACTAAGCGGAGGCCTGAGATTCTCCCGTCACCAGCTGGGGCGGGAGCTGGGGAGCGCCACGCTCCCCACCCCGGGTTCAGAAAGAGCCGCGGGGTTAATGAGTAACCAACTAAGCAGCCGCCACCGGGATCTGCCATCCGGTTGAGACCTCGGGCGTGAGGAGGCCGGGTGACCTGGGCTGGCATCTCCATTCTCCCTTGCCTTTCACCAAGGAGATCGGAGAAACAAGTGTGTTATGTTAGGTGTGGACCAAAAGTGGGTCTGCCTTGCCTCCTGGAATCTCCCCCCTCTTCACGGTGAATCTGCGCAGACTCTGCACCTCTGATTAGAAGGAATTCCTAGGAATAGGGCCCCACCCCCACTCTACACCCAAGAAGTCGGAGTGAGGAGAAACACTCC
The DNA here is from genome assembly GCF_030254825.1 of Meriones unguiculatus. Classification (NCBI taxonomy): domain Eukaryota; kingdom Metazoa; phylum Chordata; class Mammalia; order Rodentia; family Muridae; genus Meriones; species Meriones unguiculatus. Next base: position 174,635,887 of record NC_083349.1, read on the forward strand.
TCCAGGCACATGTTTCTCCCTGAAGCCACGGATGTTAGGCAGGGTCTTCAGCTGACCAGGGAGCCAGCCCTCGGACGAGCTCACACCTCCTTGCTGTTTTCAGCTTCCTTCTCACTGGCGCAGCTGGAGCTGCACGTCCCCACCGGCCTCAACAAACTAGAGGCCATAGAGGGACAAGAAGTGGTGCTTCCTGCCTGGTACACGATGACACGGGAGGAGTCTTCGTCCCAACCCTGGGAGGAGCCCATCGTGATTTGGTTCTTGGAACAAGAAGGGAAGGAACTGGCCCAGGTGAGGGGGGAAAGCTTAGCCAATGACAACCTAGGGCTGGAGGGGGAGCTGGCAGGGAATGAGGATGGGTGACAATGGGGTGACAGTGTCAGTGATGGTTTTCATTGCGAAAGCCACAACACAAAACACGGTGACAGGTGACAGCGTAGAGGTAGGCGTACAGCGGGGGGAGGGGGAAGGGAGGAGCCGAGGTGGGGAAGTAAGGCTCAGAATAGAAGGAACACGGGGTGAGTAAAACACAAGCTTTTTCTTTTTGGAGACCCAGTCTCATCCTGTGTACCCAGCTGACCTCAAAACTCAGAGACCTGCCTGCCTCTGCTCCCCTGAGTGCTAAGATCACCCCACACCATGGCCTGCATCGCCAGTTTTCAGAGCTCAACGTGCTGTCTGCTGACATTTTCTGGGCTTGAGATACTGTCATGTACAGGCCACTTCTCTGCCTGGATCCATCTGCCTTCCGGGCCACATCCTCTATTTCTTTTTTTGAAGCAAAATTTATCATCCTCATCTTCATCATCATGTCTATGTATGAGTGGGCTTGTGTGGGCCATGGTGCCGGCACGGAGGTCAGAGAACAACTTTGAGATGTCAGTTCTTTCCTTCTATCTTCATTTGGCTTCCGGGATTGAGCTCAGATCTGCAGGCTTGGTGGCAGTGCTTTTATCAACAGTGAGCCATCTTGCCAACTCAAATCCCTAAATTCTTTCTTTCTGTAAGAACTAGACAGTAGGATCTCCTTCCAGCACTCGGCCTCTCTGTTCCTCCACTACACAGGCACTCAGTGGTTCTTTTATGCAGAAGCTAATGAAACCGTTTTCAGATTCCTTCACTCTTACGGATTCCTTGCACTGTCTTGGAAGATGTATTCAAGGAAGTCATTTGATCTTGTTTTGTTTGTTTTTGAGACAGAGTCTCTCTGTATAGCCCTGGCTGTCCTGGAACTTACTATGTAGACCAGACGAGCCTTGAGCTTCTGGAGATCTGCCTGCCTCTGCCTCCAGTACTGGGATTAAAGGGATGTGGCACACACTTGGCCTTGTTTTGTTTTGTCTGAGACAGTCTCCTACAGTTACTATGGCTGTTAAATTTTAGTTTTCCTGCCTCTGCCTCCCGAGGGCTGGGATGATGTGGGGCTGGGTATGGAGCCTAGGGATTACTGCAAACGTTAGGTCAAGGCAAGGACTCTACTAGGTCAATCCCCCACTTATATTTGTGTGTGTGTGTGTGTGTGCATGTTTGTATGTGTATGCATGCTGATGCGTGTACATGTGTGCACGCTCATGTACTTCTGGCATGGGAAAGCCAGAAGTTAGCCTTTGGGTGTTCTCACTTTTTGAGAACTTATCCTAGCAGCCCGAAGCTCACACTGGACTATGCTGGCAGCCAGCAAGCCCCGGAGGCTGCCTGTGTGTGGTTCTCCAGCTTCGGGGTCGTAAGTGCCCCACCTGTACGGTCCCGTATCAGTGTCTAGAAATTGGTCAGGGGTCGGGGAGTAAAATGACCCTGGCCAGTATAATCTTTGGATTTTTAGGAAGGGGTCAGGGGGGAAAGTCAGTTCTTAGGACAAGCCTGTGAGATGTTTTAAGGGCTCAAGGGGAAGAAATGAAAGTGTTTCACCCTTTTTTTAAAAAGTGTTGGTCTTTTCTTTATTTTTAATTTTATTTATTTTTGTAGCCCTGGCTGGCCTCCAAAACTCAGAGATCCACTTGCTTCTGCCTTCCCGAGTGCTGGGATTACAGCTCGTGCTGTAAGTGTGCCACCGCTTCCCTGCTAAGCGTTGATCTTTCTAATAGAACTGTTTTCTTCGTTGCATCGTTTCCACTTCAACACACTTGGTGTGCTAGGTTGATGAATGGTCTTGTATTGACTCTTTGGAGGATGTCTGTGAAGAGTATGTAGCTTCTTCCAACCTATTAGATGATGAATATCAGTTCGCTTTGCCATCCCAATTCTGTCCCAGTCATGTCAGATGCTTCTGTTCTCGAGTGGTTTACAAATTGCTCTATGCTGTTAAAAAAAAAAAAAAAAGTGCTCCACCATACTAAAAAAAAAATTTTTTTTTTGTCTGTTTGTTTTGTTTTTTAAACATGAGTTCTGGGGATTGAATACAGATCTTCATGCTTGAAGGACACGGATGTCAGAGACTGAGCTATCCTCTTAGCCTTACCTTTTTTAATTAAAAAAGAACTGTGTTAGGTCTAACTTAGATTGTAATCTACAATCTAATTTTTTTTTTCATATACACTTCCTCTTGCATTGCCCTTTCTTCTCCCTCTGTGGTACTCCCCTAAAAGCTGCCATAAAAGCAGAAAATATGGTCCACATGGGAAGTGAGAATTGCCTAGAGTTGTGAAAGAGTGGGTGAGAAGATGGACGAAAGGGGGTTCAGATAAGAAGGGTCCAAGCTGGAGTGGAAGTTCCTTCTGGAGGAGGGAGACAGGCTGAGCCCGTGTGCAGACAGATTCATTGGATACTCGTAACAGATGTCCCGGCCCCACTAGGTGTTGTCCTATATCAACGGAGCTCTGTCAAATATACCTCGGGTTTCCCTGGTCCACTCTGTCACCACTCGGAATGTGTCCCTGCGGCTGGAGGCCCTTCAAGAGGGGGACTCTGGGACCTACCGCTGTTCCATCAACGTGCAAGATGGTAAAAGCCCAAGTATGGGCCACAGCAGCAAAAGCATAGAGCTCAAAGTGCTGGGTGAGTAAGAAGGGCACATCTCTGGACCCCACCCCCACCCCACCCCAGCACAGGGAAGCCAAGGAGGTCTTCCTCTCAAGCGGCTGATTATAAGACCTGGGGATGAAATGTGGAATACAACAAACGGGGGAAGGAGAACCTATGGGTCCTTAACATACGGATTTTAACCTATCTTCCCTTCTCTAGTTCCTCCAGCTCCTCCATCCTGCAGTTTACAGGGTGTACCTTATGTGGGGACCAATGTGACCTTGAACTGCAAGTCCCCCAGGAGTAAGCCTACAGCGCAATACCAGTGGGAGAAGCTGGCCCCGTCCTCCCAGGTCTTCTTTGGACCGGCCTTAGGTAAAGGAGTTTCTGGAAGTCACTGAGATAGTAGCTGAAGATGGGCAAGGATGAGCGGCACCTCACAGAATGGGGTGATAAGGGCAGACATTACAGAAGGGGACAGGAAGAAGACATGGAAAGAGGGTGAAAACGATGTTATGTTCGTAGGTACTGAGCCCAGTGCTTCTGAGACTCTGTGCACTGTTACTGAGGTCTGGGGCTAAACTGCCTGCTTCAAGTTACAGTCCTGCCACTCAAGAACTTTGTGACTCCGCTCCCTTTCTCTTGCTTGTAAAATGAGAGTTATACATACCAGCTATAAAAATATTTGGGGGGCTGTGTGTGTGTGTGTGTGTGTATGTGTGTTTGTGCAAGACAGAGAGAGAGAGGGAGGGAGGGAGGGGAGAGAGCTAGCAATTGAACTCAGGACCTTGTGCATGAAGGGCAGGAAGTCTATGCCCCCCCCCCCAGGCTTCATTGGTTTTTGAGTTAGAGTCTTACTATATAGCTAAGGCTGGCCTCAAACTAGTGATCCTTCTGCCTTACCCTCTTGAGTGCTAACACCACTAAGTTACTCAGCAACTGGAATATTTTAAATATGAAGCATTAGATGACTTCAGAAGATCATTACTTACATCTGAGGCTTTGCAATGGTTTTTGATTGTCTAAAACAGCAGGAGGTTTTTCTTATTGTTGTTTGTTCGTTTCCTTTTTTCTTTTTGGCTTTTTGAGACAGGGTTTCTCTGTGTAGTCTTGGCTGTCCTGGACTCACTTTGTAGAGCAGCTGGCCTCAAACTCACATCAATCTGCCTGCCTCTGTGGGGATTACAGCCCTAAGCCACCACACCTGGCAGGAGTTTTTTTTATTTTGTTTTGTTTTGTTTGAGACAAGGTCTCACTATGTATTTCTGGCTGTCCTGGAACTTACTATGTAGACCAGACTGACCCTATAATCACAGAGATCTGCCTGCCTCTGACTCCCAAAGTATTGCGATTAAAGGCGTACGCTTCTAACTACACCCAGCTTCATGGACATTGTTTTTGAAGATACATTTTAAAGTATTACTCTCTCTCTATGATGATGATGAGGAGGATTATAGTGTGTGTGTACACGATAGGTGTGTGATCCTGGTCTACGCTTGATGACAGCTTTGTGGAGCTGGTTCTCTCCTTCCACTTTTGTTTGTGTTTTGGGGGGATTAAATTCAGGAGGCCGGGCTTACCTGGCAAGTGTTTTTTTCTCTGTAGCCTTGGCTGTCCTGGACTCGCTTTGTAGACCAGGCTGGCCTCGAATTCGCAGAGGTCCATCTGCCTCCGCCTCCCTGAGTGCTCGGATTACAGGCATGTGCCACCATGCCCTGCTTGATTACATCATAATTTAAAAGGGCTCAGTGGGTAGGTTTCCTGGGAAGTCCAAGCTAGTACAGGAACTGAGCTCAGGCTAGGTTTCAGCATAGAGTCAGCAGAAAGGGTCAGCATGGTTAGTCTATACACTCTTCTCAGCCCCATCAGGTAAGGAGTACTGTCCCCATTTTACAGATGAAGAAGTGGGGACCCACGAGGGTCACATGGACATCTGGGATCCCAGCTCTCCTAGTTCTAGTCAAATGTTCTTTCCGTCCCCTCCTCCCCTCACACAGCCTTTCAGAAACAAATGCCAAACTGGTGTTTTGGTTTTTCTGTGTAGCACTTCTGTTCAGAGAGCAGCTGGGATCACTGAGTGACGGGAAATGGAGCAGGCATTGAGCTAGCCCATCTGCACAGCCCAGAGTGCTGCCACATTCCTCCTACTCAGAAGGGCACAGAGAAGCAGTGGCTCTCAGGGACTCAAAGAGGACATTTCAGAAGTAGGGCATGGTATACATGCTTTTTAATGGAAAAGTTGGTCTTTGGACTGATAGCTAAATTGTGTCCAAAGATGCTGTCCGTGGATCCTTGAAGCTCACCAACCTTTCCACTGCCATGTCTGGAGTCTATGTCTGCAAGGCCCAAAACAGAGTGGGATTCGCCCAGTGCAACGTGACCCTGGAAGTGATGACAGGTCAGTGAGGGGTAAGTCTGGTGAAGAACTCTGCTCAATGGGTGGCTTCCCAGGAAAGAAGAAGCCTGTCTGCTGGGGCTTCTCATCGAAACATGACAGGGAATTGGACTTGGTCAAAGGCAGGAACAAATGTTTGGTCAGTGTCTGGCCATTTCCTACTTGGCAGCTTTCTACTCCCATCCTAACAGAGAAGAAGGGAGAATGTTATGGTGAGAGTAGGGTGGTAGAACTGGAGTGGATAATAAAGAGATAAGTGTCCCCTCTCTGACAATAAGGATTTCTCAGGGTCTAAAGCTGCAGTGGTTGCTGGAGCCATTGTGGGCACTCTCGTTGGGTTGGTGCTGCTGGCTGGACTGGTCCTGTTGTACCAACGGCGGAGCAAGACCCTGGAGGAGCTGGCCAATGATATCAAGTAGGTGTTCCTGGTCTTTGAGTAGCCAGGACTCTTCTGGCTTTTCTCTGGCATCTGGGGATTCAGGCCTCTACCATTTTTAATGGAAAGGTGGGAAGTAGCTGTAATGGTATTCCTATGGGAGGATTTAAATGCAGAAAGAAAGGGAGTCATATGTGTAAGACAGGCATGTAGAAACTCTTCTCCCTTTTCTCCTTCTGACGTGTTACTTATTTGATGACCAGGGAAGATGCCATTGCTCCCCGGACTTTGCCTTGGACCAAAGGCTCAGACACAATCTCCAAGAATGGGACACTTTCCTCTGTCACCTCAGCACGAGCTCTGCGGCCACCCAAGGCGGCTCCTCCAAGACCTGGCACGTTTACTCCCACACCCAGTGTCTCTAGCCAGGCCCTGTCCTCACCAAGACTGCCCAGGACAGATGGGCCCCCACCTCAGGCAGTATCCCTGAGCCCAGGTGGGGTTTCTTCTTCTGCTCTGAGCCGCATGGGTGCTGTGCCCGTGATGGTGCCTGCACAGAGTCAGGCTGGGTCTCTCGTGTGATGGCCAGGCACTCACTCATTACCTAAATCTGGTATCTCACCTTCCTATAAAGGTCGCCTGTGGCATAGAGGACTGAATCTTGGGAGGATACCCACACTCTAGACCTCCAGCCCTTTGCCCCAACTTTTTTTAGTGCTGGAATACTGGGCCTCAGTAAGACCAAATCTGGGACAAAAGAGAAAAAGGAAATGGACCTGAGATTGGGGTTTGGGGGTGTGTGTGGGTAGGCCCCACCTCTTCCCTGCCTCCCTCTATGAAACCAGAGAATGCTGTTGAGACTGGCTCCCCTCCAAGGGCTCCGGGGGAGACTGCTAGTCAGTGAGGCCCCTGGCTCTGTGATCTGTACAACACCCTTATCTAATGCTGTCCTTTGCTGCCCACTCCAGCTCCCTGTATTAATATAACCTGTCCTGCTGGCTTGGCTGGGTTTTGCTGGAGCAGGGGATAGGGAAGACATTTTAAAAACTAACTTGAAATTGGTGTGTTTTTAGTTTTTTGGTTTTTTTTGTTTTGTTTTGTTTTCATTTTGCAAATTTCAATAAAGATACATTGTATTTGCATGGACAAGTAATCAAATCACTTTTTGCTAACTAAGGCCTCTCAGAAGTTGAGTTGCAGGAGGCTATGAGGTTGTGCATCTGGGAGGCTTTACACAACTGCAGGTCTTACTGGCTTATAGTTCTTCTAGAGTCTATAGAAGGGTAGAAGGGTCATTCACGGTCATATGGAAAGAGAAGGTGCCAAGGGTCTGAGGCTGAGGAGCCCCTCATCTAGTCTGAAAAGCAAGGAGGTGGTGATGAATGGGGCACTTGCTGCTGGAACTCTGGAGCCCTGGGCTTTGGTCTCCACGCACCCCATTGCTCTTCCCCTGCAGAATGGAGGAGAGGAACTAACTTGTATTTCCTTTCCCGTGCCACTGGATCTTTAACAAACATACCTTCCTGCCTCTGGGGTAGCAGTCCCCTTTGTCGATTGAAGAGAGACGTAAGATGTCTTGCAGGTTGATTCCTAATACCACCCTGCTCTTTCTTACCAAGTGTGGGGGCTTCAGATCTCAGTTTCTCTGTCCCCAGTGTCTCTGGGAATGGAGAAGTGGGTATAGTTTCCCTGGAGAGACTCTTACCATAGCAAGTGGTGGGAAAAGAATCTCTGAAGACTCCAGGGCAGCTTAGCTCCCAGTATGCATGCTTGCCAGCTCCCAAGGTGACATCATTGGCCAGTCAGTATCAGGATACCTTCTCCTCTGCTAAAGACACTTCCTTTCTAGAGTTCCGGTTCTGAACCCTTGTCTTGAGGGTGCCCACACCAATCCAGCTCCTTCCCTTGGCCCTGAAAGCTTTGGAAATTGGCGGTAGGAGGAGGAAGAAGTATCCCAGAATCAGGCCTGAGGGAGGGAGGAGCATTTTCCTTACCTGAGGGTGCCCGCCTTTGCCCTTGTTTGCTCTGAGATAGGCAGTTTCTCTCCTGCCCAACACAAGGCGGCTGCCCTTCGGGCTTTCCTAGACCTAGCGCTCTTACGCCCTCCAGACCGACAGACAGGACGTCAGGACCAGGAGACCCTGATGGCCATGGCTTGGGCCCTGGTGGGGGCTTTCCTCTGCTGGTCCTGTCTGGGCCTGAGTGGTGAGGAGAGGCTGGGAGGGGGGAACCAAGGGGAAAGCTGGGGGCAGGGCAGGGCTGCTCAGGCCTGCTCAGTACCTGCAGCCAGGAGGGAAGGGGGCATTGAAGGCCGGGAGAGTGGAGTGGGGAGGCAAGCTAATGGTTTTGGCCTGTCTTGTCTCAGGATTTACCAGTGCAGGGCCTTTTCTTGTTTCCTTTTCTGCCAATACATCCTCATACCTGGCCCAGTCTTGGACCTTTTACCCGCAAAAGCCGGGTTGGGCCGAGGGCTCCTCCCTCCCTGAAACCTCAAGTTTCAGGAGAGAAGGGGTTGACCTGAAGAAGGGGGTTGTGCTGTAGCAAGGGAGGCGCAGCCTCTAAACAGCCACAGTAGTGTGGAACAGACTTTTCAGATCTGTGGGATTGGGGTCCTCAGTCCCAGGGCTAGCTGTGGAGGTGACTGTGCCCACTGAGCCACTGAGCATGCCAATGGGCAAGATGGCCACGCTGAGCTGCAGCTACAGCACGTCTGTGGGTGACAACTTTGCCTTGGAGTGGAGCTTTGTGCAGCCTGGGAAGCCCATCTCTTCATCTGCTCCTGTGAGTGGAGGGCAGAGTGCCTTCTGGGGCTGTCTAGGGACTGAGGGCTCACCAAGGGTGAAGGGTGGGGAGAGGGGCTGCCGTCTGAGCCTTCAGTCTGTTTGGCCCCGCATTCCCCCTCCCTTGGGTCTCAACTCCCCTATGCAAATGTAGCTCAGTTCAGTAACTTAAGTTCACTGAATCGGAGGTAGCGTGATAGTATACTGTTCTGCCCATTGTTTTGTGTCTGAAAAGGGGACATGTGTACCTTGGGCTTCTTCTCAGATTCTCTATTTCACCAATGGCCATCTGTATCCCACTGGCTCTAAAGCAGACCGGGCCAGCCTTCTCCACAACCCGCCCACAGGAGGAGTGGCTACGCTGAAACTGACTGACCTCCGCCCCTCAGACACTGGAACCTACCTCTGCAATGTTAACAACCCACCAGATTTCTACACCAATGGGTTGGGCATAATCAACCTTACTGTGCTGGGTAAGGCATGTCGAGGATGCGCTAGGCACCCTCCAACCCTGGAAGTGTTCTCTAAGCTGCCAAACCCCACCCGCTCAGTCCTGATAGGCAGTCCTAACATGCGGGTGGCTGCTGCGTTGGGTGGCTTAGTATCAAAGTGTGGAAAGAGGGGGCAGGGAGAACCAAATATGGGGATGCTGAGTCATATCATGTTCTACTAACACTATCATTCAGGAACTTCCCATTGGTAGCTCAGATTTGGATTCTGTCCCTCCCAAAGTCAGCGAGAGAGAAGGGAAGTGGCCATTAGAGGAACAAAGCCTCTCTGTAACAGAGTACCACGTTGTGTTCAAAGCTTCCACCCCAGCATAAATCAGAGCCTGTTCAAAGCTGAACAAGAAGTTTTAAAAGCAGACAGGGGTGATTATAGGAAAGAGAGAAGGCCTAAGATGGTGGTGCGTGACCTGTGTATTCAAATATTGTAAGGGCCTTCATGTGGAGAAAAAAATAATTTCTCTTTATGGGCCCGGATAGCAAGAACTGGAATCAGTGACTTGGCATTATATTAGCAACATGTTTGGGCTTAGCATGAGGAAGACCTTTCTATGACTCAGAATTCCCCGCAGTGGAAATCACTTCCGCCGTATGGACCACTATTTGGCATAGTTATTGAAATAGGAAGTGTTGAACTCAACAGGTCTGGGGGTTAGAGGATCACTGAGGTTCTGTGGTTTTTGCAGTGCCCCCCAGTCACCCCATATGCAGCCGGAGTGGGCAAACCTCTGTGGGAGGTTCTGCTGCACTGAGATGCAGCTCTTCTCAGGGAGCACCCAAACCAGTGTACAACTGGGTCCGTCTCGGATCTTCTCCTACACCTCCTCCTGGGAGCATGGTTCAAGGTGAGAGTGTGGGGCAGGGGTCAGGAGAGACAAGATTGGAGACGTAAGATCTGCTGCTATCTAAGTCCCATATCCCACATCCATTTGTGACTAAGGCCCTTTCCCTCCTTCTTTCTTGTATTGATGCCTTCTCGTCTGTCTTCCTGCTAGTGCTTGGGAAACACTTCTCAAGCTAAATGTCCCCCTGATAGCCTGGAAGAGAGCACAGGGTAGGAAACAGGCTGACAGTTCCTACTTGTCTATTTATTGGAGGTTTCTTAAGGGTTACAAATTGCTTCCAAACTTCCTAGAGAGGCAACTATCCAGTAGCTTAGACTGGTTCCAATGTTTGATGGGTTTCTTTGGAGTTGTATATCTAGAAGCCTTAGCTTCATTTTGTTGGTTCCAGATGCCCTGTTCTGTAGCTACAGTCCCAGTAAACCCTTTCATCCAGCACATCTCCTCCCCTAGATCATTCCCTATGTGTTCTCTGCCTTCTGAGGCAGAAGTGGAGTTCAGAAAGTGGTCGGGTCAGCTTAGAGCTATTCTAGATGATGGATGCTTAGTTATTAAGACTTTTGCTGCTCTCCAGGACCTGAGCACTTACTCTCCTTCTGTTATCACCTTCCTGTGCATGTAGCTCCTCCTCTGTGAAGGCAGCTGTGTGGAGTGGCAAGGGCACACAAGTTCCAGTGGCTTTGAGGTTCTTCTCTGAGTTTTCTCAAATTCCTCCTCTCTGAGCCAGGATTCTGACGAATCAAATGAGGTTGGACCTTTCTTGGTAGATTGTTTTGAGAACTAACCACATAAGCTTTTGTGGTGGTGTTGTGGGCTGTGAGGTGAATGCACGGTAGCAGACTTCCTTCTCGCTCTCTAGATGAAGTGTCTGGCCAGCTCATTCTCACCAATCTCTCCCTGACCTCCTCCGGCACCTACCAATGTGTGGCCAGCAACCAGATGGGCAGTGCCTCCTGTGAGCTGATCCTCTCTGTGACTGGTAGGGGATGTTGGGTAGAGGCCTGACCAAAAGTCTGGGTTTGGGAAGACTACATAACTCTATCTGAAGGTGGGCCTAAACTTCTGCAGCTCTGATGGTCCTGTCTCCCTAGACTCATCGGAAGGCCGAGTGGCTGGGACTCTGATTGGGGTGCTCCTGGGTGTGCTGCTGCTGTCAGTCACCGCATTCTGCCTGATCAGATTCCAGAAAGAGAGGAAAAAGGAGCCCAAGGAGACGTACGGGGGTAGCGACCTTCGGTGAGCAGGAGAGCTGGGAATGGTGCAGAGGGGAATGAAAGAGACCGGGCTCAATGTGGATGTCCTCAGCTTTTGAGCTGATACCAGTAAAATCGCTTAAGGGGAAGGAGGGATTGGTCCATAGGCTGGCATGGGGATGTCTCACTTTGCAGGCTGCCCTGATCCTCCTCTTCACCATGAAAAAAAGTTTTTCTTGTTGTTCTCCATATATATATATTATGTATACAGATATCACTTAATGCACTTAGGTATATATGTCTTACATAGGGTAATGGGGAGAGGTGGATGGTGGATGCCAGGAGTTGCATTTGTCCTGAGATTAGTTATTTTAGGTAGAGCCAACACAAAAGGCCAAAGCTCTTTGTTACACACTTGACACTTGGTTGAAAGGCATGGGGTCGGCGTAGGAATTGGAGTGATACTTCTCTCTCTTTCCTTAGACAGGGTCTCACTAGGTAGTCTTGAGTGGCCTGGAATCCTGTGTAGACTAGGCTGGCCTCCAACTCACAGAGACCCTGATGTTTCTGCTTCCCAAGTGCTAGGATTGCCACACCTAACCGTCTCTTTTCCTATTTGTGTGTGTGTGTGTGTGTGTGTGCACACGCAGGAATGTACATGTGTTTGTGCAAGTGGTGTGCAAACATACAGCCTTTCTAGGAAGGTTGTCCCCCTTAATTTTACACAGTTTAGCTATTAGTATTGTGTGTTCATGCTGTACTTGTGGAAGCCAGAGGCCAACTTTTTGGAGTAATTTTTCACTGGTCTGGAGCTGGCCAAGTGGCCAAGTGAGCCCCAGAGATCCACCTGTCTCCACCTTTCCAGCTGTGGGCTTACAGGCCTGAGGACGCTGGGGCCGGGGGAGGGGGCGTATTTTAAGGTCTTCATGCTTAAAAAGGAAGCCTTTGACCCACCAAGCCATGTCCTCAACTCTCAGGACATTTCTTAAAATGTGGCCTCAGATGACCTAGGCAAACCCAAGAGGAACATGCTTAGACGCTCAGCCATTTTGTATGCCTCCCAAGGCAGCGTGTGTGACGGTGGAGCCGGACTCTTCATTTTAAACAAAGTTCTGCAGATGATTCTAAGGCTTTTAAATGTCTCCATTTTTAAACGTCCTGGGTTAGAGGATGCCAGTTACCTAAGGGATGTTTTTCGTCTCTGTATGACTTTGCTTGTATCCTTCAGGGAGGATGCCACCGCCCCTGGGGTTTCTGAACAAGCTTCTCTGCGGGCCAGTTATAGCAAAGGCCTCCTGGAGAAGTCCCCACCCGCCAGCACGGTGACGACCACCAAGTCCAAACTCTCAATGGTTGTCTGACTTCTGATCCCTGAGGGTAGTGAGGGGGAATGCTCGTAATAAAAGCCTTTAGGTACCGTGGTACCTCCTTCTTTCTCCCGCGTGGTGAATTCCTCTCTGTGTCCCAAAGAATACTATCAGCAAGGGAAGGAATGAATTTGAAATCATTCCTCCAGCGTTGGTGCCGCAGGCCGCAAGTTCGGCTGGATCAAAGGTATAGGTTTCAGAAAGTGTCTTTCTACCGCTCCTACCCTTTTACCCCACGCCCACCCCCACCCTGCCTGTGAGTTTTGTTTTGATGAAATGAGATTTGTTTTACCGCCCATTAGTGGCCTTCTGCAAACCCCTCTCCCCTCACTTCCCATTCCCTCTCGCCCCCTCCCCACCCCCCTGCACCCTCTGAACACTTGGACATTCCTCTTTATTGTTCACATTCCAACCCAGTATGGTAACATGCACACGCAGAGATTAAAAACCTTCCAGCCACAACCCCAGGAGCCCAACGGGGGAAGGGCTATCGGGGGGCGGGGCCGCAGAAGACCCCTCCGGCCGAGCCTCCAGGCGCTCCGAGGCTTTTGCATAAACAATGGAGAGCGGGAGGGGTTGCTCTCAGGGTGCGCTTAGGAAGGAAAAGGGGTGACAGGTAGGTGTGGGATAGTACTTCCCTTCCCATCAGAGCAAGGGGCATCATCACCATAAAAACCCTCTTCCCCTCTTTCCTAGCCCCAGATTTAGGGGGTTGAGGCTAGGCTGGGGTGGATAGGGCACAAAGACGCGGGGCGCCCCCTTTCGTTGACCACAGAACGAAAGGACTTGGAGGTTGCTTTTTTTTTCTTTCTTTCTTTTTGAGAGTACTTGCGCGACGCCTTGGGCGCCCTCTGCAGTACGCGCAGCGAAGCGCACCGAGGCTGCGGAGGCAGAGCTGCATGCTGGGCGCGGGGACCGGTGGGCGTGAAGCAAAAGGACAATTTTGCGAATATGAGGTTTAGAACGAGGGTGCGGAGGAAAGGCAAAAGGGGGCAACGTTAGACTGGAAAGCTAAAAAGAGCACGGACTTGGCTACGCCGCGACGAAGCCAGCCTGGGAGAGGGAGTCTATGAGACGCGGCGGGGTAGCGGGGAGGACTCCTGAAGCTGGCTAGTCGGTGGGAAGGAGGGGTCACAAACACAGTAGGGAAGTCTTGTCACTGCGAAGGGGACGCGGCATCCATCTCTCCTCTGGAACTGAGGAGAGAGAAAGTCATAGAATCTGCCCCCTGCCGGCCCCATCTCTCCCCCCTCCCTTTCGGGGAGTGCCACCCAGACCCCATCCCCGGCTCACTGAGCTGAAATGAGCTCGAGGGCAGGTACGTGAGCCTCCCTGTGCTTATGGCCCTTGGCCGAGTTTGGGCAGTCGAACGAGGGTGACTGACTGAGTGCATGTGTTGGTCCAAGTGTGTCCCTGCCTCAGCCTCGGGCGCCTGGACATACCAGAGGGCCTGCAAAGTCATGTTCCTTGGCAGGGAGGGGCTGAGGGCTAGCAGAGAGAAGGACTCGGGGTCTTTTCTCCCACCCAGCATCCTCCCCTACACACTCTGCCGCTTTGGAGTATTGGTTACCTTCTAACACGTTCAGTTCTTCCGTCCAAGGTGGGGGCAGAAGAGAGAGAGGGAGAAAGAGGTGAGCTCTTGGCTTGTCAGCATCGTTGGCCTTCTCCCGTCCATTTGTTTCGGGGTCCTAAGTCCCCACCCTTGACTCTCTCCACCTCCTCCACTCCCAGCCCAACCTTAGACTTCCCCAGCTTTTCCCAAGCATGCCTGGAAAACGAGAGCCTCAGCAATGCGCGCCAGCCAGCCTCACCTGGCTTTAGTCTCCGCTGGGGCCGCCGCCTGCGCCTCCCCGGGCGCCCCCAGCTCCGCCCGGTCCCCCCGGGCCCGGACCCTTCCGGCCGCACTCTCCGCTCTTTATCTTCTTCCTCGCCATGTGGCCCCGGAAACTCGCCTGGATTTTGGCTGCAGCGGCGTTGGCTCCCGGATCATCCAGGGGGATGTCGAGAATGTCGTCGTCAGGCTTGGAGCAGGCGCTCTCCTGAGAATCGGGCAGGGTTGTTTTTTGGTTTTGTTTTGTTTTTTGGGGGGGGAGTGGGGTGAGGGAGTGGGTGATAAAGTCCAGACTCCGACGGGATCGGGTGGGACAGTGCCCTGTAGGATTGGGAGGACCTCGAGGGCGGTGGGAGGAGTAGAGAGGGAAGCCTTGGGGGTGGGGGGGGGGTGGGCGCACCTCCTAGGCAGCAGCCATCAAGAAAGTCCTGAGCCAGGCAGACACAGGCAGAAGTGCATGGGAGGATGGAAAAAAAAGTCAGCTAGCCCCATTGAAATTAGCCTTTAGTTTCAGGGAGCTGTCCAGTTGAGTTTGAGAGAAAGCTGAGTCTGAAAGAGCAGAGGAAAGGCAGCAGGTGCTCCTGAAAGAGGCCGCCCTTGGCTCCCAGAAGATGCCACCACCGGAGCAGGGCCCTTCTGTGTACAGGATTCCCCAGAGAGTGGATACAAATATCTCAACAGAGCCGTTCCCCCCCCCCCCAGTAGAACTGTCCCAGAGCTCAAGGCTGGAATTCCGGAGAAGATGGACTACCACTCCCGGAGTCAGCCAGAGGCCCAGACAGTGTTCCCTTTGGGCTTGCTATTTCCTACTGTCTTCCAGGTTGGACTCAAACACCCAAAAGAGGTAAAACAACAATAACTGGAAAAGAAACAGAAGGCAGGAGGTCTTTCCCTCAGTGTACTCAGGAGAAGGGGATTAGGCCAACGGCTGCCATTTAAGCCCTTACACTGTCCGAGGTACAAGAGCTGTGTTGCCCAAGTGTTTTAGTTCTTCCTCAGCAACAAGGCTGTGACACGCTTTCATTCTTACTCGAGTTTACCAGGATAAAACTGATGATTAAGAATGTCAAAAACAGGGGGCTGGAGAGATGGCTCAGAGGTTAAGAGCGCTGACTGCTCTTCCAGAGGTCCTGAGTCCAATTCCCAGCAACCACATGGTGGCTCACAACCATCTGCTAAAGGAATCTGATTTCCTCTTCTGGTGTGCATGAAAACAGAGTGTTCATACACATAAAATAAATAAGTATAAAAAATAAAAAAGAATGTCAAAAACAAAACAAAACAAACAAACAAAAAAACCTACCTGGGCTCCCAGACAATTATTGGTAGCTGGTAGAGTTGAACCTTGTATATCAAGTTCTAGATTCAATTTAATGCCTAAGAAAGGAAATGCAGCCAGCCGGCCTGGTTAGCTGTACTCTTTGCTGTAACTGTGTGGTCTTGGGAAGTTATCTGAGTTTTTCCAGTCTTAGCTCTTCCATTTGAAAAAAAATTAGGATGATAATATTTACCTCTACTGGTTCTGGAGAAGAGTAAATTGCATGGTATTGTAAAAGTTTCTGGCATAATCTAGTTGATCAGCAAACAGCAGGTAGGCTATAACTGCCTTGTAGAACAATAAGGTGACATAAAATGATCGATTCTGTAAGCCAAAAGCGGTCCTATGACAACAATCACAGTCTTACATAGTTCGCCATAATATGTCATGTGCCGTGCAATGGGTCGGTGAATAATACATTATGTATGTGGAGACAGTCTTCTATGATTGTATCAATTATTGATGCTGTAGACATCTTAGTTTTGTAAACATACCTTTGTAATATGTGAACCATTATGAAGTTGGCTAATGACGCATTTCTCAGAACATAGTCTCATCAAGGAATGTGTAAGATATAATCAAAGCCATCTTTTTTCCCCCCAGTATTTCTTCCCTTCCCTTTCTTTCATTTACTCTTACAGGTGCTGTTTCTCAGAGTGCTGGGATCAAATCTAGGGCCTTGTGCATGATAGATAAATGGTCTGCCATTGAGCTACACCCCTAGACAGAAGGCTACGTGTACTCCAGGCAAGCCTTGGATGCATGATCTTATTGCCTACAGAGTGTTACAGACATATTTTCATATCCGGCTTCTGTTCCTGGCACCCTGCTCTAGGTCACAGTAAAAAGGATTAGGGCCACACGTGGTGGCAGATTTCTGTATTTTCAGTCTGATGGAGTTATGGAGCCAGAGGAAGGGAGATCAGGAGTTTGAGGCCACCCTGGGCCACATGATATCCTCTTTCAAACACACACACACACACACACACACACACACACACACACACCACTACAAACAAAACAAGAATAAAGAAAGGATTCGGAAGTTGATGGTATCAATTTGAGAGGCTTAACACTGGAGCATCAGTAAGCGCTGGGGAAGGGATGTTGCTATGAAGTCAGAAGGACATTTTCTCTTGATCTGCCTCCTATGGGTTCTCGGATTTTGTCCTTATTTCTCCGCCAAGAATGCTCACTGCTTTCACTGCCCCCCCCCCCCCCCATGTCAGGCCAAGATCTCACATAGTGAGTTAGCTTGGCTTCTGCCTCATCTTGGCCATCAGCTCTCTATTGTCAGAAATGAGCAGAGTGTGAGTGAGGATTTAGAGTCATCTGTCTCTGATAGGTTTGCCCTAGGGGCATAGTTGAAAATTTGAGACAAGGTCTCATCATGTAGCTCTGGGTGACACTGAACTTGCTGTATAGTCCAGGCTAGTCATGAACTTCCCATAGTTCTCCTGCCTCTGTCAGCGGTGTGTTGGGACTACAGGTGTGGACTACCACGCCCAGCCTGTAAGCAAAACTTTCTACTCCAGAAGCCCAAGGCCGAGTTTACAAACGACTCCCCCTCAGCATGTTTCCCCAGCTGTCCTCATTTCCTGGGCCTCAGAGTTCCTCAATTTGTGCTCAAGATGCTCCTCAATCGATTTAAACACATTTTCAAAGAGTTGCCAAGAGGCTGGGATGAGCTTAGACGGATGGGCCTAAACCTCCGTGTTTTCGTCTTTCTTAGCTGTAGGGCTCTCTCCGACATCTTATTCTTTACATAAAATTCAAATCAACCCCTTTGGGTTTTCTGATTCTCCAAGTGCAAGTCTTTCTTGGTTTATTCTCAGGAAGTAGGCTTTTTGAAAGGAGGCAGCTGGCATAAAAAAAAAACAAAAAACAAAAAAAACCAAAATCTATCCAGATCCCCTTTCCTTGGTCTTGGCAGCTGATAAGAGGCTATGTGGAGGTTGGGGGGTTGAGTGCTGAAGGAGAATTTTTTTTCCAGTCACCCTCAGATGTGACCTCATCACCACTCACCACAGATGCTCCAGAATCAAAACCTGGAAAAACAGGCAAAGCCACCCCCAACAGGCTAGCATGTTCTCTGTCCCTCTGGCTGATTCCTTAGGGCAGGCTGCTCATGCTGCCCATAGGCTGAACTGGAGGCAAAAGGAATAAGAATCCGGGAGGAGCTCCTTGGTTTTGGTGCCTGGGCAGCTGCCCCCTAAAGCCTCGACTGATGACAGTCTGTGCAGAGGGGGCTCTGAATGAACTAGGGACATCTGGGGGTGGGAGAATGCACTTGCCAATAAAGCAGGAGCCATGGATGGGCACAGTACTTTGCCCCTGAGGCTCTCATTTTTTTCCAGTGCCAAGCAGAACTTAGCTCAGGTGAACAGTACCCTTCAGCTCCCCAGATTCAAATAGCTTTAGAACTGTCGGCTGCCTGTTATATGTCAGGCGCTGGGCTAAGCACTTTGGACATTTTATCCGATGCAATCCCCATTTTAGAGTCAAGCAACAACCTCAGAGACATTTTATAACTCCCCCAGGTTGTGCAGTAAAAAAATAGTGATACGATCTGCTTCAGAATTTGTACTTTTACCCCCTACCTCAGGGCAGGTACGGGGGGTAAAACATCTATGCTGTTAGCTGGTATGCAGTCAACTAGACTACAAAAAAGAAAGGAGTGGGGTATCGAAACAGATCTCTTTTCCTCTTCCTGTTAAGTGAAGGCAGGAAAGTAATGTATGTTTGTTATGTCAATCAGCCACTGGAACATCGAATAATAGCTCCTTAAAAACATTCCCTTAAAAAAGAACAGAGATCTGTTTTCTTTTCCCTCATTTCTGTGTAAGCTTGCTTACCAAGGGGGAAAGAAACAAGCAAGGCAAGACTAAATTCTTCCCGAACATCAGGTGGGTTGGCCATGGAGGAGAGCCTCAGAGTAAAAGAAAAGAGGCACACTCTTCTCTCTACAGCATAGGGCAGGAAGGTGCCTATGAGCAGCCCTGCCCTTCCCCAGGCCTCCACCCTTCTTGCCCCTTTCCCCTCTTTTCTTCTGCTCCAACACCACAGAATGAGACTGATGCTGAACATTGTCTGGCCCTTTGGCCCAGTGGACTTGGGCCATGGAAACAGAAGAGTTTGCATCAGGGTCCTGGGCATTCACTACCTCTGGTAGCCCTTCTTAGGGGGACACTGATTTCACTCATGTCAACCACACCCTCAGCTATTATCTATCCGAATTAGTTGTCTGTTATGTAGCTATCTACCTGCCATGAACCAGTGGCTTCCTGGGGATTCATAAGCACTAACCAGGACAGACAGGCTTCCTAGAGAATTCACTCACTCATGTCTTCCCACTACGTCTCCTGATTCCTTTCCACATCCTTCTTGCCTTCTCATCCTTTTCCTTCTTGCTCAGCTGTACCCCATCCCCCGCCATTGACTCATATCTCATAATCTGCCATCTATTTATTTATTTTACTTAATGAAATGCTGCTGGGGATGAGGACCTCTTCCTCAATCGAGACTGAAGACGACCTGCATTTCTCTTTTCACAGCCCAAAAGTGCTTCTTGGGTTGGGTGTTTATCTCAGAAGCAGAGTACATATTTAGCAAGCACAAGGTCCAGAGTTCAATACCCAGCACCAAAAATAAGTAAGTAAATAAGCAAACAAACTGCTCCCTGGAGAATAACAAACAGCTTTTCTGGAGGAAGCCCTTGTCAGTTTTCTTCAAGGGGCAGGACCATATGTGATTGGCATGCTTCTTTTTCATACTTTTTCTGGTCTATACATTTACTGCTGTTAGCATTTATAGTAATGAAAATCAGTATGCTTCAAAGAGAGATAGGAGGGCAGCCTTTTGGGAAGATAGGGCTCCATACTTGTCAACAGTGCCTTCTTGGGAAGAACAAACAAACACACAAATCACATCTCTAAACCTCCGTCTGTACAGCTGTAGAAGGCCCACCTACCTGAGCTGAACAGGCACACTGGCAGCTATTACTGATTCTAACACGAGTTAAAAATTCAACCATAGCTTGCCCCTGAGTTTCCACTGCTTCTTGGCACCTAGACAGCAGGAAGTCTCACCTCGTAAAGAAATGGGCTACCCTTCCCTTCCAAACAAACGTATTTATTTTGTATTTATTTTGCATACTGTGGGCGAGAGGTGGGGTCCCTGCTGTCATTAAGTACCCTCTGGTGTCTTTAGCCAGGCTGACAGAAAGAGCATACCAGGAGTTTGGAGTCGTCTTTTTCCGCAGATAGGGGCTAAGAATAAGCAAACAAGGTTTATACAGGTCTGGCCACTCCTTTAGCCAGCCAGGACCCGGGACCTGTACTGGCCACCTTCACACAAGTGCCCGTAACACGATCTGCTTCGGCGTCCCTTGCGGCATCCAGTTTCCGTGAGAGCGCTGTCACAGACACTTCCTCCCCTCGCCAGCAGGGCCCTCTCACGGTCACTCATCCAGGACCCTCTAAAGAAGAAGGCGTTGGGGGCCGGGCCAGCTCCTCCCCAGAACCACACTGACTAGGCTCTTTGCTGCCCCTCACCACCAAGACCTTCTCCGTCTTCTATGCCCACCGTCGCCATAGAAGGGGCTTAGAGGATCGTCTGAGGGTCGTGAAGATCTTGCCACGATCGACATGGGCAGCAATGAGATAGGAAACCGTGTGGGGGCCAAGAAACACCGAGGAACTTGCCCACCAGCAACAGTTTCCTGTGTCTCCATGGGGGCAAGTTCCACCTCTTGTCTATCCTGCAGCTTCCCTGCGGGAAAGCTCCGCTCAGCTCCCGATCCAACCTAGACTGCCTGGCCCATGGGTGCTCTGACGCCCCCGCGAGCTGGGGAGATTTTCTCTAGGGCTTGGCTCAGATTAGGCAGGCTCCTTCCACCACCTAAGACAGTATCTCAGCACCCTTTCTCCTCACATGACTCCTAGGTCTTCTCCATCCACTTCCATCCCTCACTCATCCTCCAGGGGTTCTCGGGCACCCCTGGACCCAGACCAAGCTGAGTTCAGGTATGGACTTACCGTGCAACAGTCCATGTTGGGGTTGGGGGTCCTTGGCTGGGGTGGAGTCTGGCGCAGAGTGGGGGTGGGTCTGTACGATGCTGGGTGGTAGGTAGCTCAGGGTCTGTCGGGCAGCCCCGGGCCAGAGGGAACCAGTGCAGAACCAGCTTCTCTCTTCCTGGGTCCGGTCTCCCGCGCTCCGCAACTCTTGCAAATGTAACCTGAGCCCTGCGGTCTCGAAGCCAATCAGGAGACACTTTCAGGAGGGTGGGCGGGGAGAGCTGGAGCAAGGACCACTCCCTCTCTCCGCTCTCTTCGCCTTGCTCTCATTGGTGCCCCAACCCCTCCGCCTACACACTTCCATCCATTCCTCCTACACACCCCATTTCCCAAATTCAATCCCCGGGCAGCTGTACGTCGGGGTAGGCACAAGGCCCCCAAATCCAGGGCACAAACACACATCTGGGCGCATCACGCCCTGCGGTCCATAGATAGAAACCCACGTACCCCACCCACCTCCCTATACTTTCAGAATCCAGAATCCCAAACATTGCTCCCTCTCTATCTCTCCTCTCTGCAAAGAAAAGCTCCCTAAACTGCAAAGAGGAGCCCTCATTACTTTAACTACAGAGAAAGCTGTTGGTAAACAGCCTGCAGGAAGGGCACATAGCGACACAGACGCTTCGAGCCTCATGCATCCATATATACTCCCAGACTAAGTGAAGTGTTCCTGTCTTCCCACATACAGACACTGCAGACACAATAGGCAAAAACAACGACTCAGGCCTTGTACACACACCCTGTGAGGCACAGGTAAATTGTAGACCTCGCGTTCACTAGCACATAAACAAAACCGCCTGCGTTTCGGCTGCTGCCAATGTTGGCATTAAGTATTTATCTTCTTAAAAAAAATTTTTTTTTAAATCTAAAACGTTGTATTAGCACATATTGAGTCTACATGATAGTTGGTTTCACTGTGACTTTCTAATACATGTACTTTAAATCATGTTCATCTGATTACCTGCTCTCACCCCCTCTCCCTGCTGATAATCCTCATCCTTCCTTCAAGTATCCCTTTTATTACCATGTCTGTCCTGGGGAGAAGAAACCCATTGAATTTTATTGGTGTTGTTTACAGAAGCCTGGGTAAGCGTTTGTTTGTTTGTTTGTTTTACAGGAGTGAAGGCATTATGCTCATGACTACACTACTGAAAAGTGTTTCTCCCTACCTCACCAATCATTAACTGCATATAAATCTTCAGGGAGGGGTGGGGTCTCATAAGCCTCTCCCCTTTCCATGACAGGGGGTTGATAGGCCCAAGCCTATTCAGGTCTCCTCCGGCTGCTGTGAACTCAAGAGCACAGCAGTCAAGTCATGCCTGGAAGTCAGAATTCCATTCCTCACCTCCCTTCTTCTGGTTCCTACATTCTTTCCACCTCTTCTTCCATCATGTTTCCTGAGCTGTGGAAGGCTTGGTGTATATATGTCCTTTCTATGGCTGGACATTCAATAGCCATTTATCCTCAGTAGTTTGGCAAGTTCTAAGTGGCTGCTGTCATCAATGACCACATCAGCTTCGTATCTATCCATGGTCTGTGATCTGTCTACCCATCCATCTATCCTTATACCCATCTGCACCAAATAAAAAATCACTTATGCCCAGCAGCCACTTTGAATGCATTTGTATGCTGGTACAGATTCAGCACACCCGTCCATTCTACTCCTCATACTAGACTTCTTATCCTTTTGATCACAACCTCAAAAATAAGACACAGGGGACTGGAGAGCTAGCTCAGTGGTGAGAGCACTAGCTGCTCTTTTAGAGGACCCAGGTTCAATTTCCAGCACCCACATGACAGTTCACAACTGTCTGTAACTCCGTTCTAGAGGATCCAACACTGACACAGACATACATACAGGTAAAATACCAATATGAAATACAAATAAATTAAAAATTCAAAAAAGACAAAAGTTAGCTGCCCTCATGCTTGGAAGAAAAAGGATGCTGTCAACTCAAGCAATGTGGTGGTTATCACTAGTATTGGCCCCTTGGGCCCATGCTGGGGAAGGAGTGGGTTAAGAAGAAGCTGGGAAGCAGAGGTATGGAAGGAACATCCAGGGCAGGCAGCTTGCTCTTTGTGTGGCCTCTTAACCTTCCAGCCTGTCAGGGTGGTACTGCAGACTGTGTCACACATTATCCAGGTGCTTGGGACACCTCTGAGAAAACGCAATTCCTGCTCAGCTAAGGTCTCCAAGGAGGAACAAGGGAAGCAGAGACACTGCTTAGAGTAGACAGGAAGACATGCTCCACAGCTCTGAGCAAGACGGGGGACCTCAAACAGCAGAACTGCAATGGATCCACCGTCACAGGTCAGCCATGATGAGACTGTTGAATGCCAGCATGCCCCTGGGTGTTTGGGTCATGGCTTTCCTTGCTAGAGGGTGAATGAGTGGGAGGGATATGAAGGTGTTCATTCAGGTCGGGGCATGTTTACCCATCGGGGGCTCCAAGCTGAGCTGGAGGCTGGCTGGGATTCCAGGGTTGGCATGTAGGGGTGTCTCTCCCAGCATGTTTGGGACCCACCCACCCCTGGAACAGCAAATCTGTTCCCCAATCTGTCTCTGGCACATCTTTAGTCCCCCACCTCCACCAAATGGCAGGATGTCCTAGGAACGAAGGTCCTTGTCTAAATGACAAACACATCTGGAGCCAATGGTTGTGCCAACTTCCCCTCTGTTTTTACACCAGAATCCTGAGGGCAGAGAGAAGGGAAGAAACTGGGGGCCAGAAAGGATCTCAGGTCTGGACTCTGCTTTTCCCAAATTAGAGCTGAGGAATTCGGGATTTGGTGAGTCTGCAGTAAAGTCTCCGAGTTGCTAGGCAACACAGCTCTGCAGGCTGTGCTGCCTCTGGGCCCTTCTTCCTGCTGGTCAGAACTGGAAGGAGGAGTATCTTTACCCCCTTCTTTCAACTCCCACACAGCACCTCCCTCCCTTCCTCCTGTAAGACACCTTTGTGTGGGGTGAGAGTGTCTGAACACTGGCAGACCCATGGGATACCAGATACGGCAACCGTCAGTTCCATCCACAAAGCAACCATTTCAGTATCAGCCCACTTGAAGTGCCCACACAGAACTGGCCTCAGTGCTTGGCCTGGGGGATGGGCGGGCTTCAAGGTGAGGAAAACATAGACAGAGAGGAAGGCAGAGCCCAGAATGAGAAGACAGACACACTACACAATACAAATACACAGAGGCAAGTGACACGTACAGAGACTCAAAGCACATACACTGGCTGCTCATATATCTTCAGAAACACCCTGAGCAGGCTGTCACACTGTGACATCTGATGCTTCTTCCTGTTGGACTCTCTCACTGTCTCAGAGCACACCCTAAGGCTGGTGGAAAGCTCTTCTTCTGAACTAGGCGTCTGGACTTTGTCAGCAAGGTGAGCTGATGGGACTCTGAGCCTATGACTTTCTAGCTGAGCTTGGAGAAGGGACAGGTGCAGTCTGGGACCCCTGAGTGTGACTTCATGAATCTGATCTTTGGCAAAGTGATGTCTGGCATGCTTCCCACCATAGCCTGCTTAACTCGAGGGCCTGCCTGGGTGTCAGAGGTCAAGTTTTAGAAAACTACTTATGAGCTAACTTGGCTTATACTTCTTGGCTCTTCCAGTTCCAATTCTTCTGCCCGTTAGCCAGCTCCTGTTTGTAGCTGTTGAAAGAAAGGGTTGCAGACCTGGAAAGAAGAAGACTTCTAGAAAAGGCTGGGTTAGGGAGAGAGCCAAGACATGTAACTGCCCTGGGCTGGAGCCAGCAAGGGTTGTGGAGGCAAAGACTAGATGGTAAGGCAGATAGAAGAGATGGTTAGATCAGCGAGAGAATAAAACAAATTCCTATAAAACCCCTGTGGCCTAACACATATCCTTCTAGGGACCGACAGGTTTGGAGAGGATTGGTCCGAGAGATAGATAGATAGAGATAGAGAGAGAGAGAGAGGCTGTGTGTGTATGTGAGAGAGAGCTGAGGTGTCACGTGAATATCTATTTGCCAATACTTGTGGCTTCCCCTCCTGGGAGTGGGCCCTCTCTGAACATAACATCCCCGCTCAAGCCCACAGACAGACTCCATAATAAGAAGAGGTGGGAAAGCTGGAGGCTTGTGCCTTTGGCAGAGCTGATCTGGGGCTTCTGAGGTCAGGTTTTACCCATTTGAGTGGAGGGAGTGGGGGTAGCAGGAAATTCAGTTTTCTCTGCAAATATTTCAGCTTTTGCTGTAGTCGTATTTTTAGCAACCTGGTTGGCAGAGGAGGAGCCTGAGTACATTTTTAAAGGGGCCTGTGCCAGGCTGGAGGGCTCTTTCCACCCTTAACCCACATGTCAGGAAGGAGGGGGAGGGTAGGGCACATTCCATATGGGTTGCCTTCAAACTTGAAAATCAGGGTTGTTGGACTGTAGGTGACCATGGACTCATCCTTATCAGCACCAGCACCCTTACCATCCACAACATCGTCAAGAAGAGTAAATACTTCCTGAACTTGTGGTGTGAAACATGCTATAGGGACACAATACAGATTTGTATAATATGTAGTTCACCCTCCATGTCTATGGGTGGGAATATATGGACTAAACTAAGTATAGCCTGCAAATATGCAGGGAAAATAAGCTCATCTATACCGTTTAGATTTCCTTTCTTGTCATCATTCCATAATACAGTATAAGAATCATTTACATAGCATTTACATTGAATTAAGTATTATGCATAAGCAAGAGAGAGTTTAAAATATACAGAAGAATCTGCATAGGTTACATGAAAACATGTCATTTTAAGTGACTTTTAAATTATTTTAAAAAATTATGTGTGTATGTATATGCCTCTGTGTGGGTATGAGCAAATGAGTTCGGGTGCTCATGGAGACCAGAAGAGGGTGTCAGAGTTCCCTGCAGCTGGAGTCCCTGTCAACTGAGGGTCAGTCATCTGATGGCAGTGCTGGGAGCCAAACTTAGGTTCTCTGTAAAAGCAGTACATGCTCTTAATGGCTGAGGCATCTTTCCAGCCCTGAATATGTCATTTTGTATTAGAGACTCGAGTCTCTGGAAGTTTCCCAATGGATATTCAGGGACAGACTCAGAAAGAATCAACAATGAGTGAATGCTAAGCTAAATTGGAATAGTGTTACAAAGGGCTCCCATGAACATCATTCAGTGTGGCACTTTTTAGAACATATTGACATTTTAATGCCCTTTTCTGGGGCCAAGATAGGTGAAATGCCCTGTTATTTGTGTGGTACTAGGTCTCCAGTGTGATACAGAACTGGGAGACGGTATGTGGGTTTCCTCTAAAAGGCACCTTACAGGAGGGAGATGGCGCTGGTCATGCAATCATGAGGACCTGTTTGGATCCCTACCTCTCCAGTAAAAGCTGGGTGCTGGGGAGAAGAGATGGATAGTCACTTGAAGCTCGTTGTCAAGGTACCTCATCAGTTTAGTGAGAGACCCTGTCTCAAAAATGAGCTGGAGAGTCACTGAGGAAGTCACCTAAGGTTATAAAGTGTCTGCAAGAACACAACTGATACGTGGGTGGGCATACCTGTGTTTCTCCCCTCCCCCAGTCCCCAACCTCTCACACTGTATTGGCTGGGTATGGTAGGTTGTGTTTGATTAAAAAAATTAGTCCTGTTCACTTTTCTCTTCTTCCTTGTGCGTAAAACAAAAGCGATAAACCATAGGTGCTGAGCGAATGACACAGTAACTATTATGGGAGCTGGGAATTTGGATGATCAGAGAGACTTTCTGAATAAAGCTGGTCTGAAGCAAGGTTCATTTTCACGTAAGTAAAGAGGGGTGGCACGGGCAGAGGACATGAGAGACAGGCGCAAATATTGTGGGTCATGAAGTTCATCTCATGTCACTGAATTCATGCAACCTGTGCCCCTGGCCAGAGGAACCCCGAGGACTGGAGTCTTAAATTTCCTTCCTTAAACACACGGTTTTTTTAAATTTGAAGTTTAGTGTCTCATTGTCATCTGTGGTGACATGCCGAAGCATGTCTAGACCATGAGGAGCATTCCAAGCAATGCTCACTACCACAGTGCTCAGCCTCGTTGTTCTTCAGGGATCTCCCAGCCTCGCTCCTGCAGATATGTCAGGGGTCTGCTTCCTTTCCATCCACCCCTTCTTTTCTGAGTCTCAGTGTAGTCCAAAGTCATGGTTGTGCCCTAATCCTTGTTCCTGTATTGTCTCAAACATCTGCTTCTCCCACCTCATCCCTTCCTCCAGTTTGCTTCCTGCTTATCACACAAGTAAATGCTTCTGCCAGCTGACCAGTATGTACCTGCTGGTCCAACACATCTTCCTGGAACGTTGACCCACCACGAGCATTTCAATAACAAGGCAACAAGCATTTAATTTCATTTGAATAGCAAACTCCAGAACCAACCTAAAAATAACCTCGTCAGTCAGAGGTCCTGACACATGCATGTTCTGTTTTTTTTTTTTTTTTTTTTTTAAGACAGAATCTCATGTAGCTTTGCCTGGAATCAAACTTGCTATATATAGCCAAGGATCTTGAACTGCTTTTCCTCCTGCCTTCACCTTCCAAGTGCTGGGATTATAGGCATGTGTACCACCCCTGGTGTGTGTGTTTCTGTGGATAGAACCCAGGGATTTGTACTTGCTAGGAAAGCACCTTATCAACGGCTACATTCATAGCTGCATTTTAATTGGCTTCTACAGAAAGATGTAGTGAGTTATAGTTCTTATATTATTCCTTGGTCTGTTTAAGGACCTTTGCTCTGTATTTCACATAGCTTGATATCCCTGGTTCAAGCAGCATTGTGAGTCTATTTATGTAAATGAGGATTCTGGCTGCTCTGCTGTTGCCATCTTTCTTGGGGGAGCCAGGGAGCAACTCATCCAAGAAATGAAGATCCTCTGAAAATCACCCAGAATGAACATCTTCTGGCTTGTGTGCATATGGTCAGTTTTGTAGCCCTGTCTTCATCATGGTGATGCCCCCTAAAATCTTTGAGTGGTCGTTCTGATCATATGCTTTGGTCTATGATCAGCTAGAATTTATTGCCTTGTATTAATATTTTAAAGATGTCTTTTGATTTTACTTATACAAAAGCTAGTCAGGTAGTAATGAACTACACTGAATCCATCATTCATAATCAGTAATTTTCAACTCATCACCAAACTTTTAATTTAAATTTCATAATTTTCTCATTATTATTTTATTTATAAATACCCAAGTATGTATCTCTGAAATATACAGCATCCTTAGCGCTAATTTTTTTAAACTTGTGATCATTATACTGTGAGTTCTGTAGGGAAAGACGTGAAATTTTAAGGACCCATTGTAACATGGTAACATTTCCTGAAAGAGTGGCACTTAAGTATACAACTGCAGACACCAACAACTGTGTGTGGGTTGAGTTAATTTTATTGTGGTAATCATTTTATAATGTAGTTGTCTTAGTTAGGGTTACTATTGCTGTAATGAAACATCATAGCCAAAAACAAGTTGGAGAGGAAAGGATTTATTTGGCTTACACTTCCACACCATAGTCTATCACTGAAGGAAGTCAGGGCAGGATTTCAAACAGGGTAGAAACCTGGAGGCAGGAGCTGATGCAGAGGCCATGGAGGGTTGCTGCTTACTGGCTTGCTTAGCCTGTTTTCTTGTAGAACCCAGGACCACCAGCCCAGGGGTGGCCCCAAGGACAATGAACTGGGTCATCCCATATTAATCACTAATGAAGAAAATGTCCCATAGGCTTGCCTACAGGGAAAACATTAAATGTAAAACAATAAGGAAAAATTAGCACCTTGTATAAAGATATAGTATACACTCAATAAATATTTTCTAGTAATTTAATAAATAAAGGGTGAAATTAACAAAAGCATCTCAAGAGGAAGCAAGGTTTGGAGAAAAGTGCCCATTGCAGTAATCAGACATGACCTTACTGGAAGTGGACATAGTTCTGTTAGAGGCCCAGTACCTCTTCAACAAGAACACTTGCTGCCCTTACAGAGGACCAAATTCAGTTCCCGGTACCCACATGACAGCTCACAGCCACTTGTAACTCCAGTTCTAAGGAATCTCTCTGGTTTCTGATGACACTGCACACGTATATTACATATATATGCACGCAGGCAAAACACTCATGCACATAAATAAAATACATTAACAAAAAGAACTAAGAAGGCAAGTCTTTCTGAAGGAGACAGACTTTGATGGCTCTGCGGTCTTGTCTTACTTTTCCATGCTGAAGAGCTGAGAAATGGAGATACGTTCCTCATATGTTTTCTTTGAGGTTGCTTCATGGGAGCAGAGAGAGCATGCCAGGGCCTGAAAGCCAGGGAGAAGCTATGTTTGTACCCTTGACTTGGTTTAATGTTATTATTTGTTTTGGTTTTAACATTTCCCTTCTTTGGCTTGGTTAAGCGTTTTGACATCATCTCACCTATGCACAGAGATGTTCATGGTAGAACTATATTCTAGGTACTGGGCAAGGGAGGCCAAGAGGAGACAGCCAGTTTGGTAGCAGTGAGCCTAAGCAGGTCCCACAAGAGAAACTTGCCTCAGAGTTTGAAGTCTTAGCACACTGTCTCATTCAGAGAGTCTTTCTCTAGTGATAATCTCAGAAAGCTTTATTTTAATTAGTTAATTAGTTGATTAATTAGGAAAAGAAAAAGCTTATTTCATCTCGTGGCTTACTGTCCACCGTCAAGGGAAGTCAGGGCAGAAGCTCATGGCAGGAGTCTGCTTGCAGGAACTGAGGTAGTACCAAGGAGGAATGCTGCTCGTTGTCTTGCTCACCGTGGCTTGCTCAGATTGCTGTTTTACAGAACCCTGGACTACTTGCCTGAGGGTGGCACCACCCGTAGTGGGCTTGGTTCTCCTACATGAATAATAGTTAATCAAGAACATTCCCCAGAGACATGCCACAGTCCAGCCTGCTGCACTTCCTCAGTTGAGGTTTCATCTTCCCAGGCAAGCTCTAGTCTGCATCAAGTTGAGAAAGCCTAAGCAGTACCATAGCTTCTGTCTACTACAACAAGCCAGCATCCTGGTAGGTGAATAAAGACTAAGTGTGACCCCTGATTATGAGGAATTAAAGTTTAACACCCACCAATGTCTTTAAGCCTGCATAAATCATCTTCTGTTGAGATGTCACCGGCGTTTCTCTCAGAAAATTTGTTTGTATAGAGCTTGTTTCCCTTGGACTTCAGGAGAAAGGAGACACTGACAGAAGCCTCCTCAGCTGCTATGCAGTGTGGCCATGATAAAGGTGAACAATTAGCACTCACTCACTGTAGCTTCCTTATGGGCGCTACGCAGAATGAAAGGCACTCCCTTGGGATGGGATCATGGTAGGAATTTGGTTATTTGGACCAATGTATTTCCATATGCAAAAATAATGCTTTTATCCAGATAACACGCCCTTCTTGCACAGCCTTGGGAGTTTGCTTCCTTGGTTTCTCTTTTGTGTAAGTTTTGGTGAGACTGTTAATATTTAACTTTTGTTATTCATCAGTTTGCGTGGAACATCGAAGGGGATGCATTGATGTTTGGGTTGATGTATTTGTGGTATTTTTGCTTTGCCTTCCCTGGGTTGTGTGTTGGAGTGGAGTGAGTGGGAGGAGAGCTGAACATGACTTGTTTCTGGATGGGGTTGCTAGCGGGAATGTTCCTGCTGCTGAGAGAGAAGACATGCTAGGCAAACCACGTTTCCTTCTGACCCTGAGGCATCAAGAAATTTCACTAGCATCTCAACAGTCCTGTAGTCCCTGTACAGATTGTGTATACACAGTCTTCTATAGTACATGCTCTCAAAAGAAAAGATGTCAAGTTTGGACCTTAGAGGAGACACAGCCCATCCTGTTCCACTAGGTAGAAGAGTGTAGCCCTGATCCATTACAATATGCTAAGCAGGTGTCAGGTCATGACAATGCACCTACTGTTTTGACAAGATGGTGTCCACATGTGCAGGTTACTTCTAGGGATTCTCTGATGACAGTCTCTGAAAACCCTAGGGACATTTAGCCAATCAGAAAGGCGTTCATGCAGCCTTGCTCTCTTTTAAAAAAATTAATTAAAATAATTTATTCACTTTACATCCCTATCCTAGCTCCCTCTCTCGTTTCCTTTTGGTCCCAACCCCCCTCCCTCTTTCCCCCTAACCCCTTCCTGTAGTCCTCAGAAAGTGGAAGCCCTCCTCCCCCACCAACTGACCCAAGTTATCAAGCCTCAACAGGACTGCCTGTATTTTCTTCCTCTGTGGCCTGGCGAGGTCACCCTCCCAGTGGGAAATGATCAAAGAGCAAAGCAACAGAGTCCATGTCAGAGACAGCCCCTGCTTTTCTTATGAGGGGATTCCACATGGAGATTGAGCCACCTATTGGCTACATCTGAGCAGGGTGCCTAGGTTTTTTCCACGTATGTTCCTTGGTTGGTGCATCAGTCTCCACAGATCCCCCTGGGCCCAGATTTGTTGGCTCTATTGGTCTTCTTGTGGAGTTCCAGTCCCCTCTGGGTCTTTCCACCCCTCCAACTTTTCCATAAGATTCCCTGCTCTGCCCAAAGTGTGGCTGTGAGTCTTGGCATCTGTTCTGATCCCCTGCTGGATGGAGACTCAGATGTCCCTCAACTGGAGAGTGGATAAAGAAACTGTGGTACATCTACACAATGGAATACTATCCAGCTAATAAAAACAAGGGCATCATAAAAATTTCAGGCAAATGGATGGATCTGGAAAATGTCATCCTGAGTGAGGTAACTTAGACCCAGAAAGACACATATGGTATAAAATATAGTAACGTATAAGTGAATATTAGCCATATTATACAGGAAAACCATACTACAGTCCTAAAGAAGCTAAGTAACAAGGAAGACCCTAAAGAGGATGCTTAATTCTCATTCAGAGGGGCAAACAGAATAGACGCCAGAAGCAGTTGAGGAGGGAACAGATGTTCCCTGAAAGCCTTCTGCTCCTAATTGGTTGGCTTAGTTTTATTTTACTTTGTTGAAGGAACCATTACAGAATCTGAGGTGACCACTCCTAGGTTCTGCAGTCGTACTGGAAGCCTTGTCTC
The DNA here is from genome assembly GCF_030254825.1 of Meriones unguiculatus. Classification (NCBI taxonomy): domain Eukaryota; kingdom Metazoa; phylum Chordata; class Mammalia; order Rodentia; family Muridae; genus Meriones; species Meriones unguiculatus. The sequence goes on from NC_083349.1 coordinate 174,667,572, forward strand.
CTAGTGTCTCATTATTTCTACAGCCGAAGTAACCTCTCCCAGATGTTCTATCTGGGGCACAAGCTTGCTACGCTCAGAATGACTAGCAATTAAGGAGGTGTCCTTTAAGAGAAGGATGAGGACTAAATGGCTTTGAACATTTTATCTCTGTGGTCTGTCTGCCACATTTTAAAATAGAAATAAGGGCTTTTAAGGTTAGCTATGGAAAAAGAGAGATTAAAGGCAGAGGGACGTTCATATAGAGCGCCTTGTTTATTTAACCTCTGCGGCAACTCAGGCAATGAGAATACTTGGCAATCCATACACAGCCATCAATATAGCTATCCCAGTGTTTGGAAGGGGCAATTAAATACCCCAATCACAAAGACTCCCTACCCATTTTTCATGAAATGTCAGCTTGTTTCCCTTGGAACGGCTATTACCTTTAGGTAAAACTTGTACCCGTGAGCCGAGACCTCTGAGACACGGGGAAGGGGTGGTTCTTTTTGTTTCCTTATTGTTCATTATTATTATTGTCACCGTGATTATCATATCATAAGCCAGCGAGCACACATGCATGTGCACACGGGCTTCTGAGTTTGTCTTGAAGCATAGATTCTGTAAGAGTGGAAGGCCTCAAAACACTTTCTTCGGAGAATTTCCTGTGCCAAATATTTATTATGAGCATTTATTATATTTCATCTGTTTTATACTGAGTTGATTCACGCTATGTCCATTAAGACTCCTTTGGAAGGAAGAGATAGAAAACCATCTTACCTTAGCATAAGCATTGATTCAACAGAAAGGCCAAGGTTGAGTTTCAGCAGCAATTCAGCCACCATGAGGTAAACTGACCCTTTTTATTACACACTCCCACCACGAAGTATGGTGCCACCAGTAGCCTAAAGCAAAAGGACCAAACAAACATAAGCTGGAGCCTCTGAAACTATGAGCTATAAACTCTTCTTCCTAATAATTGGCTGTTTCAGGTGTTCTGTCATAGTAGTGAAAAGCTGACTAACAAAATGGGTAAATGGCCATAAAAGAGTGCTCAGAGACCAAATTTTCACACACACACACACACACACACACACACACACACACACACACACACACACACAGACACACAGACTCAGAGAGAAAGAGAGACATGGAGAAAAGAAAAAGAAACCCACAGAGATAGAGAGAAAAGTCTTTTAAAATGATTTTTCAATTTTTAAAATGTTATGTGTATGAGTATTTTGCTTGCATGTATGTAGGTGCACCATGTGCATGCCTGGTGAAGAACAGGGTGTTGGATCCCCTAGAACTCTGGGCTTCCATATAGGTGGCCATGTGGGTTTTGAGAAGCAAACCCAGGTCCTCTGGAAGAGCAGCAAATGCTCTTAAGCACTGAGCCATTTCTCCAGCCCTAAGAAATGGACTTTGTTTTGTTTTGTTTTCAAGACAAAGTTTCTTTGTGCAGTTCTGGCTGTCCTGGAATTTGCTTTCTAGACCAGGCTTCCCTTGAGCTCAGAGATCCTCTGCCTTTGCCTCCTGAGAGCTCGGATTAAAGCCATGTGCCCAGAGGGGAAAAGGGACTTTTCTTTTATGACACATGTGAATGGGTCAGAGAACTACGGAGTACATTCCCTCCTTCTACGATGAGGTTAGTAATCAGGATCTAATTCAGATCTAAACCAGGGATCTAATTCAGGACAGTTCACCAGGTGTGGTCATAATCACTTTTACCTGCTGAGCCATCACACCAACGTGGTGTCTTCTACTTTTGAGGGATTGGCATGCCAGGAGCCTTCTTTGCTACACTGTGTGGAAGACCATGAAGGAATAACTAGCACAGCCGTGCACAATTGCATCTGTAATTTCTTCTCTGTGACTCTTGGCTTTCTTTTGCTATCAGTGCCTATCCTGGGCCTCTAGCTATTGGCCATTTTGAACTTAAGCTGTTATAAACTTGGGATCCAAGAGGAAATATAATCCTTCAATCCTAATTTCATCAATAATAATTTAAAATTCTTGGAGAGGTCTCTCTGGCCTAGATGGGACCCTTGCCCTTGCCTGCATCAGTTCTTGTGGTAAGGGAGAGGAAATGTTATAACTGACCTAGTCCATTTGGTCAGAGGGATTGTATTACCTGCAGTGTCCTTCAGAACCTTTTGCTTGGAGTTGGAGGGAGAGCAGTGCCCCACAGTGGAAAGATGTGCTAGACAGTGATTAAAGAATGCCTGCTCATCTTAGGGCATCAGGCCATCATGTCATGTTTAAGACAATCCAGTGAAGCAAATATATTCATAGGGAAGGACCTCAAGGGGAAACAACGGCTAAGTAGCCGGAGCAAGGGCATACAGGTGATGTACGCTCCCTTTAATTCCAGCCACTACACTATTTGGTCATCTCTACTACCTTGATGAATTTCTCCTCAATCTGTACATTATAGTCTCAGAAATCCATTTGCCCATCAGGAAACCATCTTCAAACCCTTGCTCCCCTCTAGAAGAGGCCACTTTGGCATCAAAGGCACTTTGAAGTGTGTGCTTCCTTCTGGAGTAACTAGCTTAAACAAAACCAGGCATGTATTGGATGCTTAGCTGGGATGGGATGACTGGACCCAGGGCCTGGAATGATGTTGGGCCTTTTATTTTTCTCCCCAGCTTTCAGCAAGTGTTCCTTCAGAGGCTTTCTGCTGGCTCTACCCTCAGATAGGTATGGCGTAAGAAAGATGGTTGCTGACACTCTAAACCTTTAGGGGAAAAGAGATAATCTTTCTATATAGCCATAAAAGGACATTTTTTTGAAAAGGCTCTGAGTACTCCTTGGACATTTGCCCATTGGTTTAGTCAGCTTTCCATTACTATGACAAAGTACCTGAAAAAAAAAATCAGTTGTAAGGAGTAAAAGGTTTTTAGCAGCTTGTAGCTTTGTAGGTCCTGGTCCATGTTTGCTTGGCCCTGTTGCTTTTGTGATGGGGCAGTACACTGTGGTGGGAGCGTGTGATAGAGAAGCCTGTTCACCTCGTGGGGGCATGAAAACAGAGAGGAAAGGGTCAGAATGGTAAAATCCCCTTCAAGAGGGTGACTCTCAAGACCTGACTTCCTCACGCTAGGAAGAAACTACTGCTCTCTCAAAAGTGACTCTGGCTCAAGATCAAGCCTTGATAAATAAACACTGATAAATACTCTAGGACCAACTGGAGTCAGGGAGATGGTGGCCCACCCCAGAAAGGGTTAAAACCACTTTCCACCAGTTTTTAGCAAGGTGAAATCACTAGAATACAGGGCTGTGTCCATACCTTTGCTTCTCAGTGTCCCCTGGCACTTGTAACACTGCTTGCTCATTGCACCCCCTGCCCTTCCCCATGGAGGCTGTCAGTGCCTGCAGAACCAGAATTTGGCCTTTCATTTTGACACCCCAGCAGCTAGCATAGTGCCTGACATATGGTAGAAGTTCGATAAATATTTATTGAGTGAATGTTATATACTGCCATGTTTGATATAGTTTACAATTCTATGGGTGTAAAAAAAAAAAAAAAAGAAAAGAAAAGAAAAAGCATTCTCCAAAGGTCTAATCTAGCGTGTACAACAATAATGAAAACCTGGAACTCAAAAGCTGCTGTATAATTTATCAGTAAATTATAAGTACTTTGCCAAAAAAAATTTTATGTGTGCACCTCATTCCAAATCAGACATCATGAAAATTTATGTGCCACATGTTAGAAGCCTTGTACTCAGCTGGGTGCAGAGGAGGTGAGGGAGGCTGAAGGAATGAGGGTGGAGGTGCAGCTGTGTGGACTCTGATATTGTGGGGAGGCACGAGAGCCATGCGATTAGTGAACCTCTCCAGGACCATGTGCAAAAAGCTTCTCTGTTTGAGCTCTGCCGCTCCCTGGGGGGAGTCTAGGGTCTCTTTAGGTTCCCAGGAGGAACTTGGGGACATATTTAAGGCAGGGTTACAGGAGCGACAAGGAGAAGAGCTGGAAAAAAAAATGACACGTGGAAAGGTTAAAGACTTTGGATGACTCAGGTTGCAGAAGAGAAGGCTGAGAGGAAACTGAATCATTTTCTTCAAGACAAAGAAGGGCTTTGGTTGGGGGATGATGGCCAGCTGTCCTCCGTTGCCTCTGCACGCAGAGCAAGGGGAACTGGGCTTAGACCGGAGGCAGGGCTAAGATTAGAGAGCAGGAAGAACTTGGCAGTGAAGGATGTTGTATAACCTACTTTTGAGACAACTCGAGGACTGAAGAGACTCCCACACTCCTGGTCTGGGCTCAGTGGACCAGCACACAGGGCTGATCTGGCTGTCTGTCTGCAGACGGAGGAGGTGGTCCTGTGGTCGCCTCTCTTCGTGTCCTCGATTTCCCGTTGGAAGTTAAGTTCCCAAATTTTGGAGCTGGCAAGGCAGCACCTCCCCCACCCACCACGCACTGCACCAGTGTTCCTGGGCTGGGTAATAATGCCTGTCATTTCCTCTCCCGGGGGAGTGGGGCTGCAACCGCCCTGACAGCCCCGAGGGATTGAAGGCAACTAAAAATAGTGCATTAAATATAATCTGTTGAGGGGCACATTTGCATTGCTTTTCTTTTTTCCCCCACTTATCTCTTCATCCTTACTGGTGTGCCAGGCCTGGGTCTAGCTCTGGGCATTGAGACTCAGGTTCTGGGTACCAGCTGTTCTCACTTAGTGGTAGAAGGATTGGCACTCTGCGAGATCTGGGGGAGTAATCCATCAAAAGTACAGTTGAGGGTCCTCAGGGCTGCTCCTTTCCCTGGGCCTCTGGGTCCTTTGGAACCCTCCCATGCAGGAAGAGGAGTTGGAAGTGGGGGAGGCAGTGTTGACAAGGAGAGCCAGCCAGGGCTTTGTTCTCCCATCAGCCACTTCCGTCTGCTACACAATCTCTCTGAGGTTAAATATTAATTAAGAGCAGAATGACAGTGAGAACTGAACAGTGTCACTTTCTGTCCCAACATAAATGCTAATTTCCTTACAGGTATAAAGTAACTGTGGGGTGGGATTGGCAGCCCAGAGAGACTAGCTGGAGAAGGGAAGGAAGCAGGAGATGCCAGTGGTGGGGGTCATCATCAGAACTACTAAGAGGGCCATGAGACAGGGAAGGTCTGGGTGCTGGCATTTGAGAGGATGTCTGGGCTTGGCTGATTGCAGAGGACACAGTTCTCGTGAAGGCCTAGGCTATCGCCATTCTAACAACCGTGATCTGAGAAGTCAAGATCACTGGCTCCTGTCACTTCTACAAGACAGGGTTCTTTACACAATGCTCTTATGATTAAAGAAAATAATTATAACATACACCAACTACCTGAGGCAGGAGGATTATATAGGTTCAAGGCCACCTTGGTTAGCTTTGTAAAATTCTGCTTTTTTAGCCAACAAGAACCCCTAGGTTTATGCCCAATATAGCAAACCCCGAAAACAAAACAGAATAATTAACAAAGCAACATGAATGTAACAAACTACATAAATGGCCAATATTTGAAACCAAGTTTTCTCTTGCAGTAGGTCAGAGACCTCAGTGTACCCTGCAGAGTGCCGTGACTAAGAGACTATCTTGGCAGAGTCTGGAGAACATTCTTGTAACCCGTGTGTTCTGGAGTATGGTGAGGCGCTGAACCTAAACTTTATGCATCGCTTTGATGGTTTATCAGACTCTGGAAACTGCTTGCAAAACTGCTCCTGTGCACATAGACAGGCATGGGGAGACACAGTTTTGAGTTTCTAGCAGCTGGTAGATACCCAGTGTCAATCTCAGTAGGTGATACTTATCTGTAGAGTCACACTATGTGAAGATGACTGTCACGCCCCTCACTAAACGTCTGCAGTCTAGGCAGGAAGAGAAAAAAGAGGGGTCAGAGAGGCAGGTAAGCAGGTTCACGAATTTCCCTAGAAATTCACTTCCAAAGGACTGTGTGCAGAAACCTGCCTTACGAGGTACTGGGAAATATAATCTTTTAGCTGACTACATATAGCTTCACATAAAACCAGTGTTTTTGTTAATGAAGAGCAAAGTGGAGCAAATGGTAGAGGATCAGGAGTTTTCTTCTCTGCTCGGTCTCAGAAAAGATAACCTCGGATTCTGGAGATAGATGGTAGGAAGGTTCCAAGTCCAAATTCCCAGGCAAAGCTGATGGAAAGGAGGCACCTAACCTTGAAATGGCCGCTTCGGTATGAGTAACATCAGCTTCCCCTGAGCTCACAATTGGGCTTCTGAAGCTGGTTGTTCTGAGTGAAGCTGGCTAGTCTTTCACTGGGGCTGTTATTTAAAAGGATTCTTGTCTTGCTCAGCTGTGAGCGCTGGTAACCACAGCCCCAACCTAGCAGTTCAGATGTGTCTACTGGTCTAATAGTGGTATAAGTAATATGGGGAATAATCAACTACTTTTAAAAAATTAGATCTAGGGCCTACACTACAGGAGGGAACTCATGCTTATTTACTTTAAATCTCTTCTAAAGTCTGTGGCTCAACTGAAGAATGGATGCAGAAATTGTGGTACATCTACACAATGGACTATTACTCAGCAATGAAAAATAAGGAAATCATGAAATTTGCAGGTAAATGGTGGGACCTGGAAAGAATCATCCTGAGTGAGGTATCTCAGAAGCAGAAAGACACACACAGTATATATTCACTCATATAGACATATAACATAGGATAAACCTACTAAAATCTGTACATCTAAAGAAACTAATCAAGAGAGAGGACCCTGACTAAAATGCTCAATCCCCATCCTGAAAGGCAAAGAGGATGGACATCAGAAGAAGAAGAAAACAGGAAACACCTAGGAACCTGCTACAGAGGGCCTCTGAAAGGCTCTGCCCTTCAGACTATCAAAGCAGACGCTGAGACTTATGGACAACTGTTGGGCAGAGTGCATGGAATTTTATGTAAGAAGTGGAAAATAGTAAGATCTGGAGGGGACAGGAACCCCACAAGGAGAGCAACAGAACCAGAAAATTTGAACACAGGGGTCTTCCCAAAGACTCATACTCCAACCAAGTACCATGCATGGAGATAACCTAGAACCCCTGCACAGATGTACCCCATGGCAGTTCAGTGTCCAAGTGGGTTACATAGTAACGGGAAGCGGAACTGCCTCTGACATAATCTGATTGGCCTGCTCTTTGATCACCTCCCTCTGAGTGGGGAGCAGCCTTACCAGGCCACAGAAGATGACAATGCAGCCACTCCTGATGAGATCTGATAGACTAAGATCTGAAGGAAGGAGAGGAGGACCTCCCCCTCAGTGGACTTGGGGAGGGGCAGGTATGAAGAAAGGGTAGCTTCTCTGCCTTGGCTAGAGAAGCTTCTGATTGAAGTAAGCAATGGTTAATATAAAGACTCATAACTGATTGAAGCCCTTAGAGTAAGTGACTGTTGAGTGTTCATTCCTAAATATGTATCTATATAATTCTAAATCCTAAGGCTCAGGAAACATCTTGAGGGGAATGGAGAGAATGTAAGAGCTAGAAGACGTGGAGGAGTGATGAAAAACACTGTCCTCTGGACATGACATGGCCATTGCACCCATGAACTCGCAGCAGCTATGATTTATTACCTGTGCAAGATTTGCACAAGATGGAACCCGTCAACATTTATCATGGATATGAGAAGGGCTCATGCTGCTCTATCTCCAGCTGAGGAGCCTTTAATGGATTCTGAGGTCTGTCTGACTGCAGTGGACATCTGTAATGAACTCTCAATCCTTCTCCATGGGTCTGCTCTAAGAAACTATATTTTATCACTCTTCTCTGTCCTCTCTACCCTGACCCTTTCCTTGCAGCCTCCTTGCAACTCTCCTATTGTCTTGTATCTTCATTACCATATTCATCACGTTGTTTAAAATCTCTTCCCCAGCAAGGCTATAGCTCTCTAGTGATAGAGAGGTTTCATGGCATACACTTTTTAGTGGGGCTCAGTTTGTGCTCGGTGGGGATGAACAAATTTATTGAAATTATTCTTTTCTCACATAATATATTCTGATTACAGTTTCTCATCCTTCTAGCCCTCCCAGTTCCTCCCCACCTCTCTTCCCATCCAGATCCATTTCTTTTCTACCTCTCATTAGAAAAGAAAAGGCTTTTAAGAGATAATATTAAAGTATAACACAATAAAGCATAATAAGTTAAAACAAAAACTATCACATCGAAGTTTAAGGGGTATTAAAGAACACCTACTATTAGCAAGACACTACAAAAGCAAAAAAGGAGCTATCATTAAAGATGACTTAGACATCAGCTTCTAGAAACACAGAGATGAAGACTCAGTTCTTGGTCTCACAAAAAGGCAGTAGTATAAGAGATCAGGATTTCTAGGACAGAAAAGGTAGTCCTCAAAGGCAACACAGTTTCTGTGATGGCTTACAGGAAAAGTTACACATATATCTGAGAGACTTGGTAGATAGTAAATCAAAACTGTCCATCTTTCTCTCTGGCACATGTTTGGACATCAGGTGTTTGGAATCTTAAAGTGTTTCTATTTGGCTGAGTTTTTTAACAAGCAGAAACTATTGCTGTGTGTGTTAGGTAGAGTTCAAGTTTTGACTTCTGCTTTTCCTGGAAGAAAATGGTACTATCATGTTCCTACGGGGCTGAAAGGTGCTGGAAGGTATCAGAGCTGGTCTGTGGTGCCGATAGGGGAGAAGCTGGCTGGATTGCGGTCTGGAGTGGCAATTGCTTTGGTCTGTGTATTTGGGGGGAGCTTGGGAAGGAGGGCTTCCATTAGGTTCTCCCCTCACCCTTCCTTTTTCTGTCTCTCTTAAAATACCCTGTGTTCTTGCAGCAGTATGGCTGCTAATCTAAAATAAAAACAGCAGGAAATGTAAATGGTCAGGTTCTCCTAGCAACAGGAGCCAGCCCACGCAGGGCGTGTGGAGCAGAGCAAAACTGTCCTGAGGCTGACGAGGGTGGCTAGGGTGAGGAGCACGGCTCCTCTTCCAGCTGGCCTCCTCTAACTTCCGGGAGGGACTGGTTAGCGGGCAGCCACCTGCGGGGCGGAACCCCCCCCCCCCCCCCGTAAGTTGGATTGGCAGAGGACCAAATGTAGAGAGAAGGTGCAGGGCGAACAACAGGGGTCAGAGAGCAATACCCCGGTGTGACACCCCTCCCTAGTGAAGTGGCTGGAGCTGCATCTCTCAGAGAAGTTTCTGAAAGAGAGCTGCTAACTCAGTAAGCGGCTAGATGGCTGCTGTGAAGGGCCTTGGGTTGGTGTGCATGCTTACATGGTCCATTGCAACCAACCCATGGAGCTTTGTCCTTCCAAAGTTATGGAAAGAAAGAAGATGTAAAATAGTTCAGTTTCCTAAGTAAGAAAGGAAACTGACTGCAAAGACTCTCTAAGACATCTGATTTAACCCCCTGCTGTGAACGAAGAAACTAAGGTCAAGAGAGGTAAGTGAATTTCCCAGGACACAGAAGTAATTAGTAGCGGAGGAGGAATTGGAAAACAGGGTTCCAGGCTGAGACATTTCATCTTAAGTAGAAGCTGCTGACATCCCTCCTCTGCTCACAGCTTGATAATTAGGAGCCATGATAACCTTACTGGGCCCCTGTTGGGGGTAGGGGGGGGAGTCCAGTCATCTTAGGCACGTAGAGAAAGGCTGAAGGCATTTGAGAGACAAACTGTGGTGGGCACAAGTCGGTGACATGTAAAAGTGAGAATGTGAAGGTGAAAAAGGCATTAGCTGGGAGTAGAGACAAGAGCACCCGTGACGGTTTTTGGCATGCCTTGGGTGTGTGTGCGGGGGTCTGTCCTGGAGAAAGAGGAAAAAGAACACTTCTTTGTCCAGGAAACTGGAGAAGGTGACTGGGACTTGCTCAAGAGGACTGACCCAAATGTTAATGAACTTGAGAGAGAACCCTGGAAAAGATTCTGGCTCCTTGGTTCCCAGAGAGGTCCGTGTACCCTAGATGGTGTGGATGCCTATTACATAAGCAACTCCTTCATTACTCACACCCTGGCTTGCTGCTGCAACACTCCTACAGCATCTCACCTAGAAAACACCAGGGAGAAGGGAGTTTAGTTCCAGCTGAATACTGAAGATTTGATACACGCTTGCTCCTACAGGTCTGCGGTGCTGATGGTTCCAGGGGTTGTGGGCAGGGTAGAGAAAGCAAATTCGTCAGGAGAGCTGCTGTACTAAGAGCTTGATTTCAGAGACACTGGCTTACATCTGATCTCTCTGTGCATAGCTACGTGCTCCACTTCACCATGGACATCCCCACAGTACCTAAGACAATCTTCAGTGCTTCTTTTTCTATGCTGCCTCAGCCTTCCTGGCCATAGCCCCAAATGGATGACTAGAAGGAACATGGACTTTTAGTGTCTGTAGCTTGACTCACATTTTAGGTTATCAACTATGTGACCTTAGACAACTTTCCTAGCTTCTGAGTGCTGGCTTCTTCAACTGTAAAAATGGGAGCAATGATGTCTGCTTCAAAGATCTATACAAAAACTTAGTGTAGTCAGACACACAATAGGCACTCAATAACTATTGCTTTCTATGCTTCTTACTTACGGGTGCAGTTGCTCAGGGACCAGGTGGGAGATTCAACTGCTATTGCCAAGACCCCTAGGGAATGCTATTTTACAGGTAGCTCAAGAGAGAGCTGTGATGCCAATTTTTCACACACACACACACACACAAATGGCTTTGTTTTTCTAAATGATGGAATCAGCTTTGATGATTGATCTGGGAATGCTATTTCTCTGTCTTGTTTTTCATCATTATATCCCCAGTACAGCAAGCATACCATGAACATTTGCTGCAGTCTTTTACTTGCAAAAAGATATATCAAATTATAGATAGCCACCTGACAAAAGAATATCTAAATCAGTGAGTGGATGTTTGGGCTACAAGGCTAGGTCTAGGAAGACAGCCTATCAAGCTTAACTGTACTCTGGACAGCTCCTTCACTCAATCATGTCGGCAGGCTACAAGCATTCGAGTAAGTAGATTTTGAAGAGGTTGGAGTGTGTGTGTGTGTGTGTGTGTGTGTGTGTGTGTGTGTGTATTTTCCAGCAGCACAGAGGAAGGACACATTTCACTGAAGTCTCTTCCAAGGAATTTGTTCTTTTCTCTTAGTTACAGCTTCACCCTCCCTCCACCTCTGTCTCTCCCTTTTGTGCACAGAGCTGTGAGTCTGAATTTTGATCCTGCCGTTTTAACTCTAGCTCCTATTACTGCACACAGTGCTGCTTGTTTGCTGTTTCCTTGTTGCTGGAGCGGTAAAAATCAATGTCTCGTTGACGAGATGGTGACTCCTTTAAAGGAGCTCAGCACTGGACCTCTGGAAAACCCAGAGTCAACTTACCAATTGGCTCAGCATGGAAGGTCCCTAGAGAATCACAGCCCACGCCTCCTGGGAATTGCGCACCCACTGAGCTCACCGCATCTCTTGACGTCTCAAAAGCACCAGAGTTCAGATTTCTTTCTCTTTACCTCCTGCACAAACACATTCCACTCATGCAGCAGGGATTAGACTTTCAGACTTCCAGAGTGAGTAATAGGTATTTGACTTTTATTTTTTCTTTCTGAAATAAAGGTCCTGGCTCTCAGGAAGGAAGCTGCCTGACAGCATTATCTGTGAAACTGGTGGAAAGTAAGAAAATCGTATTTCTCTTCATGGGTGGGAAATCAGGTCAGGCTCTGCCAAGGTATAGAAAACTCCCTCGGGCTGTAGAGAGCATGTTCTGGTTTCTGCCCAGAAAAAAACTATAGAGGAAAACTGTGACTGCCTACTACTGAGTATCGGGGGGGAAAGCAGAGATATTTTTAACATACGGAATATCAGTGAACAGAATGCTAAGGAACTAGGAAACTTATTCCAATAAATACGAAGCATATGCTCTGCTCAAAGCAAACCCAGCTTTTGCTATATACAAATTTCACAAAGAAAAAATATGTCGGAAATTGCATTATCTGATGGAAACTGGGCTACTATACCATTGACTACAGGAGACCTGGAAGATGGAGTGGGAAGAGCGGCTAGTGGGTCAGGGTGTAGGATCCTCAGCTATCTTGTCTTGTGGGTTCCGGCTGGTTTTGGGCTCTCTGGCATGGAAGACACTCACTCCAACACCCCCATCTATGATGACAGGAGACTCCAACAGCCATCAGAGCATCATCGCTAGCTCCTCTATTCTCAATTTTCAGTCATGCAAAATGCCTGTCTTGGTGGCAGAGATTCCTAGGTTTAGAAAAACAAAACATGGCACTTTGGATTTCATGTGACTTGTTCTTCCTCTTGCAACTAAGGAAGGCAATTTGTATTCATCTCATTAGCGGGGCTCTAGTAATTGGGGGATATTAATTTTATTGCTAAACCTGACAAATATTTTACTCTCTCCTGTAGAGGGTAATTGCACCCCCAACAGCCTCTCCTTTGTGCTTCCAGATGGAAAGGATGTGTGTTTGCCATTTTCATTAATACAATTAGTACCTCAGCATCCCATCTGCCCCCTTCCTAGCTGCACACTTCCTGGGTCCTGGCAGAGGAAGAGTAGGAGGAGGGAGAGGAGGAGGCCAGCCTGCCTTGAACTTAGGTGCTGGGGAGGCTGTGCCCAGGGGTTGGCAGAGAGCTGCTGAGAAATGCTGTGGAGAGCCAGCTAGTACAGAGCCTGGAGGCTGCCAAGCTCTAAACCACAATAACACCACCGCCACCACCACTGACAACTGTGTGGTTACGGAGCAACAAATCATTATGCTGCCTAGAACTCCCCGGGGCGTCATCATGGTCCCAGAAGGGCGTGCACACACATGTGGGTGCCTCTGTCACTCTGGCTCTGGGACTGCCTGACTGATGGTGCTCCTGCTGAGGCTGCCCCTGCTCTTGCTCTGCACTCTTTTCTGTCTACGCAGCAGCTTTGTCAGGAGGGCCATGGAACAGCTTCAGAAAAAGTGTGGTTGCTTGGTCTCTCTTCCTTGGGAAATGATATAAACATCATGTTCTTGTTTTCCAGGCCTCTCTACATTGCACCCAGTTCAAACTCCTTCCTGCTTTCTTTCCCACTCCAAAGGCCGCTAACTGTTCTGAAGTTGACTGTGTTCTTTGCCCCTTAGCCACTACAAGATCAGCTGGTCAGAATCACTGTCTATGCATTTCTTGAAGAGATGACGTGGTGGCTGAAGCCATAGGGTGCGTGGACTTTAGCCTGTGTGTCAAGTCACAGGATGCCAAATAAAAGCCCAGTGCTCTGTGTGGGTCATCCCATCACCAGCTGTTGGTCAGGGGTGTCCTAGAGATCCTCAAATTATTATAGGCTTTTGTTATTGCTTTTGGTTGCCCACCTGAGCTTGATGGTAAGGCCTTGTGCCTGAGGACACCACACCATATGGCCACAGGACAATGGGAAACCAAGTTGATACTGACCAGGAAACCGTCTCGGTATCAGCTGGCACCAGAAGTAGCTATGCTGGCTTTTGGAGTACAAGTCATGAAGAGTCTTACTCAGTCGTGAATTATAATAATGACACGCATGGCAAGACATCCTCACGGCTGCAACAGTGGCAGGAATTAGTTATGGGGCTAACCAACTGATTTCTGGTGGGATTTAAGGCCTGTTTCTCAGGAGGAAAAGTGTGCATGGAACTGTAAATCTGACTGGGAGCCGGGGGTAAAACTACTACTATTATTTTGCTGAATGGTCATAGTCTCAAACCACCCTCCATATCAACAGATTGACTAGTGCTGCTGAAATCTCATCAGAGAAGTTTCTTTGGCAGTGAACAGCCATTAGTACAAATGCCGTCACTGTGCAAAATGTACAGAATAAGTGTCTGTGGAATGGTCAGTCACAAATGAGACCTATAACTCACCCCCTTTCCCCCCAAGGCTCAGAGACCATTGTGAAAGAGGAGACAGAAAGATTATAGGGAGTACTAGAGTGAAATGACACCTTTTGGACGTGACAGGACTGCTACCCTCATGAATTCCTAGCAGTTGTAGTTGCCCATACAGGACCTGTTCAAAATCAAGCCAGTCAGTGCTCCAGCATGGAGGGGCTAAGGACTGACAAACCTCTGTTCTTGGCTGAGAAGTTATTGATGGTTGATGGTTTCTGTGGCAGAGACAGTAAATCTTATTTAATGGTCTGGTCTCTGGTAGGTCAACCATTTTCCAGGGTGTGGCCCTACATCCATGAGTATACGAATAGCACAAATTGGAATCAGTGGTCTACTAAAAAAAAAAAAAAAAAGACATGCAGGGGGCAGGAAGAGGTAGGGGGAGTGCACCTGAGAGGAGATGTATCCAAGAGAATATGAAGATGACCAAAATGTATTGCATGCATTATGAAATCCTAAAAAGTTAAAAAAATAATAAAGGTATATTTACATTAAAAACCAGGAAAATAAAAACAAAAAAGGATTTCCAAGAAAGCACATTCACAATCCATTGGCCATCTGCTGGTGCTACCCATGGCTGTAACTGATACACTGGAGACTGATGTCTTAAATGACAAATGTTTATATCTGGAGATTTAAAGACCAAGATTCAGGTGCTGGCTAATCCAGCGTCCCTGGAGAGGGTTGTCTTCCTGGTCTACAGACAACTGTCTTCTCTGTGCATCCTCCCATGGTGAGGGGAGATAGAGGGAAAGCCAGCTCTACTTGCTTCTGTTTTGTTTTGACACAAGGTCTCCCTATGAAGCCCACTTGGCTGAAACTCACTATGTAGCCCAGGTTGGCCTAAACCTTTTGAGTGGTCCTCCTGCTTCTGCTTCCCAGTGTTGGGACTACAGGCATGGGCCACAAGGTCTCTCTTCTTATAAGGTCGCTGATCTCACTATGAGTGAATCACCCTTAGGGCTGAACTGCCTCTAAAGCCCCCATCTTTAAATTAACTTCTTATTGGGTAATAGAATTCAGTACGTGGGGGACAAACACAGGCACTCCCATCTGTTCATAAATGTCAAGAAGGGCAGTGCATGATGTCACTTATTTTCAGCCAGAGGTAAGGCAGAGGTGATAGGGCATCTGTCCTGTGCTCTCTCTGGCCTCTCATTGCTGATTTGGGGACCAATAGAAAAGAATCTCAGAGGCCTGGAGACATGGCTTGGTGGTTAAGAGAACTGGCTGCTTTTCCAGAGGACCAAGGTTTGATACCCAGCATCCAGATATGACTCAGAACCATCCATAACTTTAGTTCCAGGGGATCCATCTGATACCCTCTTCTGGCCACGGTGGACACACACATACTCGGCCACACATACATTCACATAAAATAAGTAAATAAACAAACAAGTAAACATTAAAAGAAAAAAAATTCCCAGAATCCAGCTCTAGATAGCCAAGTTCTGCTTTTACAAAAAAGTCCATCTTTCAACTGGAGTTGTTTTGGAACAGATTTTTTTTAAATATTAGTTTTAAATGTTTTTATCATAAATGTTGAGTATTTGAGATCAATGCTTATACTGACTTAAACATTATACTATGTTTACATATATCAAAAAAGTATACTATAACCCATAAATATGAACATGTTTCTAAGGATAATAAAAAATAAATTAAATAGCTGGACATCGTGGCTTACACCTAAAAATCCCAGCAGTTGGGAGGCTGCAGCAGGAGACTTGTTATGAGTTCAAGTGCTATATACAGTGAGACCTTGTCTTAAAAAATTAAAACAAAATTTAAAAACATAAAATAAAATAAATGATCCTTAGGTATGTCACGTAAAGGGGGTCACAGCCACCCATGGCAAATGTTTCATTAGGAAAATTAAGTCCCTTTTCCTCATTTCAGGTTATTGCCTGATGTCCCTTTAGCCACTGACTTCTTTCCAGCGTGTGATCCCATACCTCTTTCTTTTTTTAAAATATACATATTTTAAAATATTTATTTATTTACCATGTATACAGCGTTCTGCCTGCATGTATACCTGCACGACAGAAGAGAGACCCAAATCTCATTATAGATGGCTGTGGACCACCATGTGGTTGCTGGGAATTGAACTCGCGACCTTTAGAAGGACAGCCAGTGCTCTAAACATCTGGACCGTCTCGTACCCCTTTCCTTTCTAAGAAGCTCTTCTTCACTGTAGCTGTGCTGAACAACCATTGCAGAGAAACTCCGAAGAGACTGCCCCACCTGTGCTGTTCTCTGACTGTTTGGATTGTGTTGTCTGCGACACTTAAGGGTGGCAGGAGACTGTGTCTAGATCTTTGGTGAAAAAAGCCTCTTATTCTGGACCCCACTTGAAACTGACGGCCCCATGGACATTTTCAGAGCCCAGGAGAGAAGCAACATATCCACACGTGGCACATAGCACATTGTTTTTAAAGTCTACAGAGACTCCCCACTCATTTACCTTTTTCTTTTTTCTTTTGATAGATGGAACCATTTGCCCCTCCTTCCCATCCCCAACAAATTAAAGTTTATTCAAGGTGGAAAGTTTTATTAGCGTTTAAAGGAGACCCCGGGACACACAGGCTATAAATGTCAGCAGCTGTCTGGAGGAGGAGAGATGAAAGAAAGGAAGAAAGAGAGAGAGAGAGAGAGAGAGAGAGAGAGAGAGAGAGAGAGAGAGAGAGGAGAAAGGAAGAAAGAGAAAGAAGAGAAAGAGAAAGAAAGAAAGAACCTATGCACTTTGAGTTAAACTCACATAAGGTCAGATACAGGATGGACATGGACTATGACCTTTTGAATCCTCACTGATGTGGCAAGTTTTTGAACATCCTCTCATGTTACTAATACATGAGGTAACACAACATTCTGTAGCCTTTCAAACAGGGCATCTCTAGACTCTCTGAGGGTAGGCTGAAATACGAAGGGCAACATTCTTCTTTCTTTGCTACAAGGCATAAAAATGCTTCTGACTACCTTTGATAATTAGAGCGGTTTGAAAAGATCATGTTAAACTAATTTCTACATGCCGGCTTCCAAGGGCTGCGTTGCTTGCTTCACAAAGTTACTGCATCCAGAATCAGTCATGAATGATGCCACTGCGTGATAACGTACAGTCATTTTCTAAGTGTGTGGAGGCTGAATGAGCCACCGAGGAAAATAATCAGGGATGTGGTTGGATAAGTAGAATCGAGTCTGTAATCCCTCAGGACGGTGGCCTTGCTTTTGGATTACTAGCTTATTAAGGGAGCCTGAGTTGGGCTGGCCTGATTCTAGGAGTTTCTGTTTGCTACTTGGTACCCCCATTCTGGCCACAGTAGATCCCACTCTGAGTCAGGGAATTTATATAAGAGTCTCCCAGTTACTAAACACTGACTCAAAATATACCTTCTATGGCCAGAAATCACAAAAGGAATATATATCCCACTCATCTCAGACCAAAACTCCATCTTAGACCTGTTTTTGTTTTTTTTTTTTTTTTTGATACAGAGTTTCTCTGTGTATCCCTAACTGTCCTGGGACTTGCTCTGTAGACCAAAGTGTTCCTGAACTCAGAGATCCTCCTGCCTCTGCCTCCTGACCGCTGACATTAAAGACCTGTACCACCATGCCTAGTTTGGACCTGTTTTTAATAAGGATAATTTCATTAGTCATCCAAGATGGCATTTTAGATTTTATTATTAGAGTCAGTTCAATTTCTTCCTTTTCTTTTCTACTGAAAACAAAACAAAACAAAACAAAACACATTTTTCATATAATATGTCCTGATCATGGTTTTCCATCCCTCTACTCCTCCCAGCTTCTCCCCACTTCTCCTCCTAGACAGATACACACACTTCTCTCTAATTAGGAAGCAAACAGATTTCTAAGGGATAAAATAAAATATAGTAGGATAAAACAAAAAATTAACAGAACAGAATTGGAAAAAAAAAACAGACAAACAAAAAGAGAAGAGAAGAGAAGGCAAAAAAAAAAAAAAAAAAGCGGAGACCTACTCATTTGCACGCTCATCAATCCATAAAAACACTAAACTGGAAGCCATAACATATATGCAAAGGCCCGGGTGCAGACCAGTACACTTTGCATGCTACCTCTGTCTCTATGAGTTATGATTTTTTTTTCTTTTTAGAGGGCCTAATTTTCCTGGTGTCCTTCATTCCCCCTGGCTCTTATGCTCTTTCTACCTCTTCTTCAGAAAGTTTCTCTGAGCCCTGAGAAGAGAGATTTGATCAAGACATCTCATTTAGGGCTGTGTGTTCCAAGGCCTGTAATCCCAGCAGTCTGGGAGGCAGAGGCAGATGGATCTCTGTGAGTTCAAGGTTAGTCTACAAAGTGAGTCCAGGACAGCCAAGGCTACACAGAGAAACCCTGTCTTGAAAAATGAGAGAGAGAGAGAGAGAGAGGGAGAGAGAGAGAGAGAGAGAGAGAGCTATTGGATCCATCTCCTCCATTATTTGGCAATTTCATTTAGATCACTTTTATATATGTATACATTTTAGGAAGCTTCTACTGTATTAGGTTTCAATACTACTCCTCAAGTGGCCCTTATTTTTAGCTCTCTCTCTGTATGTTCTCTCTTGTCCTCTCCTCTTCCTTTCTCCACTTGATCCTCCAGTTCCAGCTCTTTCATCCATCCATCCATAACTATCTATTCTGTTTTTCTTTCTTCATGAGAAAGTTCCTTACTCTATGCTTAACCTCTATGGTGACTGTAGCTTACTGTTGACTTAATTTAACAGCTAGTATCCACATATAAATGAATATATACCACATTTGTCTTTCTGGGTCTGGGATATCTTGTTCAGGGTGAATCTTTTTCTAGTTCCATTTACCTGTGAATTTTATGATTTCATCTTTAAAAATGTCTGAATAATACTTTGTTGGATAAATGTTCCACAATTTCTTTATCCATTTTCCTGTGAGGGACATGTAGGTTGTTTCCAGTTTCTGGCTATTATTAGCAGAGTGGTAATGAATGTGGTTGAGCAAGTGTCTCTGTGGTGGGATGAAGCATCTTTTGGGTGTACACCCAAGAATGGTACAGTGGGATCTTGAGGTAGATTGATTCCCATCTCCCCGAGGAACCACCACACTGATTTCTGTTGTGGCTGTACAAGCTTGCACTCCCACCAGCACTGGAGGAGTGTTCCCCTTACTCCACATCCTCTGCTGTCACTTGGGTTATTGATCTTAGTCATTCTAACAGGTGTAAGATGAAATCTCAAAGTAGTTTTAATTTGCATTTCCTGGATGCCTAATAATATTGAACATTTCTCTCAGTGTTTCTTAGTCATTTGAGAGTCCTATATTGAAAATTCTTTTTAGACCTGTACCCCATTTTAAAATTGGGCTATTTGGCTTTTGATATCTAGATTTTTTTTGAGTTCTTTGTATATTTGCAGATTAGTCCTCTATTGAATTTGTCGTTGGTTAAAATATTTTTTCATTCTGTAGGTTGCCACTTTGTCTGACTGACAGTGTCCTTTGCTGTAAAGAAGCTTTTTAGTTTCATGAGCTCTCATTTATTAATTGTTGACCTTAGTGCCTGTGCCGACAGTGTTCTGTTCAGGAAGTCTTTTCCAATGCTATGAGTTCAAGGCTATTCCTCACTCTCTCTTTTATCAAGCTCAGTGCATCTGGTTTTATGTCGATGTCTTTGGTCTACTTGGAGTTAGTTTTGAGCTGGGTGGTAAGTGAGGATCTATTTGTGTCTTTCTATGTGCAGCCACCCAGTTTGACCAGCACAATTTGTTGAAGATTATGTCTTTTCCAGTGTGTATTTCCAACTTTATAAAAAAAAATCATGTGTTGATAGGTGTGTGGATTTAGGCCTCAGTCTTCAGTTTGATTCCATTGATCAGTGTGTATAGTTTTGTGCCACTACCATGCTGTTTTTATTATTATAACTCTGAAGCTATAATAATAACTTGAATAATATATAAATCTATTATATTATAATAATATAATAATTATATGATAAATATATAATATATAATAACTTGAAATTGGAGATAGTCATAATTCCAGTAGTTTCTTCATTATTTAGAACTGTTTTAAATATTCTGGGTTATTTTTGTGTGTGTGTGTGCATGTGTTCCTGTATGAAGCTGAAATTTGTCCTTTCAAAATCTGTGAAGAATTGTATTGGAATTTTGATGGGGATTGTGTTGAATCTGTAGATTGCTTTTGGTAGGATGGTCATTTTTACTATGTTAATCCTACTGATCCATGATCATGGGAGATCTTTCCATCTTTTGATATCTTCTTCGATTTCTTTCTTCAACAACTTGAAGTTTTTATCATACTTTCACCAATGTTTGTTTAGAGTTATACCAAAATATCTTATATTATTTGAGGCTATTATGAAAGGTTTTGTTTCCCTGGGTTCTTTCTCAGTTCATTTGTTATACATACATACATACATACATACATATATATAGGCTACTGATTTTTGTGAGTTAAGTTTATATCCAGCTACTTTCTGAAAGTGTTTATCTGCAGTAGGGGTTTCAGTTAATTTCTTAATGCCCTTGGTCCTCTGAGGAGTATATGGCCAGGCAGTCATGGATCAAAGCACATACAGTATATCCAGTTTAACTTCTGACTGTCCCTTACCATTTTAACGACTTACCCATGTCTGATATCTTCCAGGGAAGCTAGGAAGGCTCAGCTTTGCTACCTGTAGCTTACTTTGGGACAGCCAACTGACTCTGCTACTTCCTCAGATCATGTCAGTGAACCCTAATTTCCCATCATGTATGCATTTCAGCACGTTCATCTTATCAAATCTTGTTATATTCTTCTAGGCCAACAACCATAAAACCCAGTTGAACACATGATCCCCAGACTCCTGATTTAAGGCTTTGAACTTCTGCTACTGTTTGGTAGAAACTCCATCTCCTCTTCTGCCTGGTTTTACATGTTTTCATCTGGACTGTGCTGGCATTTAATTCTCCTTGTGGGTTTGGAAGCAATGGAAGACCATGGATTTAAGTAAATCACATTTCATTGTATGACACCTTCCCAATATTTTAACACATTGCAAATGAGTATCTACAAACCTCCTGTTGGAAGTTTAGGACAGTTTTCAGCTCAGATTCTGGAATCACTTGTATCTGTATATCACTCTTCATCATCGGAAGGTCTTCATTGCTTTCCCATTAGTACAATTATCTTATTGTGGGATGTTAAATCTGGAGACTTTAAGGTATTTTCCCCCCGTGGTGGGGATCTAACTTAGAACCTTCCACTAGTCGAGTACCTTGCCACTTACTTGTCATACCGTTAGCGTAGTTATTAGGCTTAAGCCTGAGTCTCTCAGCTCTTATAAATAAGCCAGGTTAGGTCCTCTGTCCACAAGAGGCCAATTAAACAAGAAATAGAGAAAAGCAGAAAAATGAGACCTATATAATTTATACACGGGAAAGAGGGACATGGAAGGCTGGCAGCCCTCCAAGCTTGTCTTCAGGGTCCCGGCAAGAGGTTTAGGTTTAGGAAGTGGAGCCATGGTGTGAACAGCTAAGCAGTTCCAGCAATGGTGTCAGAATTGCGTGTCATCTATTTACCTTGTAGGCAGCAACTTTCTCCTCTGAATGGCATTAGGCTTCTCTCCTCTCCTAGCATAAGATTGCTGGGAGAACTTCAATTTTTTAGCATTGTTTTTTAAGTCTGAATGCCAAATCAAGGGACACAAGTGTCTCTTTAGAACATTCTTTCTTCTAGACTGGTTATACAACCAGTTTTCCCGATCTCAGTGCTTCCGTTTTAAAACCCTGTAATTATTTAAATAATTTTTAGTCTTGGTCCTGATTTATATTAGTACAGTGACCAAAGGAGATAGATTCTTTTAGAGATGCCATAGAGACTTCTGACTTCCTGTCAGATTCTGAGTTGGGTATTTAAGGCACTTGAGGATTTTTTCCCTTGTTTACTGTCCTTAGAGTCATCAGCAGCCATTATCTGACTGCCGTCTTTACAATCACTATTGTTACCATGGCAACTAAGTACCATAGTCACTTTATTTCTGTTGCCCCCCACCTGAATTCGCTCTGTGCTGCCACCAGTGATAGGCTGCCACTGTTATTTCACTGAATCCCTGGGTTGCCAGCGTTCAACCTTCCCCTTGTTGGTAGGGTGGCGATGTGCTTCTCAACTACATGGGAGCAACAAAATATCAGACTACTATTTCGGGAGTGTGTTTTCTTGAGCCCCTCCTGGTACCTATTCCTGCGTCTATCTGCAGCCAGAAAGGCAACATATGGCACATTCAATGGAGGTAATTGAGATGGATGTAATAAAGGAAATATTTGTAAAGATGGAAGCAGGGGTGGCAGATTGAGTAATGGGCTTTTTTTTAAAGATTTATTTTCTGTGTACAGATGTTTTGCTGGTATGTATGCACGTGTATTGTGTGTATGTGCCTGCTTCCCTTGGAGGGCAGAAGAAGACATCATATTCCCCAGAACAGGATTTATAAACAGTTATAAGCCACCATGTGGGAAATATTCCTGGGTCCGCAGAAAGAGCAGTAAGTGATCTTAACCGCTAAGCCATCTCTCCAATCCCAACTTAATTTAAAAAATTTTATAAGTTTTATTTTTATTTCTGTATATGCATGTATGTACATGTATGTGAGAGTGCTTATGGAGGCCAGAAGAGGGCATTGGATCCCTAGGAGCTGAAGTTACAGATGGTTGTAAGCTTCTGATGTGGATGCTGGTAACCAAACTGGTCCTCTAAAAGAACAGCAAGCTCTTTTATCAGTTGAGCCATCTCTCTCCAGCCCCCTCAACTCTATCTGCATGTCCACAGCGTGGATAGAGTGTGCCTTTGGGATTAGCCATAGGGCTTATTGAGGCCAGTGGCTCAGGGGAGGAGGTGGATGTAAGATCATGCCAGTTCTAATTTTAGGGCTAAGAGATGCCATAGGTAGACAACTCCTGTTCAAATTTGAATGTAGAATGTCCCACACAGGCTCCCATTTTGAATAGTTGTTCCTCAGCTGGTGGTTCTATTTTGGGAGGTTGAGGAAAGTGGCCTGCTTGGAAAGTGGGGCCAAGCTGGTGAGGCAGGTCAGTAGGGGCAGACCTCCGAAGATTACAGACAGATGCTTGATTCTGACTGCTCTGCTGTCTGGTCTGCCATGAAGGAAGGGACCTTTGACACAGTCTCACTGCCCTGAGCTCCACCATGCTGTATCAGAGGCTCTGATACACTGAAATCTGAAACTGTGAGCCAAAATAAACCTTTCATCTCATGAGTTTATACCAAGTAAATTTGTCACAGTCATGAGAAAGTAAACTAGTTTCAGTCCTTGCTTTATGATGGCTTGGCTTACAAATCTTCAACCGTATGATGGTAAGAAGGTGACACAGACTCAGAAAAAAATTCCTGTTTCCCCAGGCTAGGGATATGATACAGCAGTCAGCTGCAGCTTCCAGTTGGTCACGTGACTGTAGATAGGGTGATCAGCAACCGAGTCTCTGTAGCATACAGTGTTGCTTGCATTTATTTTATTTATTTATTTTTTTGAGGCAGGCTGTATCTGGGTGTCCTGGAACTAGCTCTTTAGACCAGGTTGGCCTCTTACTCACATGATCCTTCTGCCTCTGCCTCCAGAGTTCTGGGACTACAGGCATGCACCACCACCACCTGGCTGACTTTTAATATTTGTTATGTGAGACATCAGCTGCTAAGAAGCACGAAAGACACGGGAGTAGCTGCAACCACACATTATGTACAGCGTGAAGCACTGTTGTTCTAGGTGCTAACGCTTGAAGTACTGATGTCTCGAGGAGCTCATCCTGACTCAAGCGAGCTCTAGCGGACCTGGAGCTGGAGATTACAGAAACACATGTAGGTTTGCAGTGTTAGTGTCACAATAGCCTGATGCACAGAGTAAACCAAGGAATGGGACAGATGGTACAGACTGAACTTAAAGGACTGAAGACCTAGGGAGAGCACCTACAGAAGGGACACTAGAGCTGTGGCCTTTGGTGGTGGATGCAGGAATCCATGGAGACCAGAATGGTGGCCAAGGGGAATAACCAGCATCACCCTGCTGTCCCCTGCTCTCCAAGACTCCGTTAGAAAAGGTCACTTTTTCATAGTAACTGAAGCAGGACGAAGGTTTGGAAGGGAAAAGGGAACACAATAGACACACTCTGTAATTTTGAAAATGTTTCTGTTTTACTCTCATGATTATGTGGTGGTTTGGTTGGGAACAGGATTCTTGGCTTGAGATAGTTCTCTGCAGAACTGTCTGTGAAAGAGTTTCCAGTAGACTGCTGAGAGGCTGGCAATTCTTCAGCACTCTTTTTTTAAAATAAAGATTTATTTATTATTATTTTATAGGCATGGGTATTTTGTCTGCATTTTTGTCTGTGAGGTGCCAGATCCCCTGAAATTGGAGCTATAAACAGTTCTGAGCTGTCATATGGGTGCTGGAAATTGAATCTGGGTCCTCTGGAAGAATAGCCAGTTTTCTTAATTGCTGAGCCATCTCTCCAGCCCCTCTTCAGCACTCTTAACCTTTGTGTGTGAACTATTAATTCCTCTCCATCCCTGGGAACTAGTAAGACTTTTTCTTTTTGTCTCAATCAGATTTCATTAATTTATACCATGTTCCTTGAAGTGGCCCTGTGTTTATCTGTTATTCTAGATAATTTAGAGTCAATTCTGCAACTATTCTTGTATTATTCACTTGTGATTTTAAAAAAATCATACTTCTCTTTATATGTGTGCTACATGTGGCATGTGCATGCCATGACATATGTGTAGACGTCAAAAAACAACATTTTAGAATCAATTCTCTTCTTCTGCTATATGAGTCAAAGGGATTGAATTCAGATTTTCAGACTTGGTGACAAGGGCCTTTACCCACTGGGCCATCTCACCAGCACTTCATAATTTATCCTCTTCTGTTTCTATTTATTTTTTTGTTATTGTTAAAAACTTAACAATATGTTTTTATTGTGTGTGTTTGTTTGCAAGTGTGCTCATGAGTGCAGGTGCTTATGGAGGCCGTAAGTGTTGGATCCCCTTGCAGGTGGAGTTACAGGTGGTGGTGAGCCATCTAATGTGGGTGTTGGGAACTGAACTAGGGTCCCCTGGAAGAGCAGCAAGGCTTTCTTGGCCACTAAACCATCTATCAACTCCATTTCTTAAAAAAAAAAAAATTACAGCTTTTCTCTCCTCTATTTCCTTTTTTCTCATCTCTCTTCTCCCCCCCCCATTCTCTTTTTTTCCCTCTTTCCCCCTTATTTCTTTCTCTTTCTTCTTCCTCTCTTTGGAAACAGGGTCTTGTGTTACTCAGTCTAATACGAAACTTCTGGGGACAGATGATTCTCCTGGGGAAGTTTTTTTCATGATGATTGGCCTGTGCACTGAAAGCTGAGCTAGCTCCTAGAAAAGAGTCAGCAAAGGAAAGAAGTGAAAGGAGGGTACCTTGGTTCAAGAGAGGTGCCAGTCTGCTTGGCATATAGATGCTTACTGTATGAGAGCCACAGAGGAGGAGCCTTAGCTGCTGGGTCTCCCAGGTTCACAGTGTAAGAGATGAAAAGCAACAAGAAGAAAGAAGAAAGTGAAGAAAAAAAGAATACCCCACCACCATCACCTCTGGGTTGTAAATATAACAACTTCCTCCTCATCCTTCCTGACATACCTCATAGTCCTTGGCTGTTTAGTAGTGATTTTATTCAACATTGCAGAATCAGAAAACCAACTGGATGATGAGTTTCTAACTGATTTGATGGCTTATTTGCTGAGATCTCCTAATATCATTTAACCTTAGGTCAGCTTTTCAGGAACGGACCTTGTAATATTGATTTTTACTTACACATATGTGTGTGTGTCTGTGTATACCTTATAGGTACCTGTGGGGGCTAGAAAAGGGCATTGGATCCCCTGGAACTGGAATTACAGGTGATTGTGAGACACTTAGCATAGGTGCTGGTTACTAAACTCTGCTCTTCTACAAGATGAGTGAGTGCTCTTTTACCCCTGGGGCATCTCTTCAGCCCTAGGGTCACTGTACTTTCTCCTCTGGGGAAGAAAGGAGTTAGTAAGCCTTTCTATGCATGGTGTAGTATGTCAATGGATGGGCTCTGGGTGTAGTAGCTTGAATGAAAATGGCCCCCAAAAGCTCATAGGGAGTGGCATTATTTGAAAGGATTAGGATGTGTGGTCTTGTTGGAGGAACTGTGTCAGAGGGTGTGGGCTTTGAGGTTTCAGAAGCTCAAGCCAAGCCCAGTGTCACTCTCTCTTCCTGCTGCCTGCTGATTCAGATGTAGAATGCTTAGGTACCTCTCCAGCACCATGTCTGTCTGCATGATGCTATGCTTCCCACCATGATAATAATGGACTAAGTCTCAGAACTGCAAGCCAGTCCCAATTAAATGTTTTCCTTTACAAGAGTTGTCATGGCTGTGGTGTCTCTTCACAGCAATAGAAATCCTAAGACACTGGCCATGGCATTTTCATGCTTACAAGTTCTGGATCTCACAAGTTCAGAGCCCATGCTGCTCTTGGGATTATAAACCTTAGCTATCTGTTAGGGCAAGTCATGAATACAGGAAAAAGAACTGAGGGACAGAACTGACTTTCCAACAGTGTTGATTGCTTTTTTTTTTTTTTTTTTAATGTTTATCTGCTTCAGCTGACTTTTACTTCTAGCTCTGGTATCAGATACCTACTGATAGTTTGGGATTCAGGTGTCCCTGTGCTGCTAGATTAATCTGGTTTCTGGCTTTCACAGTCATGGTGTTGTTCACTTCCTGTTGTCCTAACCAGGCTTAGCTTTTAAAATAATGACATTTCTGAAGGACAAAGAATTGGTTGCACATGCTTAATTTTCCATGTTAATCAACAAGTTTCTAAATAAAGCAGAATCTGGTATTTTGATCTTCATTTAAATTAATCACAGTCTGATTAAGACTCAGAAACCAGTATACTATATAGGATTTAATGTTAAGAATTATTAATCAGGTACATGGAGTTGTTAGCATATGACTGAGAATACTCTAGAGAGAATAACTGTTATAGAGGCAGACAGAACTGTTATAAAAGCAGCTTCTTGCCGGTTCTTGGTCTAAAAGAACAAAGAAAAGTTGGAATTGCTGAAACTTGCTCTAAAAGGTGGCCTCCTGGAGCTGAATCTTGGACATCTGAGGATCCTGCTGGCTGTACGTGCTTCTGGACTGAGCTGCTGCTCTGAGGACAGGAAGAACCGCGGACAGGCATCGGAGCAGCCAGGAAACAGCCAGGAGGTGCACCTTCCGCCTGTGGCCTTGAAGTCTCTTCTGAGGGCCTGTTTCACTATAGCCTAAAAGAGGTCCAGCTGGCAAAGGAGACACGCTGTGTGCAGAGAGCAACCCATACACCACAGAGCTAGTCACAGAGCCTCGGGGCTGAGAGGTTGGCTTCCTACCAACCGAGTCCATCCCTTTGGATACTCAGGATTTTCATGAGTTGTTACCTTTCTGTAAGCAAAGTCAATTCTTATTCCATAATGCTCTCCCCCCGCCCGTCTCCATAAAAAAGGAGACACAAGCCCAGTGGCAATTGTACTCACATAGGGGAATTGGAATCTCACAGTCTATTTCTGGGCAGTATTGGTGATAAGTCAAATCCAGTTGGAACCCCATCTAAACATCTCGTTTCTAAACATTCTTTCGGGGAAAGGGAGATGTCTCAGTAGGTTCCAAGCCGATGACTGGAGTTCAGTCTCTGGAACCCCATATTGGGGGGAAGAGAAAACCCACTCATGCAGGTTGTCTTTTGACCTCCCCTCAGCAGTGTGAGGTCAAAAGTGTGAGGCACACACACACACCGAGCTTTTTAAAAAGTGAAAGAAAATAAAAAGCCTGTCTTAGTCACTTCTCTATTGCTGTGGCAAAATGCCATGACCAAGGCAACTTAATTTGGGGCTCACAGTTCCAGAGGGTTGGAATCCATGGCCATCGTGGTAGGCAGCATGGCAGCGGGCAGGCAGACATGGTTCTGGAGCAGTGGTTAAGGGCTTATACCCTGATCCACAAGTGTGAGGTAGAGAGAGCTCACTGGGAATGGGGCAGACTTCTGAACCTCAAAGCCTGTTCCCAATGACACCCTGCCTACAACTCCACCCAGTTACAGTGGCTTTCTAAAAGCCCCCACAGAATGCTTATCATAAATTTTATTACAAGTGTGGCAACTCTCATTCCTAAGAACAGGATAAGTGGGTTCTGGTTCATGATATCCATTTATGGAAAAATTTTAAAAATTGCCAGGCTGTACATGAAAATTGTATGGCACCTCTCTCTTCCCTCCCCTTCCCTCTTCCTTGGAAGCATAGTTTGTCAAGTACATGACAAAGGAGCTGTGACCCATATCTCCCTCTTTCTGAGAGTGAGTTTCTTTTCTTTAAGTCTGGTGCATGCTCCCAACAATCGGGAGGCAGAGGCAGTCGGATCTACTACTTCGATGCCAGCCTGGTCTCCAGATATAGATAGATAGATAGATAGATAGATAGAGAGATAGTTCCAGGACAGCCAGGGATACACAGAGAAACCCTGTCTTAAAAAAACCAAAGCAAACCAAAAAAGGTTTCATGTCTTCATAGACTTTCATATCTATGAATCGTTTTCTTGTCTGTCTGTCTGTCCACCATGCTCATGCTTGGTGTCCACAGAAGCAAGAAGAGGCTATCAGAGGTCCTCAAACTGGAGTTACAGATGGTTGTGAGTTACCAGATGGGTGCTGGAAATCACACCTGGGTCCTTTGCAAGAGCGGAAAGTTCTCTTGACCACTGAGCACCTTAAGACTGTGTTTCTTTTAGCTGAGGCTGGCCTTGAACTTTCCATATTGCCAAGGATGACTTTGAAGTCCTAATCATCTGTCTTGGTCTCCCCAGGTCTGGATTTGAGGCATGCCTCACTATACCTGGCTTGAGCTGATACTTCCTTTGTTAGGGAACCTTAACTTCATTTTCCCATATGCTCACTAGATTTAGGTCTTCTTTTTCTGTTCTTGCATTTTGACCAGTTTTCTATTTTTTTCTTTCTATTGACTTGTAAGAATTCTTAGTTTTTTTTCTTCCTATAACATATTTGAAGTATATAGATAAGAATGGAAGTTATAACAATTCATGTTCTCACCACCCAGCCTCACCGACGCTCAGCACCATTTTAGTCAATCGGGTTGTCCTCTGGCCTCACAGCCTGCTCAGTCTGCCTGCCTCAGCCATTATTGTGAGTGCTGGAATGTACTTCTGTGGCCTGCCCCATCCTTCTCTCTCTTGTTCCGCTCCTACCATCATCAGTACCACAGTTTAGTATTCACATTCCCATGTAGTCTTTATACTGGGCAGGAGTTTATACTCTGTGTGCTTGTTCTTTGTTAAATTTGTGCAGTTTGAGTTGAAAATATCGCATCTCATTGTTTGTTTGTTTGTTTTAACCATGGTGTGTTTTCTCTTTTTAACATATGAAAGTCAAATTTTAATGTGATCACATCAAATGTTTCTGTATGGTTTGTGCTTTTTCCCGCCATCCTCACCCCTGCCTCTCTTCTCTGTGCTCATTTTGTGAATGCATGCCTCACCTTTTAGGGAATGTCTATGTTCCCTTGAAGGAAAGTCCTGACTTAATGTGTCTCTGTTGATCCAGTGTCTTCCGGGTGGCAGATCCAGGTGGGCCATGGCTGGCCGTGTTTCTCTGCACATCCAGATCTTGCTGCTGTGTTCAACTGAGAGTTCCTATCTTTTCCTTTTTCCTTCTTATCATCAGTTTCCTTTCTATTCCTTTGCCTAGGACTTACAGTACATAAGTCAGTCTGTTATAATTTACTGAAAAAAATGATTAAAATGAAGAGATTTGTGCCCATAAGCCAAAGTCTGAAGATCTTTAGCTTTACTTTAGTATGTTTTTTATTTAATCATTAAGCAAATAGACATGGTATGTTTCTTTTGTCCTTACTTCCTGCTCAGTTAGTTTTATTGTAAATCTTGTTCTTTCTTGGAAATACATGACATTTTAATAATGCAGGGGTTTTCTACCTTTATACTAGAGACATTTGGCCTGGATAATTTTTTTTTTGTTGTTGTGATGGTACATCAACCTGCAGATAGTTATAACCTTCTTCCTCCTTGCTCTGAGCCGTCACAGCAGAAAACATCTCCAGACATTGAGAGATGTCTCTTGAGGTATATATATATATATGTGTGTGTGTGTGTTATTACTCAAATTGATTTGATAGAAATTAATGGGCTAAATTAGAGAAGTTAAGCAGCAGATCCTTATTCATTTTGCTTTAGGACAAGAAGTGCATGCTATAATATGAACAGCAACAGTTTAGGACCTTATCCTGGTTCATTTCTGAGTCAGAGACACCAAGTGAATAAGCTCCATAAAAGACTACAAAAGAACGGGACGCTCAAGGGTATCCTGGGTTTTACTGATAGGAACAGACTGATTGATAGCCATAATAGCAACTCCTTTTGTTTAGGTCCATTTCCAGTAATAATAGTTAATGAAAAGTTCATGTTGACAAACTTTGAACTTTCTACAGAGCATGTGTGTGTGTGTGTGTGTGTGTGTGTGTGTGTGTCTTACCTAGGATTTTATTGCTGTGAAGAGACCCTCTGACCACAGAAACTCCCATAAAGAAAAACATTTAATTAGGGCTGGCTTACAGGTTCAGAGGTTTAGTCCACTGTCATCATAATGGGAAGCATGGCAGCATGCAGGCAGACATAGTACTGAACAGGTAGCTGAGAATTCAGCAGACAGCAGGGAGAGTGACAGAGTTTAGCTTGGGCTTCTGAAACCTCAAAGCCCACCCTCCAATGACACACTTCCTCCAACAGGCCACGCCAATCCAACAAGGCCATGTCCTAATCCTTTCAAATAAAGCCTTTCCCTTTGAGCCTGTGAGGCTATTCTCATTCAAACCTCCACAGTGTGTTTCTAAGTAGTTTAAGTTCTCCCCTTTACGTGATTTTTCATTTTCTTCTAACTCCAAACATTGCTGAGCTTCTCTCCTGTTATGTAGCAGGTGTCCTGCTTTCTTCTGCTGACAGAAAACAACTTAGGAAAGAGAAGGTTTATTTTAATTCACAGTCCCAGGTTCCAGTCCATCACAGCAGGGACGTCAGGATGGCAGGAACAGTTTGTCACATCTCAACCATAGTCAAGAGCAGAGAGGAATGGATGGATGCATCCTTACTACTCGGCTCACTTTCTGCACTCTTGAAAAATTTTAATTTTATTTACAAATTATATGTAGATACGTGTGCCTTTGTGTGAGAATGTGCACATAAGTGCAAGTGCCTGCAAAGGCCAGAAGAGGGCATGGGATCCCCTGAAGCTAGAGTTAGCTGGAGTAACAGTTGCTTGTGCGGTGCCTGATGTAGGTGCTAGGAACTAAACTCAGGTCTCCTATAGAGCAGTAAGCTTTCCAGCCTTACTTTTTTTCACTCATACAGTTCAGTACCCAAACCCAGGGAGCAGTCCTGCTTACAGTGGATGTGTGTTTTACATCAATTAGTGCAATCAAGATGAACCCCTATAGACATGCTTATAGCCAACCAAATCTAGAGAGCCCCTCACTGAGATCCCATCCCTTCCTAGGTGATTCTAGATTGAGTCAAGTTGACAAAACAAACCATCATAGCAGGCTACCCAAACTTCCATATTCCCATATCGTATTTTTCATTAAAATATTATTTTAATATTTCTCTTTCATTCTTGCTACTTCTCTAAGATACACTGGCTGGGGTTTACCAAGAAGATACATTGAGAAAGGAAGGCAGAAGTTTTGTTTTGTTTTTTAAAAAAGCTACTCCAAGAGAAGGCCTCAATGACTTTCATTCTGAGTAAAGACCTGAACTGTTTGAGGCAGTATCTGGCAAAAAGAATTCCACAGAGATGCAGGGAATAGCACACATAAAAAAGCACAAAGATGAAAGCAAGCCTAGAATGTCTGAGACAGAGACTGGACTGATGCCAGTGTGTCTGGATCCTAAAGAATAAGCAAAGTGGGGCGGGAGATAAAGATATCCACAGAGCTGTGTAGACCCTTATGAAGATTTCAGCTACCATTCTTAGCAAAATGAGAAGTCATTGAGGTTTAAGCTGAGGGACACTTGTTAGGGCTGTGAGGTATTGGGGGTGGGTTTTATGGGTAATTTTGTGTGCAAATTTGACAGGGTTAAAGAATGTCCAGTCAGCTCATCCAAACATATTTCTGGGTGTTTCTAGTGATCTTGTGATGAGTATTTAAATCAGTATACTTAGCAAAGTAGGTCTTCCCTAACCAGGGGGCCTCAGCAGAATGAAAATGTGAAAGAAGAGTGTGTTCTCTTTTTTTGGAGCTGGGGTAATCCATTTTCTTTTGGCCTTTGGGTGAGCTATCTGGGGCAGTGCTGGAGAGCTGGCCCTGGTGGTGTGGAGCCAGTGAAGAGGTTGGTCCTGCAGATTCAAAGCTGCAGGATCTCCACGACACAGGATAACAGGATATGTGAGAGGAGTCCTACTGAGGATCCTGTATTGACAGTGTAGCAGAAGCCAGAAGCAGAACCTATGCAAGTAAAGATGTGTGGACAAAAGGGCGTACTGTGTTACATACCATATGTGCTGCTTCCGCAGAGAGATGGGTTTTTATTGTTTCAATTAAAAACATTCCACAGAGGTGAGGTTGCAAGGGTGGAGGGCAGAAGAGCTGGCGGGCTAACCAACTCAGCTCCCACCAAGGCCCAAATCCAGAACTTTGAATTGGCCCGTCCTAACATCTACCTCATCTTAAGCACCACCAGATGAAGAGGAACAGCCTGATGAGGGTAGCCTGCCCTGCTACCTAAGGCCATGGTGAAATCCCAGCCTGTGCTGCAGCTGAGGGCCATGTCTGGCTCCATGGCCACACAGAAGCAGAGGTCTGTGTGGATGTCCATGGTTCATATTACCACCGAAGGCCATGCAGACCTCTCTGGTCAAGGCTGCTACTGCCTGGGACCATGTTGATGCCCAGGGGCTGTGTAGAGCTGGCCAGCCCCTCATTAGCTGTGGCACAGGGAGAACTGTGTTTTCCCCACCTCTCTCTCCCACCCCCCTGCAATCCTGCACCACACCTGGACAGCACAGTAGACTTGGCCCTGGTCCTGGTGGTGGGAGTACCTGTGAGTTAGCCCCTAGGGCATAAGAGCTGGCCCCTTCCCCTTGCCAGCACTTGGGTAAGTTAGCCAGGACAGTGCTGGAGCACTGGTTCAGATGTGGGTATAGGAGAGCTGATGGACTAACCAATTTAGCAACACCCAGGCCCAGGCCCAGGGCTTTGAATTGGCCCATCCCAACATCTACCCCATCTAAGTAGTACTGGAGCTCGTGAAGGGGTTGGTCCAGCAGATTGAAAGCAGCAGGATCTCCATGACACAGGACAATAACAGGATATCTAAGAGGAGTCCTGGTGTTGATCGTGTAGCAGAGCAAGAGGACTCAACCCAGACCACCTCACTGCAGTGAACATAGGCAAGTAAAGATGTGTGGACAGAAGGGTGTGCTGTGTAACACGCTGAGGAGTATTGCACCTCCCATGGAAAGGTGTGTGTGCGTGTGTGTGTGTGTGTGTGTGTGTGTGTGTGTTTTAATTTTTAATTAAAAAAATTCTTTTAGGGAGAGGTGCAAGAGCAGCGGACAGATACAAAGTGTTGGAGAGATGAGTGGGATTGGGGTGCATGATGTTAAATTCAGAAAGAATCAATAAAAAGTAAAAAGTAAAAAAAAAAAACAAAAAACAAAAAAAACCTGTCTTGGAAAGTGGGTGTATGACACACACCTTTCGTTCTGGCACTCCAGAGGCAGGCAGATCCCTGTGAGTTCAAGGCCAGCTAGTGCTACGTAGTGAGACCCCACCCCCCAAACAAACAAACAAAAAACAAAAAACAAAAACAAAAACAATTGTCCCTCTTAGCCCACTTGTCTGAAGATAAGCTGCCCCATGACAGGGAGAAGAGAGAACCTCAAAAAACAGCAAGAGTACAACTTTCCATCGTAAAGTTACTGCTGTTTATAGTTTGTCCCACTGTGTAAGGAGACCATGCTCCGGGCTCACGGAGCCTGGAGCTCACCTGGGAACTCCAAATGAAAGCTCAGTACTTCGTCTAGTTGGTTTCTGCTGGATGGTGTGAATGCCCGATTTAACGATGTCTTCTACAAATGCTATTTGTTCTTTTATTTGGAAGCCTCACCTGAGGGGATACAGCTGTTGCCCAGGACTCTCTCCAGCAGGAGCTCCAGGGGGCTGCCTCAGTGGAGCTTTGCCAGTTGATTTTTGCTGAGTGTTTTAAGCATTCATTTTCTTTTTCTTTTTTCCTACCTATCAATCATCTGTCTGTCTGTCTGTCTACCTATCACTTCTCACTTACTGTTTATTCCTTTACTTTAGGCATACTATGTATGTAATAAACTCACTCATTCAAAACTGAAAGTATGGCTATCATAGACCATCCTCTGGACCACATTCAACACTATTTTCTGAGGTGGAGACACTAAGAGAACTGCAAGTTTGGTGATGGCAATATCAGTAGTTGTTTGGGTGATTTCATTCTATAGAAACCTATAGACATCCCAATAGGAATGCTAAATAGGCAGCTAGCTATACAAGACTAGAGCTGGAGGGAAGCAAGGTCTGGCAATCATGTGGAGATGGTTTATGAGGTCATGAGACTGGATGACACGGTCAGGTGAATATTAACAAGGAGTCCAGTGATTGAGTTTAGAGAGTCATCAGTGTCTAGTGGTTGGAGTTGAATAGTAATCAGCAAAAGAGACTTTCAAGAAGAGGTACATATTCAAGAAGACAAAACAAAAACCTGTAAGCTGTGTGCTTGATGCTGCAGATATTCAATACTAACCCAGAACATGATTGCTGTTCAATACATTTTCAATGCATGATTGTTAGTTATGACAAGTGAACACCAGTGCAATTTACAGGGAGGCAGGATGATCTTTACTTATCTTCACAATAACTTAAACTATTAAAAAACAAACAAACAAACAAACAAACAAACCTAAGGCTCGGTGTCTAGCTCAGTCAAGGTCCTGGGGTTCACCACTACCACAATCACCAACAAAACAAAGAAAACAGTTACACTTAGAAGGCAGTGAGGTTACCACCAGAAAACAACCATGAGCTTAAAGTTTTCAGGAGTGGGTTAGAAAAGCGTTACTCAGTGGGTATTAGGCCACATGACCCAAGGTCTCTGACATCTTAAACACTACTATTCAGATGCTGAATTCAAATGTGTTTATACATAGGCTCAGGACAAGTATAGCCAAGTCTGTTCCCAGGGAAATCTTCAACGGGCGAGTTTCAATGGCATGTTTATTAAACAAATGTTCATGTCAGCTTTTCACAACAGCAACAAATGTTATTCCACATCAAGTCTTTCTTACTGAGGAAAAAAAGACAATCACAACATTGATGGATTTGGATTACTTTTTCATGTTTTCTGGGGGGGGGGGAGGGTAAAACTTGTGGCCTCACTTCTTTTCCTCTTCTTTCTCTGACTTCATTTTCTTTACCTCTTCTCTGGCCACATGTCCCCGAAAGGCTGCTTGGATTTTGAGAGCAGCATGCTCCTCCTTTTCTCTTTGTTCCTCAGTAGACTCCTCCTTCATTGAAAAGAGAGAAAGTGAGAGACTTTCCCAGAATGCTGTATTTTTGATGCCACGGAAATGAATTTATAGATTTAACCAATTTACAGATGCAACTCTTTGAAGTCTGTTGTTTCCTGGAAGATTTTATACATTGTCATATTTGTATGTGCACCAATGGCTAAATGCCAAAAGAGCAGGAATTCAGCTTACTGCTTTTTAATATGTTTTAATAAAGATCATCACCAACTTCTCTTTTCTTGTTCTCAGATAGTACCTGTTTTAAGTTTCCTGAGAAATCCCATTGGTTTAGGGTAGGGAAGCGAGAAAGAACCCTTGAAGTACAGCATGCATGTTATCAGCAGTAGACGTGCTGTTTTGAAATAATCATGATTATAGAAGATATATTAAAATGTTAAATTATAGTCTCTAGATGTTTAGCCAACGGAAGCCATACATTTAGAGGTGGAACATCAAAGAGGAAGTCACTTGCTCTACTACTATTGGGCTTATTATCAAGGTTGGTTGAATAGTGACATATGGTTTCAATTTTTTTCTTTTAAAATTTTTTTAAATTGACAGATGGCAAAATTCATGGATCCTAAATGTATAACTGAAAAAATATATATGGCCTTATAATGTATCTCTTTTAAGCTACAAAGATGTTAAACACAAGTTAAAAAATCCTCAAGTTATTACTTCTAGTGAAAAATTGAAACATTTCACCTCTCCAAATTTTGCTTCTGAAGAAGTAACCATTGTTGTAGGTTGTGTGTGTCTCTGTGTCTTTGTGAATGTTTACACACCCAAATTTTCTTTATGAGTATATTTACATGGAAACAGATTTGTTTTTCGTTTTAAAACAAGACCATGCTAATCGCATTGTTTTATAGCTACTTTCCCCACGAACAACACATCTGGGCACTCTTTTCTAAGCTATTATTTCATATGTAATTTTGTTCAGTTTGAATGGCAGGGACATGACCATTGTCTTCCATTGTGCTGATGTCATTCACCAGTGATTTAGTCACTCAGTCACCTACTGACAGACCTTTGAGCTGTTCAGTCCCCTCCATTACAAACAGTGAAGTGAATTTAGCTCTTAATCTTTTAAATACAAATAGACCAGCATAAAATTCTTTGAGATGATTCTCAAGTACAGGCAAGTGAATCTGAAATTAAAAATCAATGAGACCCTAATACGAACTCATAATGGCTTATAAAAGAGGAACAGTACCAAAATATCTGGGTACAGGGGTCTTTTCTGAGATTGATACTCCAACCAAGGATAATTCATGGATAGAACCTAGAACCCCTGCTCAGATGTAGCCCATGGCAGCTCAGTATCCAAGTGAGTTCCCTAGTAAGGGGAACAAGGGGCTGTCTCTGACATGAACTCAGAGCTCTTTGACCACCTTCCCCTGAGGGGGGAGCAGCTTTGCCAGGCCACAGAGGACAATGCAGCCAGTCCTGATGAGTCCTGATAAACAAGGGTTAGATGGAAGGGGAGGAGGTCCTCCCCTATCAGTGCACTTGGGGAGGGGTTTGGGAGGAGATGAGGGAGGGAGGGTGGGATTTGGAAGGAATGAGGAAGGGGGCTACAGCTGGGATACAAAGTGAATAAATTGTAACAAAAAAAAGAGCATCTATAAAAGAAATGACTCTATATTTCCTGAATTCCTATTACATCTGATGTCAGTGTTAGGCTAATTGTGTTGTACTAATATTATTCTAGAATAATTAAATAGTGTAAGAAAAAGTTGTGTCTCAGTGGGTGGGAAGTGAAGTACTGCCTGAGGGGCATGTTCATTTTAGATAGCAAACATTGCTAACTGAGAGATGAAGACATGAAAAGGAACTCAAAGGTTTGAACTCTGACAGTGTACAGATTTAATTCTTTTACACAAAGCCCAGTCTTTCTTAGTTTGGACTACAAAGATTACAGAAAATGATGTGC
Organism: Meriones unguiculatus; assembly: GCF_030254825.1. Taxonomy (NCBI): domain Eukaryota; kingdom Metazoa; phylum Chordata; class Mammalia; order Rodentia; family Muridae; genus Meriones; species Meriones unguiculatus. Next base: position 174,704,984 of record NC_083349.1, read on the forward strand.
GGTATTTGTTTTAGGTGCTGTGTTTGTAAATGTTTAACTGGTTCTACAGAGAAATAATAGAATAAAACAACATTGCCCTCCTAAAACACCACCAAAACTCTGGGTTGCAGTTTCCCTTAGTCTCAATACTGATCAATGGCTGATTTTGTCATGTTCCATTGGGCACAATTATCTACAAGTGATAGCTTTAGTACAGCTAAATAGATATAGGTAGTATCTTTGAGGGTGAACTTCCCTATTTCTGGGTGTCTTGGATATAGCCTGTTAAGGCAGGCAAGCATTTCTATAGAAGGCATTGCTTGGAACATGAGTAAGCCATACCATGTAAGGCCATTGTATTTGGTGTAATATAATTGTTTTCCTTTTTGTTATCTCTAACCTTTGCCTTTGTGTGGTGGTAACACAGAAAGTAGTGGAGAAAGTCCCAAAGCAGAATAGCAATCTGAGAGATGAGAGGAGGCTCCAAGTTCATATGCCTCTTTCCCATGGAAAGATTTTCTGGTCTAGATTTTTAAAGGGAAGAGCGAGTTTTAAAAAATTATCTGTCAGTTTGTCACAGATATTAATTATATAGAAAGCAAAATTCTATTTTCAAGAACATAGCTAATATGTTGATATATATTTTGAGCACAGCTTTAAACTTAGTGATGACATTGTGTGTAGTAATACCATAGAAAGTGAAAACTACTACATACAAAGACAGTAACTGGTGTTTCTTCTCGCCCAGACTTTCCCGTTTCTTTTCCACATATCTCAGATTGTTCTTGCTCCTAGGAAAATAGGAGAGGGTCACAGAGGCACATTGTTTTGAAGTTAGCAAACTCTTGGACCATGCTGCTTACAAGAAACTGGAAGGTAAAGTATTGAGAAGCAGAAGGAATTAAATATATTTGTCTTTTCAAAAATTATTTATTTATTCACTTTACATCCTGATTGCAGGCCCTTTTCCTCTCCTCCAAGGTCCCCAATATATTTGTCTTTTAACAAGAATTTGTCTTGGAAATAAAAGGAAGTGAACAAAAAACTCAGGGGATAAACCACTGTCTCACTATAGGCTGATGAGGCTTGGTAATAAATCTTGAAGACAGTATGAAAAAAAGTGTTTTTACGATAACAATAAAATAAAAGTTATTGTATTCCACAGTATAAAGCCAGGTTGTCTTTTTAATGATAAGTATAGATTAAAAATTAAGTAAATATTTCAGAAGAGAAGGGGATTTGAGGAGGGAGGGTTAGTAGAGGAAGTATAGGAGCAAAGCACCTTAGGTATATGCATGAAAATGTCAACCATTATTTCAATTACTGTATAATAATACATTAAATCAAGGAAGTGAGTTTCTCTTTGGATAAAGCTATATGTATAAAGAAGTAGTCAGCTCAGTCGATTCTGCTGTGGCTAGTGTGGTCTTCTACCAGACAGAGGCACTGCTACCTCGATGCCTTTAGGGAGTGCCTTTAATATATAAAATAGAAATTTGAGTTATATAAGTGGAGAACATGAGACCTTGGAAACCAAAAGGAAAAGAAAGTCCTTGAATTTTCTATGTGACACAAGGATATACATTTTCTTTCCTTATTGGTTTTTCAAGACAGGGTTTCTCTGTGTGGCCCAGGCTGGCCTGTAATTCACTCTGCAGACCAGGCTGGCCTAGAACTCAGAGATCTGCCTTTCGAGTGTTGGAATTAAAGAGATTAAAGGGATGTGCCACCACCAATTGGCAAAGTAATATTTTTAGCATTATCTCTTTAATTTCAATAAAAACCAAAGCCAAACTCCATCATCTGGTAAGACTAGAAATGAATGAACAGCCTCAGAGACGCAGGTGCAAATGGACGCATATTCACTTTTGAAAGCAGAGTGACAGCTTCTACAAAAACATTCTCCAAAGCTGTTGGAGAACATTAAATTCTGAACTTTGTTAATGTCTCTTGTATAATGTGAGAAAATGACATTTTCACTGTTCTCTACAGTAGTGCTCTAAAAAAATTAATTTATTGTCTTTCTTGTTTTGAGACAGTGTTTCTCTGGGTAGCCCTGGCTTTCCTGGAACTCACTCTGTAGACCAGGCTGGCCTAGAACTCAGAGATCTGCCTGCCTCTGCCTTCCGAGTGCTGGGATTAAAGGTGTGTGCCACCATGGCCAAGTAATTTTGTGGTCTTTAGGGTGATGATTATACATTATTTTTAGATAGGTTTTACTGCTACTCATACTGACATTGAGCCTTTGGGCTCAGGTGATCCTCCTGCCTCAGCCGCTTCAGTAGCTTGGAATTACAGAGTCATGCCATTGAACCCAGATAGTTGTTGTTGCTGGTTTTTGTTTTTGTTTTTGTTTTTTTCCTTTCAAATTTTAAAGTTATCTGCAAATGACTTTGGAGGAATTCTGCTAAAATTTAATCTTTAATTTGGATATATGGGGTCTAGTTTGAGACTTAATTTTATCATGTTTCCAGTTGATGCCAATGATGTTAACCCCACATAAGCTTTCTCAACCAATGATTCCTTATGCCAAGCACAAAGCAGAGAATGTACTGACTTCCAAGGATGGCACAAAACCAGAATCCTATTAGATGTGAAAGCAAGACACCGATTTCTTACATGTAATGTGTGCCTTCAACTTAGGACAGTTTTGGTTAAGGAAGGCTATCTTTGAGAATACTATTTATGAGAAAGAAATGTTCAGTCACTAAAGAGATTAACTTTGCAGAAAAACTCTATTATTAGTTTTAATTCAAAATAGGTTTTTTTTTGTAATATGTAAGTGAAAAAGTTAGAATAACAGTGTTTTATTTTATAAGATATAATTCATGACTTGTGATGCTCAATAAAGTTTAAATTCATGCTAAGTATTGGTAGTCCATTCAGATATTTTAGATGATTATTTCTCAGCATAAAAAGGTTAAAGAAGTTACTTATATAGTACTTGATACACTTCTCAAAAATTGGGGGAGACCAAAATGATTTTTATACACAGAAAACCCAGCCCAATCCCGTCGCCTCGCGAGACTGTACCTTGAACGGGTGCTTGTTATAGTAGCGGTCGTCCAGCTTAGCGCCCCATTCTGCTGGGTCAAAGCTGGTTTCTAAATCACAAAAACAATTTTGTACTTACTTTGTGCTCATTAAAGTGAACCTACAGCAGGAACAAAGCTTCTTGTTTCAAATCATAGGTTCTTTACGGACAGTTGAAAATCTTACTGAAACGTCATAGCCTAGTTCTGTAGACATAAATAATTATGAACTATAAGGACCAGCTTAACTCGGAACAAGCCCTGAGACTCAATTATACAAACACTAAGCACCTCCATAACTTCTGCCTTCATAACACTCGTAATGGGAAAGAGAACAAAGGTCAGTATTTTAAATAAACAGACACTTAAAACATGTATTAGCAAATGCAAAAAATCTATAAAATACATACTAAAGAATCAGGATGTTTGGAAAAGTGAAAAATAAGGGAGAATTTTCAAAAAAGACACATTATTATGTAGACAGTCAATATAGACAACTATTTCCATCCTAAGATAATTTTAACTGTTCATCATGAAAAATTATAAACACCCAAAGTAGAATGTTCTAACAAACCCCATGTCCACATAACCTAGAAATTATAATTATCAACTCTCATTTCATCATTTATCTATACATTTTTTTCTGGCTATTTACAAGCCAGCACCAAGCATCATATTAATTTATCTACAGATACATAAATATGAACCTTTAAAATATCAGCATATGCCATTATATCTAAAATATTAACAATTCCTGCAATCCTATATCTAGCTAGCTATCCAAAATTTCCCCATTGTCTAATTATTTATCTTGATCATATCAGAGCCTCAAAATGGACATACAATGCCTTTTGTTATGTCTTTTTAATAATATTTAGTGGAAAATCCATCACCACTTTATTTTTCTGTGCAATTTATTTGTTGATGAAATTGGGCCAGTTTTCTTTTGGAATTTTCCAGGGCAGATATTTCTGACTGTCTCCACAGGGGATTGTCACAGGGTCATTTGCCCTTGAATTCCCTGTAGACTGGTAGTTAGAGCTGCAGGTTTCATTTGATTTAGGTTTAATTTTTTTTGGCAAGAATACTTGAGTGGTAGTGCTACTTAATCATCTCAAAAGACAAATCATATCCTGTTCTATTTTAAAATATTTTTATGGGCTCCTGATGATTTTTCCTTAACTTATGTAGGGTTACAAAATAGTAATGTTCAAATTAATTGGTACTTCTTTTAGGGTAGAATTGATAAACAGTCAATGATTTGGTTATGCTGAAACAAGGCTCTTACAAGAAAGGAAGGTCAAAGATTTGATTCCTTTACCAGCTTCAAAATAACCAGGTAGTTCCCAGTACCTTCTTATGGTGACCTGACAATGATGAGTTCTGTGTGCCTAGTTCAGTATTATGAGCTCACAAATATTTGGCAACTTGGGTGAATTCAGGTCCACTGATTTTTATTATTTTTCATGATCCTCTATTTGTTCAAAATGTGGTCAGTGGTAGCTTATTCAGGTGTTCAAATGCTCCTTAGGCCTTTGCAAGCAATCCTAGAAATCATTCTGCAAGTCTGGTTCATGGGACATAGTATTCAGAGATGATAACTTAGGGCTAGATGATTTTGAAGTCTCAAAAATGTATGGAGCCAGAAACTACTTTCATTTAAAAATAGTGCGTGGGTACGTGTGTGTGTGTGCATCTCTCTCTCTCTCTCTCTCTCTCTCTCTCTCTCTCTCTCTCTCTGTGTGTGTGTGTGTGTGTGTGCGCACACACACACACAAGGATGCTTTGGCACGTGGTTGGAAGTTAGAGGACAACTTTCAGAAGTCTGTCCCGTCCTTCCACCATGTGGGTCTTGGAAGTTGAACTCCAGGCTTCTGGCTTTTCAGCATTTGCCTTCACTCTCTGAGATACTTTCATTTTAAAAGAGAAAGGATCACTCTGGTATCTTAAAATTCAAGTTCAAGATTACAGAATTTTATTAAACTACATAAAAAGTTTTTACACTCTAAATTTTATTCTCAGTACTAGCATACTTACTTGATTCATTCTTTAATATACAGTTACAAAGTTTCCAGAATAATTCTACATATTAGTCAACTTTCATCACTATCACAAATACCTGAGATAAATCAACTTAAAAGAGGAAATGTATATTGTGGTTCACAGTGTTAGAGGTATTAAAGGCTGATTTGCCTTGTTGTTTGAGCTAGTGCAAGAATAAAAAAAAAAGCAAAAAACAACAAAACAAAACAAAACAAAAAACAAAACAAAACAAAACAAAACACCAACTATGTATATTTTGGTTGTTTTCCCAAATGATATAATGAAAGTCTAGAGGTGGAAATTCTGGACTAAAGGTTAAATAAATATGTAATTTTGTCAGATACCGCAGAAATCTGTCCTTTTCGATTGTATTTTACATCTCTAGTGGATGGGTATGAGGGCTTATTTCTCTCAGCCTTATCTACTAACCATACTGTCAAATTTTTGGCTTTCTGGCAATATGATAGAGCAGTGGTTGTTGGTAGGTCATTGTAATTTCTTCTGTTTTTTTTTTTGTTGTTGTTGTTTTGTTTTGTTTTGTTTTTAACATGTATTTGTGTGTGTGCCTATGGAAATAAAGAAGTCAGAGCCCCTGGAACTCTAGCTACAGGCAGTTGTGAGCTTCCAGGGGTGGGTGCTGCTATCTGAACTTGGGTCCTCTGGAAGAGCAAAAGTGCTCTTAACCCCTAAGCCATCTCCATATCCCCAGCTGGGTATAATTTTGATTAGATTTGTTGTTATTATGGGCCAGCTTGAGTAATTTTCATCTTAAGGGCTACTTGTGTTTACTTCTGTGAATTGTTTGTTGCTATCTCTTGGTATAAATGTGTTAAACATGCCATTTTTACAAGCTCTTTATTAGCTTTATTAACTAAATGGGATGTAAATTATGAGCATTTTTTTTTCTGTTATCTGTTTGTTTTCTTCATGGTGCTTTGTCACATACAAGTTTACTTTTTATGCTGTCGATTTTGTCAGTCTGTTCTATATCAAGCTTGTTGCATTTGAGTTTGAAAAATTGAAGGCACCTTAGCAAGATGTCTTCTTAGGTGATGGATTTTACTTTCTCCTAGCATCTAAAGGATTTCTTTCTTCTTTAGTATTTAAATTTGGAATCAATATATAATTTATTTGGGTGTGTGACATGAAGAACTGATACAATTTTGTTTTCTCATTTTTATCTCAATATCATTTAAGAAGTCCATTTTCTTCTAATGATTTGAGATTGCATTTACATTGTATATTAACAGGTTTTCTGTCACAAAAAAATAAGACTAATATCCAACTGTGAAAAATGGTGGCAAAGGAATTCTTGCAGTGTGGGAGCCTGGACATTGTGGACTTAGAAGTCCATAGCGATTTATTTTGCCTTAATTGGGAAGGCTAAGGCTTTATACTGTATTAGTTTGTAATTCACCTTTAGTTGACATGGGTGGATGTGGGTGTGGTGGTTAAATTGTTTTTCAAATGGCTTTAGCCATTTGTTTATCAGAGAACTAGTATTCTGAAGCTGTTAGTCATCAATTGTTTTTATTACTGTGACCTGGTAACAATGACTCAAATTTTTTAATGATATGTTCCTAAGTTCTAAAATTAAGCAAATAATGACAGATTTTTACTTCATGAATTTGTAAAATTTATGTTCTCAAAAACCACTACTTTTAGTCCAATGATTTACTAGCTTTCCACCCCTAATGCTGAGACTGTGCAGTAAATATTCATCCTGACTGGATATGGGACAGACCAACAGTAGTCAGGAAACTGGTGGAAATTTTGAGTTCTTCAAAGGCAGGATCATAGGGGCAGGGGGTGGAGCGGTTCAGTGTGCATGGGAATTGTTTTGATTCTGGCCTTGTTCTGGGTTTCCTCTCTCTGTAAAATGATTTATGATGGAACGTTTGTTTGCTTGGGGATATTTCTAGTCTTCTTTGCGCAAAGTAATGATGATGAACCTTATATGATTGTTCCATGGAAGAGCAGATTTTTAGCACAAACACGATTATAATCATTCCCTTTTGACTACTGGGCCAGATCCTCATAGTCATGAATCGTTAAGGCTGGGAGTTGGAAAGGAAGTGTAGGAACTTCACACTGGCTTGAAATCAAAGGGTTACTGTTAGCATGAACCTTAGACTCTGCAGGATGGGAGCGGGAGAGTATATAGGATGGACACTACCTTCCCCAGCTGGCAATTCACTTGTCAAAGAAGAGGGTTTCTATGCCTTTGTTGAAGAAGTTTCATATACCCCAGCGAAAACCAATTTATTTAATCTAAGGAGTGCTGAATTATTTTTATAACACTTATAATACTTTCAAATGAGAAGAATCAAAATTTAAAGAAAACTACAAATTATCTTCTCAGGAAGCACAGGCAGTCAGCTAGCGGGGATGCATGAGAACAGGTCCACATCCTTGCACACCATGTACATGAGAAACACAGTGAGAGTGGCCCCGGAAGTGAACTGGCATGTACTGTTTCAAGCACTAAGAACTATATAGGAAGCCACTCGCGTCATAAAGGCTTTCTTCACAATGACCATGACCTTAAGTTATCCTTTTTCTGTGTATGTGTGTATGTTCTCTTGCTCCCATGTGTGTGTGTGTCCCTTGAGGGTGTGCGGACAATGTGTTTGCATGTGTACAGAGGTCACAGGCTGAAGACATGTATATTCCTCAGTCTTAACTTCTACCACAATGAAATGCTTAGTTTCCTTAAAAATTCCTATGTTTTTTAAAAGTGCTTACTCTCTCTTTTCTCTAGAAGGTTCTCAAAATATGCTGCGGCAAAAGCTGGTATATTGTCCGGTTGCTCCCTCAGAATCTCCCGTGTCAGCCCTTCAAGAAGATTTCCAAATCCTTGTGGAATTCGGTAGTGGGTGTTGGAGAAAGGAATCGACATTTCCTTGGAAAGAATTGCCTACGGTACCTAAAGATTCAGTAAAAAGTGTCTAATTTAAATTATATAATCACAACTACCTCACAACTCAAATTAATTCTCAAACACACATATTTTCGACTTTAAAAAGAAAAAAAAATTCACACAGCCCATGCCTGGTGATCTTAGTACATCTTAATGAAATCCCTGCAAACCACATTGTGGAAGGAGGGAACTGATTCCCCAAACTGTTCTGACTTCCGTGGGCAGGCTGTATCACTGAGACTGTACCCATACACACACACACACACACACACACACACGTCAAATAAATGAAAACCGAATTCACCCCACCAAGTCTACTCATTTCTTTTAGAATTTTGAATTCTATCACAAACCATAGGGTTTTGTTCCCCCCCCTTTCTTTTTCTCTTTTCATAAGGGTCTCTTTACATAGCTCTGGCTCTCCTGGAACTATGAAGACCAGGCTGGCCTCTAACTCAGAGATCCACCTGCCTCTGCCTCCAAGTGCTGGGGTTAAGGACAAGAAACGCCACTCCCGGTGAATTATGGTATTATATATGCAGATCCATTATGTATATGGTATTATATTTGGACAAATTAATATTTTAAAGTTAGAGAACCAGGGTTTTCACTAGATAATAAGTACTTTGCCTTTTTGTCCTTAAACTGTGAGGGTGTTTTTGCTAGCCCACAATATTTAAGAGACAGTGATTGCTGAGAAGCTAGTGTAATCCCCTTTACATTGCTGAGAAGAAACTGTTTAAAGTCTACTATAAAAAAAAAAAATACTGGTCAGAGGGTTGAGGTGGTGTACGCCTTTAATTCCAGCACTTGGGAGGCAGAGGCAGATGGATCTCTGTGAGTGCAAAGTCAGCCTGGTCTATAGGGCGAGCTCCAGGACAGCCAAGGGTGACAGTGAAACCTTGTCTTGAAAAAAACCTAAAAGCAAATAAAAGGCAAGCAAACAAACACAGTACTAGTTCTAGAAATTATTATCATTTGTTGAATAAAGTTTCACTTTTTTTTTTCCATTCCCCACTTTCGAAGCACGGCCTATAATGTCTTCAAGCGCCTCTGTATTCTTGGATGGGATTGAGCAGGGGAGGTCGTGGTTTTGGAAGCCGGCTTTTGAATTTTGGGGAGTCTTATTCATGGGTTTGTCGGGCCTTCTATTTTGTAATCCAAAGGCTGACCTAAAGGTGGCTGACAAAGCGCGGATTGGGTCACCTCGTAAAGGCTACTTCGGGTTTGGGCTTGTCACCCCGAGATACAAAGGCGGCTCTGGGAGGGGTCTAGCCTGGAGGACTCGAGGTTAACGAGGCCTAGCCTAGGGAGAGTCTTCCCTTCCTCTCTTTTAGGCGGAAACAGGACATTAGATATCGAATCCTGAGGGCTGTAAAAGGCCCTGAGCTGGGCGAGGGAGCGGGCGGTCGAGGGGCAAGGCAGGTCAAACCAGGGGCCGGGACGTCCACGACCTAACGTTCCAGATTCTCCGAGAAAGGGTTCCCAGGCTCCCCAGAAAAGGCGAAGCCTCCGCGCTGAGAGGGACTTGGGAGAAACTGCCTCACCTCTTCTTTCTCTTCAAGCTGATGGATCCAGTTGTTATATCTCGTTGCTGGGTAACCGTTTTTTTTTTAAACTACGGCAGCCGGGAAGGACAAGGGGAAGGCCTTGAGCGGAAAGTTTCGCGAACCAAAGGCTCGAGGGTGGGGCCGGCTCTGTAGACCCTCCCACTCCCCGCCCACCACGCACAGACCACGCCCCGCGCCTATTGGCTCTTCCTGACTGCACCGAGTTGACCAGGACATCTGCAAGCATGGTTGCCTTGGGGCTGTGTGGGCTTGTGCTGCTCATAATCGTGCGAGCCAGCCGAAGTGCAGGTGAGGTGTCACGGCCCTGCCGGATCCTTGCCTTTAAGATCCTTTTCAGGATCTTGGCCTGCGTCCGCCCTAAAGGTTTGAGTCAGAACCGATCTTTTCCTACCTAGGCCTGGTGTGAAGGTATTGCTGCACCCTCATCCCCGCTGCTGCCTTTATCGACCGAGGTTCTTCGCTTGCAGCAAAGGAGCCAGAGGGAGACTTCAGTTGGGGGAGGATCCAATGTGCCCAGACTGAAGCCTTTGGGGGAACTCAGAGAGAAGGGGGCGAAGCTAGTTAGATAATATTTGGAAACAGGTGACTGAGTCATCCAAAATACTTCAGCACCTGCCCCCTCAGTGGTGCCCTTGGGGAGGGCTTCTATGAGGATAGGGTGCCCTGAGGGAATTGAATTTTACTAGTTTAAGTGGTTATTAGGGCTAAGAAATGCAGCCCCCTCACTAGCTCAGAATAATTTAAGGTTCAGTTCTGATTTCTGATGCAGCTTAGAGATGTTAGTGGAGGGTAGAAACTCATCACACTGGGGAGGGGCCTGACTCACACTGACCACTGTGCAGAGCTTGTCATCTGACTACCCTGGGCTGGACATTGTCCCTCAGCATGGAGGTACCGAAAGATAGGAATCTATCCATTCAAAGTCAAGTGTTAATCCTGCAACCACCCACACCTTTCCTTCTTTGGATCACTGAAAGAGTGGACCCTAAAGACTGTCAAGAAATGCAGTTTGAGTAGTTGGGAATGTAACTCAGTGGTAGAGCTCTTGGCTAGAGTGCTAGGAAGTGGGCTTCCTTCGCCACAGCAAATAAAAGAAATGAAAGTCGAAGTGAGAGGAAGTGGATATGATTGTATTCTTTTCAAGCAGCAGACAGGCAGCTGCCCATTAGTGGGTTTTCAGTTTCAAAGCTAGTACACTGTCTTTCCCCTTCTCTCAACCCTCTCACGATCTTTGGAATCTGTCATAGGAGGTGGGGAGAAGGTAAAGACAGAAGAGTCACTGTTTTCGTAGCGTTTCTCTTAAGGGCTGTCAAATTGAATACCACTGTTTTATTTCTTTTGGGTCCTATTGTGACCTTGAAGAGCACTTGACAGTATTCATTCATCCAGGCTCCAGATTTATCTCCCTTAGTTCTTCCTTGCATGTCCTCATGCCTCTTTCCTTTAGCACTGTCCTTTTGCTCATCTTTGTAATGTAATAATAAGTTACTTTTGATAGTGGAAGAACCTATAAACTCACCACCTAGTCTGAGAACTGTAACACTGTGACTTTTATTGAGACTGCCAGGGAAGTCCTTAGTACATCTGCGGGGTTCCCATTAGAGGGAACCACTATCCCCACTGTTTTTGTTAATCTACTTATAACGATGGCTTCTCCCCGACAGCACTTGTTCTTGCTTTCCACTTCAATTCCCAAATGAAGGGAAAAATCCAACATTTTAAAAAAATTCATGTTTGGATATGCCTCGGGTTTGAGATAGGTTTTTCTTTTTTGTTCGGTATTGCTCAGTTCCTCCATATGTTTTGCTGTGTATTCTTCTCACAGTGTGAACTTTTTAAGTGTAGGGTATATAATTTTTCTTTGCATTATCATCACAATCTAAATGGAACAAAAAGAAAATTAAAATACTATTGGAGTTAGATGACACGGATTCTAATTCTGTCATAAACTACCTTCTGAGGCCAGTCAAAGACATTGCTGTCTCTAGTATCTTAAGGACTTCATCCCATGAGGAAGCTCCTAGTATATTGTAAGATCCTGGCAGCAAGAACTTTTATCTACTATTGGTATTATTTTTTTCTTCCACTGTTAGAGTCTCAATGTGTAAAACACTGCCTGGTACACAGTAGGTATAAATAAAGAGATACTTCTTGAACTCATGGATGTTCTAATTATTCTTTAAAAATTGCTTAGTGTATTTGTGTCCTAGTCCCTTGATGGTTAATGTAGTTAGGTTATATCTCTTGATCAGTAAGTAAAATAATTATACTTTTATTATAAAGATATTGCTACCTGTAAAATTCTTTTGCTCATCATAAATCTATTCACAGAGAGGTTCTATAAATGTGTGTTGGCAAACACAGACTGGCTTGAAAAGGCATTTCCCAGCCCATGGACTCCAATATGGAAGCAACATTTTCTTCACTCCATTCCTTTAACTCCAGTCCTTTCTCTACTTAGCTTTTATTTATGCATTTGCTTTTTGGCTTTTGTTCTGCATCTACCCAAGACAGGGCCCTCCCACACATATGCCTCCCGGTTTCCTCAGCAGGCTGCCAACCTGCTTATGCAATTCTGGGATGTTGTGGTCCCAGAGTATTTTGCTCATGGTACAGGCATCTTGAGCTTGTTAAGCCTTCTGGATGATATCTGACTGTCATGTAGGCTTCCTAATCAAACTAGAGTGAGAAAGAGAGCTGAGGATTCTTAGGATTAGTCTGTTACTGAAAGAGGAGTATTAACAGGCCACCAAGCTTGTGAGGGGACCTCTGTTAGCTCTGCTGCCCTGTTAAGTACAGCCTAAGGGAGCTTCCAGGGAGGAAAATATCAGCCTTATTAATTCTAATTCTCTTCCCTGCCTATCACTTTTATTAAAACACACACACACACACACACACACACACACACCCACACACACAATCTACCCCAAACCAAAACCCCCTGAAGTTTATAAATTATTTTCTTTGTATGATTTAAAAAAAAAAATCTCCCCTGTTGAGACAAATTGGGATGTAAGTTTTATTATTTTTTTTTCTGGTTAAATTTCTGTGAGCTCACTAGGATCATTTGGATAAATGCTTGTTATTTAAAAAGTACTCAGATATAGGCTATGAGTTAAAAATAGACATGATCTCGTTAAAGTAAATTCTTATTCAGTCTTGTTAGTGACTCTTAGCCCAGAATCCAGTATGCAAGTATGCCTCCTCTTTTCTTTGCTGTGAAATGGTGACAAGACCTTCTCTCAGAGATTTTAACCTTCTGTCTCTCCATGATCTTATTTTTGTCTCCTGATTTATCTGAGCTTACCTGGAAAGAAAGGCTTGTCACAGTCACAAGTGTGGTATACTGGGCCATCAAAACCCAAAACCGAAAAACCAAACAACAACAAAATAAACAATAGCAGCAACCCACAAGAGAAAAGATTTGCAGGGATTTGGCATTGCTAGGATGGAAAGGAGATAAAGATGGGCACACCATTAGAGGAGACAGGTGATGCTCTTCTGTTTCCTCCTAGCTACTAGGTGTGGGCACAGTGATGGAGAGGTAGGGAAGGAAGTGGTTTATTTTTCTTATAATCACCATCTGTGAGGTGCACAGAAGGTTCATTTTAGAGATTTGAGGGAGGAATGTTATGTTCTAGAGCCAAGTTTTAGAGCAAAGGTCGGGTGTTGACAAAGAACTATGAAAGGGAGAGAAAGAGAATATGTATTTTAGTTGTTGCCCTGAGTTCTAAGTTTTCCTTAATGGTCATGTTCTGCTGTGATACAAATTGTTGGAAACTGTTCTTAATACGTTGCTTATTTAATTTGGAGCAATAAGACCTAGTTTTGGAAGGTTAAAAGGCTTGAGTAGATTCATTCTTTTGTATAGGGACTGTATATTACTTTCTGTTTTACTAGATCCACTTGATGCTGAATCTCCCTGATGATGTTCTCTTAAGTGTTCGCTAACTTTTTTAGGTATTGGTTTTCGCTTTGCTTCGTACATTGATAATTACATGGTGCTGCAGAAGGAGCCTGCAGGGGCGGTGATCTGGGGCTTTGGTACACCTGGGGCCACAGTGATAGTGACCTTGTGCCGAGGTCAGGAAACCATCATGAAGAAAGTGACCAGTGTGAAAGGTAAGGCAGCCCATTCTCTGTGCAGTTATTGTCTTCTTCTGCCACCTGCTGGATTGTCTGAAAATGAATGCTTATGGCTCCAGCTCAAGCTGTCAGTCCATCCATCCATCCATCCATCCATCCATCCATCCATCCTTAAGGGTTATTTGAGTAATTACTATGTGGAGAGGCACTGAAGATACCACAAGTGGTAACAAGGCTCAAAGTCCCTTTGGCCAAGGAGCTCATTGAACAGAACAAATTATGTAGTAAGTAGTAGTTGTGTGAACACATAAAGTGTCTGTGGAGTTCCAAGAGATACAGAAGAGAAACATCTACCTCAGTCTGGTAGCTATGGGAAAGTTGCCACAGAAGATGGTAGATGGGCTGAACCATACATGCAAGAGAGGCAGACAGTCTGGAGGCTAGGGGGATGGCTCTCTTGTATGTACAGTCCTCTTGCAGAGGACTTGGGTTCAGTTTCCACCACTCACATTGAGCGACTCATAACTCCTTGTAACTCCAGCTCCAGGGGATCTGATGCCCTCTTCTGGTTACTCTGGGCACCTGCATGTACACAGTGTATGCACGCGCGCGCGCACACACACACACACACACACACACACACACACATTTTGAAAAAGTCTTACCATTTTAAAAAAGAGAATCAGTTTAGAGATCTTGCAAAAAACTTTGACATTTTAGTTTACTGTCTGGATTCTGATTCTGACTTTCATTTTTGGGTATGTAATTTGGACATACTATTAAATTATTAAATTGTTTTCTATTTATAAATTGGAGGTGGTACTGATTCTTAATGGAGTATTATGAGGAGTAAATGAGTAAATGCATATGAAGTAGTTGGAACAGTATTTGGCACATTAACTGGAGTGGTTATTATTGTTACTACTACTGCTACAATTATTTATTTTATTCGGTTATTAAGATATTTATTGCGTACCTACTATGTGCCAGATAGGTACTGGTGATAACGTGATGAATGAAACAGATGTAGCCTCTCCTTTACTGAAGCCTGAAGGTTAAGGGAGGAGGCAGGAAAATGAAGAACCCTTATAGTTACGTGAAATATGTACCACAATAAGGAAGGGCAGTGTGTGAGCTTAGCAAGGTAATGGTTTTTACACTGGTCTTGAAAGAGGAGGCACAAATAAAGTAGAGGGAACATCCTGGATACAGAGACGGGTATAAGTACGTGTGTAGCACTGGAGAACTGCCATGGAGATAGGTTGGTTTGCCACAGTAGGCTGAGTGACTGGTGGTGGACCAGAGGAGATGGGACAGTATGGAGGCTTGTTTATCTCTGCTAAAGCATTCAAAAGCTGGATCTGTAGATTTTAAGCAATAAAAGTGTATGAGCAGATCGATAGGACTTGGCAATCATCAGATAGGGTAGGTGGAGCTGTGAGTAGGCGCCTCTGATACGCAGACACACACGATAAAGGCTTGACCTGAGAGTACGGCTGTGAGGATGAAGGTTCAGAGTGAGAATAAAGGGGTCTTTCTTCAGAAGAGATAAAGATGGATATGAGTGGGTGCTGGGAACCAAACTCCGGTCTTCTACGAGAGCAGTGTGCCCTCTTAACGGTTGAGCCATTGCTCCAGCCCCTGTTGTCATTTGTGAGATATACTGAAAGTGAAGAACTCTGAAACTACCTGTGTTTTCTGCCTAGTCTCTAATGCCTTTTTCCCCCCCATGAGGATTATATTGAACTTCTGGTCCTTCTACCTCTATTTCCTAAAGGGTGGGATCATAGGCCTTTAGGGAACTACCACGCCTAATTTGTGCTGTGCTGGGGACTGAGCCAGGGGCTTTGTGCATGATAGGCAAGTGCCCTATCAACTGAGCTATATCCCTAGTCTGCTTTTTGAAAGCATGTGCAATAATGAGTTCAATTATTGACATTTTATACATATGTATCATTGTATTTTGCTCATATTCACTGCCCTACCATCCTCCACTCCCTGCTTCTTACTGCTTGTCCCCTTTCGCCTTACAGTCCATTCTGATCTCATATCTCACATAAACATATATAGATTTAATGTATTATGTTTCATATATATTTATTTAAATCTAGATTATTTGTTATAGGAAATGTGATATTTGTCCTTCACTAGCTGTCTTATTTTGCTTAATATGCTTTTCAACTTTATTCATTTTCTTACAAATGATGTAATTTCCTTTGTTATGTCTGAAAGAAAATCCATTGTTTGTGTTACATAACATATTTTTCACATTTTCTTCTTCATTTATTGATGGGCATCTAGGCTGATTTGTTATCTTGGCTGTTGTGAACAGTGCCTCAGTAAACATAGATGTATAAGTATCTCTAGGATATGCTGATATATCTTTTCTGTTTTTGTTTTTGGTTTTGAGACATGGTTTCCCTGTGTAGCTCCGGCTGCTCTGACTGAATGCTTTTGTAGATCAGGCTGGCATCATATTAATTTTCTTAGATGTTTAGTCAGTTTATATTCCCATTGATAGTAAATAAGGTTTTCCTTCCCCATATCTTTACCAGCATTTGTTATTTGTTTCCTTAATTGTAGCCAATCTGACAGATGCCATAGATTTTCTTCCTTCTCCCCTATATAATATAATCAAGTCTCAAGAGGGACATTTCACCTCACCTCTGCTGTAGAAGTATTGGTTGAAAGCAAGTCACAGATTCTGATGTTCTGAAGGGCTGAGGATAATACAAGGCTGTAACTTTAGAACCCACCCTAAGGTGTGTCTGACATAACATGCTGTGGTTTATATTATTTTCATAAGCAGTTTTACTGACATAAAGTGTTCATGTTTTATTTTGTTCTTATTTGGACATGGTAGAGTTGAATTTTAAGCCCTGGAATAAATGTAGGTTGTAAGGGATGATTTAGGCACCTTCAAGCCACATTTAAAAGCCACAGGATCATGTCACAGGTGATGAAGAGTCAGGGTTCTAGATGGAGAAGTGAAGAAAGCTGTTTTTTGTAGCCCCAAGTTTTCCTTTTAGGAAGATAAAGGCCATGGATACTCCCTCTCCTTCTTGGTATTGGTCACAATAACCTGAAAAATAATTAACATTTGATGTGATTAATAAGAAAAACAAAAAAATACTTTATGACTGACTAATCATGGCTCTACACAAATTATTTTTATTTTGTCCTTGTGACTGTGGTTTCCATCTTGAGGCTGGAGTTAACAGGAGAAGATGGAGAGAAAAGATGGAGAGATAGACAGTTTTTTTCATATGTCTTTGATTTTAATATGTGGATCAGCAGTCAGGGGCAAGCCTGTTACATGTGAAAACATAAAGCTCTAGTCAATTTACATGGCTTTCTTATTAGTGTAGCCCAGGGTTGGAGTTTATTTTTGTTTTTGCTTGATGGAGTGTTTGGCAAAATGTATACAGGCTAAGTAGCTATCTAATGACAAGAGGAGATTAATCTTCCTAGATGGTAGAAGAAAGAATGTAAGAAAGCAGAGGTTTAGCCAGGTGTGGTGGTGCATACCTGTAATCCTCGCACTCTGGGAAGCAGAGGCAGGCAGATCTCTGTGAGTTTGAGGCCAGCCTGGTCAACACTACATGAAGAAACCCTGCCTTGGAAAACAGAGAGAGAGGAGGGAGAGCAGAGGTAGAATTTTGTATGCAGTGACACTGAAAACTTAGAGAAACATAGACCAGGACTGACAAAAGAGGTAACAGGTAGCAAAATGACTATTGTTCATAAGGCAGGACCAGAACAACTGTGGCTGAGAAGGCCAAGAACTAGCAGAAAGCCCATTAGATGTTGGATAAATTCAGTGAGGGTGACCGTTATGGATGGGGGCTCAGATTTACTATTGGGACTCATCCAGACTTGATGGGTTAGCATACTTTCAAAAAGCTCGTAAGTGCCCTATGGCATGCTCCCTATCAACCAGCCTGTTTTAGACCAACAGTACAGGACTAGTCAACTCTCCACCCTTGCCCTTGCTCTGAGACATCTCAGGTGCTGCACTCTTTCCTACAGAGAGTATATACACAGGAGCAGAGCCTACAGTTTGAGTCTGTGTGCCCATCAGTAAATTCTCTGCAGTGCATTAAGCTTCCCCTGCTTTATGGCATTGTGTCAGGGCTTACTTTTCTTTTCTTAAATGGGAGAGGAAACATGCTAGAAATAAAAAGATCTTAGGCTAGTTATCCAAAAAGGAGGCTTTTTGAGAAGTTGAAGGCAAATTTTCTCTGGTATGAAAGATGTTGAAATCAAGGCTCATTCTCCAGGTCCAGTTTTCCTCAGGTTCTAGGCCCTACCAGAAGCGCATTCATTTTCTGGCTGTAGTGAGATGGTGGTGCTGTTTTTTCCAATTTCTCTTCCTGACTTTTTTGTCTTAGGGTTTTGTTGCTGTGAAGAGACAGCATGAACACAGCAGCTCTTATAAAGAAAAACATTTAACCGAGGCAGGCTTACAGATTCAGAGATTCAGTCCATTGCCATCATGGCAGGAAGCATGGTGGCATGCAGGCAGACATGGTGCTGGAGAAGGAGCTGGGAGTTCTTTATCTGGATCGCATGGCAGAAGGAAGAGACGCTGGGCCTGGTTGAGCATTTGAAACTCCCAAATCTCACCCCCCCCATCCCCAGAGACACAATTCCTCCAACAAGGCCATGTATACCCCACACCTTTAGTGCTTCTCTGTAAGCATTGAAATATATTAGTGTATGGGGCCAGTCTTATCCAAGCCACCATAGACATTAACACTTGTTGGAAGTGTGGGAAGAGGAGTTTTTGTTACCAGCCATGTGTGTTGAAAAAGCTAAGGGAAAATACCTAATTAATAGCTCTGAACTCGTTGGACGGTAGCAGAAGGCTAAGCGATAGTCCTGTGTTAGGTTTTCAGGCAGTCGACCTCATCAGCAGACGTGAGCAGGGCAGAGCTTCCGTGAGGTGTGTCAGTGCAGGAAGCCTGGAAAGACCTTGGCAAGCCTGTATTAGGACAGATTGGAACGTCTGCCTGTTCAGAAGTGTGAGCCATACGGAGCATATCACACCTGTGCCACACAATCTGCACTAGCTGCCCACTGTTTCCAAAACAGTGATTTTTCTGCTTTAGGTTGAATGAGGCATTTTATAGCCGATGCCTGGCTATTGGTCAGAGAAATACAATAGTGAGCACATGGTCCTGGGCCTAGCTGACCTCCTGGAGGCAGAGCAGCAAGCTCAGCTGGTCCTGCTCTTCAGAGGAACCAAACACTTAGACATTTCCTCGAGGACTCCAAGCAGCCTTTAAGGCTTCAGTTTTTACTAATTTCCCAGTGTGCATCTAGACATTTCCTGCCCCTTGCCAGCTAGAAAGGACCTTCGACCGTATCTAGCATAGAGTAGGCACGTGGATGGTATTCTGTAATTATTTCTTCTCATAGGTTAGGGCAATAACTTTACAGTGCTCTGTTTCCTGGACTCCCCCATTCTTTCCATTGGATATAGATTAATCTTATGGCAACTGATAAGTCAGTCCACGTTTGACCTTTTTATGTTAAAATATTGTTTTCTCTGCCTTTTCTATGTGCCTACTTCACTGCTCTACCTTTTTTTTAATATTTTCTGGTTCCCTTTTTACATAATTTTGCCATTTGGAAGACATTTTCCTTAAATCTCTGAGTCTGATATTGACAGCAGTGATCCGGTGACTGGGAAGAAGGGCAGTGGGGGCTGTGGTTTCCAGGAAGCAACCTACGGATTTCTAAAATAGGGTCATTTCCTTAGTGTAGTACCCAAACCTCAAAGCCTTGTATGTCGCTCTGAAATAACCGATTGGGCAAGTTGAAATCTCTCTTAACTTCCACAGAGATTAATTCATATGCTCCCCACTGCTGTTGATGTGTTGATTTCTCCACGCAGTGCCACCGGGTGGTGTTAATGCCTGTTGGCAACGCAGGAGGAGGTGGTGATGGATGGCAAGGGAGATCCTGCCTGTGTAGTGAAGGGAAGATTCAGATTAGAAACGATCTTCTTGGCCTGTGCTCTCATTTGATTGGGTAATTGCAAGTTAGTTTGGGGTGCTGTGTAAATCAGAAGGATTGGATTATGGTAATATTGACAGTTGGATAGTGTAATGAGAATTCCTTCTTTCTTTCTTTGTTTTAACTAACCGCTTTTGAATTTTAATCTATGTGTATATTTGTCTCTCCTCATTTAGGATGATACCTGGGTAACTAACTTTTCTTGTAAATGCCTCAGTTAAAAATAAGAGAGGATTGGTACAGATTAAGCATAACAAGGCTGCTGCTTTCAACAGCTCTGTCCTCCTTGCCTGGAATTTGGCCAGTCTTTATAGCGTTGAATACACTTTGTCACAGAGCTTGAGCTTAGCCACAGATGAAGTGTGCTTGGTGTTTAGCTTCGTGGTTGGTTGATTAATCCCTTGGAATCTGTTGTTGTTTCAGAGTCCTCCAACACCTGGATGGTGGTCCTGGATCCTATGAAGCCCGGGGGACCTTTTGAAGTGATGGCACAACAGACTTTGGGGATAATGACTTTTACCCTGAGAGTTCATGATGTCTTATTTGGAGATGTCTGGCTCTGCAGTGGGCAGAGTAACATGCAGATGACCGTTTTACAGGTAATGGAGAGTCTCAGCTGATAATTAATGTTGGTAACGGAGGAAGAGGAAAAAGAAATGGAGAAGGAAAAAAGAGTGCCAAGGGAAAGGAAGGCATTTTTTGTTTACTAACTACTTATCAAGTGCAAGATATAGTCTTTCATATTAAATAATTTGCTTTACAACCTAAAGAAGTAAGCTATTGATTTAATTGGTAGTTATTGACTGGCAATAATTGTGTTTTTACTTAGTTTTCTCCCTGAAGCGGTTACAGGTTACTGCTGTTCCTAGCTCCATCCTCCAAACTGAATTTTTGTTTTAGCTGATTTATCTTTTTTTTTTTTGCTTTTCTGACTATCCATTTCTCTGTTTTTGAGAAATATTTTAGTTTGAGGTTTAGGGATCTGTACAACTAAGGCATGCTTTCTTTTCAATTCTCTCTTTGATAAAAGTATAAACTAGATGGGGGAGGGGATGGCTCAGCATTTAAGAGCACTGGCTGTTCTTCCAGAGGACCCAGCTCAGTTCCTAGCATCCACGTGGCAGCTTATGCCTGTCTCCAGCTCCGGGAGATCCAAAAACAAACATTCAGGCAAAACACCAACGCACAGAAAACAAAAATAAATTATTTATGAAAGCATAAACTGAATGCTTTTATATGCTTTATGGCTTTTTGTTTTGTTTCTATAGATTTTATTCTTTCTTAGTTTCATCATTCCTTTTAAGAAAAACCTACTATTAAACAATGCTAATAAAAAGATTGACATATATTTCATTTTATCCATGTTTTCTAATTAAAAAGTCCAAATTTTGTATACAAATCTTTCTAATTTTTGAACCCTTACTTCCTGCCTTAATACATGGAAGTATTTGAATTGAAATGCCTGTTAAGCTGAACTTGGCCTAGACCATGTTGGCAAGTTTGAGTGGACACAGTTGTGAGGTTTTATCCTGATAGGATGCATGGTTTTGTGCAGAAGTGGAATTGCTGTTAACTCATTAGAGAAAGCACTGCTTTCCTTCATGTTTTAATTGTGCTTCTGTGTTTTCACAGAAAGGCATGGACCAGATCTGTTTGTATCTATATAGTAACTTTCTCAATAGCAGACTATGCCAAGGGATCCCATCCCATTTTCTGTCAAGCTAAGTCAGATCTTGATTGCTAAGCGTAAACACATTCTTTCTGCCTGGAATTTTCTCTTGAGCATCTTCTGAATTAAGTCAGGGCTGAGAGCTCTGAGATGGAGGGGGACAGAAAAGAGGTTCCATCTGAAATATATGTGTTAGTTCTCCTCTCTCTCTCTTTCTCTCCTTCTCTCAACGAAGCACTTAGTTTGCAAGGCAGCATTTTAGGTGCTGATAGTACCAAAAGCCACATTTTCAGTCTTTTAACAGTTTGCAGAACCTTATTTTTTTGATAGGAAGAATGCACCCCTCCCCCTTATGCTTTTGCTCCTTTCCCTGTACAGATTCCCAGCACACATAAGCACACGCAGTGGCTGTCTCTTTTTCCTTTCCTTCCTCCATGTGCCTTTTTGAGGAGGTAAGATTCTCACTATAACCTACCCCTCTTCACATTCAAAGAAGGAAATGGCAGATTGTATGCCCATCTTGTTGTTAGGGTAAAGTGGAATTTTAAAGCAGTGTGTTATTTATAACACCAAGTGAGATGTTTATAAATGGAGAAAAGTCTAAATGTTCATCTGCCACCTCAGGGTAGGTCTCAAGACTCAGTTATTTCTAGTGAGGCTCAGGAAAAGATGGCCAATATCAGACAAGAAGTCCAAGTGTTCCCAATCACTCGGCACTGCGTTCTTTCTTATTTTACATATGGAGAAATTAATATCCAGAAGAGAGGGATGGGTACCACCCCAGCAGCAGGCCCTTAGAAGTGTGGTGGGTGGCTTATTTACAGTTATTATCTCAGCCTTAGAACTATTTAGTAGAAGGTGAGACAAGGTGCAAAATCTCCAGATTCTTCTGTTAATTACTAAGTTACTAGATGTCTGACCATCACGTGTAAGTGTGGGCATGCACCCATGTTTACATTTGCACACGTTTATGTGCCTGCACGGGTGGGTGTGTGTGTGCGCGCGCGCACACACACACACACACACACACACACGTCTTGTTCCCCCTTGCAGACCCCATGCTAAGATCCTCTGAGGGAAATAGATTCTTGACGTGTCTTCATTAATTCAAAACTGTGGTATAAAGGTTACAAAATGAACACTGGTGAGCAGCTGCCTTGATGGAGAATGGTCTGGTCCCTTGGGAGACAGCGGTGCTCTCCCTCAGCCCAGGCAGCGCTAATGACTTCAAATACCTTGGTATTCATTTACATCCTCATTTAAATACTTGGTAGGGAAATAATTACACTGAGGTGTTTGATGAGATGAAATCTGATCTCAGCAGATGGAGTAAGGCTTCCCTTTCATCAGCAGGGAAACCAAGTGTCATTTAAATGAAAATCTTCCTGGAATCTCTTTATTCCTAAATTTGCTGCCACTATCCCGGAGGAAATGCTTCCATCAAAAAGGCAGTGGCACTGGGAAAGGGAACCAATTTCAGACATAATTGTCATCAGGTACAGCAGGAATTTTCCCCACCCCCATTTTTGTCAACACCCGGTCCTCCAGTTCTGGCAAAAGTGAGAAAAGATGGAAGCCTTCCAGCTAATGTTTTGGATCTCGTTCCACGTGCTGGTAACAATACAGGAGGATGCCAGGCACCCTGACTCCACTGTCCTGGCAGTCCTCAGGCAGACTTAGGGTTGGGGCTGAAAGGCAAGTAGCATGTTCTTCCATCCTTCCTCTCCAAGCTGGTGTCTCATTTTTATGAGCTGCTTGCATTCCCAGGCAGTGCGGAAGCTAGTGTGGGTGGAGAGGATGAAAGCAGCTTCATCCACGGTTACCATGGAAGCAACACACGATGCTTCGTGCTCAGTGCAGAGCTGAATTTCAAAGGAGGTGACTTTACAGGTACTTACTGATGAAAAATAATTTCCCTGCCAGAGTACACTGTGAGCACGTCAGCTTGCTTCTCTTTACCATCCATTTCCCATTAAACCTGCCAGGAAAGATCCTGAAGACAGATCAGGATTTCCAGTGGAATTTTCCTGAAACCACATGTGATCTCTGTCCAGAGTATGTGGACCTTGACTGGCTAGAGTTGCTGCCACCCAGAAGGTGCATCAGGCTATTGCTCCCACAGTGACCCTTAAGAGCGATTTCATTTGTATCTGCTTATGCTGTTGGCTATAGCCAGCACAGTGGTCAAGTCAAAGGCGATGCCAGGGGCAGCATATTTCAATGAAATGCTGTGGGGGACATGGCTGCTTTATCCATTCTTCTCTTCCCTTTTTCTGTGGGTTGGAAGGCCAGCTGTATTCTCTGAGGTGGGTGGGAGGGAAAGCAACGTGGCTGCATTCTCTGTGGCTGGAGGCCAATGGAAAGTACCCTGGCCTCCTGTGCCTTGCTGGGTGGCAGCCGGACTCAGCTGGAGAGCCTGTTTCCTGAGGCAAATGGTAACTGGGCTTCTTGATGATCCTGTTGGTCCTTTGTGTAGAGAAGCTGGACTGATTTGGGGATAGAGAGGACTTAAGAGAAAACGTGTCCAAATATAAAGGCAAATCAAGATACTGCCCATCTATTCCTTTTTAAAACAAAGAAAACCACAACACAACAACTCAGCAATGATAACCCAATCAGTAACCCAACAGCAATGCAAGAAACCAAGAGGAAAGGAAATAGTGGCGCTCCTAAGCTCATAGTGGAATGAGGCTTAACAGGCCTCAAGAGTAAGTCACACAGCCTGCTGCACACATTTTGCCCAGAATAACCCCAGACCACGGTGTCATGAGGCATGTGAAGTGCTTTGGGGAAATGTGCTGTCTGGACAGACACGTTTCTTTCTTTAGTTTCTTGGGACTGTCGGGAACCTTCTTCTGAGCACCACTTTTCAGATTACCTCAGTTGCCAACCTTTTCCTTGATGACTGACTGAGGTGAGAACAGCTAGTTGCTGTGCCTCTCAGGTGTGTCTCTTTGTAACCCCTTGGATGGTATGTAGACTACGTAAGTCATGGTCTTTTTATGGTGCCTCCGCCGACGCGCCCTAAGCACCGTTGTTAAAAGAAGTTGATTTTTAATGCTTTCTGTTCTCAGGTACCAGTCAGGAGAGGAACAAGCCTTTTCATTTTGGATTAAAGTCATTTATAGGCTGGGAGGTAGAGCTTAGTGGTTAAAGGTTTACCTAGCACGTAGTAGGCCCTAGGTCCAGTCCCCAGAACCATGGGGGAAAAAGATGATAATGTAGTTCATAGGTTCTTTAGCCTCATCCCTATACAGTTCTTCTTGTCTAGTATAGGCCTGCTGTGGCAGATCATAGGTTTCATAGTTTATGAACTGTATTCTAGAACGTGATTCATCTCATTGCCTCTGTTGGACAGAAACACCTGGATGCCGGTGTTTCAGGTTAGCTCATGACTGATTTCGCTTATTCTCAGCATGTCCAAGTGTCAGAAGTAACTCAGTGGATTGGAAGATGTGTTTGCTAAGGGGCTGCAAGCCAGTTTACCAACAATCAAGTTAATTGACCCTCTGATTTTTCCTCCAGGTCTTTAACGCCTCGAAGGAGTTGGCTGACACCTCTGCCTACCAGTCTGTGCGCATCTTCTCCGTTTCCCTCACCCAGGCGGAGGAGGAGCTGGAGGACCTGGCTGAGGTTGATCTGTCATGGTCCAAGCCTACTGCAGGTACCTGTGTGCCGCAGGGTCCACATCTCTAGGGAGTGGGTTAGTGACTCAGGTAAAACCCGTAACCCCCCAGTTTGCTTCTGCTTCATTACGAAACTATCCTCTTATTCATATTGGGTTTCCATTCTATTCCTGATGATCACTGCCTTCCCATATCTGCTTTTCCCCTTGGGGTGTCCAGGTTCTTTGGTTACCCAGGTTGGACGAGGAGGGATGAAGCTTAGCTGGGTTGGGTGGGTGCAGTGCGGAACCTGGGTTGGCAGTGATTGCATGAGAAATAGCCTTTTCAGGAGACAGCTTCAGTAAGACAGCTTGTTTAATTGGGGGGAAACAAAGGCTATTTAAATCTTTGGGGAGTGGGTAGAGGCTTTTGGGGTGAGTGTATGTCATTGACTGGGGCCAAGGTGCTGGGAATGCCTTATGTGCACAAAGAGGACCTATTCCAGGTGCTGGCTGGACATGACCTTATCAGGAGAGAGGAAGTTTAACCTGTAACCTGGTTGCCAGGCTATGTGACCACCTCAAGGGTGGCAGAGGTGGAGTCCATAAGGCTCTGTGTGCCAGCACATGCAGGCCCAGGGAAGGGAGTTTGGGGTTTGGACTCATCTCGACCTCACTCTTGCTCCAGGCATGGCTCCCCAGCCCCAGAGATCAAGGTTACATGTTTCTTCTCAAGAATCCACCCTGAGTAGCTAGGTGTGGTAGTGCATGCCTTTAATCCCAGCACTCAGGGAGGCAGAGGCAGGTGGACTGCTGTGAGTTTAAGGTCAGCCTGGTCTACAGAGCGAGTCCAGGACAGCCAGGGCTACTCAGAAAAGCCCGGTCTTCCAGAAGAAGGAGAAGAAGGGGGGAAGAAGAGGAAGAGAAAGAAGAGGAGGAGGAGGGGGAGGAGGAGGAGAAGCCACCCTGAATCTTCTCCAACTGTGTTGAGGAAATGGCTCTTCCTTTTACTTTAGAACAGTATTGATACTGTTCAACATGGGGTGGCCAGAGTCTTCCCCATCATGGTCATCCTCGGTATCCCCCACCCCTGTGCCTGTGTCTGAGGACTACTCACTGATGTCCTTTCGCAGTGAATTCAGATCTGCTCCAGCTTCCTCCCGGGCCCTCTTTCATCTCTCGGCATTTATTCTCCCCTTTCTTGCCATTCAGCACAGAATCTTTATGTCATGTCCCTGCCTCCTCTGTGGCAGGCCCTGCATTAGTCCCAGGACACAGCGACAAGGGTTTGGCCTTGTTCTTTATTTTCACAAAATAAGACAAAGCCAAATACAATGAACACCCTTCTAAGGAAGCTTTATCGCTTTCCATTGCTTTCTGCTTTATAGAGTGTCTTTTGTTTTCATTCTTTTCATTGCCTCCACATGTTTCACTTTGTTTTGTTTTATTTTATTTTTTTCTAGACAGAGTTTTTCTGTATAGTTATGGCTGTTCTGGAATTTGCTCTGTCCACTAGGCTGGGCTTGAACTCAGAGATCCACCTGCCTGCCTCTGCCTCCTGAGTGCTAGGTTTAAAAGGGATTAAAGGCTTGTGCCACCACCATCCAGCAAACATGGTTCACTGTTTAGGTAAATGCTTGCAATGTAAGCACTAGGACCTGAGTTTGGAACCCCAGCACTCTCTTAAAAGGCAGATGTGGCAGCATATGTTTGTAATTTCATCACTGGAATGGCAGAAACAAAGTGATCTATGGGGCTCACTGGCCAGCTAGCCTAGCTGAATAAATAAGTTTCAGATGTAATGAAGTGCCATCTCAAATGAATGAATGAATGAATGAATGAATGGGTAAATAAATAAGGTAGATGGTGGTTGAGGAAGACACCTGACATTTGACCTCTGGCTTCCACATACGCACACATACATACTTGCCCATCTTGACATACATGTGCACATACACACACACACTTCACTTACAAATAAAGTTTTGTCTGTCCTCTGGCCTCCTAACCTCTTTTTGTCCTTCTTAGTTACCTTTCTCCTCTGCCTCTTAGTCCACCTTTAGCTGGCTACTCACAGCCACTTAACCCTAGCAAACATGTATTTGCTTTGATTATATCGTAGACATTAGAGATACAGGTATGAATAAGATGAAGTCCCTGCCTTCAGTAACTAAAACTATGTGGAAAGAGAAGTACTGCTATATTTCTGTGAGACACCACGACCAGGCAACTTATAGAAGACATAATTGGGAACTGGCTTGCAGCTTCAGAAGGTTAGTCCATTTTCATCGTGGCGTGGAATGTGGCAGCAGGCAGGCAGGCATGGTATTGAAGACATAGCTGAGAGCTACATCCTGATTTGTAGGCATGTAGGCCTGAGAGAGAGAGAGAGAGAGAGAGAGAAAGAGGAGAGAGGGAATGGGCCTCACATGGACTTTTGAGACCTCCAAGTCACTCACAGTGACACACATTCTCCAACAAGGCCATAACTCCTAATCTTTGCCAGACAATTCAACTAATTGTTGACTAAGCATTCAAATATATGAGCCTATGGGGCCCAGTCTCATTCAGACAACCACAGAGGGAAACACTGAACAGCTTATTACAGGAAGTGATTTGTTGGTGCTGTGCAGAGAGGGGAGGAATTCAGTCTAAGTCAGGCTTTTTATGATCTTCATTTCATTTAATATTTTTTCTTTGTTGTTAATTCCAGCTAAAACTTGTTTGTATCTCTCAAGACACTGTATCTTGCCATTTTAGCTAGTCACTTGACTTAGTAAGCTTTAGAATTTATGAGGAGAGATTTTTTTATGTCTCTCTCATTGCTGTATCTCAACTGTTGTGTCATTCTTGACATATAGGAAATGCTCCATCAATTCTAATTCACCCAAAATTGATTTTCTCCTATTTCACTATCAGTTCTTGGGTTTGGCTCCTTTTCAGAACCAACCCATGTGCCTCATGTATAGTAGGTTTTTACTTAGTACTGATTCAAATCTGTCCTGTCACTGTGTATTTTTGTCCCTCCTTCCCGACTCAACTTCCTCTACTATGGAACTCACAGACACCAGCTTATATTCATTACTGGGCAATAAGAACAGTTGAAATAAATTAGATTGGCTAAAGCAAAACTGGAAACAGCTGCTGTGCCTCCCTTTTTGCTGGATTTCTCAGCACTGATGTGTCTGTATTTTCATTTCTTTAGCTATGTATGGAATTGGTCATAAACTCACCCAGAAAAAAAAATACATCTCATCTCTACTTACTGGCTGCTTGCCTTAAACGAGTAGCCAGACAAGAGGAAAAGGCAGACAAGGGGTGTGAAAAAGTGACCTTACATTTTTTGGTACCACTTACGTACTGAGGAGGACTAATACTCTTGGATTCCAAAGTGTCTGAGGGGCTGGGGTGCAGAAAAACCTGCTTGGAGTTTTGTCTCCCTGATTACGTGAATGAATTATTTATGTTCAAATGACACAATTGCCTTCATGCCAGGCTGAGAGCTCTGCTTCCTCATTGTGGGAAAAAGGATTTTGAGCAATTGAAGAAACAAACAAACAGAAGAACAATCAAGAGAAACTGTCATTAACACTGTATTTTTTTCCCTGCGGAAAAGATTCTCCTTTGGGGAGCTTTGGAAGCCATGCTTCCTTCTGGGCTGTAGCTTGTCCTTATTCTGCTTTTGAAGGTCCTAGAAGAGCCCAGGGCCCGGCTCAATTCCTCTGACAGCTCCTGTTTGTATCTCTCTGCTTTTCTCCTGTTTTTTTTTTTTTTTTTCCTGTAACAATTTCTCTGCACAGGAACCTTGGGCCATGGAAATTTCACTTACATGTCAGCGGTGTGCTGGCTCTTTGGGCGCTACCTGTATGATACCCTGCAATATCCCATTGGGCTGGTCTCCTCCAGTTGGGGTGGGACACCCATTGAGGTCTGGTCATCTAGAAGGTCACTGAAAGCCTGCGGAGTTCCTGATGCAAGGAATGAAAGAGTTCCTCAGCCTGCGATAGAGCCTGTGAGGAAGGAATGTAGCAGTGAGGAGTCCTCCTGTCCTCCCAGGAGGTAAGTGCTAACTGTCCACACTTGTCCTGAGTGGACAGAGTTTATTCATGCACAGGGCAAGTGTCTGGGAGGAAGTTCAGAGCGGCTCACAGTGGCTTAACTCACTAACAGCCGTAGCTACGCTTGCTGGCGGCTTCCTATGGAGGGGACTGCTCTAGGCTCGCCCTGCACCACTTCACCTAGGTGCTTCTCAAAACGCCTCCTGAAAGTGTGGCTGCCGCTAATGTTCCACAGCCAAAGGCACGGAGTCCCAGAGAGGATCGGGAAGTGGCTCCGTGGACAGGACTAGTAAGGAGGCCAGTCTAGTTCCCACACCAGGGCTCCTCCAAAGCCACTGTGCTCTCTTTCCTCAAGAGTGAACTGCCAGCCAAGAAGAATGAACATGCAAACATGGGTTTTAAAATGTTAGCGTGCTGAGTATGAAAGCCCGCTTGGGAAGAGCTGGATGGGAAGAATACTTGAGGAGAGAAAGAACTAGTTAGAAAAACAAACAAACAAAAACTCTAATACTGTATTCAAATGGAGGTGAACGGCATGTTATGCACCCTATTTTTGTGAGCACTATCTCATTCACTCTGGGAAGGCTTCCTGGAGGAGGAGGGCTTTGCTCTTAGTATAGTTTGGATATTTGCATTAAGGTTTGCCTGGATGTGGGTGGGGTGGCGACATTAAGTTTGGACAAAGAGAATAGCCTTTAAGAGTAGGAGGGAGAGCCGTATCCAGAATGTGGTGGGGGGTTTTTAAAGCTCGGTCCTTCTGATCTCCAAGGAGTGGGAGCGAAAGCACGAATGGTGTGGAAAAGTGGGAATTTTCATCTACAGCCACTGCAAAGATAAATGCATGTATGTATTCCACAGAGAAATTTGGGACCATGTCCAAAATTGAAATAAGTTCTTTTTGACTCAGTAATGTCATTGCTGGGAATTTATCTTGCAAAAACAACTAGGCGTGTATGCAATGGTTTAGCTATATGGAAAATAATGATGGCACTCCTCCCAAAGAGCAGCACATTTAAGCTAGTCAAAGTATCTATTGTGTAGTACTTAGCTGAATTTATTGCCTGTAAATCAGCCCTCCCTCTGACTTTAATGGACTTATCTGGAGAGTGGCATGGCCCTCTGTAGACTCCCACAGAACTGATTGGCACCCTTCCCCTCTGAAAAACCTTGAGTTAAAATTACAAGACCGTTCCCATGTTTTCAAGTGAAATGCAGTAGATTGGACTGCCTCTGTGCTGTTTTCACATGAGGTTTGTCTAAGTGAACCGAGGTAGGCTGACTGTCTTGTGATCTGATGACCTTGTTCATCGTGCTAATTTCAGGTTCGCTCCGCCTGAGTTTATGGCTGGACCTACAAGACACTCTGTCCTCTGGAATGCCATGATCCATCCACTTCGAAACATGACTTTGAGAGGGGTGGTGTGGTACCAGGGTAAGCCTGCCCTTCCTCCACGTGTCCGTTAGCTTTTGCAGTGTAACAAAGAGCCCCAAGGAGTTAATGGCTTCAAAACCCAGGGAATTTTTATATTTATTTATTTATCCCCCTCTTCTCTGGGTTAGCACCATGGTTCTCCCCACTGTGCTGCGTCAGATGGTTTCACCTAGGGTCTCTTACTTGTCCTTGGCTATCTGCTAAGTTACCTGGTGGCTGGAGGATCTAAGATGGCCTGTCTTTCATTTCCATTGACTAGGGACAGTGTGCTGGACGTTGTGATTCTCAGGTGGCCTGCTGTTTAGCAGACCGGCTCACACTTGTGTTTCATTTCCATTGTAGTCACAAAGAGTTCCAGGAACACCTAGAGAGAGCCAAGCCCAAAGCTGAGGCTCTTTGGAAGCTTCCGCTTACATCATGCCTGCTGATGCCTCTGGCCATCAGCCGGGGAATGGAAGGCCGCTACCTCAGGGCATGGATGGCAGAGAGGAAGAATGTAGGCCATTTTACAAATCCGCACCAAACTCCCCTCCCGATTCTGGTGACTCTTTTAGGAGAGGCTAATGCGAATTACAACAGGGACCTGTACGTGTGCACATTCCCTGCGCTCATTGCGGACTGGCGCCAGACCTTCCACTATGGCTCCCAGGGGCAGACAGAGCGTTTCTTCCCATTCGGATTTGTCCAGGTATGTGTGCAGAGGAAGGATTCATGAGCGTGTGTGGAGGGCGTGTGTTGTGTGGCTCTCCGTATAGGAATTTTCATTCCCACTTTTGTCTTCATGGTGTTTGCTAGCTCCAAGCTGTATATAACCCTTAATTCATGTGAATATGTGATTAAACCTTCAAAAATGTTAATAAACAACTAATATTTCTTATTATTTCTTATTGCACTCTATTTTCACTGGAAAAAAATTAAAAGGCAAAACATACACTCAAACAAAAACCACCCCCCCCCAAATCCCAGCTACCACCACCATAAAGCCAAAACTATTGAGAATTCAAGAAAAAAAAAAAAATCAGACTTCTGTTTGTGTATAGTTGCTGTTTCTCTTCATATCATATTGTAAGCATTTCTCATGCTGATAAATATTATTATTCAACATGATTTGCCATGATTACAGAGTATTCTGAAATGTGGATGCATTGTAACATATTTAAATGAGTTCTAATGGATGGCTACTAAGTGGTTTTCATTATTTTGCTCTTACAAACTATGGCATGTTATTTTCCTGACAGCAGATTTCTTGTGGCTTAATTATGGCCATCAGATATATTCCCAGAAATGAAACTGCTAGGTCAAAAGATACACCCCAAAGGCTTTGTCCACATCCCCATTTCTTGTTAAAATTATGAATTTGTATAAATTTGTACATTTAGCAGCTGTGTGTAAGAATGTAGACTGTCCCTTGCTGAGCAGGGTTGTGCATTTCTAGGCTGGCTAGAATTTACCATATTCTCTGTCTTCCAGGGATCATACATGCCCTTTGTTTGAAATAATTTTTCTTTCTTACACTTTCCTACCTGGATCTTAGGGAAATATTTGTGACTATTCAGAGCCCTTTGCCCAGATAATGCATTTTATTTCTTAAAAGGAAGAAACACATGGGCCAAGTTCAAAATTATGTCCCTGATCTATCTAAACTCTAGACTTTTTTAGCTGTGTGGTAGGTCTGGCCTTTTTGGAATAGGAAATTACACAACTAAGGTGTTCGGAAAAGAAGGTGCTACCTGTGACGCTCAAAGAAGCTTTCTTCTCATTACTCTTAAGGAGACTTGTGTGTGTGTGTTTGTGTGGTGTGTGCTTATGTGTAAACTATTTAGAAGTCAGAGAACAAGCGTCAGTCCTCACCTTCCGCCTTGTTTAAGACAGGCTTTCCTTGCTTACCGCTGCTAGTACCAGGCACACTGGTCCACAGATTCTGGGGGACTTTCCTGTCTCTGCTTCCCTGCTTGTTTCAGAAATGCTGGGGTCACAGATATGTGCTACTTAGCCTGCTTTTATGTAGGTTCTGTGGATCTGAACTGAGTTCTTCATGCTCCTGTGGCCAATGCTTACCCAATGTCATCTCCCCTGGCCACTCTCCCTGTTTTTGAGAAAGGATTTTTATTGACTTTCTTTCACCAACATGATTATTTTCTTTTTTATATTTATATCCAGTTCTGAATTTCTCTCTCTTTCTCTCATTTAGACTGTGAACTGGTTGTTTGAAGGTGACTATGTAATTCAAATATAAGCTGGGCATAGTGGCACACACCTGTAATCCCAGCACTCAGGGAGGGTGGATCTCTGTGAGTAAGGCCAGCCTGGACTCCATCGTGAGTCCAGGATAGCCAAAGCTATACAAGAGAAACCCTGTCCCAAAAAACTGGGAAAAAAAAAAAAAAAAAAAAAAAAAAAAAGCACTGGATACTTATAAACATGGCATCTGGTCTTTTCTTTTAAATTTTTATAGTTTGTAGAAGCCTCTTACCTTTTAGCCTTCACTTTATCACCAACACAAATATGCTGGTTATTTGTAGTATTATCATATGGATTCATAAAAGTCTGTGTATTCAAAGGGAAATGCCCAATGTGACAACCAAACCTAGTGGTTCAGGGCCAGGTCTAAGATTCCAACTCCTGTGGTTTTGAACAAACATCTTTCCTATCTTAAGTATCAAATGACCTTATCTGTGTAAGAACATGCTGGGTGTTAGCATTCATTACTGTCTGCAAGGTCAGGACATCCGAAGGGATAGCATCTTGTTAGGAAAGACGACCTGTGCTGTCTGAAATAATGCAGTGGGAGAGCACAGTTAGTGACCAGAGCTGATCTCTGTGTTCCTGGGAGAGAGGGCTGGAAACACGAGAGAAGGAAGATCTGGAGGCCGGGGTTGTAAAAGGGACCTTGGAGGAACAGATTGGCAACTTCACTGTTATTTGTAACATCTTTTGAATGTGACTGGTTTTGGGAGTTTTTTTGGTATCGGTTGTATCTACATTAGCCTCCATATTTGTAAGAAGCACTGCAGGAGATTGAACCATGCTTTGCTGTACTTTGTTGTGGGAAAACAAGCATTTCATTTGGGTGTGGAGTATGTGGGTGCCCCCACGTGGCCAGTGTGCAGTAGTGCCATCAGTGAAACTGGACAGTTGAGGGAATTCTCAGCCAACTGTCCTGTTGGGGAAAGGCCTTTGGCCGGAGTGCTGATTATAGCACGTCTGTGTGCCGAGCTTTATGTAGGCTGTTTCCAGTGTCTTTGTGGCTTTGTTCCCATTGTGACATTGGCTGGTGAATATGATTCCATTTACAGTCCTTGCATTGAAAGGACACACATCATTAGATGTGTGTGTGTGTGTGTGTGTGTACATGAATGTGGAAAGCCAGAGAACAACCTTGGGTATGGTTCCTCAGGTTCTGTCCATCAGATTTTTTGTTTTTTGTTTTTTGAGATCAAGTGTCTCATCAGTCTGGAGCAGTCTCTGCTTTTACAGTGATGGGATTGTGTGTTCTGGTGATCAAGCTTTCCATGCAAGCCTTTTATAGGCTGAGCTGTGTTCTCAGACTTATTCTTTTAGTTTTTATGAGATTCTGGTGTGAAGCACAGTTTGTCATTTCCTATGTTAAGACAGATTTGCATAGCAGAATCTTAACAAGAGAACTAGAATGTTCCTTTAATTCTGTGCCACAGTCAAGGCTCTTACTTGCCACTGTTTCAGCTTTTCAGCCTTTCTATGTTTTCCTGATGTCCCACTTGCCACTCACGAAGCAGAAAACATCCTTAAAGTTTCATCAGGCCACGTGTGTAGGGATAATGTCAGTTTTTTTCTGGGCATGTGATGAGTAAGACTGGGTAGAACAGTCTGTAGAATGCAGCTCTCTGATGGGGTCAGACATTTTGAAGTAGAGTCAAATGACAATTTGGATGTTGGCCAGACTGTGGTTTGTGTGTGTGTGTGTGGGGGGGGAGTGGTTGATGTCTTTCATTGGCTGTAACTAAGGCTGAGAATAAGCTGTTGTCTAAATCAAAGAACAGGGTACTATAAGTACCAGAAAACTAAGAAAGAAATAGCAGGAACACTGTGTCACTGTAGTGGTAAGGCTTTTTCTTCTTTTCATTTTTTCTTTATCGTATATTAGGTTTCATTAGGACATTTTCTGCATGTACATAAGCAGTTTGGTCATATTCCCTCCATTCCTCACTCTTGTCCCCCTCCCATTTCTGCTTATCTTCATCCTCTTTCCAGGTAGCTCCTCTTCTGTTCTTGTGTTCTTGTGTGTGTGTGTGTGCGCGCGCACATGTGTGAGTGTGTGCGTCTGTGTTCCAATGCAGAATCATGGGTGAAGGTTTGTTTACAGGAGCATGGATACCTTACCAGTAGCTACGTCACTGGAGGAAATGTCTCTCTGTGTCTCTTCAACAGTTAACTGCATATACATCCTAGAGGGGAGGGGTAGGGTGAGGGACTTGATGAGCCCCTCCCCTATGACAGAGTATAGGTAAGTCTAGTCTTGTATAGCTCTTATGCAGAGCATCACAGCTGTTGTGAATTTGTGAATTCCAGTGTAATAGCTCTGTCATATCCAGAAGTTAGTGGTCCATTCTTCTAAAGGTATACCCTTCCTTTGACTCTTACATTCTTTTCTCCCCTTCTTCTTCAATGCTCCCTGACCTTTGGAGGGATTCATATAGGCATCAAATTTATGGCTGGGCATTCAACACTCATTGTTCTCAGTTCTTTGAGTAGGCAAAGTATCTTCCATATATTTATTTTTTATCTCACAATTTCCATGGTGTGATGTGAGCCTGGGCACAGATGGCTTAGCTGCCTCCTCTGCTTTGGGTTACAGTAATGGTGTCTAGTGGCAGAGATGAAGTCTCCTCTGAGACTTGGGGTTCTCACCTAAGCTCCCATGATTGTTGGCAAAATTAATTTCTGTAGGACTTTTTTATGGCAGATTTGTGAAGGGCAGCAGTGCCAGTCCATGGCTCCAAACCTTCTCTGAAAGGCACCCCTGATTGGTCAGGCTCACCAAGATTCCCTCCCTTTTTGTGATTGTGCAGTCAGTTGTTTGGCGACATTACATCTGAAATGCATTCTTTGCCATGTGACAGCATGTAATCATAGGAATAACATTCCATGTTGGTTAGAAGCAAGCTACAAAGCTATAATGATATGGGTCAGTGTGTGTCATCCTAGGATTCTTCCTAGCATGCTTCAATATCCACATAGCTTACTCTCTCATATTGTTGTCTTTGTTAGAACTCTCTCTTATATATATATATATATATATAATATAGAAAGATATACATAGTATCCAGTATACATAGTATTTTCTTGGTGATAAAGTGAGTTATCACATTTATCTTGTTGTTGCTCATTGGTCATGTCTCTCCTCTGGAATGTGACCTTGTAAAAATTTTGGCTTTTTTTTGGTCTGTTTCCTACTCCATCTTTTTGGAGAGGTTGGTATCTGAATCAAGTAAGCATTTGTTAAGAGAATGAATGAACAAACTGACTGATACTACACCAGCTCTTGACCCTTCATAGGCTCTTTCTGGGACAATACTATTTTCCACACATTCTAGTTGTCCTAGATCCCAAGCAGATAATACAAATGTTACTGATTCTAAGATATGCACTTAATGCTTTCTCTTGGGCCCTCAGTACAGTTGGCTGCCTGGTCCTGTTGGTTTGTTCCATTTCTGAGTATCCCATCCCCATTATTACCTCACTAGAAAGGTCTGGCTTGCGTGCATGCATCTGTCTGTGTCTAGAGATATTAAGCTTTGTACCACCACAATGAGTATGTGAGACAAGTCAACTTGAAAGGAAGAAAGGCTTATTTTGCTCAGAGATTCCAGTCTGTGTCTAGTTGGCTCTGTTGTCATCATTGTGGGATCATGTGTCAGAGACGCCTGTTCACTTAAGGGACCTGGAGGAAGAGGTTGGGGAAAGAGACTGGCATCTTAATAGCCACTTTGAAATCAACTTCGCAGTGACCTAACTCTTAGGCCATGTCTCTTAAAGATTGTTCTACCTCCTTACCAGCGCCATAGGCTGGGGACCAGTTCTCTCATATATGCACTTTTGTGGATATTCAAGTTCTAAGCTAGGTAACAAACATCAAAATGCTTCATGGCCAGTCAGTTTCTCTGTCCAGTCACCGTGCTCTCTTCACTCTGTCGGAGTTTCGGTGGCATTCATTGAACTGAAATTCCATTAAGGCTGACCATTTTCCTGTCCCCAGTTGAGCCACAACACTCTGTAGCCAGGGCTTCCATCATTCACAGAATCAAAGAGCAACCGTGTCCACCCACTGGCCAGCTGCCTTTCCATCAAGCCCCACCCAGGTGGACTGCACCCTCTTTCAAAAGAGCAGTCCATCTCCTTCAAGAACTGCTTCTCAAAGAAGCAGTGATCCTTGGACAGCCTCTCATACGGTCTTTGCCTTGCTGTGTGTGTGTGTGTGTGTGTGTGTGTTTTAACTCTTAACTATATTGTGAGGCCATGTTTTTGTACAACAGTGATCACTGTCTATTTGAAATGTATACTCAAATTGCTGTACTACCAATTTAGCTTTCAATCTATACTACTTCATGTGGTTGCATATTAACTCCATTTTGTTATGCTCAGATCCGCCCCTCCAGCAAAGCTTTATAGCTTTTTAAGTACTTGTTCCAACTAGCTACTACTTTGTCACAAACCACTTCTAGATTCCATGGCTCAGAATAACCTTTGTGTTACAGTCCACATACCTGAGGCACAGGAAGTTGGTTGATCTTGTCTTGGCCCCTCTGGGCTTGTTCCGAGCTCTGTGTCTTAGTCAGGACTCAGCTCCAGATGAAGCAGAGCTGGACTTGTTAGCTTCGTTCCTTCCATAGCTGTCTTAGTTAGGTTTCTGTTGCTACACCATTACAAAAAAAAAAAAAAAAAAAAAAAGCAAGTTGGGAAGGAAAGGGTTTATTTGGTTTACACTTCCAGATGATAGTCCATCACTGGAGGAAGTCAGGACAGGAGCTCAGGCAGGGCAGGAACCTGGAGGCAGGAGCTGATGCAGAGGCCATGGAGGGGTGCTGCTTACTGGCTTGCTCCCCATGGCTGAGCAAGCTGTGGCAACCCAGGACTACCAGCCCAGGGATGGATGGCACCACTCACCATGAGCTGGGCTCTAACTAAAGATCAGTAATTGAGAAAAAGCCTTACAGCTGGGTCTCATAGAGGCATTTCCTTAACTGAGGCTCCTTCTCCGATGATGCTAGCTTGTCTGAAGTTGATGTAAAACCAGCTGGCACAACAGCTCTCACCCTTGTCTAGAGAGCAGTAGTTTAGCCCAGACGCTTTCCTCTGTTGGTGATGACAAAAGTACAGAAACACAAGTAGAACCAGGCAAGGCCTTCTGAAGCATAGGCTAGCAAGGGCACATTAATCTCGGCTTCCACAAAAGCCAAAACAAACAAGGCTCATGGTTGAACTTAGAATCAAGGGTTGAGGAATATATATATATATATATATATATATATATATATATATATATATATATATATTTATTTATTTATTTTAGTAGGAAAAACTATGTGGCTCTAAGAAAGACTGAAGAATTTTGGTGTTTTTTTGCAATTTGCCACACACAGCATTTTTTTTCTTCCTTAGCCTTCTGCTGCACATTCATCTATTCCTTCCCTGTTGTAACAAATTGCCCTAGATCAGTAGCTTAAAACATTATTTCATCTACTTAGATTCCATGGGCTGGCTAGGCTGAGCTAAGATGGGATGGTTCATCTCTGTCCTGTGTGTTGTTAGTAAGGCTTGCCTGTGTGGCCATAATTTGATTACAGGATCTAGAATTCACATGGCTGGCCCCTCTGCTGGTATTTCTAGTTGTCTCTGTAAGTGGTCCAAGATATCCTATCTTTACAATTTCTCTAGCAGAGTAGCTGAAATTTTTTGTTCTCTCATGGCCATTGCATGGTTCTAAGAACATGAAGCCATAAGCAAAGGCTTCTGGGAAAAGACCCAGAAGCTGCATAAAAATTTTGCCACATTCTTGATCAGCAAACCATAGGGCCAGCCTGGATTGAGTGGGAGCTAGACTAAGCCTCACAATACATTGTAAGAGGCCATGTGGTTGTTGGAGACCCTGAACAATGTGAAGTGCTCAGAAAATACTTGAATAAATGTTTGGACAGAACAGTGGAACAGAAGCAGTGTCAATGAAAAGAAGCATCCAGGGTCCAAAGCAGTAAAAATGACAGCACCTTTCCTTTCTAGCTGTCCTCATACGAGTTGATGAACTCATCAGATTATGGATTTCCCGAGATCCGCTGGCATCAAACAGCAGACTTCGGCTATGTCCCCAACCTGAGGATGCCCAATACTTTCATGGCTGTCACCATGGATCTCTGTGATAGGGATTCTCCTTTCGGCAGGTATGGTTTGCTTCTTCAGCTTTGCTCTACTAGTGAATGTTCTTGCCTGTCTTTTACTGTGATGGTCACTTATAATGGGGTGGATTAGACTACAGGTTGGAGCTTAGACATACTATGTATCAGTCATTATGCTGGGATGTGCTGCAATCACTCAGATGTAGCTCAGTGGTAGAAGGCTGTCTAACCTGCCTTATGCTCTGAGTTCAAGCCTTAGTACATCACTCCCTGTGGCTTGTTCAGTCTACTTTCTTTTAGAACCCAGGACCACCAGCCCATGGGTAGCATTGCCCACAGTGGGTTGGGCCTTCCCACAGCAATCATCAACCAAGAAAATTCACCACCGGCTTTCCCACAGGCATTTTGTGGGGGCATTTTGTCAGTGGAGGTTTTCTCTTCTAAAATGACTTGACCTTGTGTCAAGACAACATAAAACTAGCCAGCATACAACACAAGTCACGAAACTAATGCATCACTAATTGCTCACAGTGCATCACTAAACACAATCATGAATATAATCACCTTCAGTGAGAGCTGACCATGGAATTCTAACATGGATGCAGGGAAGGGTGGCATTTTTGTTGTCAGCTCCAACGAATATTTCAAATATGAAACAGAGCCTGATACATTACCTTTAGATTATAGAAGGAACTTGATAATACTTAATGAACAAATAAAAGACCAAAATGATGACCATCTGATCAGATGAAGGAGGGCTTTTAGTGGCAGGAAATAGATGTTAGCTGCCCTAGGCTCGGGTTATGGCAGCATATTCCAGCACAGATGATTGATACATAGTAGGTCTAAGTGCAACCAGAGTCCAGTCCATTCCCTCACACCCCATCCTCTGTCCTTTTCCTTCTAGCCCTCTGTGCCTATAAGGTTCTCAACCCATTCATTGCAGGCCAGAGCTTCATCTCTGGTTATCTGTTACTATTGTTCTTAATGCTCATTGATTTTAGCCAACTTTATCCTTTCTTTCTCCTTCTTCATTTTTTTTTTCTTTAACAACTTGAGACAGGATCTCACTGTGTTGATCAGACTGCTTGAACTTGTGATCTTTCTGCCTCTGCCTTAAAGTGCCATGATTATAGGCATGTGCCACCATCCCTAGAAATTCTTTCCTACCCTTCCTCTTTGACTCTTCCCAGAGGACCCCAGTTTGGTCCCCAAACCCTGCTTGGTAGCTCATAGCTATCTGATACTACTTCTAGAAGATCTGATACCCTCTTCTGCCTCTTTTGGTTTCATGTATGCAGGTTAAACATTCATACACATAAAATAAAAATACACCCTTGAAGACTTATTTCCTCCTCCAGTGCTCTGAATGCTCCCTTTGTAACACGTGGTTGTTGTTGAGCTCCAACCCCTAACCCCCGACTTGTTCTTCTCCCTGTAGCATCCATCCTCGAGATAAACAGACAGTGGCCTATCGACTGTACCTGGGGGCTCGAGCTGTGGCTTACGGTGAGAAAAATCTGACCTTTCAAGGACCACTTCCTAAGAAGATAGAACTCTTGGCTCACAATGGGCTGCTCAGCCTCACCTATGACCAGGAAATCCAGGTGCAAAGGCAAGATAACAAGACATTTGAGGTGAGACTAGCAGGGGTGGGGGCTGGAGAAAAGGGGTTAATCTCTGTGGTACTTGGGACTCTTTCCTCACTGAGGCCCTTTCATATCACTGCTGAGTGATGAGCAAACAGCTGCTGGTTAGCAGGGGTGGTGGTGGTCTTACCTCAGAGGGCCAAATGTGCAGTTACTCATTATTAGTTTGGACACAAGTCTGATAGTGCAACCAAAGAAGGGAAAGTTGGCTGCTAAGAAACCATACTTTTTCTATTTCTTTTCTCAGGGCAGCCACCTTTGCTCAGAAAATGGCCTTATTTGTACTTTTATCTGTGAAACGGTCATTACTCTAAAAATAATCCCCTAAACCTTGGTTGTCTTTTTTTGTTGCACTGTGCTAAAACCAGAAAATCTCAAGAGTGTAGCATCTTCTTTGGAAAGCTTAAGTCTGGTGATTCCCAGCTTTGTATGAATTAATGTAGCAAGTCTGCTTTCTGCTGCTATCCAGCAGGGATCACTACTGTGGAATTGGGGCCACTTGTTAAAGAAATTAATTAGAATCTTTTGTAGTTGAGAGTAGAGACATACTTAGATGGAGAGAGTTTGGGGAACCTGAGGCCACCAGGCTGGGAGATGATGTATGAGAAGACGACATTGTAGGAGATGGGATAATAGTGACAGGCAAACTCCATGCAGGAGTTTACTGCTGAGGATGCCGTCAGTGTCAGTCCGTGGCTTCTATCCACATTGTCTTCAGGTGAATGTAGAGATGCAAAGCAGGCTCTGTGGACGGCACTGCTCCAGTTGTTAGCTGGCGGCCTGCCTTTCAGCTGGCCCTGGACTATTGTTGAGGTTACCAAAGGTTGAGCATTGAACCTTTGGGTCCTGGACAATTTGTATTCTCTGGATTGTTTTCTAACCCAATAGGGTCAGTTAGCCTTGTCTGCTTGGTGTCCTGTCCTTACTGCATAGCTCCTCTGGGAATGCTAGAGAGCCACAGCTGGGTTCCTAGCTTACATACCTGCTGGCTTTGCCATCTGGAGAGAGGGACCACTAGAGAATGTGCAGAGGTCCTATCTCTGAATGCTTGATTATTTTTCCCTGTCTCTTTAAGGAACTTAATTATTTTTTAAATTGATTTATTTAATTAATTGAACATTAAAGTTTTTTTTTGGTGCTGGGGTCAAACCTATGGCCTTTTACATGCTAGGCATGTGCTCTCCTACCAAGCTACACAGACATTTATGATTAAATTGTGCTGTCAAACAAACTCAACCTGGTATGGATTCTAATTACTGTAGGAAACTGGTCTTTGGCTCAGAGTGGCCTTATTTTCCCTCTTTTCTAGTACTCCTCAAAGAGCTTCCCAGTTTTCGGTATACTCTTCTAACTTGCCTGGCCTTTCTGTTTTTCTCTTACTAGGTGGCCTGCTGCATTGACCATCAGTGCAAATGGCTTCCAGCGCCCATGAACTCTTTCTCCAGCCAGACCCTGGTCTTGGGTATCAATGTTTGTTTTGGCACAGTGGTTGCTGTTCGCTATGCCTGGACCACGTGGCCCTGTGAATATAAGCAATGTTCTGTTTACCACCCCAGCAGTCTCTTGCCAGCGCCTCCCTTCACTGCTGTCATTACCCACCAAGATCCTAGACTTAGGGCAGGGCTATCTAAGCACCTCTGGAGGAGTACCAGCTCTTTAATACAAGGGCGATTCCTTTAGGTTTGGGCATTTAGGAGTTTAAATGATAACTGGTTTTTTTTTGTTTGTTTTTCAAGACAGGGTTTCTCTGTGTAGGTTTGGGTGTCCTGGAACTCACTCTGTAGACCAGGGTTGCCTCGAACTCAAGTGATCCACCTGCCTCTGCCTTCCAATTGCTGGAATAAAAGCATGGGCCTCCATCACCCAGCAACGGCTATTGCTTTTAAGGGAAATAGATGCCTTGTTGAATAGCTCCCAGCTAGAGATGCTAGTTGTGTTCTGAGTATTCTGAGATGAGCAGTGCCTAGCAGACACTCGAAATGCTCATTTTGTCCCCTGGTTAGCCCAAGCCTCTGTGCTGGTCTAATTCTGAACTATAACATTGGGCCTTACTAACATTCATTTCTTTGGTATTGTTGGGAGTGAAATGCCCCATTTTTGCCCCTTCATCCAGAACTGTGGACTCTCAAGCCTGCAAGAGACTTTAAAGGCCCTGGAGGCTGGTGCTTTGTTTGTTCTTTACAACCTCCTGAAAACAGCTATGGACATTTCCATGTGTTTCTTTCTGTGGAGCTGAAATTTTTATTTCATCAAACATTACTACCCCATGACCAATCTTTTAGGCCTCCTTAGACAGACCATGTTTTTGTATCTTCATTAAGCTGCCACAAAATAACTTGATTTTAACCCAAATCTTCTTCTAAAGCGAATCTTTGAGACAAATCAGTCTCATGTTTAGGCCTAATGGCAGCTGCTAAGGATTGGCCCTACAGAATAAAGAGAAAGGCAGGTATTCAGGCAAAGAATGGGGAAATCACAGTCATAGGGATACATGGGGCAAATAGGCCCTAAAATATGCCTCGGGTCCCTGAGAGGTAAAAGTTTAATGAAGATTAATCCCCGTTGAAGAAAAGTTAGGCTAAAAGGAAAGTACAGGATAAGCTTACAGAACAGCTCTGCAGGTGAAGCAAAGGTAATGATGCAGTTTACCATTTAAGTAAAGCCAGCTGGCAGCTCTGCAAAGTGCATCTATTAGACACTGGAACTGGCAGCTCTGCAAAGTGCATCTATTAGACACTGGAACTGGCAGCTCTGAAAAGTGCATCCATTAGACACGGAACGAAGCCTGGGCGTGGGTGGTGGTGCAC
The DNA here is from genome assembly GCF_030254825.1 of Meriones unguiculatus. Classification (NCBI taxonomy): domain Eukaryota; kingdom Metazoa; phylum Chordata; class Mammalia; order Rodentia; family Muridae; genus Meriones; species Meriones unguiculatus. Next base: position 174,748,224 of record NC_083349.1, read on the forward strand.
ACGAGGTGAGCTGGTCTACACAGTGAGTTCCAGGGTACCCAGAGTTACCCAGAGAAATGCTGTCGTGACGCCCTCTCCCCCGCCCCCTACCCTCCAAAAGAAATCGGAAATAAAAGTATTACAATTAGTGGCTACAGATCCAGTCAAATTGTTAAGTGTCAGTCTTAGAATGTACCCTTGAAGCATGGGAAAGGAGTGTAAGTGCCACCTGCATAAAGCTTTCTTGTTCTGTTGATGTGAGAAATGGGAACTGAAGAAATGAGCATTTCTCATCATTCTGTGGGGCTCTGGTGCCATGAGAAGTGGCAAGAAAGATGTGTCAGGAGTTTATTTGGTAAAATACAAAGACAAAAACCAAACAAACTATACATTCTGCACAGGCCTTTGACCTCTGAGGATGTCTAGCTTACATTTAACTCCTTTGCCCTCTCTGCATCTGGCCCATGAAAACAGAAGTCTAGTAACCATCAGTTCCTGAGAAAAAGTAAAATCTACCTGTCTGTCCCTCTGCAGCACCCTGCTGTTAATCCCACTGAATGAAAGTAAGGACCGTTATCAGATTCTTTGGTCAAATTATGCAAGCTTTATTTTCTGTCAGACAGGGCTACCTGCCTAAGGTGGGGTTTGAGAAACTAGCACTGAACACAGAAGATGGGTTTTATGTAGTTCAAAAACCCACAATAGAGGTTTTTCAAGGATTTCCAGAGGAATTCTGGCTGTGTGTACTTAGCTGTATATTTCAAAATTATTGGGCAGAGCATCTTACCAGGGTACATTTAAGGTGTGAGTCAAATTCTATAGGGTAGGAAGTCAAATTCTAGAAACAGGTTAATGCATGCTCAAGTTTGAATTTTGCAGCAAACAGAAATGAACTAACTTATTCTGATCTTATAACAAGATGGCTCCACCCTTAAGGTGGAATCAGGCTTCGTCTATCACTGGTACACATGCCCATGTTCTAATATGAAGGCTGGTAGATGTACCCAAGAACCCCAAGCCCAAGTTATTTAATACCCAATAACTGGAACATACAGTACAAACTTTGTTTCAGGTAATGCATGTAACAATAATGTTTGAATTAAATTTTTAGTGGTTGAATAGTTTAAAACATTGTTTGGGGATTGTGTATTTCTCCAAATGGAGAGAATTTGTAGCTGTTTGAAAATAATCACTGACTAGAGTGTAAGTAAAAAAACAGCTCCAAATCATCACTGAAGGAAAAACACTGCCATGCTGAACTTTGGCCTGGCTTATCTTGTATTGTATTCCTTATACCCGTATGTATATAACAGTTAATACCAACCTTTCCATGTCTGAAATTTTTTTTGTGGGGTGTGAACTTAAAAGATGTAGGTGTTGACAATCCTTAAGTTTTTTTTTTTTTTTTTTCTCCTTCAAATTAATTATTTATTTTTTTGAGGCTATATAGTACTGGCTGTCCTGGAACTACTTAGACCAGGCTGGCCTTGAACTCACAGAGATCCACCTTCCTCTACCTCTGAATTACTGGGATTAAAGGCGTGTGCCACTATACCCAGCAACTCCTTAAATCTGCAGTTAGTGAATTAAGGTTTGTAGTTCAAAAATTGTGAGCCTGTGATAATCCACTGAATTGTAAAAAATGTCTTTTGAGTCAAGAGTCTCACTTTCAGTCTTGGCTGGCTTTGAACTCACAGATCTGCCTGCTTTTCCATTGCTTGGATTAAAGGTGTGCAACACCATGTCTGACTTAAAATGAAACTTTGTCTTTTATTCAGGTTGTAATCCAATGGGCCAATATTTTTATATGGCAAAAGGAGCATGCTGTAGTAACTTGATACAGAAACATGACCAGTTCGCAGTACCATTCTACTTGTGTCCTCTCCTCCTCCAGGCGGGTAGACATGGAGCTATCAACAGCTAAGTAATACGGTACACTGATGGTACACTGATGCAGAAGTAGGTGGTGGAGAAAGTCACCCTCCCACTTTAATGCTGTATGTAGGGTCCAAAGGTACAGCTGTGTAGAGTTTGGTCAAAATGAAATGACAATGAGTCTATGCGGAGGAAGGGAACCGATCTTCAACTCTGTCATAGCTGAACGTGTGTTAACAGTGGGTAGAAGTGCATTCTTCAATAAGGCTGAGTTAAAAGAGGACTTTATACCCTCAAAAGAGGTGTTTAATTTGACAAGGAAGGAAAACTGGGCCTGGGCTGTACGGGCTGGAGATCCCATACCCTAGTTGAGTTTTCAGCATCTCATCTGTTTACTTCATGATATGATATGGACTGGATCTGTTAATCCTAATCCCTTCATAATGTTAGTTATACCCTTAGGAAGGAGAGGTCAAAATGGCTCTACATAAAATTAGTCCCCTTATAAAAGGGACCTAAGAACTCCTTTCCACCATGCAGTCATAGCAAGATAGCTATCTAAGAACCAGGGGACAAGCTATCACCAGACGTCTTGAACTTTGACTTCTCAGGCTCTCAAACTGTGAGAAATAAATTTGTTGTTTATAAGCCACTTAGTTTATGTTATTTTGCCTCTATAAAGATTTAAGTTCACCTCAGGGAGAGCTAAGCAAAAGTGATCATATCCCAACTATAAGAAGATAAAAATAAGTGTAACTGTCAAGAGATATTTATTACTAAAAATAAAAGCAACTGAAGTTTACCCAAGGGTACACTGTCAGCACAGGAATATCCACAATGAAATGTGTTTGTATCTTCCCTGCTCCTCGGCTGCTGCCTTCTTCTGTAGAGTAAGTTTTAGTTTAAATTTAAAACTCATGATGATGAAAAGGAGTGGGCTCTACCCCTTTCCTGTTCAATCTGAGGACTGAATTGGGCTACACTGTGATGGAGACTTCAGGTGCTGCAGGTCAGTATCTACCAAGGGTTCATGTGTCAAGAACTCTGGCTGGTAAGATGACACAAAGGCTTCATGCTGAAGCTCAGGTAGGTCCAGGGATCCTGGGGAAAAAAAAACAAACAATTTCTTAATTGCACCATTATCTGGGAATCTCAGGACTGTTTTGCTGGGATACATATACAGCCTTTTAATTTCCTACACTTGTACAAGTCAACCCTGTTTTGCCCTTGGTTGTTAAGATAGGTATTTACTTTAACAATGAAAATAAATAAATAGATGTAGTGATCTGTAATACACACAGATACTGCATGACCTTGATATTCCTGAGCTGCTGATCACTTTTCACTTATGGGAAATGACCCAAGCAACATAGGTAGGGCCAAAGCCACTACCACCTTTGACTTCACCTTAAGTTTTATTCCCTGCACAGCAACCCTCCCAGATTATATCTGTTCTCACTTAAGTTACAGAACAAGACACTGAGGTTTCTTGGCAAGTTCTGTGAGTAACATGGGAGCTCCAGGCAGGCTTCAATCTCCCTTACTCCGCACACTCTATGGCTGTTTCAGTGAAGAATGCTATTTACTGCCCAGCAATGTCTCATGATGGTCAGTTCAAACCAGAAAGGCAAGGTTAAAAGATACCTGGCAGAATGGAATCATCATGGTCATCATCAAATGTCTGTGTCTGAAAGGCTTCAAGGCTCATAGACGCATCATTCTCCGGCAGTTCCTGGGACAGCTGCCCCTTCCTGGGTTTGCATGAATCAAATTTCACCCATTGGTAACTGTGGACCAAGGGGCATCATTCTTGACAGCTGTCTGTTAGTTCATAATAACCCTTTCTACCAAAGGGCTCAAGTTATTTTTTCATTAGGTCCTTCCTGCAATATACCTAAAAAAATCAGCTGAGAAAAACAACCCAAGCACACTTGAGCAGGCAAGCCTCTGATGACAGGCAACAGTGTTCCGCAGTGAACACAGAAAATAGCACAAACTGAGCAGCCTGAACCTGAGATTTCAAAATACTCCAAAACATTTTGAGTAGCCATGAAAAGTCATAGATGGGAATTTCCATACCCTAATGGGATGGTCACAATTAAAATGAAGATGCACTAATACTGCATAAAAACTGTATCCAGGGTATATGTATAATCTGTATAGGAAACAGCTGATTTCCTGGAACTATCTGAAGACAAGGCAGGCCTTGAATTCAGAGATCCACCTGCCTCTGCCTCCTGAGTGTGGGAATTAAAGGTGTGCACTACCATGCCTGGGCTACCATATAAAGTATTGAAAACCCCAAACCAATAAACCACATCTCAGTCACTTCTCATGGCAAGCATTCTGAGTAAGGAACAATCAACCTGGCATGGAGCACACCTGTCTGGGTAGATAAGTGAGTCAATGTTCTGGTGCAGAGAAGCAAGCACACGTTTGACGCAGAAATGCATATGCCAACAAAGCAGTAACTTCCAGTATAGGATGCTGGCTATCTGGCAAGTGAGTGCCTACCAATGGAACGGGTTTGCTTTCACTTACTTGACACAGTTTTGAGCTTCTGGACAACTCTGAATCAGGTTGTGGATGGTTGGATGAGAAAATCCGAAGAAATCAGCACCACATGAGAATGGATTAGGCTGCAGCTTCCCCCTACACAGAAGAGAGAGAATTTTAACTTGAGAGCTTAGGAGATGGAGCCAGGCTTAAGAGTGGAATGGCAGCATGAACAGATGTTTTATTTAAGCTTTCCTAATATAACGATGGCTAGCCTCTTAGGAGTCTGAAGGATATAGGTTTCTATAAAGCAGGAGCTCTCTAAGCACTGAGAGAAAAGATATCAGCTGCAGCAATGGTGATCCTTTTAGTGTGTCCTCAAACTTACGTTGTAGCACTGATGGCCCTGAGCAGTTCTTCATAACAAGCATCTGCAGAAGAGCCGACGATGGTGTTCTGGGGGTCATCTTCAGGAACAATTTCAAACTGAGAACAGAGGAACAATGAGGTCAATTTGCCAGGGTGGAGAAGTAGAGTTATATGATTCTTGTACTATTCCCAGTCTCTAGAGATGAAGCTGCTGCGCAACACACTAGGAGATGGGCACAAACGGTTCTTATAATGCTCTTAGGAATTCAAATCCAAGTAAAGAGAAAATCCTGAGACTTGATTCCCTATGTCTTGCTTGACTTTTGGTCAGTGGTCAGCACTGAATTGCTCCCACCTTTCTATCTGCCGACAGCCCTAAGTCCAAATATAAATGGTACTTTAGAGAAATGACATTCCTGTTCCATGTTATCCTCTATTTCTCTGGGAAACACAAGAGTACCTAGAAATACCCTGGGCCAAAGGGTACATTACCAATTTTCACCATGTATTTGTTTTTTTTTTCCACTGGATATATGCAAACTAAAGTTACTTGATGTTGGGGGAAAAAAGTCAAGCTGAATTTTTATCATAAATCACATTAATACTTAAAAATAGAATCTTGTTTGATTAGTGACCTAAGAATATTATTATTATTTTTTTAATTCTACTGAGACCCTGATAAATGCATTGTATTTACAGATACTCAAAATACGGTACAATGCTAAGTTTTCCTATTAGCATACTGAGAAGCACCACTGTATGGTTGAGATGATGTCACACAGCAGCTCTGCCTGCCAGAGTGCCAAGAGTAATGCAGTTTCCCAGTTAGGAGGTTCAGAATCTCCTTCTAATCAAGGGTCCTTACCTTGCCTCCAGCTCAGTTTTCTTGATTGGTAGCTTTATCAGAAAGTGAACCAAGGAACTCTGAAATGCCTGTTTTTGTCTTTGTATCTTAAGATGAAGCAAGAATATACCAAATAATCTTTCCTGTATGCACTTGAACTTAACCTAAGCCTGACAGTTATATTATGTGTGGTAGAAGTGCTATGGCTTAAGGAAAAGGTATCTCCTGGAGAATTAAATAGATTTGTGTCCCAGATCAAACACTCAGAAGTACAGATATCTCAGGGCTAGCCAGTTTCTCTGCATCTTGGTGTTGTACAAGTGTGACTGCAGAGTATCTTATAGCGGTGTCAGAATAAGTAACATAGCTAAAAAAAAAAAAACAAAAAAACAAGGAAATCAGAGATTCTCAAAACAGGAAAAACAGAACAAATAAAGGAAAATAAATAATGGTAATGGAGTGAGTACCTGAGGCTGTACTCCACCATCCTTGATCTGACAGGTGTACAGGCACTTCTTGTCTGGGCACTTCATGCTGGCGTACACTCGAGTACTGCAGTAGCCCACAGGATAGATGGCACTCTCATCATGGAAGCCAGGTCGGTTGGTGACAATCTACAAAAGATTCCCCAAGCTTGAGTTCGGGTAAGGTAGAAGCCCAGTTTACTATGGTAGCCTTTAGAGCCACTTTGGGGCAGCAAAGAGTGACAAACAGAGAAAGTATCAGCTGTGAGCAGATAAAACTGACCTGGTTTTGTAGGGACTAGAGATTTTCTGGGGTTGGTATGTATCAGCAAGGGGGTGCTGCCAGTGGGAACAGGGAAAGCTCAACCCCACTCCCACGGCTCTGATTACCCTATCTATATGCTGGTCTCACTCACCTCCCCCAGGCTATATACTGTTAGACCCCCTAGTCCGATGGGGAACACAGGCCGTCCTGAGGGATCCAGGGCAATGGGCCGGACCAGCTTGCGAGCACCTCCCTCCATTTTCTTTTTCTTGGATGTTTTCTTCAGAACTGAAATGCAAATCTGGGGTCACCCACTTTACATCCCTTCCAGTGCCAAAGAGAAATTAACATGCGAATGGTAAAGGCAGAAAGCCAATCTTGGTTTGTACAGATGCTTTTTAAAATGGGATTTTATACCCTAAGTTCATGGTAAGTTGAAAATACTGTACATTAATGCATGTAATATACCTAACTGAACATCATGGCAACAAAGTACACTGTGGAGTGTCAAGTGTCTCCATGAGTGCGAGTCTGTCTAGGAGCTGTCTAGGAGCTATGCTTGAAGGCATTAGGTAATGTTAGAGTATCACCCTGCATATCACTATCCGAAGAAAAGAACAAAATTGCAAGTCCAATTTTTATTGAACATACCCTGCTTTCCTAACATGGTAAAGCTGAGAAAATCAAGTTGAACCATTCACTGTTGGTGTGGTACCATCTCTATTCACTAAATAGCCACACGGGCCTTTCCCACCAAGCCCAAGTATCTACCTTGCCTACTAACAGTAACCAACTTTATAATATGCCATAATCTTAAACTTTAAGTTCTCTTTAACTGTACAACCACGAGTTCCTGAGCAGTGTGTTTGTAAGGCCACTGAGCCCATTTCCCTGCCTCAAGGAAAGACTGCAGTGAATGCAGTCTGGAGAGCAGAGGCCTCAGCCGGCTTATCCTCACCTGTCAGGTCCAACCTGAATCTTTCCAAAGTGGCTCCAAGAAGACACTTGCGTCTCAAGGGACTTTAGGGAATGCTCTGAAACACACGTGGCCACCTGTGTCTACCAGTTAGTTCTATCAGGTCTTTGTCATCAGTAGAGCCACTGAGGCAACTGCGACACTATCTTCTTAAAATACCTTCCAGTTTGTTGTTCTCTTTGCCCTTTTCTTTCTTCTCCTTTTTGGATTTCTTCCCAAATGGTTCCTCAGTCCCTGTACTGGGCCCAGCTCCCTGGATCGTTCCCACAGAGCTGGCTGAAGCATAAGCTAGCGGCAAGCTAGAGCTGTGGGAAGGAGCTGCAGCCTGTGGTTCCCCTTCAGTGAGAGCATGAAGCTGGAGGAGCTTCTTCAGCAAGAATCTGAGGATGGAAGAGAATGTGAAGAGACATCAAGTTCTGTTTTTTTTCTCAATTCAATATTTTACTTAAGTACCAGGAAGTATAAACTTATATACATGGATTATCATGCTCAAACAATAAGGTTCTTATTGGAACCTGGAGACAATGAAGCCCTGGAGGATAATCAATACTTGAAGAAATCAGGAAGCAGCTAGAGCCTCTCTTGCACCTGCAGGGATCTTCTACTTTCAGGGTGGAAGGCCTGAGGTGTCTGAAGGGTATTCACATGAATTAGAGGTATTCACATACCCACGGTAGTTTGCACAGGGAAGATCAGACCATTGAGTATTTGTGGAATGAGGAGCAGTGTTTTATAACCCTTGTTTTTCATAACTGAGAAGTTATAGTAAGATTGCTTATTACATATAGTAAGAAGGCTTTGTCAGATGAGAGGAAGAATACTGTTGCTATCAGAGTCCAAAAACCTTAGGTGGGAAATACCAAACAGGTTCAGAGTTCTTCTGTATTGCCTTTGTTATGCCCAAGTCTCACGGACCCCAAAGACCACCAAGGAGCTGATTCTGATGCAAACACTGTAGGGTCTTTTTTTATTACAAGCTGGAGCATGGGCCCACACCCTCACTGACACAGCGGTTGAGTGTAGAGCCCTGAACTCAGGCGTAGGAGGGTTTATATTTTAGGTTATAGCAAGGTTTGGGAAATTCCAGTTAGGCAGTTTTATGATTGATTGGTATTTAACAAATATTGAGTATCCGGAGGAAACTGCTTGCACGGAGAGCCAATTGTTTTACTCATCCTATTGAAAAGAATACGTGGGTAAATTCCAGGTATTCACTGATTAGCCATTGGTAGGGGTGATGATTAAATATTACTGGGTTTTCTCCAGGCTATTCCCTGGGTAGGGGACTCCATTGTCTTCTTTCTGGAATTGGTGACCTATGGCCTAGTTCCTGGGACTGGTGGCTTTTGGGGTGAGAAAGGTTGGGCCTGGTTTTTTCACCTTAAGTGGTCAATGTGCAAAAATCCAAAGAAGAAAAAATATCAATCACCATAATAACAGTCTTAATATCCATATCAATCACCAATAATAATAACAGCAAACTGAAGTTGGTTTACCTTCTTTCTTCTTTTGCTTTAAGAAATTTTTCCTCAAGGCGAGCAATTTCATCACAAATGGCAGCATTTTCCTTTAAGGAAAAAAAAAAGACTAGAATCACATAACATAAATTTAAAAATTGAAGCTATTTCCTGGGAACAAGATCTATATCTCAAACTAAAACACCCTCTGTACTGCAGGATAAAAAGGAAGTGCTATTTTACTCTGCACATACTCTACTAAGACGTCTGTACAGGACAGGTGCTGTGGAGATGGCTCAACAGGGGGAAAGGTGCCTGCTATACTATACGCATGCCAACTTCAATTTGATGCCCAGAATTCAAGGTGGAAAATAAAACTGACTCCTAACAGTTATCTGCTAAGCTCTACCTGTGCTCAGTGGCACACATAACATTAATAATAATTACAGGAAAGTGTTTGGGTTCTACTACGGTCAGGGTAATTATATAATTTCTTATGCAACGAAGGGACGACTTTGGATGAACGCAGAACAATATGGTACAATAGGATTTGCATACCTTTGGCAAATCAAGGAACGTGATTACTCCAGTGAGTGTATCCTTTGGCAGAGAAAAGGATATACTACTTGGGACTTAATTTATACCACTATAAAACAGCCTTGACCTTGGCAAAGACAGTCTAACCTACAGTATCATCCAGAACAATACCTTAGAAAAAAAATGGATGAAAAGAATATTAAATACTGTGCTTAAAAATATTTATTTATTTGTATATACCCAGGTATCACCATTCTTTACTGATGACTCTGTCTTAAAACCAGTTCTGAATGAAATACCCTTTTGGGTGTTTCACAGGTGGAATTTCAAATTCATAAGATCTTCGTGTACTTAAAAGAAAAACATCCTTAAATAACATATTTGAAGCACCGGGCAACTCTAACATGAACTGACAACAGGGAACAGTAAATAAAGTGTTGAGTTACTGACTTGCTCTTATTTTCTCCAACACACATACAAGTGTTGACTATTTTAGGAACGACAAACGTGAAGGCAAAACTTTCCCTGATGCATCGACAAAGACCTAATATGTTTAACTGAAAATTCTGTAGAAAAAAAATGAGCTAAACTACTGATTCAGATGTGTGAGGGCATTTGGACTATTTCCAAGCACTGAGGTGAATCTGGTTAAGTCACAACAGTCTGGTTATGAGACTTAACAGACTTAGACCCTAATGTCTTGGTTGGTAAAGCAGTTGATTCACTAAATCCTTCCCTACAATTAGGGCAGAAAACGGCGATACACCTCGGCGGTAGCTGCTTCCTCAGGTGAGCTCCATTTCAGTACCGGGTGGAGGGAAGGCAGAAACACCTAGGGGCCTCAGTGTTCTCGCCTCGAAAGTTACTTAATACTTAGTTCCTCCGGAAACTGAACTGTAGGAAAAAGGTAATGGCTAAAGTTTACTGGCGGAGAACTTCGCAGTCCTCGTTTACAGTAGATGGGACCAGAGGAGTAAGTCATCCAAGGATATGCGACTAATAAACGGGGTAACTAACGCTGGACTGATAAACTGTTTTCCTGGAAGAGGAACAGTCGGGGGAAGCGCTCCCAAGGGAGGGAGCGGCTGAGCGCAGACTCACAAACACTGTGGCCTTGGCCGCTCTGCGCAGCCTCAGGTACTTCAACCGGTACTTTTCGTTCTGGCTCTTCCGCGGGAACTTTTTCATCCTGGCTTTGCTGGACTGCGGGGTGCGCGGCTCGGAAGGCGGGCCACCCAGCAAGCTCATGATCCGGCCCCAGCTCAGGCGCCTCGGGCCGCGGGAGCCACGGAGCGGAGGCTCTCCGCGCCCTCCCCAGTCAGCTCCCGAGGGCCGCCCCGCCGGAAGTTGCGCAAGAGCACCGCCACGTGTAACTTCCGGGTGGGCGAGCGGTTGGACGAGCTGTGGGCCGGCGGTGGACTAACGGTGGACTCGGCGGAGGGGTGTGGCTCAGGGCGGCGGGGCGGTGCTGAGGCCGGAAAATACTGGTTCTACCCGGGTGTTAGAGTGCGAAACAGCGGAAGTGCAAAATCAAAGTCCTTATGCTGACGTTTTGGGTGTAGCTATTGTCTCGCCCCTTGCGATTCCACCTCTTGACTTCCCTAGTTGCTCAGAGCCGGCCTTCCTGGGTTTTAGGAGACTTAGAATACTAACTAGTGCGGGAACTCAGGTTTCCGTTTAGGCTACTCAAGCAAGTGGTTTTTAGGCTGCGATAGGAAAATAAGACCCTGATTGTCTCAAAGCTTAGCATCGAATTAACAGTTTAAATAAAATGTAGGCACAAGGTCAGCGGTCAGTCGTTTTGGAATGAAACCAATAGTGTTTCAAGTACACATACCCTATTTAAAAAAAAAGTGTGTGTGTGTGTGTGTGTGTTTCAAGACAGGGTTTGTCTGTGTAGCCCTGGATGTCATGTACTCGCTCTGTAAACCAGGCTGGTCTCTAACAGAGATCCTCCTGTCTCTGCCTCCCATTGTGGGATCAAGGGCGAGCAACACTTCCCCGGTTATACCCGCTGTTTTTAATATTTATAACTAAGTTAAGTTGAAGATAGAAAATCTTTACGGTGCAAGATTGTGAACAGCAGGCTTACATCCTTTTTTTCTTTTCTTTCTTTTTTTTTTTTTCTAGAGATGGTTTCTCTGTGTAGCCTGGAATCATTGGCTACAAACTCACAAGGCCTCTGGGGAGCCCACCTGGGTCTGCCTCCCTGAGTGCTGGGATTAAAGGCTAGTGCCACCATCCCTGGCTCTCAGATTCTTTTAGTAGTGTCACAAACTGAGTCTCTTGCTCACAGTTTAGTTTTGTTTTTCTCTCTCAGAACAATATAAGTAATTAGATGGGTGGGATTTTCAGGCTAGTGTGCTGATAACAAAAGATAATTACTGTTAAATTCTCAAAATCTAGACATTTAAGGTTGTACATGAAAGTTAAGGATGTTATGTAATTAACATGTTCTCTGAATAACTAGACAACAACCTAATACTTACAAAAATAACTTAGAATTCAGTAAGTGATCCAGGTATTTCATCTCAGAAAACTGTAAAAATAGGTGCAGTCCTGACAAAATGGAACACAGAAAAAGCTTGTAGATACTCTTCTATGACTGTCCATGTGACAAGCTGCTTTTGTTGACTTGGTTGGGGCTTCACAAATGCCCCTCAGGCAGTCCTGTAGATATAGTTTAGGGAGCTGTCAGAATTATGGCAGCTTATAAAATAAACTGTCTTTGAAAATATGTACTGAAATATTATCTTGGAACCTGAAAGCATTTGTGGTAATGGACGTTGACTTTCTTAATGAAAACCGCTCCTTTTAATTGCCTGATTTGCTGTCTGTATTTTGTTCTTATCGACTTTGAGATCTACCTGACTTTATTTGTATTAATCTTCTTCATGTGTCATGTCTACTGAGGAGGGTAGTCCCAGCCTCTGTTTTAGGCTGCAGGCTGTTTTAGCCAATAGATTTCGGTGGAACATTCACAAACATGTCTATTGTTTCTTCTTCATCAGAGACGTTCTCTTTTACAATTAAAGCACTTTTCTGCAAATTTTATAAATTAAGATATTACTTTATTCGTTGGCTTTGAAAGACTGGGTCCTTACTAGCCTCAAACTGTGTAGGGAAAGATGACCCTGAACTCCCAGATCTTCCTCTTTTACCTCCCAAACACTGGGACTACAGGCATAGGCCACCATGTCCAGCTTGGGGAGTTTACTTTTTAAATCCATGAGCTAGGGTCTAAGTCAGTGGTAGAACCCTTGCCTAGTTAGTTGAAAGGCCCTGGGTTTGATTTCTAGCACTCCAAAATGAATGAATGAATGAATAACAGGACCCACATTCAGATCCCAGAAACTCACACGTGCACGCCTCTCACCTGGATAGACACATAACAAATCTTTGAAAAAAACTAAAGAAACCCATTTTTCTGAGTTTGAGCTTGTTCCTGTTAAACCTTTTTTGTTTGTTTGTTTTGTTTTTCAAGACAGGGTTTCTCTGTGTAACAGAACTCTGGCTATCCTGGACTCCATTTGTAGACCAGGCTGGCCTTGAACTCACAGATACCCACCTGCCTCTGCCTCCCCATGTGCTGGCATCACAGGCGTATACCACTGTGCCCAGCTAGCATTGTTTTATTTATTTTTTCTTGGTGTGTATGTGGTGTACTTATGTGCATCTGAGTGTGGGGGTGCATTCCCCTGTGTAGTGCATATGGAGGCCATGGATGACTTCCAGATGCCTTCCTCAGTTGCTTTTCCAACTTATTTTTTGAGACTCTTTTTTTTTTTTCTTACTAAGTCTGGAGCCTATTTTGGTTAGACTGGAACACTGAGTCGCAGGAACCTGCCTGTCTTTGCTCCCCAGTACTTGCGGTTGTAGATGAGCCATGCCACACCCAGCTTTTTAGGTGGGTGGTATGGATCTGAAATCAGAATCTGATACCTTCACATTAAGTACTGTTACCTGTTAGCTACCGCCTCAGTCCTGTAAGCACAGTTTAAATGTCTTGTAACTATTTCGGCTATGGCCATATTGACTTCTGCACAATTATTTCTGTGTTGTTTGACTTTTTTGGTCAGTTCATGCAACATACCTCTTTGTGTCAAAGTCTTTTGATGTTGTGTTCCAAACTATGAGATGCTACTGACCAACTTATGAAGGATTAGTACCTACTATGATACAACTGTTAGAAAACTTAATTCAAGAAGGAAGACAATAAATAGTCAATATTGGTGTGATTTAAAAGTAGATTTCTGAGGTAGATTTTGCTTGGTATGGCAACAATCATACCAGCAACTAGGGAAGTAGGTAGTTGAAGTAAGTACTCCTGGGCACCCTAAAGTAGAAGTTGTTGATACAGTACAGGGCAGAGAAGGGCACCCCGGAGACAGAGACTTCACCTCCAAACCCTTAGCATTGTAAAAAGTTTGGGTGCTACAAGTAGCTGCTTACAGTGAAAGCTGTGTGCAGGTGTTATGGGGTCTTTTTGTCTTGTGAAAGGAAAGAATTCGGTCTAGAGACATAGAGTTTAAGTAGAAGTTTATTTAGCAATGCAAAGCAGGCACTGTGAAGAGAGATTCAAGTGGGTTGTCCAATGGTGTATATATGTGGACAGTAGCCCAGATGATTCTATGTTGTGGATTTTAAAGGTATCAGAGATGAGTTGCATCTTCATGGAGTAAGGTGACCTGTGTTTCTCCCAAATTATGGTAGATCAGATTTCCTTTTGGGGGAGCATTTCTTCCCATGACCCTCTAGAAAGATCCATGTCAGTGCTGGATTGGAGGGCTGGCGACAGCAAAGGAGGAAGGGAAGGAGGAGGAGGAAGTGATAGTAGAGGCGGTGTTATCAGAACCACAATGTAAATGTTATCATAATGAAGCTGAGGTTTTTGAGGACAGAGATCCTTTGCTGGTGAACGTGTGGCAAAGTGCCCTGTGTCTTGGCTTTTGATATCACAGGAACTATTTATCTGTAGCTGCAAGGATGTCTAACCGCCAAGACACATTCTGGTAGGAAGAAGACACAGCTACCAAGATACAGCTGTGGTTTGTTTGTTTGTTTGTTCCTTTTGGTTCCTTCATATTTACTTTCTTTTTGAGGCTTTTAAAAGTCCCATGACTGATTTCATGACTGTCAGCTAAGTAGTACAGCCATTCTGTTAATTTTAAAATCCAAAGATGTGGATAGAGTATTAAAGCAGCTTGTTAAGTTGTACAAACAAGAACAGGGCTTGGGCTGTATTCTAGAACTACTTTCTCTTTGTTCTACTACTTATGTACATCTTTTACCTAACGGGGGAGCAAGAGGAGAGACTGAAGTAATGGGGAGTGTGTAGATCACCAAAGAGCTTCTGTACTCACTGAACAGTTGGAATTTTATTAATGACATAAGACTTTTATTAATATCACCAGTGAGCATCTATAAGCTCCTGGTTTGTTTTAGGTAAATTTACATTCATTTTTTTTCAGATGAAAAATGGCTTTTCTACTTACCTATAAGAAGAGGAGTCTAAATGTCTTGTGTAAAAATCCTCTCAAGAAATACATAATATACAGCTTAAAATATTTATTAAGAGACACTGTGGGTAAAGCACAGTCTTTGGAATCAGAGCAAAGCTTTGACAGTTAAGTGCAAGGATGGAGTTGTAACTGGAGAATGTATAGATTTATGATATGTTCATCTTGCTTACCATTTATTTATTTACGTATTTTTGTTTTTTGTATGTGGAGACCGGGGCTAACCTGAGGAGTTGCCTCTCTCGTTTCACCATTTGGGTCCCAGGCATTGAACTCAGGTCATCAGTCCTGACAGCAAGTTTCTTATCCTACTGGTCTTCAGTAGTTGGCAGTCAGTGAAGGTGTGGTATCCCTTAAACATTAAGAACACACCTAGACTCATTAAGACTTGTGAAGATACTCATAGTCCATAATCTGTGGAAAGGAATCATCAGTTGATATAATAAGAAGTTCATTGACTCTTAAAGACTCCACTCATGCCTTTGCCTCTGTCCTTACATCCCAAGAGCAGATTAGAAGTTAAAGCCATCATTATTTCTTGTCTCACTTTGCAGGCCATGGAGGCCTTAGCAAGGCTGAAGACATCCACACAGCAAGATAAGCAGGCCAAATCAAAGTGTTTTAGGGGTTAATATCTTTATTAATCTCTTATTAAATTGCTCTACCTGCTTATTAAGCATGACTTCTAGAGTTAGTGCATATTGTGAGACTTTTCCTCTATAAATGTCCTTTAGAATCCTTCTGTGTTCCACGTCTGCACTTCACTTCAATTTATCCATCATAACTGTCCTCAGAATGCTCTAAATGAAAATTTTCAGTTCTTTGACTCTTCACTTCCAGACTTCAAAACTGAATTTTCATTCACTGATTTTTATCTTCTTATAAATACAGCATATTTCAGCTGAATCCAACCTTAACAATTTTAAGTGGACATCATCATCATCATCATCATCATCATCATTATTGTTGTCTTTTATTCTGTACAGCTTGTGAAGGAAAGTTACTTTCTACAAAATTTATGTCTTCATGGTTCCTTTTTTATCTATGGTTGCTCATCACACATATGTTGGGTGAGATGTTTAGGTTTTGAGGGTTCTAAGCCAGCCAGTAAGGTCATAAAATCGACCACTGTGTCAATGTTGTGTTTCTGGGTGGTTGTATCCTTCAACACACATAAGACACTCAGCCAGCTAAAAGAGATGAGTTCAGAGATGTTAGCTCGGAGAAAAAGAAGGATCACATTGAGGTCATTAATAGGGCATCCTAGCATCTTTCTACTGAGGAGATCAAAGGCCGGGAGCATCTCATAGATGGAGAGGAGTCGTTTGTCCCACTGACACAGCCGTGTGAGGTTGTATACTATCACTGGGACCAGTATGGTATATACTGCTGCACTGGAGAGACTAACAATCTGGAAAACAGACAGGGAGGTCAGCCTGCATGTGATGAGCTCTGGCACATGGGTTTCATTATGTAGCAGCCCTGTCTTGATGGAGCAGCTGAACTCTTCTTGGAAGAAGACATCGAAATGGAAGTGACCAAGGTACAGGTAAGTGGCCGAGGTGAAGAGGAGTAAAAGCGAGTTCCTGAGGAGGTAGGCAGCCACTAGGGAATGGGAACGCTGCTTGCACGCCAGGTACCGCTCTAGCAGGGCGAATTCAAAGTACCGTTCTTTCCGGGCCCTGGGCAGGGGAAGAAAGGAGGCACTGTTAGGGAGGACTAGCAGTTCTGTGGATCTAACGTGACGTTATTTTTTCAAACTTTATTTTTATGTTGTGTGTATGGGTGGTTAGTCTCCATGCACATCCGTGCACTGCATTTGTACAGTGCTTGCAGAAACCAGAAGAGGGTGTTGGAGCCCCTGGGATTGGAGTTACAGCTGTTGTGGGCAGCCACATGAGTGCTAAGAGTCTCAGCCAGTCCACTGAAAGAGCAGCCAGTGCTTTTACCTGCTGATGCTTCTCTCCAGCCCCAAGCACAACATTGTTAGTATCCGTGAAAATCTGTATTCTCTCCCTACCATTCTTCCCTCAGAGGAGGAGTGTTTACTCCTCAGGTCTCCAGACACTGAATGATGTCTTAAACCCAGGGATGGTCAATAAATTTTGAATGGTCACAATCCCAATGAGTTTCTGCCTGGCAAAGTGAAAAGAAGCCCAAAGTTGAAATTACAAAGCAATAAGCTTGTGATTGGTAATGCAAACATGCTCTGTGTTCTGAGCATGATTTTGAGGCCAGTTCATTCACTTTACACAGATCAATATGTTAACAACTAATTGTTGAGAGCTGTGCTGGAGAGGTACAGATAAGCCTTCTTAGCTTTGAGGGAAAGGGCAGATAAGATAGGCCGTATGCAATGAAATTTAATACTTGTTAAATGCACATAAACCACAGTAGTTGTGAATATTAGGAGATGGAGTAACAGTGTAAGCTATAGAGTTCAGAAACCGTGGTAGCGAATACTGGCTAAAGTCTGGCCTCCAACATAGTAGAGAGGAACTTTTTTGAGAGGACATAGCATGCACAGAAGATGATCACAAATCATAGCCTCATTCACCTCTCACTGGAGCCTGCTGCCCTTACCGACCCATTTAAACCATACCATTCTTATCTCTTAGTTTTCCAGCTCCTTTCCTTTAGGTTACTTCCTCCTTCATGCTGTTCGCCACCTACTAACATAACTAACATAATTTATGTTATGTGTGTATTTTGCTTGCTTGTTTGCTTTTCCTCAGTAGAACTTTAGGCCTATGCTGGTAGGGATAGCTTTGTTGCCTTTGCCAACTGTCTTGAACATACACACACACAAATACACACACTCACACACATACATATAATGCCTATCCAGAGAAGGCTGGCATAAAGGAAATATAAAAATAATCATGCATGGGTATCGACTTAATGCTCCAGAAAATCCTTTAGAAAGAGCTAGAGGTGACAACTCACTTTTCTAGCTCATCCCAGAAGACGTAAGGGTCAGAGCTTTCCTGCCGGATCTTCAGCATGTGTTGCACCAGGCGGATGGAGCGGTTGTAGGACTTGTCCAGCTCACTGATGATGAACAGCAGGTCTGAGCTGAGGGATGGGACAGCTGCATATTTCCACAGCAGCACTGGTAGATACATGGCCACAGCCAGGGCCAGTAGAGAGTAGGGGAGGGCCTGCAAGAAGAGAAGAATGAGGAGGGAGCCCAGGGTGGTGGGCCTTGAATGACAGCTAAGTGGGGGCTTCACAGCTCTTCTCTTCCCACTTTAGAAGGGAAGAGAGGGTATATAGTTGATTACCCAAAGCTCTTTGTCCACATGGAATAATATAGTGAGGGGGTAGAGAAGAGGCATCATATCTCCATGTTACCCAGATCCATGGTCAATAGGTTTTCTGACCAGTGATCTGATCGGGGCTTCAAGGAGAAAAGAAAGAATGAAAGCAAAAGAGGGATAGAGGATAAAGAGTATCTGGTAGGGGAGATCTTTGTCTCCACTGCCCTAACAGTGCAGACCTGAGTATCTAGGCTGAGATTATGGCCAATAGTGGCCCTGGCATCCTAGCTGACAGAAGACTTCATTTCTTCTATGTATCCTGTCCTCTGCTGGTCTTTTGTAGTCTCTGGATCCTCGGTGATGTTGAATGACACCTCCAGATACTCTCAGAAATTTTTTTTGGGGGGGGTGTCATTTCAGGTGTGCAGATAATGGAATGGACCTTTAGAAATGTGTAGATCTTATCGTCTCAGCTACAGTGGTGTTTCTAAAGACCCTCTACTCTCCCCCACCTTTTAAATGTGTTTTTTTTTTTTTTTTTGAGGCAGGGTTTCTCTGTATAGCCTTGGCTATCCTGAACTTGCTTTGTAGACTTGGCTGGCCTCGAACTCACAGAGATCTACCTGCTTCTGCCTTCCTGAGTACTGGGATTACAGGCATGTGCCATAGCATTGGGCTGCCCCTCCCTTATGTGAAGATAAGAATGCACACATGAGCAATACACAGGATCGTGTGCCTAAGAGCCAAACAGAAGATCTAGCTCTTGCAGCCCTTAGAGGAACCAACCTTCTGACACCTGACATTTTTGTTGGTTAGGCCACCCTTTGTTATGGTGGCCCTGGCAGAGTGTATAGGGCTTTCTCCTAGCTTTCTTTATTATACTTACACATACAACAGAGGGAAGTCCATTGTTTTTTTCATTGCACAGTCTCTACTTGTGAAGAATTTTTGAATCTACATTTGTTGTTAGGCACTGAGGGCTCATAATTTCATTTGGTTCTCACAAGGATGCTATTGGCGGGATGCCATCCCTGTGTCTACTTTATAGTGAAGGAAGCTGAAGCAGGGCCAGATCAAGCATCTACACAGTACCACACACTCAGCAGGTGGAGGAGCAAAGCTCTGGGGCCAGGATGGGAGGTTTAGAAGCTTATTATCCTACTGAGCAGTCAACCCACACTTTCTTTCAAATTGCTTTGTTTTTGTAGTGGCAAGTTTTGAGGAAAAGAGAGAGGGCATATCTGCTGTGTGAGTGTGTGTGTGCGTCTGTCTGTCTGTCTGCCTGTCTGCCTGTCTGCATGCCTGCCTGTCTCTGTGTTTTCTGAACTACAAAAAAAGAAAGACAGGGATAGGTAAATTGGGGCTTCAAGTAAAATTATAACCATTTTACTCCTGTGCAAGAAATACCATCCCTGAAAATAAGCCCTTCACTTTTAAAGAATGTGCTCCTGGGAGTGAGAAGGAGGCAAAGAATCCAGCCTCTGAGAGCTTCCTGGTGACACTGATGGTCAGGTGTTTTGACTTTTCCTAACATGAGTCTCCTTCAAAATATGTGGACTTTCTCCCCATCTTGGCCTGATGATCTGCCAGTGACAGAAGCTTTGGGAACTTTCTCCACAAAGTCTCTGGTTTTGCCCTCTAGGGTGATAAGAAAGAACAAAGACAGAATTTAGTAACAAAGTGAACAGGAGAGAAGAGGACAAGAGCAGCAAAATGTTGAAAGCTGGAGATCAGCTGCCTCATATAAGACACTGGTGTGGGGAAAGGTGGGGCATCCAGCCATGAGCAAACTATTTGCAACTGAGAACCAGAAAGACTCAGGAATATGGCATGTGGGTGAAACCAAAAAGCAGGAGCATGCGTTGGTCTGAAACAGAGCACTAAGAAGCCTGTGTGAGAAGCTGACTTGCAGAGTTTTCTATAATGTACAGCATTCAGTCAATCGCTTTTTCTTGATGGAAGGCTTGTAGTTTTGCCTATGGAGAGACTAAACCATACTAAACTCTATGCACTGTAGGCAGGAGAACTATCCTGAGGGGGTGAGGAACTAGCTAAATGGCTGAGTTCCCAGAGGGCCAGCAGTGAGGCTCGATACCAGCTGCATCTTCGCCCTTTCCTTAAATCAAGGACTGAATGACTCTCTTCAGAGATAAGAGGCAATCTTGAGAAAGGACTAGACACTGATACTCGAGTTTCTTCCCAGTGAAGTACACCAGCGTGATCCCCTTCTCCTGAAGCTGCTTGTCAAGAAGCCTCACCTGCAGGCACAAAACTTCCAATCAGATGAAGGCGGCAATGTTCAATTGCACACCAGTGTGCACACCGGAGATCAGCAGGCATTGGAAGAACCCCTGGACTATGAATGAATGGGAAAGGGCAGCAAAGTGGAAGGCAGTTAGTGGGGAAGGGTGGAGTGCCAGGGGAGGGAGTAGAGTGATTCGGTCTATGCCCTACTCCCAAGGCAGGAAGCAGACCTGATAGGACCCTGTCTGTTTTACCTTGTGAGGCCAGAGGGATTTCACCTTGTACTGGCCAGCCTCGTTGTGTTCATGGTGAGCCAGTGAGTCCCAGCAGGAGCTGTCCACATATGCAGCCTGCCTGACGCTGAAGTTGCTGGGAGAGAAGCAGCTTATCGGAGACCCTGCAAAAAAAAAAAAAAAAAAAAAAAAAAAAAAAAAAAAAAAAAAAGGAGCATAGCTTTGAGGCAGCCTTAGCTGCAGCAGAGGGAGGGGAATCATTCTGGGAGAGGAGATATCTATAATTTTGTAACTTTCTGCGGCTGGCAGGCCTTGCCTTCTTCTGAGCCTCAGCCTTTTGAGCCCTGTTCTGCTGTGTCGTGGGAGGACAGGTCATGATGGACGAGAACACACTGTTTGGCCCACGCTACCAATGCACTGACGTGGTCTTTTAGGTCTGATGAGCCTTTTCTCTCAAGGTTCCCCCAGACTCCCACACAGGAAGCTATCAGAGACTCCTTGAACTCAGCAGTTTGCCACCAAAAGGCTTGGAGCTTGATTGTGACATTTCTGCTCAAAAGTGATGATGTCCTTCAAAAAATATTTTTGGAATGATTATATGTGTTTATCATGTGTGTGCAGGTGTCATGGCACACTCATGGAGGCCAGAAGACGAACTTGTAGAAGTCGCTCCTGTCCTTCCAGCACAGATTCGCAGTTCTGCCCTGTGTGTACTGGGACTGAATTCAGCTTGTCAGGCTTGGCAGCCAGTGCCTTTACCCGCTGAGGCATCTTGTCAGCCTTGTTTGAAGACAGAGTCTCACTATGTGGCCCAGGCTGACTTCAAACCTGTCATCTTTCTGCCTCAGGCTCTGAAATGCTAGGATTACGGGTGTGTGCACCATGCCCAGATCGAAAGATGACTCCTGTGTTTTGTAAAATGTAGAGGACCGATGCCTGGATTTCTGCCTGAGAGAGATAATGGGCTTGGATGAGAGGCTCTAGCTTCTGTGTTTCTTATCACAAAGAGGTTGGAACTGGGAACCAATCCTGTTCCCATTATTGCAGATGAAGAAGCAGAGAGAGGTGGAACACCTCATCAGGAAATGCAGGAAGCTAATGGGCATAGGCAGAAAAAAAACAAAACAAAACAAAAAAACCTGGGGGTCCAGTGCCTGCTGTGGAGTGAGCAGTCTTTCTGAGTTAACCCAGTGTCTACAGCATTGCAAACACGCATGTGTTAAATGTCTGTTTATGTCTAGGGTCATGGAGAAGAAGCAGGGGTTTGTTCAGTAGGTCTGAACAAGGCTGCATTAACTCTGCAAGTGGGGCTGGGAAGAGAGTTCAGGGGAAAAAAACGTGTTCACAGTGGTTAAGGGATTTCAAGTCTGAAGAGATCATAGAATCCCAACCTCTATTGAAGCCAAAACAATAGTTTTATCATTGATTTGACATAAACTTTATGACTACTAAAGTGACAACTAATTGTTATTTCAAACATCCTTTTTTTTAGTTTTAGGTACATATTATATGTTGGGCATATTCTCTCCTTCGCACTATCCACCCTCCCCTTGCTCCATCCTCTCCCCTTCCGCAATTCATTATTTTTTATCATAAGATTTCCAAGTTGACTTTTGTAGCTTTTTGGTGCTCCTGCTTTGCATGGACTTATGCATGGTCTAGACTTATGCATGACTGCTAGACTTATGCATGGCCTGCCCCTTGGGAATCCAGTCCAGCCCAAAGCCATGAACCCTTCTTAAGACGGAAGCTGGCCCACTTCATAGCGGGCGTAGGGAGAAATGAAGTCAGGTCTCTTACCATCTCTCTGCAACCTACCTGATGAGAACTCCTGCGCGAAAGCCAGGGACATCAGCAGCAAGGGAAAGCCCACGGTAACGAACTTGACCATCTTGTCCAGGGGCAGTTCCAGGCGCAGCCCTTTGAGGCGAGAGCCCCTGCGGTCAGGCAGCAGGGCATCAGAGAGCATGTACTCCGCAGCTGTGTGTGCGAGTGACATGATGCTGCCGAGTCCCGGGGGCCTGCAGAGGAAACTGTTTCCCTTAGCAATCCAGGGACAGTGGGGCGAGATAGCAATCCAGAGACAGATTCAGGCAGCTAGTTTGTAGCAGACAGTGCCTCGGCCCCAGCCTCACACATCTGTGCAAGGACCACGCAATGGTTCTCTACATAACTGCCCAGGCTCTGAGCCAGACACCCTGGCAATCAGAGGGAGGCGTAGCCTCAGTGGGTCCTCAATGAAGGAGGATCAGGCTTCACGCAGGCTGATGCCAGGCTGCTCACCCGGATTGTCTCCCAGCGGACGAAGTACTGTGGCTTTATACTGCCCTCTTATTAATACGGTATTTTCGGCAGAGTGGTTGAGAGAAGGAGGGCCGTGGGCTCAGCTCCCCATGTAATTGGTGTGGAATTTGGGTGGGGATTCCTTAAATGTGTTGAAGGATCTCATTTTGTGGTTTTGGGTGGGAATAGAGTCCCCAGGATACAGCGAGGATGGTTCCCCCTATAGAGCAGGCTTTGTCCCAGTGATGTGTTTTGCTTCTACCCAGAAACTGTCCTGTATGTGATGTTAATTTTTCTTCCCCAACTCTGGCCTTTTAACAGTGTCTTTGCAGTTTTCAGTTCTGTTCCATCTGTCTTTTCTGTGGGAAGCTGGGAGAGGCATGGCAGTGTGGAGTGGTGGAAAGAGCATGGCTTTTGAACTTTGGGAGGAAAAGTTGTTTCTGGAAACCCAACAGAGCTTATATTTCAACTGCATGATTTCAGGAAAGTCACTTTCTCTCAGTTTTCTCTTCTCTCAAGGCTCAGTCTGTTGGAAACCATGGGGATGAGAAACCATGAGAACATGCTTGCTGGATTGTAAAACACAGGGCAGGCCCTAAATTTTACTAAGTGTCCACAGGGCCCAGGTGTTAAATGTTTGGCTGCTATTCTGTATCACTCTCGGGAAGTGGTAGACCATTTAAAAGGTTAGGCCTTGGTCACTGGGGCATGTCCTTGATGGAACCCTCATGCCCTTCGTCTCACTCTTCCTTCTTGTCCACCATGAAATGATCAGCTTTCCCGCCTCTGTACTTCTTACCTGAGTCGCTGTGCCATCACAGGCAGAGCCAAGTGCCTACAGATTCTGGAACCATGAACTAAATAAACATTTCTTCTTTTTGTATTTTCCCTTTTGTAATACAGAGGCATCAGGTATGATGCCCTCTTGCCCCGTCCTTCCGTTTCTTCCCTTCAAGTGGATTATGTTTGGTATTTGGTTACACTAACAGAAAGTGGATTAGCACAGCAAGTGTTAGGGCAAGTTGGTTCCATGTGGTTGGGCTGGAGAACAAGACAGTCTTGTCTCTACTTTTCCTTGAACTTGGAAACGGAGGCCCTTAACTAGGCTCCCCTAGGCCTTCCTCGGCTGTGTTATTCACGTAGGGCAGGAGTTATGTGGCCTGATGGGATGTGCCCATTCTGTGCTATGCAGAGCCCATGTGCTCTTCAAACCACTCTTACAGTGCTCTTGCTTCTGCAGCTCCTTACCCAAGAACCTTGGCCTGCTTCCAGGGCCTGTGTGGCTCTGTTCTCAGGCTCAGGTACACCTTCCACAGAGATAACTGTGTGGGTGTTCACTCAAGGTCCAAAGAACAGCTACTGAGTATGGTTGGAGTTTAAAAGTCCTGACATGTTCACACATGTGATTGTGATTTTTTTTTTCTACCTTCAGTGTAGAACTTAGCTGTACTGGGATAGAGACCTAGAATAGTACAATGGTTCTAAATTGAACCTTGCATTGCTGATCTTTACGAAGGTGTGTGTGTATGTGTGTGTGTGTGTGTGTGTGTGTGTGTGTGTGTGTGAAGCTAGGCAGGTAAAACATACACAAAATTTTGTTAGCTTGGTTGGTAGTTTTTCATATATATATATATGGTATATGGGTCTCTATAAACAGTTTTATTCTGTGGCCACAAATGTTTAGACTGGGCCTGCTTTTCCCTCATCTCATTGGCTACAGGCCCACCTTAATTTATAGCTACCCTATGTGCGCTGATTGCAGTGATTTAGGCATTGGGACCACAAAAAGAATGGTTTCTTTCTGTCCTCCATTACCCTCTCTGGATTCTCATTTCTGTATCTTTTAATTACATATAGTTTTGTCAATGTTTGTCATCGGTTTTTTATGCATATGTAGTCTCTTGCTTCTTAAAATATATTTGAAATATACAATGCATATATAGTGTACTATGTCGATGTGTGCTGCCCGTAATGCTTCATCTGATCAAAGAGCAGGACATGTGACTCCTCAGACTCTGCAGTGTCTTCCTTCTGATAGTGATGACATCTCTAAAGATGGTTGCCATCCCTACTTCCAGTAGCATAGATTAGTTTTTCAATTTTAACACCTTACAAAGGTGGAGGGCCAGGGATATAGCTCAGTGGTAAAATAGTTGCCTACCATTCGTGAGGCCCTAGGTACAACCAATCTTTGGAACATGCATCTCCATTTCCCACAAAAAGAAAGAACAGTTCTTGTTTTGGACTAGTGGGATGGCTTAGTGGGAAAATACATTTGCTGTCAAACCTGATTCCAGTGTTTACAAAAATTATCCAGTTAGTTGCTTGTTTTTGTATTCTATATATAAGAAATCACATTGTTTTTGGGGGGATTTGGATTCACAGATTCACCTGTGCTGTTATGTGAATCAGATACCCACTTCACTTTATTGTAGAAACATACACATGTTTATGCTTTTACCATTGATAGACAGTTTGGGTTTCCTGGTTCTGGATATTAAAATAATGCTCCTGTAAGCCTCGTAACATGCATCGTATGGTGGGCATATGTGTGTACTTAAGTCGTTGGATATATACTACGGATAGGAATGCTATCACAATGCCATGCATATGTTCATCTTTATATTTTTCCAAGTGGTTGTTTATACTTTCAGCAACAGCTTCTGAGAGTCCTGAGAGCTACACATTTTTGCCAGTATTATTTTTCCAATTTTAAGTTTTAAGAAATTTTGGAATGTGTAGAAAAGTAAGTCAGCATGGTTTCAACTTGAAATGTCTCTGATATCTAACTGGCTGTTTTGGCTACTTGGATGCCAGTCTTTTATGAAGTGTTTGCTTAAGACTTTTGCCAGCAGGATATCAAAGCACATGCTGAGAGTCATAGCCAAACTTTGGGCAGAGTGCAGGGAATCTTACGGAAGAAGGGGGAGACAGAAAGACCTAGAAGGGGAAGAAGCCCAACAGAGCCAAAAAATCTCAGCCCAGAAGCCCAGAGACAGATGAATCAACCAAGGACCATTCATGGAGAGGACCTAGATCCCCTGCCCACATGTAACCCACGGGCAGCTTAGTCTCCATAGGTGTTTCCTAGTAAGGGGAGCAGGGGCAGCCTCTGGCATGAACTCAGTTGCCTGCTCTTTGATCACCTGTCCCTGTTGGGGTGGCTTTACCAGGCCACAGAGAAAGAGGATCCAGACAGCCCTGATGAAGCCTGATAGGCTAGGGTCAGATAGTAGGGGAAGAGGACCTCTCCTATCAGTGTACATAAAGGGGAAGAGGGATGGAGTGTGGGATGGGGGAGGGGGAGTAGATAGAGGGGGCTGTAGGCAGAATACAAAGTGGATAAATTGTAATAAATAATAAAAATAAAAAGACCTTTTCTTGTTTTTTTTTTTCTGGTTTGTCTAACTTTTGCTTAATATTCTGAGACTATTTTGTGAAATATGTTTTATTTAATATCCTCTTGCTGTCCACTGGTTGATTTTTCATTTTCTTCCTGGTGTTTTCTGATGTTCTGAAATTCTCATTTAACTATAATCAGTAGATTGTTGTTTTTTTTCTCCCCCCCCTTTTTTTTAACAGAAAGTGCTTTATGTGTCTTATATAGGAAACCATTGGCTATTCCAGTATCAAAAATATTTAAAAATTCATGTTTTTAAAAATATATTTTTGCTTCAAATTTCTTTGTGTCTGGAGTCCATCTAGATATTTTTTTCCAGTATAAGAATGGAATGGGGGTCAAGGTATATTATTTCCCACGTTTATCCGATTGATTCACCCAGTTTATTGAAAAGCCCACCCATTTCCCATGGCAGTGTACTGTTGCCATTGTCAGCTGGGTGACTGAGCTCAACTTGCCTATTTTTGTACCAATTCTATATTGTCTTAACTATGAAGGCTTTACAACAGGTTTGACACTATAGTGTAACATTTCCAGTCTTGTTCAAGATTGCTGTGAATGAGGGTATATACTCACTCATAAGTGGATATTAGACATATAATATAGGATATACCTACTAAAATCTGTACACCTAAAGAAACTAATCAAGAAGGAGGACTTTGGCTAAATGCTCAAACCCCATACAGCAAGGCAAAGAGAATGAACATCAGAAGAAGGAGAAAACAGGAAACAGAACAGGAGCCTGACAGAGGGCCTCTGAAAGGCTCTACCCTGCAGGGTATCAAAGCAGATGCTGAGACTTATGGCCAACCTTTGGGCAGAGTGCAGGGAATTTCATGAAAGAAGTAGGGAATGATAAGACCTGGAGAGGACAGGAGCTCCACAAGGAGAGCAACAGAACCAAAAAATCTGGGCACAGGGGTCTTTTCTGAGACTGATACTCCAACCAAAAACTATTGATGGAGATAAACTAGAACCCCTGCACAGATGTAGCCCATGGCAGTTCAGTGTTCAAGTGGGTTCCATAGTAATAGGAACAGGGACTGTCTCTGCTATGAACTGATTGGCCTGCTCTTTGCTCCCCTCCCCCTGAGGGGGGAGCAGCATTACCAGGCCACAGAGGAAGACAATGCAGCCACTCCTGATGAGATCTGATAGACTAGGATCAGAAGGAAGGAGAGGAGGACCTCACCTATCAGTGGACTTGGGGAGGAGCATGTGGGAGAAGGGGGAGGGAGAGTAAGATTGGGAGGGAAGGGGGGCCACGAGGGGATACAAAGTGAATAAAATATAATCAATTAAAATTAAAATAAAAAATGGAAAGAAAAAAGATTGCTGTGAATGATATTGGTCTTCCATATTTTATTTGAATTTTATAGTCAGATTATGAATTTTAATAGGGAAATACAACCAGAGCTTTTGATCAGGTCTTTTAAATCTATAAGTTAATATGTGAAAAATAGGCTCCATTTGCTTCTGTCTTCTGAAACTTCTGTCTTTTGCACCTTTTAGTCTTTTTTTAGGTTTGTTTTTTATTTTTTGGTAATGTGTGTCTGTACATGAATATAAGCATGTATGAGTACTGGTGCTGATGGAGGCCAGATGAGGGTTTTGGATTGTCTGGAGTTGGAGTTACAGGTAGTTGTAGGCTACTTGATGTGGATGCTCGGAATCAAAGTCAGGTCCTCTGTAAAATTAGTGAGTGACATTAACTAATGAGCCACCTCTCTTTCCCTGCTTTTCAGTTTTTAGTAAAACTTCCAAATGTATTGTTAATTTACTGCTGTGTGTTTGGTGTTCTTGATGCGTTTGCTAATTAAATTAAAAGTGCAGTTATCTTATTGTTGTTAATATATGGAAATACGATTGCTTTTTCTCTATAGAATTCTTTCAGCAGCCTTATGTTTACGTATTAATTATAGAATTTGTTGGGAGATTCATTTTCTATCAACATAACCAGATTGTCTTAGTTAGGATTACTAACTGTCAGCTCTCAGCTCTGGTTAGTTTCCTATCAGTATCAAATGCTTTTGGTGGTTATTGACGTGGAATTTGTCTCTTCAGAGGGTGACACAGCAGCTGGTTTTCCTGGAGTAGATGACTGAAGAGAGGATGTGCATAGAACTCTGCAGTGCCTCTCATCAACAGATCCTTACAGTTGTCACTAGCTGATACTTCTGTTTTTCTTTTATTTACAAGAAGGAGACTATTAAATCCAGCCTGTATCCAAGAGGAGTTAGGCCTCACATTTTGAAGAACTGTCAAAGAACTTATACACTATTTTAAACCATATTAGATAAGTGAAGAATGTGAGGAAATTATCCATTTTTTTATCCCAAAGCCAAATTTATTACCATACTATTAATATCATCTTCATATTAATATTTCTTATGTAATTTGAAATATATAGCAGAGTTGAAAAAATTTTATAGTAAACATTTGCAATCTTTAATTTTATTTCTTGCATGTTTTGATAACCATCTGTCTGTTCTGTAAGCATCAAGCCATTTTAAAAACATTTATTTCAAAATAAATTGCAAAGATTCTTTTTCTTTAAATACTTCAGCATGTATATTATTAACTTACTTTTGTGTTTGTTTACAGTTTTTTAAATTTAACTTTTTTTATAATTTAACATTTTACATTCTAATTGTAGTCCCCTCCCTTGTCTCCTTCTAGCCTCACCTTCCATCCCTCTTCCCCCCATTCCACTCCCCTATTCCTCAGAAAGGGGGAGCTCTCATCCCCTACCATCTAACCCCAGCCTATCAATTTTCATTAGGACTGCTTGCATCCTCTTCCTCTGTGGTCTGGCAATGCCCCACTCCCCCACCATCACAGGGAAATGATCAAAGAGGGGGCAACAGAATCCATGTCACAGAGAGTTCCTGCTCCCCTTACTAAGGCACCCACATGAAGACTGAGTTGCCTATCGGCTATATCTGAGCGGGGGGACGGGGGGTCTAGGTCCTCTTGATGCATATTCCTTGGTTGGTGCATCAGTCTCTGTAGGTCCTCCAAGAGTTCAGATTTGTTGGCTCTGTCGGTCTTCTGATGGAACTCCTGTCTGCTCTGGGTGCTTCTATTCCTCCACTTTTTTCTAGGACTCCCTGCACAGTTTGGCTTTTAGTCTTAGCATCTGCTTCCATCCCCCATTAAAGTTTCTGTAAAGCAAAGGACACTGTCAACAGAACAAAACGTCAATCTACAGACTGGCAAAATATCCTCACCAACCCTACATCCAACAGAGGACTAATATTCAAAATATATAAAGAACTCAAGAAACTAAACTACAGTTTATTTTTTAGATTTATATACAATTGGATATTCAATTTACATGTATGCATGGAATTTGATGCATTCACATTCTTCTGTAATCTACCTTCTGTTAATATAAGCACATCATCATGACCAAAAAAATCTAAGTTCATTTTTAGAGACCATGGTTTTCTAGTGAACCTCTCCTTATTTACATGTAATTTATTTGTTTTTAATTTTATTGACCATATTAATTAGAATTAGCGTATAACCCTTATCAGTAACTCTGGAACCTAGGCAATCTAAGATTCTGCTTCTATTGTCTATTCTTTGTCTTCATTATTGACTGACACTATGGTTTCATCTGGAGTGTCTGCCACAGGTCCGCATGTAAAAACCTTGATACTTGGTGTGGCATTATTGGGGAGGTAGATACTTAAGTGAGCCTAGGAGTTTTGTGCCATCAGGTACTGCCCTTGCAGGGGATTGTAGGGTTCTGATCTCCTTTTCTTATTCTGTTCCATCCACACCCCTTTATGACCACAAGGCAAACAGTTTGTCTCTGCCACAGGTTCCAGCCATAATGGGTCTCAAAGTTGGAAAGTAATGGGGTCATTGAATCACGTACTGAAATGTCCATAAATGGTGAGCCAAAGTAACCTTTTTTTTTTTTTTTTTCTTTTTAAGTTGACCACATCTGGTATCTGTTGCAGAAACAGAAAGCTGGGAAAGATTGCCATGTGGCCTTAAATCTTTGCACGTCTGTATTTCTTCTGTATTTTAATTTGCAATATATACTGAACACTGTGTATAAAAACCCACAGAATTACAGACAGTCTAGCTAGTCTGTCATTAGAGGTGGGTCTTGTTTCTTCTGTTAGGCACAAGAGGGGAGATGCTGATCACGACCTAATCAGGGACAGGCATGGTCAGGCCTGTGTTGAAGAGGCATTAAGATACAGTCTGCATTAGTTTTTGACATTCTGAAGAGACATTTGACTGAAAGTCTTTCAACTTTGAAAGACTGAGAACTTCTTTTAGTATCTTGAGATATTTTAATTTAGCTCTTTAGCCTCCAGTAGCTTCAAAATATGGCCCATGCTTTGAAGGACGGTGAGTTTTCAGGGGTGGGCTTTGAGCTAGCCCTTCCTTTGGGTCTGCCTTTGCTTCTCAAGCACCACAGGGTGGAGGAGCTTTCGTCTGCATAGGATTCTGTGCCAATGTCAGTTCATGTATTTCCAGCACCCAGCAAATGTCCTGTGGGGGAAACTGGCCATGTGTTTGAAGCTACTCAAGTTTCCATCTGTCATTCTACCCTGGTAACAACAACTTAAGGCTTTGATGGCTCATTTTCTCTCTGACAGAGGCCTTCTACTTGGACCAAAGCCAATGGTGAATTGCTGCCCAGAAACACTCTTCACCCAGAGTAAAAATTCCTGGAGATGCATACACTTCCCCTTATGGTCTTACAAAAGAATTTAGTTAGGATACTAAATTTCTATAATTTCTATGTCTCATAAGGTTACTGCCTTGCAGAGATATTTCATTATTTTAATTTGCATTTCTTTCGATAATTAATGAATTTAAGTATCTCTATATGTGCATTAACCCTTTCTGTGAAATAAATTACTAAGTAGCTTTCAATAGTGAACACCCCATTTCTGTGGGTGGAAAGTATGGGAGCAGATTAGCTAGGTTTATCACAGGTTCCATTCAAGACATTGTCTTTGTTCACCTGAGGGCTGCACTGGGCTTTGTGAGTCACATCCTAGGGGGCTCACTCACATGGCCTTTGACAGAAGGCTTCTGTGGCTGACAAAATGCCTCACTTCCTTACATGTGGCCCTTTCCACAGGACTATCTTACTATGTGGTTCCTGAACTTTTGCGTAGAGAGCAATCATAGAAGCATGGATGTATCGCATTCACAGAAAAATGCCAGGGCTGCTGCCGGAGACTCTGGACTTGCCCTCTGTGAGGCTGGTGCAGATGCTGGAGAGATAACAAATAGGGCATATGGGCTATTGATTTAGCGGCTACTGTGTTAAACCAACTTAAGAGAACATAGTAATATCATGTAGGCTAATGTGTAAGAGAAGGAACCAATGATGACTAACCCAAAATAGGATAGTTTTAGTACAAGGTGCAATGTCTACTGTTGATCCAATCATCCCCATTACAAGTACTATGACTTGCTCTGGAGACATGGCTCAGTTGTTAAGAACACTGGCTACCCTTCCTGAGAACCCAAGTTCAATTCCCGGCACCCAGCGGTTTATAACTGTCTGTAACTCCAGCCTCAGGTAATCCAGTGTCCTCTTCTGGACCCCACAGGTACCAGGCACACATGTGGCACACAGATATCCAAGCAGGTAAAACAAAAATATACATAAAGTAGATAAGTAAAATAAAAAGGAGAAACAAATGCTACAATTAATTAGAAAGGTGACCTGACAATACGAGATGAAGTTGGTTGCCAGTCAGCATGTAATCTTTGGTTCAGCAAATACAGGGGAGAAGTTAGCAATGTGACATGCTATCCACAGCATAAAGTTATGTTTTTCTCCAACACAAAATTTATCAATATTTTAGGGGCAGTGGCAGAGAAGACATCTTGAATGATCAATATATGATGAAAATTGGGCTTGATCCTTGTCATACTTGTATACACACACACACACACAACACACACACACACATACACCCCCCCCCACACGAGTACAGCGTGCACCCAGACAGGCTGTGCATAGAAATATTGATGGAACTTGGTTAGTTTAATTTCTGTCACACAGATGTAAACCTTAGAAGGCCAAAAGAAACTGTTGTAGGTAGCTTATCTGGTCACATCTCACCAAAGGAAAAAAAGAATAAAGAATACAGCTGTACACACCCACCACACACTTGTTTTCCCGATTGTGTGTTTATGAAAACTTCATCTAAGTTTGTGGGTACATATACATTGAAAACGAAAGAAAATATGAAGAGAGGCGAGATTCAGCACTTTACCTGTCTATGCCAATAGCTGAGTTTACTTTGCATATGAAATTGGATCCAACACATTGGGAGTTGGGCTTGAACTCCAGGATCATTGAAGCCCCAGCATCCGTGACTTGGCTGGACAGAGTGTTCCGCTGGAGAAAACCAGATATTATCAATCACCAATTTCATACTTAAAAGAACTGAGTAAATTCCTCTTGGAATATAGCTTGTCCTCGTAAGATAAGGGAGCTAAGAAAAGAAGATGAGATCTAGAGCACTCCTTGTGCATTCAGAGTTGCTCAGGAAAGTTCAGATGAGGGCAGGATTAAAATGCGTAACTAGATACAGAATATTGCATTCTCAGACCAAAAGAAAACTAACAATTAGGTAACTGCGTATTCCTCCTCTCTGTCTTTGGTACTGTGGTCTCAGGAAGTCTGGCTGGCCTTCACTTCCTATTGTCTCCTTTTTTTCCTCCTGAAAAATGTCAACCACTCTCCCTGCTTCACTGCTTTTATGTAATTCTCAACGCACTGTCTTGGCTTACCACTTTTTCCAACTTTTCAAGGCTTACTGTTGATGGTAATTATACGTTGACACCAAGAGGATTGTCAAGAAATCTTGAGCCACTTAAAACAAGAAGATAGGTTGAAGTTTTATTTTAAAAGAAATCATTTTGAAGCTATGAAACTCAGAAGATAACATCAGGAGATATTTTTATGACCTCGGATTTGGCAGTGAATTCTTAATTTGACACTAAAAATAATAGTACTGAAAATCTACAAACTTAGACATTTCCCCAAGGAAAGGGTTTATATTTCAAACAAACATATGAAATGATGCTAAATACTATTAGCTATTAGGAAATCAATAAGGCAGACTAACACTGCGATACCACTGCATCTAGTAAGATGTATATAATTAAAAAAGATAGGCAGGGCTGGAGAAACAACACAGCAGTTAAGAGTCTCCATATATCTGGGTCTTGAGATAGCACTATTTCCAGTTTTCTGAGAAAGCGCCAGATTGATTTCCAAAGTGGTTGTACAAGTTTACATTCCCACTAGCAATGGAGGAGGGTTCCCCCTTCTCCACATCCTCTTCAGCATGTGTTGTCACTTGAGTTTTTGATCTTAGCCATTTTGATGGGTGTGAGATGGAATCTTAGAGTCGTTTTGATTTGCATTTCCCTTTTGACTGAGGACATTGAGCATTTCTTTAAGTGTTTCTCTGCCACTCATTATCCTCTGTTGAGAATTCTGTTGAGCTCTGTACTCCATTTTTAATTGGATTATTTGGTTTGTTGGTGTTTAATTTCTTGAGTTCTGTATATATTCTGGATATTAGCCCCCTGTCAGATGTAGAGTTGGTGAAGATATTTTCCCAGTCTGTAGGCTGTTGTTTTGTTCCACTGGCCTTGTCCTTTGCTTTACAGAAGCTTTTCAGTTTCATGAGGTCCCATTTATTGATTGTTGATCTTAGAGCCTGTGGCCCATAGACAGCTCAGTTTCCATGTGGGTTTCCTAGTAAGAGGATAAGAGACAGTCTCTGACATGAACTCAGTTGCCTGCTCCTTGATCACTTCTCCCTGGTGGGGTGACCTAGCCAGACCACAGAGGAAGAGGATCCAGGCAGTCCTGATGGGATCTGATAGGCTAGGATCAGACAGGAGGGGAGGAGAACTTTCCCTATTAGTGGACTAGGGAAGAGGGACAGGGGAGGAGGAATGAGGTAGGTTCAGACAGAGAGGAGACAAGGGAGGGAGTACAACTGGGATACAAAATGAATAAATTATAAATAAGGATAATAATAGTCTCCATATATTTCTCTTTCAGAGGACCTTGGTTAGATTCCCAGCACCCATGTGGGACAGTTCATGACTGCCTGTAACTCTAGCTCCAGGGGATCTGATTCTCTCTTCTAGCCCTCATGGGCAATGGCACACACATACACATTCCCACCCACAGACACACACGTATGTGGGATCTGGAAAAAAAGAAGATGAGCAATAACAAATGTCAGTGAGACTAGAGAAATTGGAATTCCCATATTTAAATGAAAAAAAAAACCTACCTTTATCTATTGATTTTATTTGCGCTTGTGCTTGCACATGCATACATGCCTGGGTGTGTGTGTGTGTGTGTACGCACGCACATGAGCCACACGGTGTGAATAAAGGTCAGAGGACAACTTGTGGATGTTGCTTCTCTGCTTCTACCACGTGGGTCCCAGGGGTCAAACGCCGGTCATCAGGCTTGGCGGCAGATATCTTCACCCACCGACGCATCTCAGCAGCCCGCATTCTTGTGTTTTAAACGTTGTTGTATTGAAATGTAATGATTTGTCATACAGTTCACTTATTTGAAGAGTACAGTAGTATTTGCACTGTTGTGCAACCATCACCATAATTCATTTTAGAGTATTTTATTACCCGAGGCAGCAAATCCATGGCTGTGAGCGTTTGTTCCCCATCCCTTCCCAACTGTATCCATTTTCTTCTGTTCTGTGGTTCCAGGCAATCACTCATTTACTCTGTCTGTCTCTGTCTTTCTGACCCTCTCCCTCTGATTTCTATATATCCCCCTTACTATACCTATACATTCTTCTACTCCTAGCCAGGCATTATTACACACTCCTTGACTAACATCTACCCCCCCACACACTAACCATGCCAACCTGTGGTATTCTAAAATTCTATTATCCCCTTTAGCGAGATCAGTTTCTAGTTTCCACATTTGAACGAGAACGTGTGGCGTTTGTCTTTATATGCCTGACTTTAAAAAAAGTGTCTGAAGTGGAAGTTTCTGATTCCTTTGGAGACTCAGTTTTGTCATGTGATGTTTTGCTGTGAGCTTTCTCCTGAGAGGGGGAGTGACTTTGGCCAGCGGAGAACATCCGTGGGTACACTTTGAAGAGAGGAGATATATAGGAGCCCACACACAGTGAGGCTTGGCTCTTTGGATCAACTTGACTGCGCTGATCTTCATGCCTCCACACTTGACTTCGAAGAGAGAAACATTCCAGAGAGCTCGAGCCATCCGGCTGAGTCTTGCGGCTTTCCCTGACTTGTGCTCATTCATGTTGCTGCTTGGTGTTGGCCTTTGGACTGGACTGCTTGTATCCTGACTGAGTTTGGTAATCCCCAAAAGACCCATCGACCCAAATCAGGTAGTAGATAAAAGAGGTCTACAGCTCCTTTCCCTACCGGTCTCCTAAGGTGGAGGTGGTGGTGGGGTTAGAAAGGGGTAAAGGTGTTTATGAACCCTCAATAAAGTAGGCTTGGTGAAAAAATCCAAGCCAACAGCATCATCTGATTCATCAGTGATTTTGAAAATGTCAAGATTTTGTTCTCTTTATGACTTAATAGGATTCCACTGTATATATACCACATTTTCTCCATCCATCCATCCATCCATCCATCCATCCATCCATCCGTCCATCCACTGATAGACACACCTAGGCTGGCTGTGTGTGTTAGCTGCTGTGCCTAGCGCTGGGAATGCAGATGCGTCTTCAGTGTACGGGATCACTCTACTTTGGAGAGAGATACTTGGCAGTGGACCAACAGCAGCGCCATTTTAAAGTGCTCATTGAATTTAATTGTGAGCAACCTCCGTCCTGCTTTTGCAGTGGCTATGCTAATTTATGCTGCTGCCAATAACGTGTGAAGGGAGGACTGTCATATACTGCTGGAGGGAATGTGAAATGATGCAGCTGCTGTGAAAGAATTTGGGATGACCTTGTGTTTGGCAGTGGTTTCTTCAGATTTGACATTAAAAGCATAATCAGCAAATTTAAACTCAAATAAATTAAACTCAGACTTGGCAGTTACTTAGCAAGTTGAACACAGTGACACCGTATCACCTAACCTAAGACACAGTACAACAGAATACAACAATAAAGGTCTTATCGTATTTTTAAAAGTAATTTAAAATAACAAAAGCAATTGTTATATGTGCAAAATGATTAATACATATAAAATATTAGAAATCAGAACCAGCACATTTCTTCTACCCAAATGATTAACTTTCTTAACTGCTTCATGCTACCCTCCCAGAGATTTCCCTCTGGGTTCACACGCCTTATTTTCCTTAAGTGATATTATATTTACTGTTTATAATTTATATTTTTAATATCACATGTAACAAAATATAAGTTTTGGGCTAGAGAGATGGTTCAGTGAGTAAAGTGCTTTCTAGGTAAACATGAAAACCCAAGTGTGGATCCCCAAATCCATGTAGAAAGCTTGGTGTGGAAATTCACACCTGTAAGCCCACAATTGGAGAGGTGAAATAGGAGGATCCCTGGTTGAGCAAGTGGAGAGGTACAGGTTCAGTGAGATATCCTGTCTCAAAATGGAGAGTAATTGAGGAAGATACCAGATGTCAACCTCTGTCCTCAACACACACACAGACACGCGCGCGCACACACACACACACACACACACACGAAATAGATTGGTTTCACTTATACCTTTCACATCCTTGGTTAGACTCTTTAGGCTTCTACATACAGTGGTGAAGATGAGAAATCCACATTGCAACATGAGCTTTTTATACCTTAAATTCGGCCATCAGAAATGGCATTATTTATGACCTTTGGGATGTGACTTATCTTCGTGTTAGACAAAAGACGTGACATCCAGAGGGCGTTATGCATATTAATCACTGCCAGTTGCCTTGGCAGTGGGAGTTACATCATTCTGATTCCCACGTTTATGCTGAGCACTGGGTCAGACAAACCTACTTGCCATCCTGCTGACATATACCTGAGAACAAGGAGGGAAAAAGGGTGGCTCTAGAGAAACGTTGGTAAACGGTGCAGCAGGGGGGACTATGAAGGCCTCTCTCTGCCCACGAAGCAACAAAGAAGCTGACAAAATCTTTCAGAACCAGCTTTGTAGGCCTCCGTGTACTAACACAGACCCTGTGGCAAGCAGGAACACATCATTTCTCGGCAAGAGAGCATCGTGACTTTTAACTTAGGCTGGGTGGCTGTCTGTAGCTCACTGGCAGCAGCCTTGGAGAGAGCAGCCCACATTCCTGGCTCCTGAACACGCAAACACACACAAACCCCAAGTAATATGGATATGTATTTGGCACTCAGTAATCTCACGTGTTTATTGGGTACTGTGGCTGTCTCAGTCCATGTAACGATGTGGTGACTGGATCTCTCACTGTGGACACAGCAAGTCTCTGTGTCGGAAGCGTTGCC
Organism: Meriones unguiculatus; assembly: GCF_030254825.1. Lineage (NCBI taxonomy): Eukaryota > Metazoa > Chordata > Mammalia > Rodentia > Muridae > Meriones > Meriones unguiculatus. The sequence continues at coordinate 174,785,875 of NC_083349.1, forward strand.
AACCATATTCACACCACTGTGAGTAGAACAGTGCGCATTATTTTCATCCACTGCACCCTTATACCCATTAAGAAGATAAATATCTACACATTGTGACATGATTGCTACATTAAGCACTTAACTCTCATGTAATTTTTTGTGTGTATTATAAGAACAACTAAACTCTTACCTCAAGTAGAATTTTTAGTATACAACATGCAATTTTCAATTATTTTTTCTTTTTAGTGTTCTTTCTTTCTTTCTTTCTTTCTTTCTTTCTTTCTTTCTTTCTTTTTTTTTGAGACAAGATTTTTCTGTGTAGCCATGACTGTCCTGGAACTCACTCTGTAGACCAGGCTTGCCTCGAACTCAGAGCGATCTGCCTGCTGCTGAGTGTGGGATCAAGGGTATGTGCCATTATTCCCCAGGCTTTGTTCTTTTAAACCTGTCGTCTTTAGGCTGAACATTATTTCTTTATATTTGTTCATTTTCTAACACTGCAAATTTGTACCTTTTGATCCATGTGTCTTTGGTGCAGGCCTTTCCTATCTGCAGTAAACACCACTCTGCTCCATTCTGTTTTGTTTCTACATAGCTAATTTCTCCTTAGATTCCACATAAAAAAGAGGCCATGAGAATGTTTGTCTTTCTGCACATGGCCTAGTTTACTTAGCATAGGTTGTTCTGGGTTCATGTTCAAAGGTGAGTAGTATTCCATTGTGTATGTATGAGAGGAACTCAACGAATTTGCCTGAAATTAACCCAGGGCTGAGATGACTCTGTAGAATGGGAGTGGGGGGTGGGGTGGGGCTTGAAAGTCATTAAAGGTGAGTATATTAGTTGCAGCCTGAACCAAGGTATAGGAACTGGAGTAAGTGATAAATTACCTAGGAAGGATGGAAGGAGAAAATGGAGAGTATGACACTCAGGCAAGTTAGGACTTTACAAAGCTTCATGTGATCATGAAAAACTAGAAGGCTACATGCTATTGTCATTTTATTCATCATTATTGTGTGTTTGTGTGTGTGCATGTGTGTGTGTGTAAGTTTTCATGCATATTCTTATATGGCGGTTAGAAGATAATTCTGTGGAGTCAGTTCTCTCCTTCTACCTTTGAAGTGGGTCCTGGGGATTGAACTCTGGTCTTCAGGCTTGCCTGGCAGGTACTTTTACCAGCATAGTCATGTTACTTACCTACAAGGCCTCAGGCACAATTAGATTGAAGCCTGCTCCCAAGAGGCCCCAGTAGGTTTCAAGCCCTTATCCTTGGCTTACTTCCAGGTAGTATTATTTATAACTGTTTAAAAGTGAAAACAGCTCACATGACCATAAACCAATAAACAGATAAATAAGATGTAGTATCTCCACAACAAGATGTTACTCAGTTCCTAAAAGGAACAATGGCAAGACTGGTGATACGTGCCTGTAATCACCAGTAGAGTCAAGAGTTCAAGGCCAACCTTGTTACATGGTGAGTTCCAGGCCAGCCTGGTCTATATGACACTCTGCTTAAAAAACAAAAACAAAAACAAAACAAAAAACACGACAACAACAACAAACACTCAATAAAGATATGATGCACGCTCTGATATGGATAAACCCCGAAAGCATTATGCTAATTGAGAGAAGCTGGCATGAAGTCCATAGAGGCTTTACGTTTATTTAAATGAAATATTCATAATAGGTTCAGGCCACTGCTTTCCATGGGCTAGAGGTAACAGGGAGGAGGGGATGGCTGTGTTATGGGCACAGTTATTTCCAGGTGGGGTGGGGATGGTAGAATGTTTTGGAAGTAAACAGTGTTTACTGTTGTGTAGCATCATAGGTCCGAGAACTCTAAAATGCTTAAAGTGGTAAATTTTAGGTTATACAACTTTTATCTCGATAAGAATAAAATAATTGAAAAACAACACCAACCTATGCTCTAATAATTTGGAAACTCATTTGAAGTGAAGTCTCCATGGCAACAGTCTCTGTGGTGACATCAACCCAGAAGCTTTCCTTGGCTTTGCATCATTCAGCCCAGAATCCTCCAAGGTTGTTAGAGAAAAGTCAACTTTTAATGAATCCCGGAGGATATTCTCTCGAGTCGCGAGGAGAGTCAGCCTTTTGGGGCTTATTTGAACTTTGTCATAATGAATTGTTTTTCTCTGTGTGTAACTTTTGTACAACTTGCTGGGTAGAGAATAGGGACTAGGACTTATTAATGAGTCTGAAAAAAAAAAAAACAAAAAAACCCAAACGTATCCATGTTCTAAATAAAACAACCTGCAAATGATGGGGCTGACAAGATGGCTCAGAGGTTAAGAACTCTTGCTGCTCTATCAGAGGATCAAGGTTAGGTTCCCAACACCCACATGGTGGCGCAAAACTGTCTATCACTCTGGTTCCAAGGGATCTAATGCCCTCTTCTGGTCCCCACTGGCACTGCATTGACATGCTGCGCACGCGCACGCACGCACGCACGCACGCACGCGCGCGCGCGCGCACACACACAGGAACTAAAAAAGAAAAGTGAACAAATCCTGCACACAAGGCAGTTAGCACAGGCTTGGCCTGACTATGCAGCACAGCGGAGGAGAAGCGTGGCTGGTCAGTGTCCATGCACTCCCGAATTAAAACAGGCCTCCCTGGAAAGAAAGTCGGCCTTGGCTTTTGCCCCGTGACTCCCATTTCTCCCTAAGAGGAGAAGTTCCAGCTTTTAACTGTCTCCGAACTCGAGATCATTTGTTGACTGGGTTTTGAATTTCTTCAAGGAGAGAGTAATTGATCTGAGTAACTAAAATGTCAGTTTCTAGGTGGTTTATTGAGACAGATGATTCTTGCTGAGTAGTCCTAGTTGTGCTTGCGTTGTAATCTGGAGCTGCCTTTGAACTCAGAAATACCCCTGCCTCAGCCTCCCAAATGTGCGCGCCACTATGGGAGGTTTTTGTTATTTTATCATGTTTTATTAAAATAAATTCCCAATACAAAAGGGGAAGTGATGTGTCTGCATAATCACATTCTTACTGTTATGTCTGAAGAATGGATGCTATTGCTCCTGATTACATAATCCAATTACATAATGAATGGAATTTGTTTATTTTTACTTTGTTATTAACCTGTATCATGTGATGTTTAATGTGCTTTGATCATCTTCATCCGCCATTACCGTCTCTTGCATTCTTTTCTCCCGTTGGTCTTCTTTCTCTTTTAAAGTAGCTGTCCTTCCCCACCTTTAAACTAAATTCTGCATGAGGGAGAAAATATGTGATACTTTTTTTTTCTCTGAGTCTGGCTTATTTTGCTCAAAGTGATGATCTTCAGTTCTGTCCATTTTCCCGCAAGCAACATAAATCTGTACTTAAAATTTATTTATTTTTATTTTATGTGTATCCGTGTTTTGCCTGCATGTATGTATGTGAACCACACGCATGCCTGGTGCCCTAGGAAGCCAGGAGAGTGTTGAAAAACCTTGAGCTGGTGTTACAGACAGTTGTGCGCTGCCATGTGGGTGTCTGGAAGCACAGGCATTGCTCTTGACCATCTCTCCAGGCTCATGGATTTTACTCCTTAATGGCTGATGAAAAGTTTACTGTGTACGTAAAACAATTGAAAGGAATTTAGAGAAGCTGCCGCTGGGTGTCTAGAAAACAAAATTGGGAGTTTACAGTTATGTGTGCTGTATGATTCAGGATTTTTAAAAGTATGCGTAGATCTTTTGCTCTGAATATGTCCAGGATCTTCTCCCCTTTGAGGTCAGCTCTAGCTTGGTTTCTCTGTGTCCTAAAACCAAAGTGTTTGGTGTCTTTTGCAGCAGGGTCTCATTTTCTCTGTGGCAACAAAGAGCAATGACACTGAGCTGTACTTCTTGGGAGCCTCCAGGACCTACCTGGCTGACAACTCAATGGGGAGTATCCTGAACCCGGCACCGGGATTTTTATAAAAAGCTTACAACGTATTAGCTTATGAAGTAGTAGGTTTCCACATGGCTTTTGCATACACCTTTTGTTTTTGCTAAGCTTCTCTTTAGTCAAGGATGATGCTAACTTTTAAATAATTCATGCCATTTCTTGCTTATTCATCTTCGTATCTTACGCCACCATGTGACTGTTTAAGCCACAAAGGACATAAAGTATCTTGGTGTGAACCTAACCAAGCAAGTCAAAGACTTGTATGAAAACAAATTCCAGTCTCTGAAGAAAGAATTATCAGAAGATGGAAAGATCTCCCATGCTCATGGCTTGGCAGGATTAACATAGTAAAAATGGCCATCTTACCAAAAGCAGTCTACAGATTCAATGCAATTCCCATCAAATTACCAGCACAATTCTTTACAGACCTTGAAAGAAAAATTCTCACCTTCATATGGAACAACAAGAAACCCAGAATTGCTAAAACAATTCTCTACAGTAAAAGATCTTCAGGAAGTATCTCCATCCCTGATCTTAAACTGCACTATAGAGCAACAATACTAAAAACTGCATGGTACTGGCATAGAAATAGACTGGTGGATCAATGGAATTGAATAGAAGACCCTGACATAAATCCACACACTTATGGACACCTGATTTTTGACAAAGATGCCAAAACCATTCAATGGAATAAAGACAACATCTTCAACAAATGGTGCTGGTCTAACTGGATGTCTACATGCAGAAAAATGAAAATAGATCAATACTTATCACCCTGCACAAAACTAAAGTCCAAGTGGATCAAAGACCTCAACATAAAACTAGACACACTAAACCGCTTAGAAGAAAAAGTGGGAAGACCCTTGAACTCATTGGCACAGGAGACAACTTCCTGAACACCAACAGCACAGGCTCCAAGAGCAACAAATGAATATAAGCTTATATTAAAACTCTGGCTTTTCTATACATTTTAGAAATTTCTATTTTTAGCTTTTTTTTTCCCCTCGGGCAAAGGAAGATTCTGAGTAAATGTTCTTCTTGTATTTGAAGTTTAGGTATCTTGCCACCAGGTGGCAGTAGCAGAAGGGGTCATCCTACTGGGACAGCAGGGTCTTCAGGCCTGTGATGACTTAATCCCTTGTTTTTAATGCACAGGTAGGGTACACGTATACTCATACGCAAATACAACTTATTTTAGAAGTTAAATTCTAGAAAGCACTAACACACAATTCAACAAAAATTACATTTTAGAGGGAAACTTAAAAAAAAAGTGACCAGAAAAAGTTAAAATGACAATATTCGACTTTTATTTCTCATTCTGCTAAGAATCGCTAAGCTTGAGAGGATTCACTGAATGAAAAAAGAATGGTTTACCTGTGTCTTTCTGGAAGTGACGGAGCATGCGCTTTAGCGTGTGCCTCTGCGGAGAAAGATTGTCACCATGGCTGTGGTTTGAGTCTTTCCTCCCCAGCTGTGACAGGCAGAGCAGCGCTCTCCAGAAGCAGTGGCAGGACGAATACTTATTTTCCTCTTAGAGGTAGCATCTGCAGCTGTTTAGGAAACAGGTGTGAACAGTGCTACAGAATTTAGCTGAATATGCGTCTTGGAACAACAGCTTTGGCCTGTGGAGAAGGCTGGAGCCCTTCCCAGTGGCTTCATGCACTAGGGTGTCACACACTGACTTAAAGAGGGCCTCCACGAGGATTCTCCTTTCCATCAACCCTGTGCTCCATCTGCAGCAATAGGAAAGGATGTCTGCGCGGCAGTGAGAGAGAGCACGCAGGACTACTGCAGCTTCATGCCTGAAAGGAAAGGCCACACTCTCTCACCTTCTGCAGGAACTGTGGGAGAGACAGAAAGCTCTGGATTTCTACATAGGCCCTTGTCTATTTATCTATAAAACCAATTTCAGCTGTCAGTTCTCTGGCTGCTCTCAAAGCGGGACTCACTCTGTGTATTTACAGCCAAACTGCCTGTGACAGACCAGCGACAGATCAGTAGGGATGCCTGAGTGAAAGGGGGATAGTATCTTTTTAAGATGTGTGTTAAGTTTCTTAATTCCTTCCTGGGGTAATAGAAATTATGTATCTCAGGTGTAACATAGCTCTGAACTATTTACTGAACAAGTATCTAGGATGAGATAAAAAAAAAAAAAAAAAAAAAAAAAAAAAAGAGGCTGTAGGCAGACAATTGCCCTGCTATGAATCAGCCCAGAGTGGGTGAGTCCTGGAAAATGGGGCGCTTGCTTTTGTTTCTGTGGAGGGTAACTAATGTGGGAATGCCTTCTCTTTGATTTCCATGCAATCTCCCAGATAGAACCATTGACTCTGACGACTGAGGCAGAGAGACAGCAAGGGCGAGTGCTTTCTTCCTGCCGTGTTAAATATTTATGAAGAGAAAAGTTTATCCTGGCCACAGTTACAGTTTTCAGGCCACGCCTGTTTTGGGTATGTGGAAAGGGAGTGGTGGAGGGGAAGTGCTCTCTCACAGCCAGGGGAGAAGACAGAACAAGGAAGAGCCAAGAGTGTCCCAATTCCTCAGTGACTCTGAGGCCGCCTTCTAGAAAGCTTAAAGCTTTCTCCATTTCACGAAGGCACTTTCCCGGTGACCAAGCCTGCCATACAAGGGCCTTTGGAGAAATTTATTACCATTTCACTCTTTTAGATGTGCATTGATTTAGCATTAAGTTACCTACCTTTTTCTAAATGTAATGGAATTTTCAGTGGCTCCGTAGAAAACTATGCTCTCTTCTCTGCCTGGAGAGCTCTCATTCATCTTCTCTTGGTCATTCAGGGTTCTCTTTACCGTTTGTGAATCATAGTACAAAGGCCACTTTAACTTTTAATGGAGCTATCTCACAATAAAATCATTATAGGCTGAAAACATCATTAAAGACGTTCAATAGGTCTAACCTACTAAACCCAGCTTAGCTCAGCCCACCTTAACTTGTTCAGGACACTTACATGATCCCGGAGTTGGGCAACATTGTCTACTGTTTGCCTGTTATTTGAGGATGCTCCCCGGAGGCTCAGGTGATAGGGGCCCGCCCCTCCCCTTGGTCTGGAAGTGTTGAGAAGGTGGTGGAGTATCTAAAACTGAAAAGTAATCACAGCATAGGGCCCCGCCCTTAGAAGGGATTAGTGATGGTCTTGCGGAGAAGCTGGTTCTTGTGAGAAGCTGGTTCTTGTCCCTTAATCTTTATGGCTTCATGTCTTGCTGTGTGAATTCTTCCGCAGATATTTCACCTCCTGTGAATGTATCTGCCATGTCGCCCTCACCAGAGTCAAAATAGATGGAGTCACCTGGTCTTAGACTTCCAGCTTCCAAAACTGCATGCAAAATATCTTTTTTTTCCCTTAGAAGTACCCAGATTCTAGAATTTTGTTGTAACAATGAAAATAGACTAATGCATCACTGAATATAAAATATTTTAGAGTAAGGTTTTGAATAGCTCATGTAATTTATCAAATGTTACATTAAAGTAAAGACCAGGATACTTGCGTGACTATTCACTATTAATGTGTATATTCCAAACCACACTGGGCCTGAGAGACGTTTGAGGCACTGGACTAAAATTAATTGCTGGATGAGTTGAATGCCATTCGACTGAACCATTAAGTTCTGTCTCTTTTGATGAGGCTCCAGAGCAGGCAGTAGAAGGTACTGGGCATTAGCATGCAGGCACAGTGTTCTTCCGGAAGACATCAAAGTTTGTTTTTCATTATAGGTTTCTGCACAGTAAGCAAGACCATCTTGCATGTTCAGCTTGTATCTTTCATAATTAATGTCCATTTCTTCTACTATCTCCATGCCACTGTTAAGGGTAACAAATGCCTCTGAATATTTCTTTGGTAGTGAATTTTCTTGGTATCTTGGGTATAGATTCTTTCTCTGCCACAACTTCTTTGTTCCGTTTGTTTGTTTGTTTCTTTTTTCTCTCTCTTTCTTTCTTTGTTCCTTCCTTCCTTCCTTCCTTCCTTCCTTCCTTCCTTCCTTCCTTCCTTCCCTTCTTTCCTTTCTCCATTCCTCCCCCCCTCTCTTTCTTTCTTCTTTCAGTTCAGCCAGCTCCTCATTGGATAGCTTCTCGCCTCAGTGCTAAGCAACTTTGCTTCCCATGATGCTCTTCACCAGGGTCTTTCTCTAGCTGTGTTTCTCTGTAGCAGTCTAGTCTGGAACTAACTATGTGGTTTAGGATACCCTTGAACTCTTGGTACTCCTTCTGTCACAGTCTCCTAAGTGCTGGAATCACATATGTGAGTCACCACACCTGGCTAGTTTCTTGCTGTATTGGTGTGTGTGTGTGTGTGTGTGTGTGTGTGTGTGTGTGTAACTCAGGGCCTTGTACATGGCAGGCAAGCACTCTACAGCAGAGTTACACTTCCAGCTCTTTTCGTAGCAGAACTCTTAGTAAAGCTGTGAAGGTGTTCACGTGTTAGCAATTCTTGCAAACACCACATAATGCTGTGGGTTTTTTTTCTAAGAGGACGTGATGACCCAGGTAGCATTTAGACTGTTAAAACTTTCCCTTGACTTTCAGAGTGTTTGGCCAGGTTCAGGGCCTTTATTCAGCTTTTTCTAAATGTGTGTCATGAACAGGGTGCTTTGAATGCCTCTGAGTGGGTTGAGCAGCAGATATATTACAAGGTAATCTGGGTCTTGTTAGAGCATTGCTAGGTGCTGGATGAATCTAGAATGGGACATAATTTTACCTGTAATCTTGTCTTGTCTAAGGAATGAAACAGTCCAAACCTGTTTTCAGACAATCCTGATGTCGTGCGTACCTAATTGTTATGGTGGCAAATGAAACATATTCTCACACACACCATTGCAGGCTCTAGGGTTTAGTTAATACAAGGAACAGCTTATTGCTCACTTTATAAACCTTACTTGGGAAAGGCATTTATTGAACTTCATAACATTATCCCTAAAGCAACATCAGCCACTTCATAAGTGCCTTGTGTCTTTGCCTGCCATTGCTTTGGACTCTCGATGAATGGCTGTATGCTCTGGCTTTTGCTTCCTGAACAAACACATTTCATTTATATTAGATATTCGTTCTGGTGAATATTTCTTAGCTACAGTTTTCTTCAGCAGCTTCTCTTTAGAAACTCCAGCACTGTCAGAATCAGCCCTGTTGCCTTGTCACCAGCCTTCACATTATGAGTTTGATGCCCCTGAACCATTGGTTGGAACTACACACAACTTGCTGTGTGTGTGGAGAGTGTGAGTGTATGTGAGTGTATGTGTGTGTAAGAGTGTGTGCAGAATTACTAGCATACTTTTGGTGAATCAAAAGGAATTCTTACCTATCTGGGATTGTTAGTAAAGAAGGCTGTCTGGGCTCTTGTACTGGTCTTCCTTCCATGCCAAGGTACTCTCCTGTTACCCAGAGTCCAGCTCTTCTTCATGAAGGTAGACTTCACCGATGCTCATGGTTTCTCTGTCTCAGTCTCAGTGATTCACTTCCTATACTTTGATATGTCTGATATCAATTGTGAAAGCCTTTACTCATCTGTTATGATCATTACTGACTTCTACCTTCATGTTGGTTAATTGTTTGAATTTTATCCCAATAGTAGTTCTAGCTGGTGTGGTACCCTGTCTCTAAAAAAGAAGAGGAATCTGGGTTGGATATTTAGCTCAGCGGTAGAGTGTTTGCCTTAGTACTGAGAGAAATTGAGAGTGACTGTTTTCCTGTTCTTACCAGAAGTGGGGCATATCAGGGGGCATTTGGTTGACATGAGATGCAAAAACACAAAATGCAACATTCCTGAGCCTATACAACACCCCTGAGCATCAGTTGTGACCCTATGGCTGACTGGGAGCTGGTAACTCACTGCACTGCTTGGCACAATGAAAGAGCAGCTGACTGCATGTTCAGCTAGGTAAAGAGTAAATGTCAAAGTTTAGTGTGTAATTTCTTCTTTCATGCCATTGTAGAATATGTATGCCAATGGATCGTGAGCAGAGGGTGTCTGTAATAGACTATCAGCACAGCATGACAATGAGTTCCCACAGCAATGATGTTAAAATATACAACATGGTTCCAAGCAAAGAAAGAGCATAAAATAAAGATATGGCTATTTGCCTTTGCCTGTCATGAAAGCAAAGGTAAATCACATATTAAATGTACAGTTATTTAAAACTATGAAACCATTAAGTATATTTTATAAACTGGGCAGCAGGCTGGTCCTTATGTATCCTCACTAACAAGGTATGTGTGTGTGTGTGTGTGTGTGTGTGTGTGTGTTTTCACATATGTGCATTTGTGTATCACATAAAAGATTGATCTCTGGCATACCTGTGATGGTCTTAAAAATAACTTTCAACTACCCCACCTATTAAACATCTGGAATAAGGATGCTCTTTGCTTATTGGGCTTGGGTAATAGTTTATTTTAAGGAGTTTTCCCACAGAATTTGAGTTGGTCTTTTTGCTTGTTAATATTAGAGGATTAACATTTGGTTTTATGTGTTTAAATGTAGCTCTTGTAAACCAGTTGACTACAGATTCTGAACTGTAGGTTTATTTTTGCTCATAATAAAACAACAAAGAAGGACTGTGTACATTTATCTTTGCTCACAATTATACAACAAGGAAGGACTAGAAGGGATAAAAAGTATAACTACAACCTGAGTACCATGGAGGAACAAGAGAGTGGAGAATTGTAACCAGATGTGGAGTGTGAGAGGGCTTGGAATGTCCTTTTTCACTGCCTCCTGCTTCTCTCAGATTCCCATCTGGATATTTTCTTGTTAAAAAGAGCGATGCCACTTGAGGTTTTGACCTTGGCCATTCTGATGGGTGTAAGGTGAAATCTCAAGGTTGTTTTGATTTGCATTTCCCTGATGGCTAATGGCGTTGAGCATTTCTTTAAGTGTTTCTCTGCCACTTGATATTCCTCTATCAAGAATTCTCTGTTTAGCTCTGTTCCCCATTTTTTAATTGGATTACTTGGTTTGTTGCTTTTCAACTTCTTTAGTTCTTTATATTTACTGGATATTAGCCCTCTGTCAGATAAAGGGTTGGTGAAGATTCTTTCCCAGTCTGTAGGCTGTCGTTTTGTTTTGAGGACCATGTCCTTTGCTTTACAGAAGCTTTTCAGTTTCATGAGGTCGCATTTATTGATTGTTGATCTTAGAGCCTGTGCTGTTGGTGTTCTGTTCAGGAAGTTGTCTCCTGTACCAATGAGTTCTAGAGTCTTCCCCACTTTTTCTTCTAACCAATTTAATGCATCTGGTTTTATTTTGAGGTCTTTGATCCACTTGGACTTTAGTTTTGTGCAGGGTGATAAGTATTGATCTATTTGCATTTTTCTACGTGTAGACATCCAGTTGGACCAGCACCATTTGTTGAAGATACTATCTGCTGCACCGATGTGTCCCATGGCAGTTCAGTGTCCAAGTGGTTTCCATAGTAATGGGAACAGGGACTGCTTCTGACATGAACTGATTGGCCTGCTCTTTGATCACCTCCCCCTGAGGGGGGAGCAGCCTTACCAGACCACAGAGGAAGACAGTGCAGCCACTCCTGATGAGACCTAACAGACTAGGATCAGAAGGAAGAAAAAGAAACCCTCCCCTAGCAGTGGACTAGGGAGGGGAGTGTGTGGAGAAGGGGAAGGAAGGGAGGGGTTGGGAGGGGAGGAGGGAGGGATACAAAGTAAATAAAGTATAATGAAAAATAAAAAAATATAATGGAAAAAAAGAGCGTTGTCTCTTAGACTCAAAACATGGACTACAATCCTGGTGAAACCAGCAGCTTGGGATTATTATTATTATTATTATTTTTTAATGATACAGGGTATTTCACAGAACTTCAGAGAAAAATTAAAAGACAAGATTTGCAAAATGACTAGGGTCCAGGGAAACTAGGCAGCTAGAATCATAGCTGAGGCCATGGATAGGGTGTACTGGTTTACAGTGTGAGGACAAGTGACCATTGGCCCTGATTTATCTGGTATTACAGTACGGCATACTTCATTGCTATTGGCTATCACTTTGTCCTTTCCATTGTAGACTCAAAGCTATCCTTGCTTCTTTATAGTGTTTGCACAGAAGTACATTTCTGAGTAGGGGCATGTGAAGGCTGAATATCCTTCTGCACTCACAAAGGGTACATGCAGACATTTCTTCAGGCTCCACTCGCTACCAAATATCTGGTATAACTAGAGTCTTCCGATCAGAGCTCTGAATTCTGCTTCGGAGATAGGTTATTCCTGATCCTCACAGACCCAGATCAGGTTCCTGCAGACTATACTTTCACACAAACCTGTGCTTCGCTTTGGTGTGGTTGCCATATATAACCTTCATTGCTAGAAATAACTCTATGGCCTCTTTGTAACCAATGTTTGGCATGGAATTTTTCAAGTGAGAGGGTATAGATCTCAGGCCTGTATTCACTTGAGTGGTACATTTAGGAATTCTCTAAGGATTTTCTTCTCTTACCCTGCTCCACCCAGAGCTGAAGTGGAGGGCAGCCTGTATCTTCACCCTCTCTCTGAGAGGGACAACATGTTTCTTTAATTAATTCAAGGCTTATCCTCTTTATCTATTGGCTCATGAGGGTGGTGCCATGGTATCTGTCCTATCTGGGTTCCACATAGGAAAGCCAAGGCTCTAGATCTGTTTTATAATTAAGATTATTATTTTTCTTTATGGTTTCTCACATCAAGATGAATATATATATATATTTTACATTTTATTCTAATTAGAATTAAATTACAATGGTAGAAGGCTCATTTCTTGGAGGAAAGAGAAGAAAAAAAAACAAGTAGAAGAACCAAGAGAAAATGACTGTCTTAACATCTGTTACATATTCTTAGGTGTGTTAGAAAGCTAAAAACTATACTTCCCAGATTATCTTGCACCTAGTTGTAAAAATAGTTGTTTTGCATTAACTAAAGTCATTTGTGTGGTATCCACAAGGTGAGCGCACAAATGTAATCACAATTACTTAGTGCCTTAAAAACGTTATTGGAATTAATCTGAAAATTTTCATATGTAACAAGCTTCTAGGTGATACGTATCCTAGGATTCTGTTATTTATCTTGATCACACAAGTATGAGAAGGATTCTTCATGGAAACATCCAGGGCTTCCCGATCTCAGGATCATATCTATTGGGGAATTATCTGAGGGCTCTTGACTAAGCTAGTGAGCACGTATAGGATGCTTAATAGTGACCGTCAGTGTGACAGGGACTGGAATCACCCAGGAGAAAAGCCTCTGGGCCCTGTCTGTGAGCGAGTTTCTATGTCAGTTGGGATGGCCCACTTTAAATGTGAGCAGAACCATTCTCACCTTTACATTCATGTCCTTTAAAAAAAAATATGGATTCCACATCTAAATGAAACTTGTGACATTGTCCTTTTGAAACTGGCTTATTTTGCTTAACATGATGATCTCCAGTTCTGTCTGTTTTAGCTGAAAGTGATATAGTTTCAGTTTTCTTAGCGGCTGAATAATATTCTAGTGTGCATACTGGTTAGGTTTTCTTTATCTGTTGACGGGCATTGCGATAGTTAATTGACTGGATTTGGAATCACCTCGGGGACACATATTTGGGCATGCCTGTTAGGGATTCTGGAGAGGGTGAGGAGGGAAGGCTCACAGTGAATGTGACTAACTTTATGGTCTGGAGTCTCAGGCTAAGTAATAAGAGGAAAACTAAGCAGCTAGCACAGGATTCATCTTCTGCTTCCTCACTGCAGATGCTGATTGTGTAGGGATGTGCACACTTGAGTTCAGTGCCTCAGAGGGCACTAAATCCTATAGAACTGGAGTTGTAAGCAGTTATGAGCCACCCAAACCGGGCACTGAGTACTGAATTCAGGTCCTATGCAAGAACAGAACACATTCTCATCAGGAGTGGCTGCATTGTCTTCCTCTGTGGCCCCCAAGGGAAGGTGATCAGAAAGCCTGCCACTGAGTTCATGCCAGAGAAAGTCCCTGCTTTCTTTACTAGGGACCCCACTTGGAGACTGAGTATATGGGCTACATCTGAGCCAGGGTTTTAGGTCTTCTCCATGCTTTGTCCTTGGTTGGGGCATCATTCTCTTTAGGGCCTCCCAGGGTTCAATTCTTTACAGACCTTTGAAAGAAAAATTCTCAACCTTGGGACTCTCTTTGACCCAGTGCTACCAGTTTCTAATACTTCTTTGATATCTGATATGATATGTTCTGATATTTTTATCTTATGTCTTTCACTCCAGACCTAGATTTTTCATTCTTCTTTAGAAATTCGCTTTTTTTTTTTAAACAAGCAAATTATTGTTCAGAAACAGAAAGTAGATTCTAGACAAGATGATTGCTTCTGGAGTCATCATTGTTTTCAGATCTTTTCAGACAGAATTTGGAAATTTAGGACTACAGAGTTCTCAAATCCTTCCCTAAAATGCCCAATACTTTTACCAGGAAATATTTTGTTATTAATTTTTTAGTGGTAGTTTTCTTATAGGTTATCTGTAATTTTTCTTGTTTTTGTTCTTGTTTTTTTTTTTGTTTCTTTTCCTACCACCACTATTAGAGCGTATATTTATATGTTGACTTTTTTAGCCAACCTGTGTAGCTCTTATCTTTGGACTTGGGGTCTGAAGACCTAAAAGAATGGGTCAGAATACAGTCTGATGCTGTAGACAACCTTATTTCAGTTTCAGTGTACTTTTATATACAAATGAAACAAATAAAGCAATGATCCAAGGAGGTTGTTTGAGTTAAAAAAAAAAAAACATGTAAAGAAACTCTAGTAGTCACATACTAAATATTAACAGAGTAGCCCTTTCTCAAAACTTTCTCAGGACAGACCAATTTAAACACAATTGCCTGGCACATACTATAGATAATATCTGGGAAAGCACAAATGGAGGGCAGAAGGGCATATCCAGATTCAGGATAACTGAATTGGGTTCCATAGTACATAGTTTATAGTATATAGCTATAGTAATTGGGTTCTGTAGCTATGATCTGACACCCAACAAAGACAAACATATAAGTTGAATGTAAATGTCTGTCACAGGAGGCACAAAATCATGTCCAAGAACAATTCAGGAAATAAAAATGCCTTTTTTCCTAGAGTCTCTCTCACAGTTCCCCAAGGCATTGTTTTCCATGAGCCATTCTTTTGACCATGTTCCTACAGTATGTATGTACATATATATATGCATATACATATATCATACATTATATATGTACATATACATATGTATATACACATAAATATACATATATATATTTGTTGAATTTATCTTTCATCACATGTTCTGATCTAATTGTTTGGATTTCTTTACTGAGTTTCTTACTTTAATTCATTATCTTTTGCCCAGTTTCTGTTTTCCCATAAAATCTGTTTATTTCATTTTTAGTTTTTTGTTTTCCCCCTTTCCACTTTCTACTTCCCCTAACACACATGTTTTGTTTGTTCTCTGTTACTTCTTGTTTGATCTTTGTGGCTAAAATTAATTTTCTTATAATCTGCTAAATGCAGGGCAAAATGGACTTTGATGTAATACACAATGTTTGAGATGCTGTGTTTTTACTCCATGCTCATTCAAATTGCAATGACCCAAGGAATTCCTATTGGAATTGACCAAAGCAGACTTAAACTTGAATTTTCTTGAATTCTATTGTTCATTTCCTGAATTCTATTGTTTGCTTTGTAATTTTTCTAATACAAGGTTTCCTGGCCCCTTTCTAAGTTGTATTGGTTTCATAATGTGTTTTAGATCATTCTGAAATAATGTTATGGGAGTCATTTATATGTATTCTTGTGTCTTGCTTTATGTGCCTTGTAAAAAGAACATCCTGCTTTCCTGCAAGTATTTTAAATGGGATTTCATCTTGATGATTTTTGTTGTTGTTGTTAAGTTCTATATGAAACTACAATTTTAAAATCACACCTATAAACTCCCTGCCTAAAAGCATCTGGGCTCTCCTGGCTTTGTGTCCTTTCTGCTCATTTCCCCTACTGTTGCTGTGGTGCTGTTTGTACTTTATTTATGGAGAATTCACAAATTCCTGTACTTTTCTATTAGAAAATTCTACATTTTTTTAAATTTCACTATTAGAGCACCCAAAACTCTTTTGAGTGTAGCTGCTCGCCTACACTCAGCCTGTTGAGCTTGGCACGGGGTATTTGCTAGGAAGTTGTTTTTTTTTTTTTTTTTTCATATTTAGCAGACACCCTGATGTACCTTTCTGCCATCAGCATCTATCAAGATTAATTTGTTCATGAAGTCAGAGCCCTAATCATATCTTCAAAGCCCACCAGCTGCTCTCAGCACATAGCAACCTTAACGGTTGCTAAGGAGAGGAGGAGGGAGCATAGGAAGTATTCGGATGAGAAAGGGACTATGTACTTCTTCATTGTTTTTAAAATCAATCACTCAGCTGTATGTAATCTTATCTGAAAAATGTCAGAAACGAATTAATATTTTCACATTGATAGTAAAAGACCACGAAGGAGTCTCAACTTGTAATGCTGATGTTTAGTTTAAGTTACAATAAAACAATAACTGTTAAAAAAAAAAAGGATTCAGCAAGGAGGTAATGAATCCTGAAGGAAGGAAAAAAAATGACCTTAAAAACTGACAAATGGAAATGAAAGGTAGGATGCAGAGAAAAGGAGGAAATAAGTAGAAGAAACACATACTCAAGTACAGAGGGAAGTGATAGTTTCCTCTTCACAGTTGGGTAGGCTTGCGGAGATGTTCATACAGGTGTATATAACTACTTACTCTTACATGGAGAAAGCTCATCATTTACATCAAAAGAGTTTTGTCCTCAGTGTTTTGTCCAGTGCAGCCTTCACCTCCTTGTTCCTCAGGCTGTAGATCAGGGGGTTGAGCATGGGGATCACTGTGGTATAGAACACAGAAGCTACATTCTCCTGGGCCAGAGAACTAGCTGTGGAAGGCTTTAAGTACATGAATGCGGTGGATCCATAGAACAATCCCACAGCAGCAAAGTGGGAGCTGCAGGTGCTGAAGGCTTTGGACCTGCCCTCAGTGGAGCTGATTCGAAGGATGCTGGACAGGATGAAGGCATAGGAAACAAGCACTGTTAAGCTTGTAACTACAATGTTGAATCCAGCTAAGAAGAAGACAGCCATCTCTACATCATAGGTACTGGAGCAGGAGAGCTTCATGAGGGGGAGGATGTCACAGAAGTAGTGGCTGATGAGGTCCTCACAGTAGTGTAGCTTCAGCATGAGGCTGGTCTCTATCGTTGACCCAATGAGTCCCATGGCATAGACAAAAGCCACCAGGACAGAGCAGAGGGCAGGGGACATGATGATGTTGTAAAGCAAGGGTTGGCAGATGGCCACGTAGCGGTCATAGGCCATCACGGTGAGCATGTAACACTCAGCAATGACGAAAACAAGGAAGAAGTAGAGCTGAGACATGCACCCCACGTAGGAGATGAGGTTTCTTTGGGACACAAAATTCATGAGCATTTTGGGGGTAATGACGGAGGAGTAGCAGAGATCCACGAGGGACAGGTTGCTGAGGAAGAAGTACATGGGGGTGTGGAGTTGCGTGTTGAGTCCAATCAAGGCGATCATGCCCAGGTTTCCCACCATGGTGACCATATAGATCCCCAGGAAGAGGAGGAAGAGGGGCAGCTGGAGCTCTGGCCTGTTAGTTAGGCCCCCGAGGATGAACTCTGTCACGGTGGAGTGGTTTTCTGCAGCCATTGTGGGCTGTCTGGGTGGGAAGCCTGTGAGGTGGGAGAGAAGGAACCTGTGAGTGGCTGTCCTTGCCCCGCTTGGAGCAGCTGGTTTTCTGCGTTTGACACTAGCTGAGCTGCCCTGGTTATGGCAGATGCATCTTCTCCACACTGATTGCTGTCAGAACCAGCCCCAGAGTTTTGGAGCTCTTGAAGCTGTTTCTTACACAAACTATCAGGTTTCACTCCATAGGCACTAAATCAGAAAGTTTATGTTTGAGTCCAAGATCTATTTCAACAGCCCCTCTAGGGATGTTGATGTTTCTCTACTCTGTAGCTAATTCATGGCAGTTTCATAGTTCATAACTATGCAATTTCTTTTGAAAAAAATTATGAATATGTGTTTACTTGAGTGTATGTATGTACCTGTACCATGTGCATGCAGGAACCTGTGGAGGTCAAAAGAGGCATCAGATCCCCGGGAACTGCAGTTGCATTTGTAAGCAGCTATGTTGGTCCTGGGAATGGAGCCTATGTACTTAAGCAGTAAGTGTTCTTAGCTGCTGAGACATCACTCAAGCCCTGTCTAAGCAATTTCTAAATAGTTAATGAACATACTAATATTTAAAGTACATGCCCTGTTAGGATGACACAGTGTTATAACTCTCTTATTGAGTTGCAGGTCAAGTTCTATATCCAAGACCCAGTAACAGCAATTTAGAAGTTGATTATGGAAACATCGTGGGGCAACTCACATTTAAAAGTCCTCATTCAAAAGTTGAGCAGAGTGGCTCACACTTAGAGTCCCAGCATCCAGGAGGTGGAAACAGGAGAATTGCTAATAGTTTGTATAGTCTGGAGTATAGAGTAAGACTCTATTTCATAAGACAAATAAACAATCAAAATCTCATTCAAATGCAATCTTTCTATGAAAATAGGAATTGGCATCTAGTAGTCTCAGTGATTCAAAAGGCTTCAGGTCCTAAGGCCGTGTGGTCCCAGGTACTTCAGTTCCCAGTGCCACCTGCATTGTGTAACCATCTGGAGAGTTTAGAAAGCACTATTGACTGGATTCTATTCAGATATTCGGGGCATATATTCTCTTCAGGAAGTGCTCCACAGGTAAATACGGTTATTACTAGTTTTAGAGATTAATATCAAAACATGGCCTTCTCATGTTTCAGTGGCAAATACTGAGCATCTATCATTGTTGCTAGATACATAATTCCACAACTAACCTTTCTTGCAGGTGAACGGAATTTTAGGTAAGAACTGGGAAATAGTAAGAGCTGGAGAGGACAGGGTCTCCACAAGGAGAGCAACAGAACAAGAAAATTTGAACACAGGGAACTTCCAAGAGACTCATACTCCAACCAAGGACTATTCATGGAGATAACCCAGAACCCCTGCACAGATGTAGCCCAGGGCAGTTCAGAGTCCAATTGGGTTACATAGTAATGTGAAGAGGGACTCCTCTGACATAATCTGATTGGCCTGCTCTTTGATCACCTCCCTCTGGGGGGGGGGAGCAGCCTTACCAGGCCATAGTAGAGGACAATACAGCCACTTTTGATGTGAACTGACAGACTAAGATCAGAAAGGAGAGGAGAACCTCCCCTATTAGTGGACTTGGGGAGTGGCATGCAAGCAGAGAGAGGAGGGAGGGTGGGATTGGGAGGGGAGGAGGGAGGGGCTTATGGGGGGATGCAGAATGAATAAAGTGTAATTGATGAAAAAAAATTTAAAAGTTAGCTAAACAGAGAATTCTCAACAGAGGAATATCAAATGGCCAAGAAGCATCTAAATAAATGCTCAATGTCCTTAGTCATCAGGGAAACATATCAAAATGACTCTGAGATTCCATCTTACATCTATCAGAATGGCAAAGATCAAAAATACAAATGACAGCAGATGCTGGTGAGGATGTGGAGAAAAGGTAACACTCCTCTATTGTTGGTGGGAGTGCAAACTTGTACAACCACTCTGGAAATCAGTCTGGCACTATCTCAGAAAATTGGGACTAGCTCTACCTTAGACCCAGCTATACCACTCATGGGTATATGCCCAAAAGATTCTCTGCCATACAACAAAGATATTTGCTCAACTATATTTACAGCAGCTTTATTTGTGGTAGCCAGAATTGAAAACAACCAGGTGTCTCTCAACCAAAGAATGGATAAAGAAATTGTGGTACATTTACACAATGGAATACCACTCAGCTATTTAAAAAAACAAAGTCATGAAATTTGCAAGCAAGTAGGTGGAACTAGGAAAGATCATCCTGAGTGAGGTAACCTGGACTCAGAAAGATACACATGGTATGTACTCACTTATAAGTGCCTTTTAGCCATATAGTACAGGATAACCAGACTACAATTCACAGACCCAAAGAAGGTAAGTAACAAGGAGGACCCAAGGGAGGATGCTTAATTCCAACTCAAGTGAAAATGGAATAGACAGCGGAAGTGGTTGAAGAGTGGGAACACAGTAAGAGAGGAAGCATAGAGAGAAATGAAGGTTGATAAATATCAGACTTGGGGAGAGCAGGGGTGAGGGAAGAGAAACCTTAGGAGGGGACTGCTCTGCGACCAGCTGGAGACCTACGACAGGGTGGGCTCCTTGGAGAACATGCAGGTGACTTTAGCTGAGACTCCTAGTTACAGGGATCATGGAGACTGAAGAGACCACCCTCAACTAGACACAATTATTAGTGGAGGTGGGGAACACAACCCACTCACAGAAATATCAACAAAAATAAAGCAGAGATTGAGGGAATGTCCAACCAATGACTGGTCCAACCTGAGACTCTCCCCATGGGAGAGAGCCAACCCTGACATGATTAACAACACTCTGCTTTGTTTGCAGACTGGAGCCTAGCATAGATGTCCTCTGAGTGGCTCAACCTATCATTTGACAGAAACAGATACAGAGACCCATAACCAAACATTGAGTTTGGAGCACAGAGAGTTTTATGGAAGACTGGGGGAAAGGATAGAAGGACACAGAGAGGACAGGCGCTTCACAGGAAGACCAACAGAGTCAACTAACCAAGGCCCAGGGAGCCTGTGGAGACTGAAACACCAAGGATCATGCATGGACTAGACGTAGGCCCCCTACACAGATATAGCCAATGGGCAGCTTGATCCTCATATGCATTCCCTAGAAAGGGGGATGTGAGTTGACTCTGACATGAATTCTGATGCCTGCTTTTCAATCCCTTTCCCCTGGTGGGGCTATCTCCCAGACCACAGGGGAAGAGGATGCGCTCAGTCCTGATGAGACTTGATATGCTGGGGTAGGTGAGTAGAAGGGGCTACCCTTCTCTGAGAAGCAGGGAAGGGGGAATAGGGAAAACAGGAGGAAGGGTGGGACCTGGAGGAGAGGAGGGAGGGTGCTACGACTGGGATGTAAAATGAATAAATAAAAAAATATTTTATTTTTATTGAAACAAAAAATTTAAAAACTGTTAGCTAGAACCACAATATCTGGGCACTGAGGTCTTTTCTGAGACTTATACTCCAACCAAGGACCATGCATGGATATAACCTAGAACCCTTGCTTAGATGTAGCCCATGGCAGCTCATTATCCAAGTGGGTATTCTAGTAAGGAGAGCAGGAATTGTCTCTGACATGAACTCAGTGGCTGGCTCTTTGACCAACTCCCCCTGAGGGGGGAGCAGCCTTGCTAGGCCACAGAGGAGGACAATTCAGACAGTCCTGATGAGACCTAATAATCTAGGGTCAGATGGAAGAGAAGGAGTACCTCCCCTATCAGTGGACTTGGAGAGGGGCATGGGAGGAGAAGAGGGAGGGAGGGTGGAATTAGGAGGGAATGAGAGAAGGGGCTATAGCTGGGATACAAAATGAATAAACTAATTAATATAAAAATTTAAATAAATAAATAAATAAGTAAAATGTTAGATAGGTTGCTCATTTCTACCAGAGATCAGTGTTATACATCCTAAGAGTACTGGGTTAAATATGCATGAAGAGGATTTCTGAAAAAACTGATGTGCCATAGAGACTTGGAATCAAACTCACTTTTGCTTTGTCTGGTTTCTTCCTTTGACACTCATGTGAAACCTTGGAATGCACACCTGCCCTCTAAGACATGTATGATTTGGGCATATTGTGTCCTTCACAACTTAGGATGTACATAGAAAAAGAGGAATGCTGGGTAACAGTTTGTAATTTCTTAGAAAATCGAAACCCCCAAAGTTATATGTTATCTGAAGCTACCCAGGTCTTAAGAGACACAATTAGGAGTCAATTAAAGAACTGTGACTCTTGGCCTGTTTTGTATTTGTTAAACTATGTTATTTTGCTGTAGCTTCTCTTTGTGAATCACTCCATCATTTCTTAAAATGAATTTATGAAATTTTGGAGCTACATGAAGTATATTGAAAAATTCATTGTGCTCTTAAAAATCAAAGGCACTATATATGCATTGAACTTATTATAGATTCAGATGAGCAACAACAAAACAACAAAGAAAAATATCAAAAAAGGAAAAAATCTACAAAATATGAATGTGAACATAATTTCTTATTTAAAATATATTAGTAATATTTTGTATATTAGCATTACATGGCATTGCATTAAGATAAAATATTTTTTACATTCTAAGAGATTGTAACTGTTGTATGACCCCACAGCCAGAGTTAATAATACAACTTAATGTCACTTAAGATTGCTATTGTACTGTATACTCAGCCTGTTTGTTTAATCTGCTAAGAGAACAATGCAGCAATCACCCTTACTTGCCTCCATGTAATCAAGTTTTACAGCCCAAGCTAATGCATAGCTGCAATCTTTTCTTTTGTTTAGAATTTTTATTTCATACAATATATTATGATCATGCTTTTTTCCTTCCCCAACTCTTCACAGAACCTCCCTACCTCCTTACCTTCCCAACATCATGCTCTCTTTCTCTCTCAAAAAACAGCTAACCGAAACCAAACAGAAACTACCAAAGCCCAACGATCAAGAGAAACAACCCCAAATAAGACAAAAAATGCTCAAACAAAATGAAACAAAAGCCCTCCCCCCAAAAAACCTCTAAGAACATGGAGTTCATTTGGTGTTAGGTATGATCTTAAGTTATTACTGTTTCATGCCCCTGACCCAAGAGCAATGCATGTGTGTTTGTACATATGTTATGATAATCATTTGCTGGAAAAAGAAAATACGCTGAAATCAGTTTTATAAGATGAACATCTATCACAAATGTTGAACAGAACACTTGTATTTTACTTGACAAAAATAATGTTTGTTATCTTGGTCCACTCGGGTCAGCTGGAGTCAGTGATATAATCTCTTATAAGCCCTGTTAAAGATTTCTATAAAGTATACCTCATTCCTTCTCCATATGCTGCTTTCTGAGCTGGTCAGTAAAAGAGAGAGCAAGCCTTTTGTTAGTGACAGAAACAGACACATACACACGAGGCAGTTTCATGAGAAAGCCTTCAGGTAGGCATAGACTCAGACTCCTACAATGTACAGAAATGGCAGAAGACAAGGTAGAGAATTCCAGTCTGGGCACCCTTTTGGTTAAATGACACCAAGGGGAAGTGCTTTGATTTTTTTTTCTTTTCTTAATTAGACACTGTGCATTATTAGTGACTCCAAGTTTATTATTAATGTGTCAAGTCTATGTAACCTGTGTGTAAATAAAAACAAATTGTAAACCTTTGCATAAGATTTAAAACATTTCTAAAGAAACTTAGAGTGTAATGCAGACTTAAAATGTAATTTGATTCCTTTATTCTGGTAGTTTCAGATATAAGAACAAGTCTTAAACTCCTTAGATTGTGGCCTGAAGACTGGAAATAAGTTTTTATGTTAAATTACTACTGGTAGTGAATTTAGCTTTGTATTTATAAGTATGTGAAGCATCTATTATGTTTTAAATATTTCATTTATTATTAAACATCAATTATTTTCTGAATACAAAAGATTAAGGAAATTCTACAAAGCTCCCTTGAATTAATCTTTGTTTCTAGAAGCAATACGAAATATACAAAATCTAACATGAACAACAATTCTCCTGGATTAGACTGTTTGGATCTATGAAGGTCAGAGTGGACATCATTGAGTGCTGTGAAAATGAGAGAACTCTTGAATAGGAGAGCTTGCAGAGCCTGTATTAAAAAAAAAATCTCGCTTCTGTAGCCTTTCAATTATATAAAAACACAATCACATGCCATATGTTTTCTGTGCATTATCACTACTGTGACCTCTAGATTTACCAAGCCCGCAGAGGCTCAGGATTGTTGTTGTTGAAAACACATATCACATGGAACAAGCTACTTGGAGAAGAAGAGAAACAAACATATAATTGGAAACATATTATATATATATATATATATATATATATATATATATATATATATATACAAAGAGGTTACTGGAGAAAGTTTTTTTCTTAAAAGTTATTCAAGTGTGAGATGAATTACCTTTGTGGAAGGGAAGTGACAACCAGTCCCCTGGAAACTTTAAGGGGTGCCTTTGATCTCAGCAATTAGCGAATGCAAAAAACAGATAGTTTATATAGATTTATATCCAGGGCTTCGTTTACTCAAAGGACCTGGCACTGCTAGGAAAAAGGAATCATCATGATTGTGGAGCCAGAGTCCTATTTACTTAGGTAAGATACAGAACACCTCCTGGGAGGAGTCACGTGGGGGCTGTGTGCTCTCTACAGGAACAATTAGTCTCGGCTTGTTCCTGCTCTGTGATTCCCCACTCCTGTAGTGCTAATTTCCCTCTCTGAGGTAGAGGTATCTAGATGGAAACTTAGAATGTAGTGCAAGTATTGGACTAGTTTACTTCCAAGACTGATTTCAGCACTGTGATTATCACCACCATTACAATAGCACCATCATCGTTTATAGCTACCCCGGTCACTACAGCAACATCACCTACAGTTACTGCCATGAGGTTTGGTGCACATTGCTATTAATTCATCATGCGTGGTGCAGCATCAGCTAGCTTTGAAACAATCACTTTAAAAGGGTTAAAAAAAAACACCTCAGAGAAAACCTGGATATTTTTAGTAAAAGAATGCTGAACTTGTAAAGATGGTCAATCCTTTCTTGCCTGCTGATTTACCTGTAGACTGATTGTAGAATGGATGAAATTGGAAAGTAGACTTGTAACAGTGTTCATTTGTGGGGGCTAGAGAAGTGTTAAGAGAGCTCACTGCTCCTCCAAAGGACCCGATTTTGGTTCCTAGCACCTGTGTTAGGTGGCTCCTAACTGCCTGTGACTTCAGCTTCAGAGAATCTAGCACCCTCTTCTGGACTTTATGGATGCCTGAAATTACAAGTGCCCATACTTTGCATGAGAGTGCACATGCTCACGTACGTGCGCACGTACACACATACACACACAGACACAGACACACACACACACACACAAATTTAAAAAGAATATTTTCAGGATAATAAGAGCTATGAAGATATTCATATTGCAGTTTTAACTTGAAGTCTTTATTTGATGATAATTACAGATTACCTATAGCTATGCTAAACAATACAGGGAGATCTCATGTTGGACCTTCTTTGCCGTTTTACTGAATTTACCATCTTGCAAAGTGATAGTACACATTGTCATGCCCAGGATACAAACAGTGACATAGTTTATTGATTTTGTTCTCTTTTTAAAATTTTTCTTTTTTTTTTTTCAATGCAGTTTATTCAGGAACATTGAACAATCCTCAGACCCCGGGGAAAGCCAGCCCACAGCTTAAATAGCCTCTGGGTAGCCAACCCAGGCGTGCCACGGGGGCAATGCAGATAGGTCCACATACATGGAAGCAAGCCAGATCCTCGGCCTTAGCCAAATGTGGAGTTGTTCGTGACAGAGAGCACTCACCATCGGGAAGGTGGAAGGCGGAAACCAGCTCCATCTTTAAGGCATAGCATTCCGCAGCTCTCTACAGTTGCCCCTTTTTGTTTTAGACGCATCAGGCAAGAGTAGAGGTCTGATCTCTGATATTAGAAATAAATTGGGACTTTGTACTGATGTTCATTTAGGTGTCATCCACCCAAAGAGCATCAGACCAGTCCGATACCTTTTTCTCAGAGGCGGGACCTGGGGCATCAACCCGCATGCAATCAGACATGCTCTTCTCTGGGTCGAAAGCGGCTGACCCTGTATGCTGGACTTTGTGTCACTAGCATACAACATGAGAATTTTTCCTGCGATGCAAATCTGTCTAAACAATTGTCGAGCTATATTTTAGGTAATTGGACTGGAGAATTCGATACTACGATGGAGCAGCTGAGAGTGGCCATTGTCACAGTAAATTCTACCGGAGTGGACGCAGGACTAGCCACAGGATTATCAACATGGATTGCTGCAGCCATGAATCATCTGAAGGAATGGGCGGGCATGGGAGTGTTAGCAGGCCTTCTGGTGTTGGTCTCCTTGGTTTGCCTGTGGTATATATGCAAGATTAGAGTCTCACAACAATGTGATGCAGCCATGATCATTCAGGCCTTTACAGCCATTGAAGCAGGACATTCTCCCCAAGCATGGTTGGATACCATAAAAAGCTAAAATGATACGCTCAGGATGCGAGGCTAAAATTTTTCTTTTTTAAATTTAATTTTTTTCTTCACTATTTATTATATATCCTGATTGAAGCCCCCTCCCTCAACCTCCCCTGGTCCTAACCTCCTTCCTTCTTCTCCTCATCCACTTCCCTTACTCCACTGAAAGGGGAGTTCTCTCCTATTGCCATCTGACCATAGCTTGTTAAGTCTCTTCAGGACTGCCTGGATCCTCTTTCTCGGTGGCCTGGCAAGGGCCCTTAACCCCTGAATTTCAATTGCTGCCTCTTTAAAGACATATGTTTACAGCAAGTTATTATTGCTCTGCCTTTTGAATTAGTTTTTTTTTCTTTTTCTACCTCTCCCCTCTTGCTCCATCAATCCTTCCTTCCACTCTTCTACAAGACTTTCTGAGCTCCACCTATTGTTTGGTTGTGGATCTATGCATCTGTTTCCACAAGCTGCTGGATAAGGCCTCTCAGAAAACAGTTATGCTAGGCTCCTATCTGCAATCATAACAGAGTATTATTAATAGTGTCATTTGTTGCCCCTTTCCCATGGGGTGGGTCTCAAGTTTGGCTAGTCATTGGTTAGCCTTTCTTCAATCTCTGCCCATATTTGTCTCCACACTTTTTGTGGGCATGGGAATGTTGAGTAGAAGTTTTGATAGAAACTCCCTCCTTTAGAAATTCTACTTGGCTAGAGCAATTAGCAGCTACTGGCTCCATGACACTCACTGCTAGGAGTCACTCACTCTCAGCTACAGTCAACCCCATAGACTCCAGGGAGTGTCATCAATCCCATATATACCCCACCAAGTTCTGTTCTCTTCTCCATTCCCCCATCTCTGTCCTTCCTGCCTCTGATCTCCACCCCAGTCTCCCTCCCTACTCTGTCTCCTGCCCAGTTCCATCCCTCCATCTACTTCTATTTTATTTTCCCTTCTGACTGAGTTTCAAGGGTCCTCCCATGGGCTTTCCTTTTCACTGAGCTTCTTTGGGTCTATGGATAGCATGGTTATCCTACACTTTATAGGTAATGTCCACTTATTTTTTTTTGAAGATAACAGAGGAAACAAATAAAATACGAAAAGAAATAGAGGAAGCTGCAGCCAAACAGTTTGTGACCTTTAGAGAGGAAATGCTTAAATCACTGAATGAAATAAAAGAAACAGTGGATTGCTCAAACACACAGCTGAAGGAATTGACGGAAAAACATGAAAATACAGTCAGACAGGTGAAGGAAAACAACAAAATAGCTCAAGACCTGAAGATAGAATTGGAAAAATTAAAAAAAAAAACACAAATGGAAGAAATTGTGGAGAGAAAGAACTTAGGGAAGAAAGCAGGAACTACAGAGGTTAGCATAACCAATAGGCTACAAGAAATGGAAGAAAGAATTTCAGGTGTGGAAGATACAATGGAAGAAATAGATGTATCAGTCAAAGAAAATGTTAAATCTAAAAAATTCCTGACACAGACCATCCAAGAAATTCAAGACAACATAAAAAGACAAAACCTAAGAATAATAGGAATAGAGGAAAAAGAAGATTCCCTACACCAAGGCCCAGAAAATATTTTCAACAAAATCATTGAAGAAAATTTCCCCAACTTAAAGGAGAGGCCAATAAGAATACAAGAGGCCTATAGAACACCCAATAAATTAGACCAGAAAAGAAATAATAATCAAAACCGTAAGTATACAGAACAAAGAAAAAATACTAAAAGCTGCAAGAGAAAAAGGTCAAGTAACATATAATGGCAAACCCATTAGAATCACACCTGACTTTTCAACAGAGACTATGAAAGCCAGAAGGGCCTGGACGGATATCATGCAGACCCTAAGAGAACACAGATGTCAGCCCAGGATACTGTACCCAGCAAAACTCTCAGTCCTCATAGATGGAGAAAACAAGATATTCAATGACAAAAACGAATTTCAACAATACCTACAAACAAATCCAGCATTACAGAAGACACTGGAAGGGGAAAATACAACCCAAGAAAACTAGCTACATTCAAGAAAACACAGGAAATAAATAATCCCACTACAGTAAAACAAAAAGCAACCAAGCACACAACTGTATGACCACAGCCAACATCAAAATCAAAGGATCTAACAGCCACTGGTCATTAATCTCTCTCAACATCAATGGACTTAATTCTCCAATAAAAAGACACAGACTAACAGAATGGATGCATAAACAAAACCCAGCAATCTGTTGTATACAAGAAACACACCTAAGTCACAAAGATAGACATTACCTGAGGGTAAAGGGATCGAAGACGGCTTTCCAAGCAAACAGATGCAAGAAACAAGCAGGAGTAGCTGTTCTAATATCTGATAAAATAGACATTCAACCAAAATTAATCAAAAGAGATGGGGAAGGACACTTGAATTAGTTTTTTGTTGATAATTCTTAAAAATGCACTGGGCACAGTGGTGCATGCCTGCAATCCCAGCACTCTGGTAGGCAGAGGCAGGTGGATCGCTGTTAGTTCAAGGCTAGCTTGGTCTACAAAGCAAGTCCAGGACAACCAATAACAGAGAAAGCTTGTCTCAACAACAACAACAACAACAACAACAACAACAAAAACAAAAACACCAAAACTCCTTAAATATGCATTTCTTTCTTCTCTATTATGGTCTAACCTTACATTGCCATTTTCTTTCTGATCTTTGCCTTTTCGATGTTATGGAGGCACTTTATGGTCTTATCTAAAATTTCGTTAATTGCCCTCTTCAACCGTATTTCTGATTTATGTCATATTTCTACTTTTCTGGGCCTCAAACTTCAGTCAAATCTGATTTGTGCTTTTGCCATCAATCTGTCTCTTTACCAGCAGGACATCAATATGGATCAACTGCTCCATTACTGTGTCTCCTGCACCATTCACCTCTTCTTGCATTTACTGCTCTGGAAAGTCTTCTGGCTGTTCTCCCTGTCTGCCCTTTCCTCTCTTTCAGCCTGTTCTGACACTGCTATCTATATAAAACATCATTGCAATTAAGAAAGACAGTTCTGATCGCTAATATTATTTAATCAATTCTTTTCGTCTTTTAAGTGCTATAATCAGCACCATTTATTCACCCTTTGAAATATGATTATTATTAGTTTTAAGATTAGAGATTGAAGTTCAGAGAGAGGTTGAACACCTACTAAGGTCACACATTTAGTAATGGGTAAAGCCAAGATTTGTACTGAAGTTCACATTCTGAATGCTTAGGAACATTATAATTTATGATTTACCATGACTACTATAATTTTGTTAGAATTATAGTCATAAACTTGACTGTTCTAGGCAAGCTGACAAGTGTTCGCCTTATTGACACAATGGTGTAGTTCCTTTTTAGTGATTATGCTCACTTAGATATATAGGAAAGGTTGAAGAATTATCTTCTTTTAAAAATATTTTTTCAAAAGCTAGCACACAAACACTAGGCTTCATTGTGACATTTTCAAATTTGTTTTTGCTGCTTTCCTTTAGCACATTTCCCTATTCCCCTGCTTTTCTCTGTCCTTTTTTACCCCAAAAACTTCTTTTTCATGTCGTCACATGTATCTATTGACCTGTACCACATCAACACCGTCTTTTCCCCTCATGGCCCTCTTTCTAGCTTCATGACCTATAGCTACACTCATACCCACTCACAGACACAGACACAGACACAGACACAGACACAGACACAGACACAGACACAGACACAGACACAGACACAGACACAGACACACACAGACACAGACACACACCCAGACACACACACAAAGCATTGAAGCTAGGATCTGCATATAAAAAAACAACATGAAGATAATTCTTTATCTTTCTAAGTCTACATAATATGAACACTAAGACTTCCAATTTACATAATATGATAATCTCCAGATTTATCTATTTTCTTCTGAAAATTTTGCTTTTCTTTATGTATGAATACAATTACATTGTGTATTTGTATCACAGTTTCATTACCTATTAATGGACATCGAAGAGGGTTCTAGTATTTTCTTGCTATTGTAAATAGAGCATCAATGAACATAGATATGCAAGTATCTTTGCAGTAGAATGTAGAGTCCTTTGGTCATATGTCTTAATCAGTGTTCTATTGCTGTGAAGAGATACAATGACCGTGACAACTCTTACAAAAGAAAGCATTTAATTAGCCTGGTTTACAGTTTCAGAGGTTTAGTCCATTATCCTCATGGTAGGGAGCAAAGCAGAATTCAGGCAGACAATTCAGACTGCACAGAGGTAGCAGGAAGCCTTTGGCCTGGCTTTGAAATCTCAAAGCCCACCTTTAGGGACACACTTCCTCCAACAAGGCCACACCTCCTAACCCTTTGAAATAGTGCCACTCCCTGGTAACCAAACATTGAAATCTATGAGACAATAGTCCATTTCTTATTCAAGCCACCACAGCATATGCCCAGGAGTGGCACATCTGTGTCACATGGTAGTTCCTACCTTTAGGTTTTTGAGGTCTCCACAGTAATTTCCATAGGGGGTGCACCAGTTTCCATCCCACCAGCACTAAACAGGGCTACTTCTTTCTTATCTTCACCCCTATTTACTGTCTTTTGTTTTTTGATGATAGCCATCCTGACTAGGGCAAGATGGAATCTCAAAGTAGTTTTATTTGAATTTCCCTGATGGATAAGAATGTTCAAAGTCTTTACAATATTTGTTGACTGGGCCAGGAGGATGTTCCAGCAGGCAGAGATGATCTACCAAGTTTGATAACCACAGTTCAATCACTGTGATCCACATGGTAGATGGAGAGACCAGCTGCTCAAAGCCGTCCTCTTCCCTCCACATTTTGGCTGTGCTGGCATGTGCGTAATGTGTGTGTGTGTGTGTGTGTGTGTGTGTGTGTGTGCGTGTGTGTGTGCGTGTGTGCGCACACCATGAGCAAATGTGCTAGAATATATTTATTGACCATTTGTGGTTCTTCTTTTGAGAACGATGTTCAATTTACTTATACATTTATTGATTGGAAGTCTTAGTGTTCTATGTGTCTAATTTTTACAGTTCTTTGTTTATTCTACAAACTGACAAACTGTCTTAGCATCCTTCAACTCTGGCCTTTTTTATTTCCCTAATGGGCATTCCTGCCATCTGTTTAGGATATAGACTTTACTAAGGATGTTTTGGAAATTTCCACTAAGAAAAAAGTTGGGGTGGCCACAATGGTTGCCTTTTTTTTTTTATACCTTTGCCAACAGTTTCATTCTTACATTGTCTGCTGTTCAAAGTTTGCAAATAGTTGTTATGTTTTGTTGCTGCTTTTACATTGCCTGTGCTCAGAGAAGGTGCTATGCCAGCTTGCATGTCATCTAATGTCTGATTTTTAAACCATGCTGTGAATTTTTATTACTTTTACTTTGCATTCCAGTCAAACTAAAGTTCATGTTGGTTCATGGAGAAAAAAAGAGATAAAAAGCAGAGAGACTTAAAGTAATCTGTTACCTCACACAGTCATCTTCCTTTCTATGACCTGCACACGGTCTTCATGAGATGAGAGTAGCTTACAATTGTGTGAATCCCTAAATTGTTGGTACTGAAAATATTTAGAATTATTTGAAAGATACTTTGGCCATGCTCATACCCAGAGATTCTGATTGTTGGCTCAGACGTTCTTTCAGAGACTTCCTCTAGGTGTTTGTAGTGAGCAACCAGGTTTGAAAAACAGAGGCAAAGATAACTTTTCCAGGTCCTCCAGGTCTCAGCTTTGATGTTTAAGGAGACAGAGAATAGACAAAAGATGGTGAAGACAGAGGTGGGGGTTGTGAATAGAAGACAAAAAAGACAAAGAAAAGCTGGAGAGGCAGTTGGCAGAGGTGCTCAAAGAGAGTGGTGAAAGTCAGAGACAGACAAGGGAATTTGACTAGTTAGTAACTTAGAGAAAGGCTGCTTGGGAAGTGATGGAGAGCAGTTCTGCTATCCTGAGTGGTTTTTTTTTCCTCATTAAACTTACTTAGGTGACAGCAGGGAGGAGAATAAGGATTCTTGTTGGTTGCTGACTAATTAATATTGATTTCTGGAATGAACTGAAATCTAAAGAAATCTTTCATTATGCTAAAGTATAACATCCCTGAAAAAAAATTTTCAACTGTATTCACTTCTATCAAAATTATTAGACATTATTTGTCGTTTTTAAGACATTGTCTTATGGGGGTTTTAGTGGGTCTTATGGGGAAGTTGCTCTAATGGTTAGGAGAAGAACTTAGAATTGGGCAGACTCAGATATGACTGTGGGCTTTGAAACACACCATCTCTCTGCAGAGGTCCAGACTTTAGTTACAGAAGAAAGAGCTGTGATAAGGAAAGAATAGATATTTCTAAACAACTTATTTTTTTATTATTTTGAGATTATAATAAAGTCATATCATTTCCCACTTTATTTTTCTTCCTCTAAAGTCTCCCATATGCTCTTCCTTGCTCAAATTTTATAGATCTTTCCATTAACTGTTCTACACATGCATATGTATACATATTCCTAAATACATGACTATAAAAACAGATATGTTTTTCAACATTTTGGATCTTGTCAGTGAATAGTCAGTTTAAGGATACAGTATTAAGCACATTATAAGGCACTTAATAAGTATTAATTGTTGTTGCTTTCATAATGTTTTTTTCCCTTGAACATTATTGGTTACCCATTAGCTGAAAGAAAAAAAATGCTTTGGAAAGCCAGATTATCAATTCTACAGGAAACAAACATTTTTGCTTCCTTTGGGAAGGTGACTCTGAGGAGATGATCCTGAGGGAGCCTTTGTCTTCATAATCAGGCTACTGAGATTGTGAACCCGAATGTCTGTTTATTCTCCTGTTACCACAGGATAGGTAGGACAGGAGCTGCCTTCTCTCTGGAAGCTGGAAGGATCATTGGATAAATGAATAGTTATTAAGTCAAGGTTTCACTACAGAGAGAATTATAAGATAAATCTGAGATCCTGGGCTTTGGCCTGGGAAAGGCAAAGGTCCCTACCTCAAGCTGTTGTCTTCTATTCACCAGGTCTTTCTCTTCCCCAGAACACTGAAGAGGAGATACAGTAGGCAGAACATCCCTGCTTCAAGTAAAGGAAGGTATGTGCCTCTTTGAGCCTCATCAGTCATGAAACTTAGGTTATCACTATAGGCTGTAGGTAGGAGTGCTGGAGCTCACCTTCTGCCTGAAGTCTGGTGGGTTTGGGATTTTGGGTATTTCACAGTCTCATTTGTCCAATCTGTAAAGGGAGGATAACAGTATGGTCATATTTTCTTATAGTCTCTCACAGTAACCCCCAAATAAGTGTTATCTTATATTGTTTTTATTCACCCTTCATGCAGCTGAGCTAAGAGATTGTGAGAAGCCTGACCTCACTTTTTTTTTTATGGTGCAGAATGAGAGACACTGTCACAGCTTTGGTGGCTTCTGACTGTCAGGACTCACTCTAGGGAAGAGCATCTTGCATAGAGGCAGGATCAGGGAAGACATAACAAACGGATTGACTTTACAGTCTAAAAAATACCCACTATGTTCAATATCTCTCTTTTGGGGCATGTCCTGCTCTCATCCTGGAGGCAAATTGTAGCCTTTTGCTGTGATCTGGAAAATAAAGTCACTTGACAGTTTATTGCCAGCTTGGGCAAATGGTGAAAACCTTCCTGCCAGAGTTCAGTGCTCTCTCACTCTCTCTTCTCTCTCTCTCTCTCTGATAGGATAGGTTTGTGAGGACGCTGGTCATGTTTCTTTGTGTCCACTGGTCCTCTTCTCTTCCTCAGACCTCCCTCTGGAGAAGAATGACTGCCAAGAATTCCTCTGTGACAGAGTTCATCCTCTCAGGCCTGACAGACCAGCCGGGACTCCGCATGCCCCTCTTCTTCCTGTTTCTAGGTTTCTACTTGGTTGCCATGGTGGGGAACCTGGGTTTGATCTCCCTGATAGGGCTGAACTCTCACTTGCACACTCCCATGTACTTATTTCTCTTCAATCTTTCCTTAGTAGATTTCTTTTATTTATCCACCATCATCCCCAAAATGCTGATGAGTTTTATCTCAACAAAGAACATCATCTCTCACCCAGGCTGCATGACACAGCTATTTTTCTTCTGTTTCTTTGTTGTCTCCGAGTCCTTCATCCTGTCAGCCATGGCGTATGACCGTTATGTTGCCATCTGCAAGCCACTGATGTACACAGTCACCATGTCTCCCCAGGTGTGTTTGCTCCTTCTACTGGGAGTCTACGTGATGGGCTTTTCTGGAGGCATGGCCCACACAGGAAACATAATGAGTCTGACCTTCTGTGCTGACAACCTTGTCAATCACTTCATGTGTGACATCCTACCTCTTCTTGAGCTGTCCTGCAACAACACCTTCACAAATGAGCTGGTGGTATTCATTGTTGTGGCCTTTGATATTGGTGTGCCCATCATCGCCATCTTCATCTCTTATGCCCTCATCCTCTCTAGCATTCTTCACATGCATTCCACAGAGGGCAGGTCCAAGGCCTTCAGCACCTGCAGCTCCCACATTATTGTGGTTTGTCTTTTCTTTGGTTCTGGGGCTTTCATGTACCTCAAGCCACCTTCCACTTTGCCACTAGATCAAGGAAAAATGTCTTCTTTGTTCTATACAGTTGTGGTGCCCATGTTGAATCCTCTGATCTATAGTTTGAGAAATAAGGATGTCAAAGTTGCCTTAAGGAAAACCGTGGGCAGGAGAATATTTTCTTAACAGAGGAGCAGTATCATGAGCTGAAGTGGGAGGCCTGGTCAGTGAGCAGTATTCATGTGGAAAGAGCTGTGCTTGGGGAAGGAGATGCAAGGTTGCAAGGAGGGGTTCAAGGTCTAGTTATTTTTTCTCTTCTTGTACAAGAAGAGTTTATGGCAGTAAGGGGTGAAGCCAGGTCTTCATGGATAGGTAATTGTTCTACCACCATGCCCCAGTAATCCCAGAAACAAGGTTTCAAATCCTTACATTTGAACAGGACTTTAACAGTGTACCTCCTGACACTGCCTAAACTCTTCCAATATTTTTTCCTTTTTAAATTTTTTATATTTTATTCATTACAATTTATTCACTTTGTATCCCATCTGTGTCCCCCTACCTCGTCCCCTCTCAATCCTGCCCTCCCTCTCTCTTTTTCTTCAATGCCCTTTCCCCAGTCTACTGATAGGGGAGGTCCTCCTCCCCTTCCATCTGACCCTAGCTTATCAAGTCTGATCAGGACTCGCTTCATTGTCCTCCTCTGTGGCCTTGTAAGTCTGCTCCCCTTTCAGAGGGAGGTGATCAAAGGCCACTGAGTTCATGTCAGAAACAGTTTTTTTTTTAAATGAGAAATTGTACCTGTCGATTGAAAATGCACAAAAATGTAATTAACAGTTACTTTCTCTTTCATTCATAAACTGTTTTTCTGTAACTTACAAATATTGAGTAAAATAGCAATTTCCCATAGTGTTGCCCTAGTTAGGGCTCACAGGCTGTATCTCAACAAGCCAGGTTTAGCCATTCATTCAATTTTTAATTTTATGCAATTTTTAATATTCATAGGCCATTCATTCTTGAATTGTCCTTATAAATTATTTAATCTAGTCTTATTTAACAGGTATTGAAGACTCTGGAGTAGTTATTCAAGAATACAAACTATCTATTATCAAAAATAAACTCATAATCAGAAAGTTGAATCCATGTATCTTTCTGGTTTGTCTTTGTGCTGTGTTTTCTTGTTACATTACCTCTACTTTAGAATTTCATTTTGTTAATAATAATTTTCATTTATTTAAATTTATTTAAATTAAAGTATAATTACATCTTTTCCTTCTTCACTTTTCTCCTTCCAGTTCCTCCCTTTCAAATTCATGACTAATTTTTCTTTGTAACATATTTGTCAGTACTAAATGCAACTCGATTAGTCTGTGTAATGTGATCTGTAGGTATATGATGTCAGGGCAAAGCCCTTGGTAAGATTTCATTTTTTAAAAATTTAATTAACTTATTTTTTATTAATTTTTATTTTTTTATATTAATCACAGGTTATTTACTTTGTATCCCAATGGTAGTACCCTCCTTCATTCCCTCCCAACCCCACCCTCCCTTCCTCACCTCCTCCTTGACCTTTTCCAAGTCCACTGCTAGGGGAGGTCCTCCTCCCCTTCCATCTGACCCTAGCTTATCAAGTATCTTCAGGACTGGCTTCCATGTCCTCCTCTGTGACCTAGCAAGGCTGTTCCTCCCTCGGGGGGGGGGGGAGGGCAGGTAAAGGAGCCAGTCATTGAGTTCATGTCAGAAATATTTCCTGTTCCCCTAATAGGGAACTCCCTTGGGTACTGAGCTACCATGGGCTACATCTGAGCAGGGGTTCTAGGTCATATCCATACATGATCCTTGTATGGATAAACAGTCTTGGAAAAACAGTCTCATAGAGGACCCCCATGCCCTGATATATTTTGTCCTTGTGGAACTCCTGTCCTCTCCCTGTCATATTACCTCCTCCTTTTATCATATGATTCCCTGCACTCTGCCGAAGGTTTGGTTATGAGTCTCCACATCTGCTTTGATACACTGCTAGGTAGAGTCTTTCAGAGGCCCTCTGCAGTAGGCTCCTGTCCTCTTACTTGTTTTCTCCTACTTCCCATGTCTATCCCATTTGTTTTTCTAAGTGAGGATTGATCATCTTACCCCGGGTCCTTTTTCTTGTTTATCTTCTTTAGGTGCACATTTTTTAGTATGTTTATCCTATCTTATAAGTCTAAATAAGTGAGTACATACCATGTGTGTCTTTCTGCTTTTGGGATACCTCACTCAGGATGATGTTTTCTAGATCCCACCATTTGCCTGCAAATTTCATGATTTTCTTGTTTTTAATTGCTGAGTAATATTCCATTGTGTAAAAATACCACAATTTCTGTATCCATTCCTCAGTTGAGGGACAGCTGGGTTGTTTCCAGTTTCCGGCTATTATGAATAAAGCTACTACAAACATGGCTGAGCAAATGTCCTTGTGTACTTGAGCTTCTTTTGGATATATGCCTAGGAGTGGTATAGCTGGATCTTGAGGAAGCACCATTCCTAATTTTTTGAGAAAGCACCAGATTGATTTCCAAAGTGATTGTACAAGTTTACATTCCCACCAGCAATGGAGGAGGGTTCCCCTTTCTCCACAACCTCTCCAGCATGTGTTGTCACTTGAGTTTTTAACCTTTGCCATTCTGATGGGTGTAAGGTGAAATCTCAGGGTCATTTTGATCTGCATCTCTCTGATGGCTAAGGACGTTGAAGATTTCATTTTTAAACCATGACAATACAGTAAAATCATATTCTACTTACAATAATGTAATGTAAATTCTCAGAAAAAAATTTTTTGGTGTGGTGGTAGAGCTGACCCAGTGGTTAAGAGCACCTGCTTCTCTGCCACAGGACGTGCATATAGTTCTTAGCATCTAGCTTGGGTGGCACCCAATTGGCTGAGCTGTAGCTGTAGAGGATCTAACATTGTCCTCTGTCTTGCTAGTACGCATAGACATGTGGCACACACACACACACACACACACACACACACACACACACACACACACACAGAGACAGACAAACACATGCACACACATACAAATGAAAGAAAAATCTTTAAAAATCAAGCAAATTTTTAATATTATGTTTTTAGATAGAAGAAAAATTTCTCTGTGTTTAGCCAAATGACACAGAAATACAATTGTGTTATGTGTTTGTCATTGACTTAAGAGTGAGGTCTTGTGTGGAAAACAGCAGCTTCAGCTCCCTGCACTAGGATTCCTAGTGTCCTCACTGTTGCAAAGATGCTGAATCTAACATATAGGATTAAAGACAAGTGAGCAGAATTTAGAGCTTTTTTGGGTATGAACTTGAGTGTTTGAGCATTGATGGAGAAACTTGTGACTCGGGATAATCAACCAAGGATTGGGAGTTTTAAGGAAGCAATGAATATTTTGGAAGGATGCAGTTATTTATCAAGACAATGTAAAGATATTGCTTATCAGAAATATTTGCACTGGATTTTTAAGGACACGCTGGCCCAATTAATGTCTTAGCATTTCATTGTAGCATGTTTATTCAACATTTTCAGTGCTATAGTAGGATGACTTATGTGAGCATCTAGTATCCAAAATCCTAGATAGCTAGAAATATGAATTAATGAAAAAAAAATCAATGAAGGAGAAGCCTTCAGGTTTAATATGTGAGCATAAATAATTTATTCTCTTTCATGTTTTCAGGTGTTTTCTATATGTTGAGTGAAACTGTCAAAAGAAAAATAAACTTGGGGAAAATATTTTAAAAAATCAGAAAAAATTTTAAACTGGAAATAGGCTCTTGGTCAAGGTCCTGGTTGTCTGGTCTGATCATTTCTTTGGTGATTTTCTAGTAATTTATAAAGGAATGATTCTAATGGCCTGTTGCCATACCTTTCTCAGTGAAAGGGCATATATTTGCTTAAAGGTGCAGTGTCTGAGAGATTCCATGTTCTCACTGCCAGACTCATCCTATTGCACTGTCCAAGGAGTCCCTGAATGGGTTGCCTGGAGCAGACAACTGAGCACAGAGGTTGAAGAAAGAGGATGGGCAGGAGTATGGCTTTGAACTGGAACGGAAGAGACAGGGGCTAGGGAGTCCCTCGAGCTAATAGTTTTGTCTGGCAATGTATTTGCTTGCAGTCATTATAGGTGATACTTTTATCTGGTCATGGATATGTTTGAATTGCTTTCCCGTCTCAGCTCAAACCTCCTATGCCACATCACAGAGGCAGCACTTATCTGCTTGTGACAGATTGTCAAATTTTCTGGTTTTTCCCTGCTGCCCCTGACTGTAGTTAGGTGGGATACTAGTAATAAGACAGACAAGGGCACATTCCAGGATAACTGATGTTTGAAGAAGGTTTTTCTGGTTATAGTTTTGAAACAGTGGGGTGTGTGGGAGTGAGGAAGAGTGTGTGACTTTCCATTGACCTGGAAGGATCAGAAGGGAGGAAGCAAAGCTTCCCTCCATCCTGTGCTTGAGCGAAGAGATGGTTGGAGAGTAATGAGCCGTTCCTGGTAAGTATGCTAAACTAGCTGCATACCCAGGGGCTGGGAGTTGGAACCTCAGTTCTCACACGGCCATATTATCTTTGGTAGAGACTGTGGATCTGCTGAGTTAGAATCTAAAGCAGCAAGTGTAGTTATTTGTTGATGTTTAGGTGGCTTCAGTTTCAGAGAAATGCAAAGAGAAGTGGAGGAAGAGGAAAAGAAAATGACAATGATCAGCACTTGCACTGTGGTGGACAAGTCAGCTCCTTCATTTAGGTGAAATACTCATAATTTTGGATTGGGAAGAGACTGTTTTCCCAGAGGACTGTTGAGGAATTTTAATTCAGAACATGGCTACTCTAGCAAGAGATCATATCCAAAGACCTTCTAGTTCTGTGTGATCTGGCTGGAATACAGACATGCCTTTAATCCCAGGAGAGAGAGGCAAACTGATCTGATTTTAAGGCCAGCCTGGTATAGAGCAAGTTTCAGGTAAAGAAAAGCTTAGGTCCAGGACTGATGGTATACACTTGTAATCCCAGCACTCAGGAGACAGGGTTTTAGTCAGTTCTGTTCAGTCAGTTTGGTTAGTCAATGAATTGAGAGGCAGCGCAGTGGGTTTGAGTTCATGGCAGTTCATGGATTTCAGAGGTAGTTTTTACTTGGAGAGTTTTACAGAGGGAGAGGTTGAAGAGAGAACAAACTAGATACAAGTGGTGACAGAACAAGCCAGAGAATGAGAAGGATCCAGATGATTAGAACAAATTGCCAGAGATAGTTTGAGGTCAAGCAGAGCTATTCGGAAAGAAACTGAGGGAAGCCGGATGGAGTCAGCCATTTTGGAGAGGAGTTTAAGCCAGAACAGCTGAGTTGAATCAGAGAGGCAGAGGTCAGAAAGAACTGGAAACTATGGGCTTATTCAGTAGTGAGTCTCAGAGGCTGAAAACATTTTAGTTGTATGGAGGCTAGAGGTTTCAAAGACTAGGCCTAGGTTAGCAGACAGAGGCAGTAAAGCTTCCAAAATCACAATTATAACAGGTGAATAAAAGTTATATTTAACAGAGGACAAGTTACTGTCTTAAATGATGGCCCACCAGCTTATAAAGGCCACCCACAAGTTACTCAGAGCCAATTTCCTTCTGTCTGTCTGTTTTTCTGTCTGCCTGCCTCCCCTGCCTTCTTTCTCTTTCTCTATGCATTCTCTTTCTCCTTTCTGTGTAGCCCAGATTGGTTAAACTCATAATCTTATTGCCTAATCCTCTTGAGTATTAGAGTTGTGCCGCTGTATCCAGTTTAGAGCAATACTTAGTTTTTGAAGTAGCAAAAATCCTACTATATGTTTTTTGAAATTACACCAGTTTCTCTATATAACTTGTTCATAAATAATACAAAGGAACTATTTTCAAAACCATTCACAATGCTAGTGACCTAAGCATACATTTTGTCTGCCTGTGGGGTTACTCTTACCCAACCCTGACCCAAATTATGAAATGTTGATAATGGGAAATATACAGTTGGAGCACCTTGTGGAAGGAGTGGGACAAGGTAGTGAGACTCTTTCTCTGCACAAAATGAATCCATCAGGGGACATTTCCTGGTCTGATAGTAGGAACGCCAGTGATAGGGACACACTGCAGCTGAAGCCTTAGCCTGGGTGTAGTTGTGAACTAGTATAAGCTTGTCTGCTAGCTTGGAAGAGGGAAGGTGTCAAATCCAGACCCAGCCCTTGAGGTGAACACGTAGTCCAGCATGAGAACATCTGAGACCATGACCACATTCTATCTCTCGGCTTGGGCTATTTGAAGTTGTTATCTGTTACTGTTCTCTTTCCGTCATTTGAAATGCCTCAAAACTGACTGTTACAGGAAGTTAAGTGAAAACGGCTGAAACAATAACTGAAAACACTAAAACAAAGCTGACACTTTTCCAGGAGACAGTTAAGGGGGGAAAACACCTTTAACCATCTTAGCGTTGCTAGCTGAAAGGAGGTTTAAAACAGTATATACTCACTTATAAGTGGATATTAAACATATATATATACATATATATATATATATATATATATATATATATAATATAGGATAATCACACTAAAATCTGTACATCTAAAGAAGCTAAGCAAGAAGGAGGACCCTGGGTAAGATGATCAATTCTCACTCAGAAAGGCAAATGGGATGGACATTGGAAGAAGGAGAAAACAGCGAATAGGACAGGAGCCTACCACAGAGGGCCTTTGAAAGACTCTACCCAGCAAGGTATCAAAGCAGATGCTGAAACTCATAATCAAACTTTGGAAAGAATCTTATGAAAGAAGGGGGAGATAGTAAGACCTAGAGAAGACAGTAGCTCCACAAGGAGAGCAACAAGACAAAAAAATCTGGGCCCAGGGGTCTTTTTTGAGACTGATACTCCAACCAAGGACCATTCATGGAGATAACTTAGAACCCCTGCTCAGATGTAGCCCATGGCAGCTCAGTATCCAAGTGGGTACCCTAGTAAGGAGAGCAGGAACTGTCTCTGGCATGAATTCAGTGGCTGATTCTTTGATCACTTCTCCCTGAGGGGGGGGCAGCCTTACCAGGTCACAGAGGAGGACAATGCAGCTAGTCCTGATGAGACTTGATAGGCTAGGGTCAGATGGAAGGGGAGGAGGATCTCCCCTATTAGTGGACTTGGAGAGGGGCATGGGAGGAGATGAGGGAGGAAGGGTGGGATTGGGTGGACATGAGGGAGGGGGCTACAGCTGGGATACAAAGTGAATAAACCTGTAAGTAATATAAAAAAAATCAAAATTTAATAAATAAATTTTAAACAATGGCATAAAATAAAATTTATCATAAAACTATAAAAAATAAATACTATTTAGCAACTAACAACATATTAAGGTATATATACATAAATGAATTTAAATTTGAAGGACTCTTAAAACTGTAATTGAAGGAAACATCACATGAGACTGGATAACACTTTTTAATAACATTTGAAATAGGTAAAAATAACATACAACAGTGTAATCAGGCTGTGGTCATATAGGGTGAGGGTAACTCACAGTAGCAAACTTTTTGTTGTTAG
This sequence comes from Meriones unguiculatus, assembly GCF_030254825.1. Classification (NCBI taxonomy): domain Eukaryota; kingdom Metazoa; phylum Chordata; class Mammalia; order Rodentia; family Muridae; genus Meriones; species Meriones unguiculatus. The sequence continues at coordinate 174,828,052 of NC_083349.1, forward strand.
TTTTTGGAAATGAAATGGAATTTGCCAATAGCGAATTGAACATATACATTGTTTTAATTTTCTTGTATTTCACTTATATTTCAATAAGGTAGACTTAAGTGTCTACACTTAAGCTCATATACAGCTATGAATGGTCATGCACAAAAAGCAGTACAAACAAATCCCACCCGAGGAGAGTCTAGGACTTAGATTTCTTGGTAGGCAGACAGATAGGAAGTGGGGTTCATGGTTAGGTAAGAACGGTGGCAAACTTCCACGGCGGTCAGTTTCTTTCTCACCTTCCTCATCTGAGTCAGAAGTCTAACGCTTTAAAACAAAGGCCTTGTGGGATTTTATCTCCCAGCAGCTGGCCACTGGCTGATGGGCAGCCTCACCAAGTTCAGGACAGAGCAGGACCTGTTACCCAACAGTAGCAGCCACTCAACTGTCCTGCTTTTCTTCAAATTGAACAAACCCAAATTAGGGGAAGAAAACTCTTCAGAGAAGTTAAAAACCTCAGCCCTCTAGAAGATGTTGGATTTTTCTGGCTTCGTAAGGGCTGCCTCCTCCCAGTGTCTGCTTCATCAAGTGTCTTTTTCTCTGTGTCTGCTGCATGTATGTTTCCTTACCCTAATAAACACTTTTCTCCAACTGATGATTCTGTCTATAGTGTTCAAGCATTCCCTGTTTGCTAGCTGTTCCGCTCAAGGTTTTTCTTGTCTTTTGAATCTTTAATTGGCAGAGAAAATGAACCTGATCAAAATTCTTACAGTGCATCATTAACCAATACACAAGTGACATAACTTGTGTATTGGTTAATGTTGATTACCAGCTTGACAGGATAGGTATTTACCTAGGAGACTAGCTACATGATCGACCCCTGAGAGAGCTGCCGAGATTAGGTGAGCCTCTGACGGTAAGTGTGAGGGATTATAATGATTAGGTAAATTGATGCGGGAAGCTCCAGCCACTGCAGACAGCACCATTTCATGGCTGGGGTCCTGGAATGAATGAAAGGGAGAGAAGGCTGAGTACCTGCAATCATCTCTCTCTATTTTCTAGCATCTCTCTCTATTTTCAATATGCCCAGCTGCCTTAACCTCCTGCCTTTAAAGGAATTCTTGCTTTTTTAGGTGGCTTCGGTCAGGGTGGTTTATCCCAGCATCGGGAGAAATCACTAAGACTTCTAAGTAACTAAGGCGAAGTAAGTAACTTCTAAGTAACTAAGGCGAAGTAAGTAAGACTTCTAAGTAACTAAGTAACTAAGGCGAAGAACTATCAATTAAAATTACAGGGTGGCAATTTTAGCACCCGATTGTCTCAATTTATAAAGAAATTATTAGAAAACACAGGGAAAGCAGCGTGTTTATACTGCTGGTAGAGATCTAACTGAACGAAGATTTAATGAGAGCAACCCCAGTATCCTTACAGAGTGCATGATCAGAAACATCAATGTTAATTGCTAGGAGCTTATCTTTAGAAGATTAATGGAATAGGCAGGCACAGAAGAGCAAATACCATGTGAGTTCCCTCACACAAGCTAATCCTGTTGATCTCACAGATGGCAGCTGTGGAATAATGGCCAGCAGAACCTGGGAGAGTGTGAAGAAAGGAGCTGGAAAGAGGTTGCCAATGGATACAAGTAATAGGAAGAAAGGAGGAGCAAGCTCCAGTGTTCTATGGCACAGTAGACTTTATATAATAATAATAATAATAATAATGATAATAATAATAATAGCATATTATTTATTTCCAAATAACTAAGAGAAAGGATTGTGAATATTTTTATCACATGGAAATAACAAATACTGGAGGTGATAGATATACTCATTATCCTGATTCAATAATGATTAACATACATATGCACATACTTTCAAATTTTATGTTAGTTAAGATGAAATTAAAGCTGTGCATGTTTTTAAAAATTCCCATTCATCCATCAGTATGTGTCATTGCAAAATCTGAGACAACATCAGCTGAAGAGTCGATATCCTAATTGATAGTATGTCTATTGAAGGGGTGTCATGTTCTATTTCATGACCTTTATGGCCTCCCTGACCAATTCACATCAGGGACTGAGAATTTTGTTAGTAACTCACTGCTTCTAGGAGTTAACATTATCTAGCCATACAAGGTAACTCCCTGGCCAGAGTGCAGAGAGTCTTATGGAAAAAGTGGGGGAGATAGAAGGACATGGAGGGAACAGGAGCTCCATAAGGAGACCAACAAAGCCAAAAAATCAGGGCCTGGGGAGAGGGCAGCAGAGACTGATGCATCAATCAAGGACCATGCACGAAGAGGACCTAGACCCCTGGCCCAGATGTAGCCAATAGGAAGCTCAGTCTCCCTGTGGTTCTAGTAAGGTGGGCAAGGGCTGTCTTTGACATGAATTTGGTTGCCTGCTCTTTGATCACTTCCCTCTGGTGGGGCAACCTTGCCAGCCCACAGAGGAAGAGGATCCAGGCAGTCCTGATGAGACTTGGAAGGTTAGGGTCAGATAGCAGGGGAGGAGTATTCCCCCTTTCAGTGGACTAGGGGAGGGAGATAGGGGAAAAAGAGGGGGGGAAGGTGAAACTGGGAGGAGGTGAGAGAGGGCTACAATTGGGATATAAAGTGAATAAATTGTAAGTATATACATATACATACACATATATACATATTTCTTTTTTGTTTGGTTTACAAGACAGTGGGTTTCCATATGGGTTTTTGTTAATCTTCCTCCATGAACCCTTGTCTCCCTAATGCCTCTATCATCCTGTCTATCTGATGAAACTTTTCTTCTCACCGTGTTTTCTCTATTTTCTATTTTCTCTTTATCTATGTTCTATTATTCTCCCTCCTTTAAGGCATTCCTCATTGCCCCTTTCAAATTTCCTGGCTTCTAGAGGTGCTCCATGTTAAACATACAATGAACATACCACGAAGAATATGTAGTTTCTCTGGGCCTCGGTGACCTCATTTCCTGAGTTATTGGAGTCTTTCTTAGAAATTCTGTGCCTGTATCTATATGTTGAAATGCACATCCTACTAATTCCTCTAGTAATTTCAGTCTCATGTTGAGGTCCTTTTGATCCATCTTGAGTTGAGGTTTGTGCAAGGTGAGGGATAAGTATCTAGTTTCATTCTTTTGCATGTTGATTTTGTGGTTTTCCAATCTTTTGTTGAAGATGCTTTCTCTTCTCCAATTTACATATTTTGACATCTTTATAAAAAGTTGTTGTTTTATTTACTGTTCTATTGCTGTGAAGAAACACCTTGGCCGAGGCAACTCTTATTTTATTTTATTATTATTATAGTGTAATTTGCAATCATGGTTGATGATACTTCTAGCAGCATTCCTTTTGTTCTGGGGTTTGGAGCTGGGACTCTTTTCCTTTTTCTATTCCTATTATTAATAGATTTGGTCTTTTCATAGTGTCCTAGATTTCCTGGATGTTTTGTGTTAGGAACTTTTTAGATTTAACATTTTCTTTGACTGATATATCTATTTCTCCAATCGTATCTTCTACACCTGAGATTTTCTCTTCCATCTCTTGTATTCTGTTGGTGATGCTGTGTCTGTAGTTTATGTTCTCTTCCCTATGTTTTCCACCTCTAGGATTGCCTCATATTTTGTTTTCTTTATTGCTTCTATTTCCATTTTCAGGTCTTGAACATGTTTATTCATTTCTTTCACTTGTTTAATTATATTTTCCTGTATTTCATTAAGAGATTGTATTCATTCCATAACCTGTTTGATTGAATTTTCTTGTATTTATTTAAGATATTTATTCACATCCTTTTTAAAGGTTTCTATCATCTTTAAAAGTTGGGGTTTAATTGGTTTCCCATAGTAAGGGGAACAAGGACTATTTCTAACAGGAACTCAATGGCTGGCTCTTTGACCTCCCCACCCCCCAAGGGAGGAGCAGTCCTGTTAGGCCACAGAGGAGGATTTTGCAGTCAGTCCTGAAGATACCTGATAAAACAGGATCAGATGAATGGGGAGGAGGTCCCCCCATCAGTGGACTTGGAAAGGGGCAGGGTGGAGATGAGGGAGGGAGGGTGGGATTGGGAGAGAATGAGGGAGCGGGATACAGCTGCAATACGGAGTTAATAAAATGTAACTGATAAGAAAAAAATAAAATTAAAAAAAAGTTGGGGTTCAAGGTCTTCTTTTGGGTCAGCTGTGTCAGAGTGTCCAGGGCTTAGTGTGGTCGGATAGCTGGGTTATGTTGCAGCCTTATTGCCCTGAATCTCTTTATGTTCTCATGCTGGCCCTTAGCCATCTGGTTGTCTCTGATGTTGGCTGGGTGTTCCTGATGCTGACAGCACTCTTTGAGGAGGTAGGCGGAGCCTTGGGCCTGATAGTAGAGCTCAGGCAACAGCAGAGGGCTCACATCTGCTGATGTTACTGGGGACCTGCAAGCCTGGATGTGTCCCAGGTGGGCACAAGAAAGGCTGGGCAGGCTCTACCCTGGCTGTTCCTGCCGTTCCACAGGCCTGGATTATCCGGGGGTCAGCAGGCCTCATCCAGAGAAAGATTACGGTGCTCTGCAGGCTTTGTCCCGTCTCTTCCTGGGGCTGACAGGCCTCCTCCAGAGTGAAGGTTAAGCAGCTCTGCTGGCTGTGTTCCCAGCAGGTAGGTGAGAAAGGCTAGAGGGTTCTAACCTGGCTCTTTCCTTTTTAATGATGTCTTTATCTTGTTTTGATACTGGGTTAATCATGGTTTCATAAGAAGTGTTTGGAAGCATTCTCCCTTTTTTATTTCATGGAATTATTTGAGTAGTATTGGTGTTATTTTTTCTTGAAGTTCTAGTAGAATTCAGTAGTGAGTCCATCTGGTCTTAGGGTTTTGTAGTTGGAGAGTTTTAATTACTGTTCCAAATTCATTGCTAGTTTTAGATCTGTTTAATTCTTTCCAATCTTGTTTTAATTTCGATAAGTTACATTTTTGTTAGGATTACTATTGCTATTGTGAAGCACCATGACCAAAAGCAAGTTGGGGATGAAAGGTTGACACTTCTCTATTATAGCCCACTATTGAAGAAAGTCAAGGCATGAACTCAACCAGAGCAGGAAACTGGAGGGAAGAGCTGGCGCAAAGGTGATGAAGGAGTGCTGCTTCCTGGCTTGCTCCTCATAGCCTGCTCATCGTGCTCTCTTATAGACTCCAGGACCACGAGCCCAGGGAGAGGACTACCCACAGTGGGTAGGCCCTTCCCCCTCAATCACTAATTAAGAAAATGTCCTAAAGTCCTATCTTATGTAGGCATTTTCTCAACTCAGGTTCCTTCCTTTTAGCTTGTGTCAAATTGACATGAAACTACTCAACACAGGTCACAAGTATCTGAAAATTCATTTCTTTAAAGTCTTTGTTTTAGAGAATTATAGAGTTTTATAGTATGTACTCAAGACTTTCTGGATTTTATTGATACTTTTGCAACATTTCTGTCTTCTCTGATTTTACTGATTTGTGTCTTTTTATTCTTTCTTTTGGTTAATTTGCCAATCTTGTTTATTTTGTTAAAGAATGAACTCTTCTTTCACTGATTCCTTGAATTATTATTTTTAATGTTCATTTCATTAATTTCTGCCCTGATCTTTACTTCTCTTTATCTACTGCTGAGGGATTTAGTTTGTTCTTGTTTTTCTTAGGCCTTAATGTATAGCATTAATCTATTAATTTGGGATTGCTCAAATTTTCTGATGTAGGTACTTAGAGTTATAAGCCTTCCTTTTGGGGCCTTCCTTCTTGTATTTCTAGGTTTCAGTATGCTGTGTTATCATTTCCTCAATCCTAGGACATTTGGACTTTTCTCTTTATTTCTCCAGTGACCTATTTATTATTTATTTAACAGTGTGCTGTTTAATTTCCATGAGTTTGTGTAGTTTCACTTGCTGTCAGTGTCTAGCCCTTGCATCCCCCTTCTGAAGTGGACAGATAAAATAAAAGATGCTATTTCAATTTTCCTGTGTTTGTATTTTTTTTTTATTTGTCTACTGGTGCTAGTGAGCTTTTTGAAATCTCCCACTGTTACTGTGTTGGAGTTTATATGTGGCTTTTTATCTAGTAGAATTTATTTTTTATTTTTTTAACTTTTATTAATTACACTTTATTCATTTTGTATCCCCCCATAAGCCCCTCCCTCCTCCCCTCCAGGTCCCACCCTCCCCCTCCCTTTCTGCATGCATGCCCCTCCCCAAGTCCACTTTTATCAACTACAGCACATCTGTGTTTGGTGTATAGATGAATAATTGTAATATCTAATTCATGGATTTTTCCAAGAGTGGGTGAAATAGCATTTACTGGGACAATGGAGTACACATTGAATGTCTGTACCAAGTGGGACTGGAGGTAAGGTAGGAAGGCCAGGCCTAACTGATGTAACTGTCCCTAAGGAGCAGTTCTGATACATGGAATGGCAGAGCAGCCCATGGATACTTACCTGCTAGTAAGACCATGTGAAATGGCTTTGGCAGGTGGGACTGGAAGTAAAGCCACACCACATACAGACACACACACACACACACACACAGACACAGACACACAGATATACACACACACACACACACAAAGTTGGTGACCAAATTGAGGAGCTTGGGCTTGCTAGGCAAATGCTCTGTCAGTGAGATATGAGCCTCTTTATATAATGAGTTCAGTAGACATTTAGGTCAGAAAGGTGGCTTAATTACTTGTTCACTAAGGCTTGCATTTCTTCAAGTCGAAATTTCCTTCTTTGGCTAAAGGCATCATCAATAGCCCTGGGAAAGAATGTAAAATGTGGCTGGCTAGATACCAGCTCAGTTTGTGCTTTAGAGGAATACACTGGATCTCTGCCTGAGAACTGACTTGAAAATTAGGGAAACGCAGAGAAACAGACGATGTGTTTAAACTAGAGATACACAGATGGTATTCTTCATTGTATGCCTTCTGATTTTGAAGAAAGTTCTTTTGCTGTTGTAACTTATGATATCCAAAAATTTCTTCACTTGAACCAGTGCTTTTGGCGGAGCTGTTGTTTGAGTCAAGGAACAATGGCTCCTGACATATTAAGCAATGATCACCCATTAGCCCACTAAAGTGATATATACTGACTGAAATAGTGTGACTGTCACCTTTTAAGACCTGATGAGTATGATCTTTGTGTGCTTCAGAACACATCCAATCCCCATAAGTTTATTTGTCCTCTTGTTTAAATATGTAACTCAAAATGTCTGCCCTTTTTTATTTTTCCCTATTCTTATTATCTTATCATCTGCTGTGGTATATTACATAACTTGTTTATTATTGATCTTCTTTTTCTTAGTAATGAATAGGTATTTTGTTTTTGTTAGTATTTTCTTTATAGCCCCTACAACACAGTGGATGATAAAGTTTTTTTTTTCTCAGTTCATTGAATGAGTTAGTACCATTCTCATTTTCAGAGTCTCAAACGTGTCCTTATTATTAATGAAGTGACTTTGAGCTTAGTATTTGAGGTTCTCCTCAGTGTGTTTTTGGTTATTTCCCAGAGACTGATCCTTTGTTTCATTTCTGGATTCATTCAGGTTGTCATGTCTTAGTTAGAATTTCTGTTGCTGTGAAGAGACACCATGACCACATCAACTCTTATAAAGGAAAACATTTACTTGGGGCTGGCTTATAGTTCAGAAGGTTAGTCCATCATTGTCATGGTGGAAAACATAGTGGCATGCATGCAGACATGGTGTTGGAGAAGGAGCTGAGAGTTCTACACCTGGATCCTGAGGCAGCAGGAAAATAGAGCGACACTGGGCCTGATTTGAACATCTGAAAACTCAAAATCCACCCCCAGTGACATACCTCCTCCAACAACTTACTCCAACAAGGCCACAACTCCTAATAGTGCCACTCCCTATGAGTCTATGGGGGCCATTTTCATTTAAACTGGTGTACTACACATTTCAGCATTCTTTTCTTTTTATTCTTTTTATTGCTGACTTGTATTTCATTGTAATGAAACACTGTGGCTTATTCATCTGTTCTTTTGTTAATACTTATTTTGTTAATTTCTGGTTTTGAGGTGTTGTGAAATCTAGGTGTTGGACCTTTTGTGAATTAAACATGGCATTATTTTGGGGGAACATATACTTGAGAGTATAGTTATACGCTCTGGGTCATAGAGTAGTTCTATATCTGTATTTTGTCTTGCCAGATACTGTAAGCTTTACAAGTAAGTTGTCACATTACATTCCTACTAGCAATATAAAAGCACTATAATGTTTTTCTTCATATTTTTGACAGGACTTAGTATTATTAGTCTTTTTAATTTTATTGACAGTGATGTACCCATCCATCCATGTAAACGTTGATAATGATGGAGTAAGTAGCTGTCAGGCACCCACTGCATGGCTAATTCTGAACTGGTGAGTATATACATCTTAAGCTAGCCTCGTAAAGCTGGAGTAAACCTTTGAAAAGATATTGTTGAAAATTCTTTCTGGTATAATCTCTGGATAGTAGGATTTGTTGGGTTTTGACCTTGTATTCAGGCAAACTGTTCCCTTGTCTTATATGTAACAGCTTGTGTAATAGCTTGTACTCCGTGTGGATTGTCACTTGGAGGCCAAGGAGAGTGGAGTACGGAAGAGAAACCCCTCAGTTTGGCAGAGCTGGGCAAGCACAGGGCAGCGGTCTGGGAAGGGTTTGGATCCACAGAGGACTGTTGTCAAGGATTTTCTGACCAATCTTCACTTCCAACATGCCTGCCTAACAGGATAGGACCCAGTTTCCATTCTGCTGTTCTCTCTCGACAGTAGGCTGCCACTTGTGATGAACTGGAAATGTTTGCATTTACACTTTTAAATTTATTGATCCTGTTGATTTATGTAAGGTTCTATTTTATCCACCTTTTCTTGTAGTTTTGATTACATGTCTCTGTAATTTTGGCTGAATTAGGTTCTTGTGTGATTGTCCTTTGACTTACATGTATGCTGTATATAGTACAAATCTTCCGTAAGCTTTTACTGCTTTAAACAACCAAAGTTACTTTTGAAAAAAAATTAAAGTAAAATATTTTATATATGTCCATGTATTTGGGATTTCCACAAATTTCAGTTCCTTCTGCAGACTGTCACTTTCATCTGGAAGAATTTGCTTCTCACTACTTGCAGTGCTTGGTGATAAATTATTCAACTTTCATTTGTTTGACAATCTCTTTGTTTCATTTCTGGAGGTATTTTTACCAGATATATAATACTAGATTGACAATTGTTTTCTTTCAGAGTTTAAAAGATGTCATTTAATTGTCTTCTCATTTCCATTTCCATTATAACAAGTGAGTTGATTTCATTTCTGTTCCTTAAAAATTACTGAGCCTCTTGTCTCTGCCTATTTGAAAGTTCTTTCCTTTTTAATCCAATTTTCAGCTGTTTGACTACATTATATGTAACTATGATATGTTTTGTATTCGTTTTTTGATACGGTTTTCTTAACTTATTTTGTTTTCTGGTTCATCAAATTTGGATGGAAATATTTTCATTAATACTTAAAAGTATTTTTCTACCTAATTTTTTATTCATGTTTGGAACTGTATTGGACCTGTTTTAGATTGTCTTACAGACATCGATACTACAGTATTTTTAAAACTAATTTTCTCCTCTGAATTTAGTATAGTTGATTTTTATTAATTATGTCTTCGATTTCGCAGTTACTTTGTGTGACTTTACCTGGTTTGATACCAACTCAACTCACAAAATTCCTAACTCCCTATAAAAAGTTTCAGTTTTGAAATTTTCATTTGGTAGTTTGTTGCTTTTTATACTCTTTTGGCATAAACCATTTGTTAGCGCATTTCCCCTTTTATGTAAATTAAAAATGTAATTGAAGTGGTTATTTTAAAGTCCTCACATCTAATTCCAGGCCACACTGTTCTGCATTTCCTTTTGGATCCTGGGCCACTTCTTATTATATTATTGTGTTTCTAGTAGTCATCAACTTCCTGACATTCAAGATTTGGATATGTTACGGGACCCAGGGTCATCTCTTTCCCCATGATTACAAATGTTAATTGTCAGAAGAAATTGTTTCTAAAAGGCAAATAGGGAATTCTTCAGAAGAACCAAACATGTCTGCTCCCTTAGGGAGTGAAACACTGAGAAAATGGTCCTGAGGGAGCCTCTGTCTTCATAATCAGGCTACTGAGATGTGCAAACTGGAATGACACTTTTAATCTGTTATGCACAGGGCAGGAGCTGCCTTCTTCTTAGAAACTGGAGGGGTCACTGGACAAACAGCAGCTGTAAGTCAAGGATTTTGGAATACAGAGGATTGCAAGATAATCTGGAGTCTGAGCTTTTGCCTGGGAAGGAGGAAGTTCTGGGTATCCAAGCCATTGTTTTCTATTCACCAGGTCTTTATCTTCCCCAGAATCCTTCAGAGGAGAAACAGAACATTCCTGCTTAAGAAAGGTATGTGCCTGTATGACCCTGACCAGCCATGGAACACAGGTTAGGACCCTGTGGGAGTGCTGGAACTTCCCTTCTGCCTGAAGTCTGGTGGGTTTGTGACTTTGAGTACCCTGTGTCTCATTTGAAAAGATTGCTGTATGGTCCCATGTTCTTAGAGCATCTCATAATAACCCCTATATGTTTTAGCTTAGAACATTCATTGTTACACTTATGTACAGTTAAGAGACTGTGGGAAACACAACTTCAACTTGTTACTCTAGTGTTGATTCGAAGCCGTGATGTCTTCTCTACGTTAGAATTCACTGCTGAAAAGATGTTCAGGTTTCAGTAACTTGTATAAAGGCTAGAGAAGGGAGGGCAAGATAAAAGGACTGACCTTAGATTGTTAAAGAGTCTCACAGTCTGATTCTGGAGGTAAAGTGAAGCCCTCTACTGTGCTCTGGAAGTTAGAGATAATTGATAGTTCATTACTGCCCCCTGTAAACATTTAATCCTTCCCACCATAATTCAAACCTCTTCTTGATTCCATTTTCATGAATAGGACTTAGATTTGTGAGGACAGTGGTCATGTTTCTTTGTCTCCACTGGTCCTCTTCTCTGTCCCTCAGGCCTCCCTCCAGAGAAGAATGACTGCCAAGAATTCCTGTGTGACAGAGTTCATCCTTGCAGGCCTGACAGACCAGCCGGGACTCCGCATGCCCCTCTTCTTCCTGTTTCTAGGTTTCTACATGGTCACTGTGGTGGGGAACCTGGGTTTGATCTCCCTGATAGGGCTGAACTCTCACTTGCACACCCCCATGTACTTATTTCTCTTCAATCTTTCCATAATAGATTTCTGTTATTCCTCTACCATCATCCCCAAAATGCTGATTAGTTTTATCTCAACAAAGAACATCATCTCTCACCCAGGCTGCATGACACAGCTATTTTTCTTCTGTTTCTTTGTTGTCTCCGAGTCCTTCATCCTGTCAGCCATGGCGTATGACCGTTATGTTGCCATCTGCAAGCCACTGATGTACACAGTCACCATGTCTCCCCAGGTGTGTTTGCTCCTTCTACTGGGAGTCTACGTGATGGGCTTTTCTGGAGGCATGGCCCACACAGGAAACATAATGAGTCTGACCTTCTGTGCTGACAACCTTGTCAATCACTTCATGTGTGACATTCTACCTCTTCTTGAGCTGTCCTGCAACAACACCTTCACAAATGAGCTGGTGGTCTTCATTGTTGTGGCTTTTGGTATTGGTGTGCCAATTGTCACCATCTTCATCTCTTATGCCCTCATCCTCTCTAGCATTCTTCACATGCATTCCACAGAGGGCAGGTCCAAGGCCTTCAGCACCTGCAGCTCCCACATTATTGTGGTTTGTCTTTTCTTTGGTTCTGGGGCTTTCATGTACCTCAAGCCACCTTCCATTTTGCCACTTGATCAAGGAAAAGTGTCTTCCTTGTTCTATACAATTGTGGTGCCCATGTTGAATCCTCTGATCTATAGTTTGAGAAATAAGGATGTCAAAATTGCTTTAAGGAAAACTGTAGTTAGGAGAATATTTTCTTAACAGAGAAGCAGTATCATGAGCTTAAGTGGGAGGCTTGGTCAATGAGCAGTATTCATATGGAAAGAGCTGTGCTTGGAGAAGGAGATGCAAGGTTGCAAGGAGGGGTTCAAGGTCTAGTTATTTTTTTTCAACTTATACAAGAAGAATTCATGACACCAGAGAGTGAGCTCAGGTCTTTATGGATGCTGGTCAATTAATCCACCATCTTGATTTGTTAGGCCCAGAAATGGCATTTTAGATTTTATATTTGAGCAAGATTTTAACAGAGCTTTATTTACCCTGACCCTTACTCTCTGTCTAAACTCTTCCAGTATTTCTTTTTTAAATTAAATTTTAATTTTATTTTTTAATTACATTTTTATTTTTTAACATTAATTACAGTTTATTCACTTTGTAGCCCAACTGTAGCCCCCTCCATCATTCCCTCCCAATCCCACCCTTCCTCATCTCCTCCCATGTCCCTCTCCCAAGTCCACTAATAGAGGAGGTCCTCCTCCCCTTCCATCTGACCCTAGCTTATCAGGTCTCTTCAGGACTGGCTACATTATCCTCCTCTGTGGCTTGGCAAGACTGCTCCTGCCTTAGGGGGAGGTGGTCAAAGAATCAGCCACTGAGTTCATGCCAGAGACAGTTCCTGCTCTCCTTACTAGGGTACTTCCCTTACCCACTTGGATACTGAGCTGCCATGGGCTACATCTGAGCAGGGGTTCTAGATTAGCTTGGTTGGAGTATCAGTCTCAGAAACCAGATAGTGGGGGGAGAGAAATCAGCATTTGAATGAAAAAGGGTAAGATGTATACATTCCAAAAGAACATTATACCAACAGAATCTTCAGGGTCGTTCTTCTTGCTTAGCTTCTTTAGGTGTACTGATTTTAGTGTGTTTATCCTATATTATATGTCTAGTATCCACTTATAAGTGAGCATATACATGTGTGTCTTTCTGCTTCTGGGATACCTCACTCAGGATGATCTTTTCTAGTTCCCACCATTTGTCTGAAAATTTCATGATTTCCTTGTTTTTAATTCCTGAGTAGTATTCCATTGTGTAAATGTACCACAATTTCTGTATCCATTTCTTCGTTGAGGGACATCTGGGTTGTTTCCAGCTTTATTATGAATAAAGCTGCTAGGAACATGATTGAGCAAATGTCCTTGTGTATTTGAGCATATTTTAGATACATGTCCTGATTTTTTTTTTCTAAGTTCTCCAGCTCTAGGGTTTTCTCTGTTTGTGCTCTCTTTATTGGTTCTAATTCTGTTTTCATGCCTTGCACCATTTCCTTCATCTGTTTGAATGTGGATTCCTGTCTTCCTATGGCGGTCTCTAGTTTTTTTTTGTTCCTTCTTCTCTATATGCCACCAATGATGCCTCTACTTGTGCCTCTATTTGTTTGGCTATATTTGCCTGTATTTCTTTGAGAGATTTGTTCGTTTCCTCTTATGTGCCTCTAAGAACTGGATAAGCATAGCTTTAAAATAATTTTCCTGTGTTTCTGATGAATTGGTGTATTCATTGATTTTGGGGTTTGTGGTGAAGACATAATGTCCTGGCTTTTGTTGGTTGTGTTCTTACGCCGACCTCTGGCTATCAGCTTTTCTGTAACCTTCACTGTTGGTTCCTGGAGTCTGCAGTTCAGACTGGGTCCATCTTTCTCTGGTGTCTGGAGTATTCTTCAGGAAGATGAGAGAGGTCCACTGGTTTGAGAGCGTGCATTGGTGTTTCAGCTGTATCTAAGGGAGGGAGGTCCACAGGTTAAGGACAGGGTGCTAGAGAGTATAGATAGCTGGAATGTGGGACAGGGGGTGGTGCAGGCATAGCAGGGGTTGCTGGTTCTGGCGCTGTTTGTGGACACAATGCGCATGTGTCAATTCCCTGACTACCTCAGTGGCCTGCAGCTCTGTCTGGGCTCCAGGAGCTGTTTGCAGGGACTCCACTGGTAGACCCGCAGAGCAGGGGCTTCAGTGTTGAGAACACTGTCCCAAGAATCCCTATGTTGCCCACAAATGGGTGTGTGGGTGGGAGGGATCCGATGTCTGGCTGCTGGAGTAGAGGGACCCTGGATCTGGGGCTCTGCAGGCACTCACTTGAAGGCACACTCACTCTCTAGTAGGTCTAATCAGAGAGCACAGGGGTTCCCTCTGTTCTCTCTACTCTTAGATTTGGGCCTGCTGGAGCAAATGCAGGTGTAGGCGATCCAGCAGCTCAGTGGTGCTGCAGCCGCAGAACTTGGAGGCTGTTAAAGCCGTCCACTGGGAGTCTGGCCACAGCAGCAGAACTGGGAGGCCAGTACAGATGCCTGCTGGGAAGCCCTGGGGAGCCCCTACAGCGGTGTGCCACTTGGGTTGCCTGGTGGACCTGGAGAACCTGTGTGGCCTGGCAGACCTGGGTGACCCAGCGGACCTGGCTGGCCCATACAGCGGGCTGCCCGCCACTGAAGGACTGTGCAGCTGGAACAGTCGCTGCCTGTGAGGCCCTGCGGACTGTGCAGCTCCTCGTGGACCCAGGACTCAGAAGGCTGGCGTAGCTGGCAGCCGCAGCTAAGAACTAAGCAGTCTGTGTCTGCTGTCTCAGTCACTGAGCAGGGAGTTCTAGGCTAAGAGCCAAGGGCACTGTGGGCCACCTCCACTGAGGAGGAGGGAGGCTCAGCAAGGGGAAGTGCAGAGGATCGAATGTTCGCCACTCTCATTCCCCAGAGAAGTCCGCAGGTGACCTGGATCTAAATGGTCTTAGCTCAAGTGTTGTCGTGTTGTCCCAACTCGCCCAGGAAGCCTCAATGTTGATGTTATGGCTTCAGCTGCCGTCCACTTACCAATTTCAGAGTTTCAGATCCTCTGCCTCTCAGATATGTGCGCCTTGGTCGCCGCCATCTTGGATTGCCCTACTTATTATTGTGAGCACTTTTGGCTTGTTGATTTGATCCAGAAATCAAGAAGAGGGACTTAGAGTTCAGATTGTGCATGGACACACACCCAGTATTTCTTTGAAATAGAAAAATATACTTTTCTATTGAAAATGAACAAATAAATAGTTAACACTCATTTTCTCTTTCATTCATAAATTATTTTTCTATAACTTACAAATATTGAGCAAAACAGAAATCTCATAATGGTAGCATGGTCAGGTTTCAAAGCCTGTGTCTCAACTTGCGAGATTCTGATGTTTATTCAACTTTTAATATTATGAAAGTTTTAAAATAATCTCAGATCATTTATTCTTCAAAGGGCCTCACAAGTTGTTTAATCTGTTCTAATTTAACAGATATTGGAGACACAGAAATATTTTTTATTCGAGGACAAGAAACTATCTGCTATCAAAAAGAAACTCAAGTTCAGAAACTTGAATTCATGCCTCTTTTGTTTGTCTTTATGCTATTTTTTAATATTATGCTTCCTTTATGATTTTCTTTTTTAAATAATGTTTTTTTTAAATTATTCCATCTTTTGAAATTTATATAATTTCCCCTTTTCTCACATTCCGCCATGGCTCCTGTGTACCTCTATCTCCCAAATTCATGACCTCTTTTCGCTTAATTATTACATACTCCTAAGTACGTAAATGCAACTTGATTACTCTGAAAATGTGATCTGTAAGTATATGATGTGAAATGCAATTTGATTATTCCTTATACTATTATTAAGTCAGGACCAACCCCTTGGCCCTGGGTAAGATTTCATTTTAAAATCATGATAATCAGTAGAGTCTTTCAGAGGCTATCTGCGGTAGGCTCCTGTCCTGTTCCCAGTCTTTTCCTGCTTCTGATGTCTATCCCGTTTTCCCTTCTGAATGAGGGCTGAGTATCTTCCTTAGAGTCTTCCTTGTTGTATAGCTTCTTTAGGACTATAGATTTTAGTATGTTTATCCTATATTATGTGGCTAATGTCCATTTATGAGTGAGTATATACCATGTGTGTCTCTCTGCTTCTGGGTTACCTCACTAAAGATGATTTTTTCTAGTTCCAACCAGTTGTCTGCAAATTCATGATTTCCTTGTTTTTAATGCCTGAGTAGTGTTCCATTATGTAAAATGTACCACAATTTCTGTATCCATTCCTTCTTTGAGAGACATCTAGGTTGATAGAAGAATTGAAGACATGTCCAGACTCTGTTTAGGAAACATAACCTCAAATAAATGATGAATGAACACTATGAATATGAAAAAGTGTTGATACTATGAATGGTAAGGCAGTTGTAGTTAGAATCCATACCATTACATATCAAATGGAACTGGATTAATTAGGGATACTGACAACACCAAGTACTAGGAGCTCATGAGGCCCTCCTTCATTACTGGTGGAATTGTCAAATGGGAAAACCACTTCAGCAAAAGCTATGGAAGACTTTGTTCCGCTATATTCAGGTGCTCTGGGTTGGATAAAATTTTTCTCCGAAGTATTTACCAAAATAGTAGTCACAAAGACTTGTGCAGGGATGTTTCCAGGAACGTTGCTTTGTCAGTCTTGTAGGGGCGCAAAGCTGAGCCCTCAGATGGCGGTGCAGCTGCCAAAACACTGGAATGGCTACCCTAGCTCAGACACTGCAGATGCCACGAGGAAACAGAAACCCAACCCCCAGCCTGTCTCAGAAACCTGGCGACTCAGGGACCTGGCTTGTCAGATAACTGCACTTTCCCAGGTCCTTCTGCTGCCCACAAACTGACCTTGTTGTGCCAGGCACAGACCCGTGTTAGCTTGCTCAGTCCATGCATCCTGTTCTATCCAAGGGGGGAAATGTCGTGAGAGGAAGGGATCTGGCCTTAAGCCTTCAGGCACACCATGAAGTAGACTTGATCTCCCTGGCTGGGCTGTTTTTTTCTTGTGACATACCCTGGCAGTTTGTCTCCCAATAAGCGTTTGTGAAATTTTCTTGTAGAGTAGTATTGTTTGGTGGATTTGCTGTGCTTGCTGAAAAGTTTCTAAATTTGCGCTGATCAGTATTCATAAGAAGATGCAATGGTGCCATGAATGGTTCAAGGTCTAGTAATTTTTTCTGTTCTTGCATAAGAAGTTTATTCCACTAGGGAATAAACCTAAGTCTTCATGGATACTGGGCAATTGCTCTATTAGTGACCTGAATTGATCCAACAGACTTTCAATTCTCTATTTTTAAACAAGAGTTTAACATTGCTTTGTTCTTTCTGACTGCTTTGCCTAAACTTTTTCCAGATTTCTTAGTTTTATGTATATTTTATATTTTTATAGACCAGTCATTCTGCAAATCAGACTTTTTTATTTTAATTAGAAACACTTTTATTTTGTCTAAGTTATCCACTATCGGGAACTCAGAAATACGCTGTTTCTCAGGGTGTGAAAACTGTCTGGGTCCACAAATGCACTCAAATCCAGGCGCTTCGATTACAGTTTACTTTGTGTTTCTTTATGCTTTTGTTTCTTGCAACATTATCATTTTTGCTGATTTCCCTTTTTCAACTTTGGCAACACATTAAAATTTGATTTCATTGACAATAAATCATAACTTGTCCAAAAAATTTCTCCACATTATTATTATTGTTAAGAAGGAGGAGACAAAATTTCTTTAAGTTGGTCTTGGTCAAGTGAAAAGGGAAAAATAAGACTGTTACATGGTTCTCACTGAGTTAGATCGAGGTGATGGGGTGAATTTAGGTGGTGAATCCTTAATGGAGAAATCTGTGACTCAGGATAGCCAAGTAAGTTTCTGGGTGGCTTAAGGGAGCAGTAAATAATTTTGAAGGGGAGTGCATTATTTACAAGGCAGCACCAAACATCTGCTTATTAGGAGAGACAATTTCTGGGATAGCTCACTCAGGATGATCTTTTCTAGGTCCCACCATTTGCCTGCAAATTTCATGATTTCCTTGTTTTTAATTGCTGAGTAGCATTCCATTGTGTAAATGTATCACAATTTCTGTATCCATTCCTCAGTTGAGGGACATCTGGGTTGTTTCCAGGTTCTGGATATTACGAATAAAGCTGCTACAAACATGGTTGAGCAAATGTCCTTTTTGTGTACTTGAGCCTCTTTTGGATATATGCCTAGGAGTGGTATGGCTGGATCTTGAGGAAGCACTATTCTTAATTGGCTGAGAAAATGCCAGATTGATTTCCAAAGTGGTTGTACCAGTTTACATTCCTACCAGCAATGGAGGAGGGTCCCCTTTCTCCACATCCTCTCCAGCATGTGTTGTCACTTGAGTTTTTGATCTTGGCCATTCTGATGGGTGTAAGGTGAAATCTCAGGGTTGTTTTGATTTGCATCTCCCTGATGGCTATGGACGTTGAACATTTCTTTAAGTGTTTTTCTGCCATTCTGCAATCCTCTACAGAGAGTTCTCTGTTTAGCTCTGTACCCCATTTTTTAATTGGATTACTTGATTTGTTGCTTTTTAACTTCTTGAGTTCTTTATATATACTGGATATTAGTCCTCTGTCAGATATAGGGTTGGTGAAGATCCTTTCCCGGTCTGTAGGCTGTCGTTTTGTTTTGATGACAGTGTCTTTTGCTTTACAGAAGCTTTTCAGTGAAGTATCCCAGAAGCAGAAAGACACACATGGTATATACTCTTACAAGTGGATAATAGACCTATAAGATAAGACAGCATAAACATTCTAAAATCTGTACACCTAAAGAAGCTAAACTAGAAGGAGGACCCACAGTAAGAAGACCGATCCTTACTTAGAAAGACAAATAGGATGAACATTGGAAGTAGGAGAAAACGAGAAGCAGGATAGGAGCCTGCCACAGAGGGCCTCTGAAAGACTCTACACAGCAGTGTATCAAAGCAGATGCTGAGACTCATAACCAAACTTTGGGCAGGGAATCATATGAAAGAAGAGAGAGTTAGTAAGACCTGGAGAGAACAGGAGCTCCACAAGGACCAAATATATCTGGGCACAGGGGCATGTCTGAGACTGATTCTCCAACCAGGGACCATGCGTGGTTATAACCTAGAACCCCTGCTTGGATGTAGCCCATGACAGCTCAGTATCCAAGTGGGTTCCCTAGTAATGGGAACAGGAACTATTTTTGGCATGAACTCTATGGCTAGCTCCTTGACCTCCCACCCTCTGAGGGAGGAGCAGCCTAGCTAGGCCACAGAAGAGGACATTGCAGCCAGTCCTGGTGAGACCTGATAAGCTAGGGTCAGATGGAAAGGGAGGAGGACCTCCCCTATAAGTGGACTTAGAGAGGTGTAAGGAGGAGATGAGGGAGGGAGGGAATGAGGGAGGGTGCTACAGCTGGGACACAAAGCAAATAAACTGTAATAAAAAAAAGAAAAAGAAAAAAAAGAAGAGAATTTATTTGCATTGAATTTTAAGGATGAGCTAGACTTTTTAGTGGTTTAATGCTTCTACTTTTAGCCTTTTTATTTAGCATTTTTGGTGTCATGGTGAGACAATTTCTTTTCTGCTAAGCATCTCAAATGCTAGATGGTTAGACATATGAATTAAAAAAAATTAAAGAATAATAGACTTGGTTATTTTATGCTAATGAAAACAATTTCTTTCTCAGTCTTTCTTGAACTATCCTCATGTTGGGTCACAGGGGAAAAATATAATTTAAACACCAGAAACCATATAAAATAGACTCTTGGACAAGCCTGCTGTTCAATCTCTTTCTTGTGACTGCTTCACTCAGTATAAAGAAACAGGAGTTTTACAAATGAATGGTTCTGATGGTTTTGTTGCCCTCTTGCTTGCTGGGCAAAATGGACTTTGACATAATACACAATGTTTGAACTGCTGTTTACTCAACTCCATGCTCACCCAATTGCAATGACCCAAGGAGTTCCTATAGGAGTTGACCAAAGTAGACTACTTAGGGTAGATGTTGGGGAAACAGCTGTCGAGACAGGAGAATGGTTTTGAGGCCACCTGAGCTAGAACAGAGGAGCAGGAAAGTCTGGACGTCACTTACTCATCTGTTTATGCCTTCTATGTTCCTGTTTTCTCACTGGAGCCTGTCACAGTCATGGGGCAGCAGTTGACTGTCTGCCCCAGGTTACCCAAGTGTTCAGACTCAACCTCGCTGCCTGTGTCTCCTCTCCTCATCTTTAGATGCCTGTAATTAGGGAATGAAGCACCCTCCCCAATAGTGCAACACCTGGGGAAGCTGTCACCTGGATTTTTGAAGCGTTACAGTGTTCTGGAATGATATTTCAGGGTGTAAGTGAGTCTTGAGGAAGAGGCTCCTAACCCCCAATTTCATCCATCTTCAAGAATCAGGAAGGAGAAGTGCTTATCTCTTGGCTGTGGTCACAGAAAGAGGTGGTGGGGCACCAAAGAGCCATTGGTGGAAAGTGTGCTAAGCAGCTCCACAACCAGGAAGGGCAGAAACTTTAATTTGCCCATGACCCACATTCTTTTGGTAGAGGTTGTAGGTTTGCTGAGTTAGAATCTAAAGCAGCATAAGTAGCTGCTTATTTATATTTCTGTAGCTTGGGTTTTGGAAAAAAAACAAAGGCAAGTGGTGAATGAAGGAAATAAAGTGATGGTGGTGCCTGATGTGTCTTTACTTATGTCCAGACTCATTATTTAGAAAACAATCACCCAATTATAAACAATGTGTAATCAGGCTAAAGAGACAGGAATATAAATGGTGTATTATTGATATTATAAAAGATAATGGAGATGTAGATAAAATCATCCTGCCTTTAGATATCTATAACATTGGATAAATTAAAGACACTGCCAGTACCGAGAACTGATCAGTGTATGAGGCTCTGATTTATGGCTGACTAAAGTGTAAAAACTTGAATATGAACATTTATAGCATCTTTATTTTTCTCAGCTTTCAATTGGAAACAATCCAATTTTTCCTTAGTGGCGAATGAACATGCAAATTTCAATACATTAATGTGGGTGAATACTATTTAGCAATGGCAAGGGACAGATATACACAGGAAAGAATCTCAGCATGAATAAACCTCAAAACTTTATGCTGAGGGAAAGAAACTTCACATTAGAGTGGCAAACATATAATTTTAAAAATAGGCAAAAATAATATAGCCAGTCAGCAGCTGCTTAGGACTGGAGTGTGAGGTGTGGTTTAGGAACTTGCTCTTCTTTAAACTATTATTTTTTATTTACTTTACAGTCTGATTGCAGCCCCCTCCCTCCTTTTCTCCCAGTCCTAACATCAGCTCCCTCTCCATTCCCCATTCCCTATGCTTAGAGATGAGGAGGGACCCCATGGGTACCAAAGCATCCTGGTACATCAAGTTGCAGCAGCACCACAGGATTAGGCACATCCTCTTCTCCGAGAGAAGGCAGCCCAGCTATGTGAAAGGAACCTAAAGGCAGGCAACAGAGTGAGAGACAGCCCCCTTCTAATTGTTAGGGGGCCTACATGAAGAACAAGCTGCACATCTGCTACATGTATGTAGGGGGTCTAGGTCCAGCCTATGCATGCTCTTTGGTTGGTGGTTCAGTCTCTGTGAGCTATCATAGGCTCAGGTTAGTTTATTCTGTAGGTCTTCTTGTGGTGTCCTTGACCCCTCCAGCTCCCTCTATCCTTTCTCCCACTCTTCCACAAAACTCCCAGCTCTCTACCTATTGCTTGGCTGTGGGTCTCTACCTTTGTTCCCATCATCTGCTGGATGAAGCCTCTCAGAAGACAGTTATGTTAGGTTCCTGCCTGCAATCATAGCAGAGTGCCATTTATAGTGTCAGGGTTTAGCCCTCTTCCATGGGGTGGGTCTCAATTTGGGCCAGTCATTGGTTGGCCATTCTCCCTTTTTATATTTAATTTTATTTATATTTTTATTTATTACAACTTATTCACTTTTTATCTTCACTGCAGCCCCCCTCCCTCATCTCCTCCCAGTCCCACTTACCTTTCCACTTCTCCCCTTTTTCTTAGTCCTCTGATATGGGAGGACCTCCTTCCCTTCTATTTGACCCTTGCTTATCAGGTCTCCTCAGCACTGGCTGCATCATCTTCTGTGTCCTGGCAAGGCTGCACCCCTTAGGGGAGGTGATTAAAGAGCCGGCTACTGATTTCATGTCAGAGACAGCCTCTGTACCCCTTACTAGGGAACCCACTTGGAAACTGAGCAGCCAATGGGCTTCCTTTAAACAGGGAGTCTAGGTCCTTTCCATGCATTTTCCTCCGTTGGAGTATTGGTCCCTGTAGGTTCCCCCTGGGTCTAGGTATTTTGGCTCTGTTGTTCTTCTTGTGGAGTTCCTGACCCCTCCAGGTATTTATATCTCCCTCTTCTTCCATAAGGATTCTGTTGGCTATTCTCTTGATCTCTGCTTCATCTTTATCCCTGTATTACTTGCAATGCAAGACAAATTTTGGGTTGAAGGTTAGGTGAGCAACTTCCTCTTCTATACACACCTTTCAGCTTAGAGGGAAGCTTCTTAAGACACACAATGTTCTGAGGGAAGATGAAACACTCCATAAGAAGGGAAGCTCTTTAAGTTCAGGAAGTTAAGAACTCAATTTCTCCAGGAAGGCCCTAAAATTGATCTAATTTTTTAGAAGCTTCCCTCCTCATCTGATTATAAGAAGCAAGTATCCTGGAGAGACACTCTCAGACAAGCTGAGCTGCCTAGAAGAGACAGAGATGGCAGGCCACCTGAAAGAAGCAGAGAACAGCTGACCTGCTTGGAAGAGACAGTCTTCAATCTGTTGAGATGTCTGAGAATTGTGTTGTGAACTCCAGATTCCCAGCTTTCATGAGGTGTCATCCATGCTGTAGTTAGAACCTGGCAATGCAGCTATATATGAGGCATTCCTGGTCCTATCATTCTTCATCCATAGTTTTGTAAGTAACCCCAATAAACTCATTGGTTCACCAAGTTGAATTTGGTAATATCCTTACTTTGTTCTGCCATTGGTCCCCTATCTGGAATGAGTAGACATTTGCTCATGTTTCTCCTAAAATAATGTCATACAATGGGAGGAGAGATAACTTTTTATAGTACAAAACTTTTTAGGAAAATGAAATTGCCCATTTTGATTGCATTGATATATAATTTTTTAAAACTGCTGTAATGGTTACATAATATGTGTTCGTTCATTTGAATTTCAATTATACCTCAAGAAGGCACACTTGCATGTATCTGTGTACAACTATGAGAAAACTAGGATACACAATATAAAAATAAATTCCTGAAATTCAGCATAACTGGTCCAAAGATAAAACTTTAGTTGTATCTCCTGGGAAGAGATAATAACATCTTGACTGACCTAGAAAGTCAATAGATAATTTTCTAATGCTAGTCCCAGGAGCCATACACCTTATAATATTACTATCCAGTCGGACGCTTTCTGATAGTGAATAAAGAGTCCTATTTTCCACTCATCAAAGAGTCAGCACAATTGGGCCTGTCAGTCGTCTGGATAAGACCAAGTCCCCCAGAAAAAGCTATTTGATCTAGAAGAAAGTTACAACTGGTCAAAGTGCTGAGAATAAGTAACTGTTGAGTGTCCTACCCAATGCAGGACATCTGTAGCTCTTCCTCCCATGCTTACGGAAGGAGGAAGAACAGAAAGAATGTAAGAGCTGGAAGATGGGAGGAGAGCTATTAAACAGTGTCTCCTGGACATCACATGGCTTCACAGTCATGAAATCACAGCAGCTGTGGTTATTTGCACAGTATGTGCACAAGGTCTGTCCTGTCAACAGTTCATCATGGTTGGAGGAGGAGTTTGGAAGGCTCCATATATTCCTGAGGAACGGTAATAGTGTTGTCATCCTGAAAAATCTAGAATCACCTAGGAGATCTGCCTCTGGACACTTTATGAGGTGTCATCTAGATTAAGGTTTCTCTGAGAGTGTCTGTGAGATTGCTGTGATTAGGTTAAGTGAAGTGAGAAGATCCATTTCCTCGGTGAGGATTCTAGACTGTATAAAGTGGAGAAAGTTAGTTGAGCACCACAATTAATTGTTTGCTGCTTCCCGAGCAATGTCACAGCTGCTGCAATCTCCTGCGGCCTTGCCTACCTCACCACAGTTCCTCTGTGGAGTAAAACCAACCCTTCCTTCTTTGAATTGCTTTTGTCAGAAGACTTCACCACAGGAACAGGAAAAGTGACTACAACAGGAGCCAGAACAGAATGCCTCAATAATACAAAATATGGGAGAACACAACTGAGCGTGTGGGTTTCCTTTCCTGTGGATAGTCTCATGCGTCCCATAGATAGGAACACACAAGGGTCTATGCTCAATCATAGAGTTTTGCATAATTTATTTCTTTACATTGGGTCATATCTTCGTGCATATAAAATTGTTAACTAATTTTGTTAATAAATTAAAATGTGCTGGAGAGGTTGTGGAGAAAGGGGAACCCTCCTCCACTGCTGGTGGGAATGTAAACTTGTACAACCACTCTGGAAATCAATCTGGCACTTTCTCAGACAACTAGGAATAGCGCTTCCTCAAGATCCAGCCATACCACTCCTAGGCATATATCCAAAAGAGGCTCAGGTACACAATAAGGACATTTTCTCAACCATGTTTGTAGCAGCTTTATTTGTAATAGCCAAAAGCCAGAAACAGCCCAGATGCCCCTCAACTGAAGAATGGATGCAGAAATTGTGGTACATCTACACAATGAAGTATTACTCAGCAATAAAAAATAAAGAAATCATGAAATTTGCAGGTAAATGGTGGGACCTGGAAAGGATCATCCTGAGTGAGCTGTCCCAGAAGCAGAAAGACATACATGGTATATACTCACTCATATAGACATGTAATATAGGATAAACCTACTAAAATACGTACATCTAAAGAAACTAGTCAAGAGAGTGGACCCTGACTAAAATGCTCAATCCCCATCCTGAAAGGCAAAGAGGATGGACATCAGAAGAAGAAGAAAACAGGAAACAGGTTAGGAACCTGCCACAGAGGACCTCTGAAAGGCTCTGCCCTGCAGACTATCAAAGCAGACGCTGAGACTTATAGCCAACTGTTGGGCAGAGTGCATGGAAATCTTATGAAAGAAGTGCAAAATAGTAAGATATGGAGAGGACAGGAACCCCACAAGGAGAGTGACAGAACCAGAAAATTTGAACACAGGGGTCTTTCCAGAGACTCATACTCCAACCAAGTACCAGGCATGGAGATAATCTAGAACTCCTGCACAGATGTTGCCTATGGCAGTTTAGTGTCCAAGTGGCTTCCATAGTAATGGGAAGTGGGACTACCTCTGACATGAACTGATTGGCCTGCTCTTTGATCACCTCCCCCTGCGGGGGGAGCAGCCTTACCAGGCCACAGAAGATGACAATGCAGCCACTCCTGATGAGATCTGATAGACTAAGATCAGATGGAAGGACAGGAGGACCTCCCCCATCAATGGACTTGGGGAGGGGCATGCGTGAAGAAGGAAGAGGGAGGGTGGGACTGGGAGGGAAGGAGGGAGGGGTTATGGGGGGATACAAAGTGAATAAAGTGTAATTAATAAAATAAAAAATAAATTAAAACATCTCTGCTTCTACTCATCAAACTATATATTGTCCTTCCCAGAAATTTTACTTGTGGTTGGGGATCGTCCTGACCAGTCTTACCCACATGACGCTTTGTCGCTCAGGGATGTTGTCTTTTGTGTCATCAACACTTGTAAATAAAAATAGATTTTATGGTATTTTTTTTTTTCAATGCAGTTTATTCAGGAACCTTGAACAATCATCTGACCCTGGGGAAAGCCAGCCCACAGCTTAAATAGCCTCTGGGTAGCCAACCCAGGTGTGCCACGTGGGCAATGCAGATAGGTCCACATACATGGAAGCAAGCTAGATCCTCAGCCTTAGCCAAATGTGGAATTGTTCGTGACAGAGAGCACTCACCATCGGGAAGGTGGAAGGCGGAAACCAGCTCCATCTTTAAGGCATAGCATTCCGCAGCTCTCTACAGTTCCCCCTTTTTGTTTTAGACGCATCAGGCAAGAGTAGAGGTCTGATCTCTGATATTAGAAATAAATTGGGACTTTGTATCGATGTTCATTTAGGTGTCATCCACCCAAAGAGCATCAGACCCGGCCGATACCTTTTTCTCAGAGTCGGGACCTGGGGCATCAACCCGCATGCAACCAGACATGCTCTTCTCTGGGTCCAAATTTTTGTATTAATTAGTACAACTCCGTTTTACTAACTAATACTCTTCTTGGACCCAAGTCCTTTAAAAAACAATTCTGCTTTGAAGAATTTTGTGCTTGGCAGCTCTCTAGTTCCTTTGCAGCAATTTCTGCCACTTAGTTGATTGAACACTGACAAGAAAGGGAAAAGTTTCTTTCGCAAACACCTTGACTGACAGGCAGAAACTTTCTGGCATCATTGCCTTTTAGCATGTCAACATAAAGTCTTCCAGCTCAATTTCTGTCAGTCTAGCTCTGTGTAGCTCATACTGCTTTTTGTTTTATTAAAGTGAGACTAAGATGGTTGCTTATCTAAACTCTGATGAAGTATTTCAGATAGTAAAAAAGAAGAATCCCTAAACTTACAGGTTTGTGATGAAAATATTTATTGCACAATATTTATGTATAATTCTATTACACTCAGTGAGTTCGGAGGCATTGAGTGTACCCATAATTGTCGATGGAAGTGTTAATGTGCACCAAAGCTACAGGTCTTAGAACTCACTGTGAAGAAAGTTTTTTTTTTTATCTTTTTTAAAATTTTTTATTAATTACACTTTATTCATTTTGTATCCCCCCATAAGCCCCTCCCTCCTCCCCTCCCGACCCCACCCTCCCTCCCTTTTCTGCATGCATGCCCCTCCCCAAGACCACTGATAGGGGAGGTTCTCCTCTCCTTTCTGATCTTAGTCTATCAGTTCTCATCAAAAGTGGCTGCATTGTCCTCTACTGTGGCCTGGTAAAGCTGCTCCCCCCTCAGGGGGAGGTGGTCAAAGAGCAGGCCAGTCAGATTATGTCAGAGGCAGTCCCTCTTCCCATTAATATGTAACCCACTTGGACACTGAACTGCCATGGGCTACATCTGTGCAGGGGTTCTAGGTTATCTCCATAAATAGTCCTTGGTTGGAGTATGAGTCTCTGGAAGTTCCCTGTGTTCAAATTTTCTTGTTCTGTTGCTCTCCTTGTGGGGACCCTGTCCTTTCCAGCTCTTACTATTTCCCACTTCTTACATAAAATTCCATTCACTCTGCCCAACAGTTTCCCATCAGGCTCAGCATCTGCTTTGATAGTCTGCAGGGCAGAGGCTTTCAGAGGCCCTCTGTGGCAGGTTCCAAGGTTGTTTCCTGTTTTCTTTTTCTTCTGAAGAAAGTTTTGATCTAATTGAGACTTAAATAAAATCATGAAATACTCAAAATAAAACTGAAACGAAGTGAAGCGAAATCTATATGGGAAGATAAGCACAAGAGAGATTTAGCTCAGTTATTTTCAATTCATCCTTAAGTTCTTAGTAACATATTTTTTCCTTATTCTTGAAATTTTTACCACCTTGTCCCCTAACATTTTATAAATACAGCTAATAGTTGCTAAGTAAACATTCACTGGGGAATAATTTAATCTGCATAAACAGCTGCACATGATGATCACTTTTGAGTGAGGAGGACACTGTCCCTTAAAAGTGAATGAACTGACAGATTCGTTCGCTTAGGTGTAGAACATACTTTGGATTTATTTTCAGATTTATTTGCTTCAAGTTCTTGCTGCCAGCTTGCTAGACTTGTTTGTTTTAATGTGTTTTTCTCCTGGCTGATTTTTTTTTATCACTTGTTACGTTTTGACATTTTTGACTCATTTCTCAGCGATTGACTGTTTTGTCTAAAGGTTCTTCCTTGAAGCTGTCTGTCACTTTTCTTTGGTTGCCTCTAGTCATGTGTGAGTAAGTGCTCTCTTTTTGTGTCGCCTTTACATGTACAGGCCAGAGGATGATGCCAGTGCCTTCCTCTAGTGTTCTCCCCTTATTTTTTTTTGAGATCAAGTTTGATCTGGAGCTCGCACTTTGGGTAGACTGGCAGGCCAGTGAGCTGTGAGGGTCTCCTTGTTTCTATGTCAACAGCACTGGGGTTAAGGATGTGCTTTGCCCTGCACAGCTTTGACTTGCACACTGAGGATCTGGACTCAGGTCATTGTTCTAATTTTATTTCCATATCTGTGATAAACCACCTTGACAAAAAGTAATAACAATTATGAAATAGGAGCCCAATAATAAAGAGAGTGACTGTCGAGAAATATGATTTATGGAAAAAAGTTGTGTTCATCTTTGTATCTAGGTTCTAGGATGACTATAAGACTGACTCTTAGAAACTTCCCAAAAGAATTTTGCTACGTATGGAAGAGTATAATTAAAAGAAAGTCTTTGAATTAAGTATACAAACACGAGAGTCTTCCATATAGAGGTATTAAAATCATAAAACAAATCCTTAGGTGCTTAATCTAGCTTTAGAAGGTTTGGAGGTCACTGGCGATGAACTCTTCCCCTCAAAGTAACTTTGGACTCTATCTCCCATTTCCCTGGTAACTCACTAATTTTAAAGATGGGAAAATACCACAATTTCACTTTTTTGAATTTGAAATATCATGTGAAGGAGGGAGGAAAGCATCATTATCACTTCCTCCCCCATTTAGCTTTAAAATACTTTGTGAAACTGGGAAGTGAAGGTAGCAGGGATTTGTTGAGGTCCATTATGGAAAGGCTATTTTCTCCTGATAAAGCACGGTATTTTACAGATTTATTATTACTTAATGTTTACCCTTAAATCTTTTACATATATGTTATATGATATTTGGTCACAAGAATGGGATTTGAATCTCATCTCTGTCCCTAGTGGAGTCATGCTGTTCTAAATACCCTAAAGATCACATGATTTCAAAGACGTGTTATTGTCCCCTCCCATGAGTTAATACAAATGGAGCTGTCAGTCGTGTGTACAAAAAAACAACCCTCAAAAATTTGCAGCTTCAGGCCAGGCTTAGTGGTTCATGCCTTTAATTCCAACACTTGGGAGGCAGAGGCAGGCAGATCTCTGTGAGTTCTAGGCCAGCCTGGTCTCCAGAGCCAAAGCTACATAGAGAAACCCTGTCTTGAGAAACCAACCAACCACCGCCACCCCCACCACCAAACCCTGTAACTTCAAGAAATATGGTATATCCGAAAACATGATGAAAAGTTGAGAGGAATAACTACCCTCTTAATGATTTAATACCTTACAAATCTATTCCCAAAGGCTCCCCTGCTTCACTGAAATCTTCTTTCTTCTCTGCTTATTTTTTGAGTTCTAACTCTGCATGTATACTTTATTTTTATTTTCTCTCTTAGTATCTTAAAAAAAAAACCAGCTTGACAACTTTTTTTATAGAATTAACACTTTTTCATATGACCCAGAAGTCTCACATGTGGGTAGTTGTGTTAGAAAAACGTGTTCACACTACATCTTGGTTTTGTTTTTGTTTTTGTTTTTGTTTTTTGAGATAGGGTTTCACTCTGTAGCCAAAAAGCTAATTTTGCTTGCCAAATGTGGTGGTTAATATTGGAAGCATGGAAAAATCTAGAATCATCCAGGAGACAAGCCTCCAGCATGCCTGGATTACCTAGATTAGATTACTTGAGGTAAAAAGACCCACTTTAAGAGTGAATAGATTAATTCTATTTATTTTCTCAGACATTAAGGTGTGGCCATGAAAATGAACTCCTGTCTGATGCTATCTCTTCTCTCTGGCCAGGTTGCATTTTTTCTTCTTTTTGCTATTTTCTTTTTCCTTTTATGAAAATAGATTCTTTTTCACATAATATTTCCTGATTACATTTTTCTCTTTCTCGACTCCCAAATACTTCTCCCCTCTCTCTCATCAGAATCCACCTCCTTTCTTTTTCTCATTAGAAAACAAATAGCCTTCTAAGGGATAATAATAAAATAAAATAAAATAAAATAAAATAAAATAAAATAAAATAAAATAAAATAAAAGTTAAACCAAAAACTGATATGTTGGAACAAGACAAAACAAATAAATAGAAGGAAAAGAGCCCAAGAAAAGGCATCAGGTATAGACAGGTATAAACAGGTATAGACGTAGAGACACACTCATTCACATACTTTGAAATCCCATAAAAACAGTAAACTGTAAGCCATAATATATATATGTATATATATATATGAACTGAAGGGTAAAAAGAGAGAAAAATATGTAAATGAAATAAAATAAAAATAAAAAATTGAAAAATAAGATATAATTATAAAAAAAAAAGCCCTGACATGACATTATGAGATAAAGACCTCCAACGATGCTGTTGAGTTCCTTCTGTTGGCCATTTACTACTGGGCATGGGGCCTATCCTTAAGAGTAGTTTGTCTTCCCAGTGAGACTTCTTTGGAGAAAATGAAATTTTCATTTGTAAGTGGTTATCAATTGGAGGTAGCTTCTGGGTTCAGGACGGGGCTTCAGGACCCCCTCTGGTGCAGACCTGTGCAGGCGCTACGCCTGTTGCCCCAGTCTCTCTGAGTTCATGTGCGCACCAATCTTGTTAGTTTAGATGGCTTTGCTTTCTTGGTGTCCTCTATCCCCTCTGGATTTTATACTCTTTCTGCCTCCTCTTCTTTAGGTTCCCTGATCTCTGAAGGGAGGGATTTTATGGAGACAACCCACTTAAGGCTGAGTGTTCCAAGGTCTCTCACTGTCTTTCTGTATTTGGTTCCATCGGCAGACGGAAACCTTTCTGATGATGGCTGATCAAGGCACTGATCTAGAAAGCATTAGAATGTCGTCAGGAGTCATTTTATTGTAACCCTTTTCATTTTTGACCAGTAGCATTTGTTTTTCTCCTGGGTTTCTTGGTTATCTAGTCCCAGGTTCTTGCTCACCCCAAGCAGTGCTGGGTATGGGTTCCATCTCACGGAGCGGGCCTTAAGTTAAAACAGATTTTGGTTGTTTTCTCCCATAAGCTTTATGCTGCTATTGCTGTAGTATATATTGCAGGCTGGACACCATTGCAGATCAAAGCATTTGGGACTGGGTTAGTGTTTATGTTTCCACTTTGGTAGGGTGTAGAATACCTTTCTGTAGTAAATATACTAGAATGTAGGGGTAAAGGCTCTAGGAAGCCTGTACTTCTTTTTATGAAAGGCATAACCTTAGAGTGTTTAGTGGTTGGTTCCCAACTCTACTTGCAGTCCGTGGTCTTCCAGAAGCCTAAGAGCATGTATGCAAAACATGTTATATAATCCAATGTTGAAATAACATGTAGTTTAAGCTAAAACAAATAAAAGAAGGAAGTCAGTTTCCTTAGCCTCAAGCTCTGGAAGCTGGCAATATCGCAGAAAAGGAGAACATGTCAACCTAGTTGATTTTTGCTTGCTGCTTGTACTGGAGCAAGTCATTAGGTAACATGGCTTTAGAGAAGCCTGTCTGAAATTCTTTTGGAAATGAAGTTGTCATGGCAACTGTCTCTGAAGCAACAGACAAAATCCCCTCAGAGCTTCCAGAGAACCTCCAACGTCTTCTCTGCACTTGGATCGGAGGAGCCTGCCTTATGCGCTTATTTTAATTTTGTTTTAATGAATTACCTTTATCTTTCTTTTTTGGAGTGGGATTGGAATCTTTCATATTCACTCTGGGATGGGGGCAATTCTGATGAAGGATTGCCATTGTCACTATGAGCCAAGAGTGAGCAGGTTCTCACTGATATACACATATGGTCTCAAAACATACACAGACCAGTGTGCCGTGATTTTAGGAGAAGATGGACTTCTGTTTTTCTAAAGGTTTGTCAACTTCTCCAAGACCACTTCTGTCATTATTTTGGAACAAAACCATGCTTAATCTTGTTGCTGAAACTTACCTAAATTCAGAGATTTATTTCATGCCTATGTGATCAGTCATCTTTAAATATAATACAGTCTGAACAGCAGCAATGAGCCAACTCCCCACAGAAAGCTTTACTAGTCCCTATGTTTATATTATTTATGAAGTCACTTCTTGAAAACAGTTTGACAATATGTGCATCACCTGCTGGTGAGAGGCAAAGCTGGCTGTTGTCAATAATGTACCTTGAGTTTAAGGAGCTCAGTGGGATTAACTGAGGATTCTGTAGTGTATTATCTGGGTGCTCTGGCATTTTAAGCAGAGAGGGATAGGTCTTCCTTATGAAGGTGCTGCGAACAATAAGGATGACAGAATTATTGGTGCATTGCTGTTGGACACTTTGTCTCCACATGAGGTACCTGGTCCAGATGTGGTGTTTTGCGTATAGTAAGCACTTCAGGAAGGAATAGCAAAACCACATTTTCCCATAGTCCTTTGTTTTTAATTGTGCATATAAAGAGGCAACTTGAATGAACAAACATTATTAGAAGCCACATAATGTATTATCAAGGCTGTATGTGTATATGTGGAGGAGGGC
Source organism: Meriones unguiculatus (assembly GCF_030254825.1). Taxonomy (NCBI): domain Eukaryota; kingdom Metazoa; phylum Chordata; class Mammalia; order Rodentia; family Muridae; genus Meriones; species Meriones unguiculatus. Next base: position 174,860,292 of record NC_083349.1, read on the forward strand.
AGACTTTTGACAGCGGATCTGTGAGCCCTCTGCAACTAGCTCCCTGAGATCTCTAATCCAGAGCCAAAGTCCTCAGACCCCTGCTCACAATGCCAGGAAAGTATGCTATTGTTTTGTGTAGAAGTCTCAGGGAAAAGGAAGGATCAGAGAGCATGTTCTGCAGTTCAGCCAGGGAAGCGAGAAAAGCTAGAGGTTTTGATCCTAAAAGCAAGGAGGTAGAACAGATGGGTAGGAACTCCACCTTATTCTTCTCTCAGAGTTATTTGTGTCCAGAAGCTGTAGAAAGAAGCCATTTGGCTATACACTGAAAGGGGAAGTGGATGCCTGACCCACAGTGTCTTGAAGAGACTAGTTAGAATGTGAAAGAAGGGCTCTGAAGGTCAGAGTTCACCCACTGCTCTATCTCACTAGCTTTGAGGCTTTTACAAGTTGCTTAGGCCCAGAGTCCTCACTGGTAAAATGAGCAGCATTGTAATGCCACAGAGCATTAGACACATTCAGTAGCTATTTCTCTTCTTTTATCTTAGCTTTTAATGAATAGTTTCACACATTTATGCAACTGCTATTATCATCTAATAATTACGGTACAGGACAAGACTTTGGGTTACACAACTTCATCCTCATGCTCTGCTTACTATGATCCCCAACATGGATGGAAGGCCTGGACAGGGTCAAATGGCTTCCATTTCTGTAGACTCACTCTAGAGAGGGGTCTCAGATTTTAACCAGTTTCATCATGTCTGCAGAGGGAAGGGATTGCATAAGAGGGGATTCTAATAAAAGTTTGTGTGTCTAAATTGTCTCTCCTCTCTCAGTTGCTACTCTGTCTAAATTGTGAGGACCCTCTCTGTTGTATCAACCTTTACTCTTCAAAACAAATTTCACTGAAACAGTTCCCAGGATAAAAGCATTTGGGAACCATGGAAACAGAAAGACAAGAACAGGGAAGGGCCATATTGTCGAAGCTCTGCAATCTCTGGATGCTGTTTTCAAGAATGAAGAGATTGGAGTTTTCTCTCTCCTTGTTTCTCTCCTTGAACCTTCTTGGGGAGAAGGCTATCCAGGAATGCCTCCTTCATGAAAGTTTCCTGCCCAGGTTTCACTGACCTACTGGTCAGTGATCTCATTGTCTCATTTCCTTTTAACATTGTCTTTCGGAGAATTTTAGGTTTTAATATTATTCCCTGAAAGCTAATGAATCTGCTTCAGATGATTTCCTTTGCAGGGTGTATGGTGTATGACTAAGCTTTTCTTTTATTGTCTGAGTCCTTCACACTGTCAGTAAGTAACTATCTGTAAAGTCCTGGTGTACTTGGGCTTCATCGCTTTTCAGATCTGTTTATGTCACTAGTTTCTTGGGTATATTGACAATGACCAGTTTTGGAGCTATGGCATGCATAGGAAACAGTGTTTTCTGACCCTTTTTCAGGTAGTCTCATCAGTCACTAAATGTGACATAATTTTTCTCTTTGAGCTGCCCTGTACTAGTTCTTTTTTTTTTTTTCCCCTTCAGATTACCTCACACTGTTTTAATTGGGAAGGGGGAACCATGTTCACTCCTTAATCATGGACTTCATGTATTTCTCATATGCTTCTTCACTCACTAATTCATCGAGAGCTGAAGGATCACAAAGGGTCATTTTGATCAGCTAATCATCTTCATAAGAGGATTTGTTGACAAGCCCAGGTGTTCAGACCCCACGCCAAACCAGGAAGGAAGGTGTACCATTCCTGGGCGTAATGCAATTTCAGGTCAATTCTTGAAGTGGATGGTGTAGGCTTAGATTTTTCAAAAACCTACTTTATTTAGGGTTCTTAAATGACTCTACCTCCCTTCAAACTCACTGACCAAATGTAGAGGAGAAAGAAGGTTATTAGGAAAAGGGGGTTGTGGATCTTTTCTCATAGTTCCTTGGGGAGTTCAGCTCTTCCTTGCCTAGATACCAGCAGTCCAGTCAAATAACAAACACCCAACAGTAACAGGAATGAATAACAGAGGCATGATTCAGCAGAAACAGTAAGACTCTTTTTTTTTCTTTTAAATTTAAATTTACTTTTTATAACTTACTCACTTTGCATCCCAACTGTAGCCCCCTCCCTCATCTCCTCCCGGTTGGTTCCACACCCTTTCTCTTCCCCTTTCTTCTGCTCCCCTATTTCTCAGAAAGAGGCCTGCTGAATCACCACAAGTCAGTGAAAGTGCCAAGGCTCAGCCAGAGTGCCATGAGAAGTTCTCTGGAGCCTTTCTCTCTGAGAAGCGAAGTGTAGAAAAATGAAGACTGGCGACTGGATATGAACTATTGTACAGCACAGCGATGCGAAAGCGACTCTGTCTGTGGGCTTCGGTGCATATTCTCTGAGTCCTCACAAGGCTGTTTGTTCCAGCTGGGGAAAAACAGTGCCCCTCGCAGGAGAGGGTCCAGCAAAATACCGTGCACCCTCTCACATGCCTGTTTTCAGTTGACCAAGATCATGTGGCCAGTTTGTTTTCAACTGAGGATGAACTGAAACATTTACACATCCCACATTTGGAACCAAACCAAACCAAAACACATAAAATATACCAAAACTGTCACTATAGGATGCAGCAAGCCCCTTACTCCAACATTCCAACTCCAACAATGTATTTAATATAGTGTTCTTGGATAGAGGATATAATAGATGTTCAGCTGATGAGAGCAGATACCACATTTGCTTTTAGCCGAAAGGCCAAGAAGCAAGCTGCAATAGCTCTTACACCAAGAACAGATTTTTTTAAATTTTTTTTTTCATTCTGCAGCCACCGGCATTGAGGTTTTTATTGCTGCCTGCTTGATTTCTTTCTTTCCCTGTTCTGTCCTCTCCTGTTTCCACCATCCCCCAATCCTTGTTCTTTTCTTTTCTTCTCTCCCTTTGCAGCCCCCACTTCATTTTTTCTAAAGACTGTCTGTGTAACTTCAGGTAGCCTGGAGCTTGCTATGCAGAACAGGCTTACTTCAAACTTGTGATGACCCTTCTGCCTCTGCCTCCTGTTCCAGGGTTGTAGGACTATGCCACCACAAATGGTTTTGTGGGTTTTTTTTTTTTTTATTTCTTATATTCTGCTCCTCTCCCAAATTATTTCACATCAGCTCCCCAAAGAGTCAGTTTAAAAATATAGTCTAGTCAGTCCCAGATAATTAGTTTTCCCTCTTCTTTGGGTGAGGAAGTTTTATGTACCTCAAACTTCATTAAACACCTGGGATGGGGGAAATTGTTTTCTCTATTCTTCACCACTGCTGTGTCCACATTTAACTTATTAATCTGAGGAATAAAAGTGTCAAAGTCCCTGAACTCCCTTTAACAGAGTATCTACTCTTAAAAAGGGGTTATTTTATTGAGAGAGAGAGACAGAGACGGAGACAGAGACAGAGACAGAGACACACAGAGAGAGAATGTGTGTGTGTTTGTGTGTGTGTAGTTCAGCAATCTGCTGAGGCCAGAAACCCCCTGAAACTGGCCTTTACAGATGGTTGTAAATCACCTGATGTGGATATGGGAACTGAATTGTAGTCTTTTGGATGAGTTGCACTTGCTTTTAATGGCTGAGCTATCTTTCCAGCTAGAATATACATTATTATGGCCTTTTTTTTTTTGGTTTGTTTTTGAAACCAACTAAGGGATCTAAAAAGAATTTTTTCCATTACTGTGGATTTTATTATAGTCATAATTTTTTTCAACAAGTAATCAAGCTCCAGTGCCTTTTATCTTATATGCAGAGAGAATTTTTAAACTTTTTCTGTTAATGGATTTATTCCTTTTTATCTTTATATTTTTTTTCTTATTTTTAAGATACAATTTTTATAATTACAGAATAATTGATGTTAAATGTGTTTAGGAATCATTTTAATTCACCTCTTTATGTGACAGGGTAGACATACTTTGGAGATTAAGATTTTTGCCTGTTAACTAAAAATACCTGGTGCTGGCATTGGAAGTCTGAGTTGAATCCCAATTTATTATGGTTTTTATTACAAAGTTTTTTTTTTTTTTTTGCTTTCTTTTTTCCTTGGAAGATTTCATCTCACATTCCAGTTGACCTAACACATTTAAGTAATTTCATGTTATTTTTCACAGGATAATTTTAATATATCACACTTTGCAGGAGCGTAGGAGGTGAAATATTTTGTTGAGTTGGCCTTGGTAAAGTGACAAGATTGATATTGGATGAATTTGTAATGTGTGTGAGGGAGGAATGTTTGGTTTTATATAGGAGTAAACATGGTGTCCTTTGACTTGGTGGGTGGAGTTCTAGTGAGACAGTTTAGTAGAATACACCTTCTAAAAGAGAGGCATATGATAAGGAATGTGTATTAAAATATATGAAGAGATCAATATATAAAGAGGTCCTTCGAACAAAATAGGGTATTGTTACTGCTCTTGCCCATCATAACTTGATGGTAAGACCCTATTGCTGAAGACATCACACAGTTGGGACACAGGACATGCCAAAAGCAAACTGGTTCTGACTGAGAAGCTTTCTTCCTGCTGCTTTCATAGAAGGTGCTATTCAGACTGCTGGGGCAGAAGAATCATCAATAGTCTTACCCAACTCTAAATCCCGGGAGCTGTAGTAATGACAACTGGGCAAGATACAACCACGAGTGTGATCATGAAATGAATGTTATGGAGCAACAAACCACTCTTTGATGGCTTACTCCATAGGAGAAAATGGATGCTTGGTACCGTATTTGGCCAAGAACCTATGGCTGGAACGTTCATAGACTCCCAGGGTGAACCTGTTACAGGTATTCTGGCAAATGGACATAGCATTGAACCAAACTTTAAATACACAGCCGCATATGTAGATTATTGTAGCTCATCAGAGAAACTTTCTGTGAAATAGACAGTAATTAATGCAGAAACTCACAACTTGTCCAATATATGTGATGACTGTGGAATTCTCAGCTCCAAATGACACATCTATATCACACACTTCCCTCTAAGGCTCGGGAAACATTGTAGAAGAGGGGGCAGAATATCTGGGAGGACCTGCATAAAACAGTGTCTTCTGGGACAGGACTGTTGCAGTCATGAATTTACAGCATCTGTTGTTGTCTGCACAAGACCTTCACAACATCAAGCCAGTCAACATTTCATCATGGAAGGGAGAGAGGCTGATGAGCCCTTATGCCTACCTGAGGAACTATTGACAGTTAATGGCTGTAAAGTCAATTTTCTTTAAGGCTGTGGCCAATTGTAGATTAATCACCAGTCAATGGAGGGTCCTATACCCATACACATATAGACAGCACAACCTGAACTCAATGAGTTATTAAAAAAAGAAGTGAATGAAGCTTTGGTGGGGGAAGTGGAAGGTAGAATTGGGAAGAGTTAAGGAGAGGAGTAAATATGATCAAAATAATACTAGTAGGGTAATATATGATCAAACACATTGTATTCATAAATGAAATTCCTAAAGAATTAATAAAACATGTTAAACAATAAAGAATTACTAAAACACATTAAACACATAAAGAAAACTTATATCTTGAAAGAAATAAAAATATACAGTTAAGTCCTCCATAATGGTTTGAGTAGTTTTTCTTTATCATGGTAGTATCTTTGACAGAAAGCAATTAATGGAATAAGAAGGTTTAGTTTGTGTGGTGGACGAGAGAGCAAGGTAGAGGAAGGAATATGGGGAGGGATAACTAAAACTAAAGACATTTTCTTTTTTTTGTCATTTTATTTTTTTTACGTTCTTTTTTTATTAATTACACTTTATTCACTTTGTATTCCCCCCTAAGTCCCTCCCTCCTGCCCTCCCAGTCCCACCTTCCCTCCCTCTTCTTCACGAATGTTCCTCCCCAAGTCCACTGATAGGGGATGTCCTCCTCTCCTTCCTTCTGATCTTAGTCTATCAGATCTCATCAGGAGTGGCTGCATTGTCATCTTCTGTGGCCTGGTAAGGCTGCTCCCCCCTCAGGGCGAGGTGATCAAAGAAAAGGCCAATCAGTTCAGAGGCAGTCCCTCTTCCCATTACTATGGAAACCACTTGGACACTGAACTGCCATGAGCTACATCTGTGCAGGAGTTCTAGGTTATCTCTATGCCTGGAACTTGGTTGGAGTATGAGACTCTGGAAAGAACCCTGTGTTCAAATTTTCTGGTTCTGTTGCTCTCCTTGTGGAGTTCCTGTCCTCTCCAGATCTTACTATTTCCCACTTCTTTCATAAGATTTCCATGCACTCTGCCCAACAGTTGGCCATAAGTCTCAGCATCTGCATTGATAGTCTGCAGGGCAGAGCCTTTCAGAGACCTTTGTGGCAGGTTCCTAACTTGTTTCCTGTTTTCTTCTTCTGATATCCATCCTCTTTGCCTTTAGGGATGGGGATTTAGCATTTTAGTCAGGGTCCTCCCTCCTGATTAGTTTCTTTAGATGTACAGATTTTAGTGGGTTTATCCTATATTACATGTCTATATGAGTGAGTATATACTGTGTGTGTCTTTCTGCTTCTAGGACAGCTCACTCAGGATGATCCTTTCCATGTCAGACCATTTACCTGCAAATTTCATGATTTCCTTATTTTTTATTGCTGAGTAATATTCCATTGTGTAGATGTACCACAACTTCTGCATCCATTCTTCACTTGAGGAGCATCTGGGCTGTTTCTGGCTTCTGGCTATTACAAATAAGGCTGCTACAAACATGGTTGAGCAAATGTCCTTTTTGTGTACTTGATCCTTTTTTGGATATATGCCTAGGAGTGGTATGGCTGGATCTTGAGGAAGTGCTATTCCTAGTTGTCTGAGAAAGTGGCAGATTGATTTCCAGAGTGGTTGTACCAGTTTACTTTCCCACCAGTAGTGGAGAAGGGTTCCCCTTTCTCCACAACCTCTCCAGCATGTGTTGTCACTTGAGTTTTTCATCTTGGCCATTCTTATGGGTGTAAGGTGAAATCTTAGGGTTGTTTTGATTTGCATTTCCCTAATGGTTAATGACGTTGAACATTTCTTTAAGTGTTTCTCTGCCATTTGATATTCCTCTATAGAGAATTCTCTGTTTAGCTCTGTTCCCCATTTTTTAATTGGATTCCTTGGTTTGCTGCTTTTCAGCTTCTTTAGTTCTTTATATATACTGGATATTAGTCCTCTGTCACATAAAGGGTTGGTGAAGATTCTTTCCCAATCTGTAGGCAGTCATTTTGTTTTGATGATGGTGTCCTTTGCTTTGCAGAAGCTTTTCAGTTTCATGAAGTCCCATTTATTGATTGTTGCTCTTAGAGCCTGTGCTGTTGGTGTTCTGTTCAGGAATAAAGACATTTTCACAATGAGCAAAACTGACATCAAGATAGACGAATAGAAGCAAAAGTATAGATAGAGATGAACACACATAAGTTGGGATATTTATTTTTTTTATTAATTTTTGAAGAATTTTGTTTTAATGTTATTCAGCTCCTCCCTCACTCCTCTCAGCAGTATTTTTTCCCTTGCTCACCCAACTTTGTGTGCTTCCCCCTGCCAATTAAGTGCTGCTCATATAGTCTTCAGTGTGTGGTCTTCTACAGGAACATGGTTGATCTAATAGGGAAAATGCTCTTGAAGAACACTAACTCTTTTTCCTGGCAACTATCGGTTGCCAACAGCTCCTTGGATAGGGGTTGGGCTTTGTGCCTACCTCCTTTTCCATGATAGGATTTGGTCTGGTTTGAACTTGCAGAAGGCTGTGCATGCTGTCATATTGCTGTGAGTTCACATGTGCAGCAGCCCTACCGGGTACAGGGGACAACCTTTTTTTAAATTAAATTTTTATTTTTTTATATTACAGTTTATTTACTTTGTATCCCAGTTATAGCCCTCTCCCAATCCCATCCTCCTCCCTTATCTCCTCCCTGTCCCTCTCTAAGTCCACTGAGAGGGGAGGTATGCCTCTCCTATCATCTGACTACAGGGGACAGTATTTTTTCTTTTTAAATTTTTTTTAAATTAATTAATTCAATTTATATATCACTCATAGGCTGCTCCCTCCTCTCTGCCCAGTCCCACCTCCCTCCTGCATCCCCTCTCTCCTATTCCTCAGAACAAGGAGCCTCCCTACCCAGACAACCCAGTTCATCTATTCACATGAGCACTGAGTTCCTCTTCCTCTCCTGTGGCCTGGTAGGAAAGTCCCATCAGAGGGAAGTGATCAAAAAACTGGCAACATAGTCCGTGTCAGAGATATTCCCCAATCCCCTAACTAGTGGGCTGACATGAAGCTTAAGATGCCCACCGGGCTTATGTTCTTGGGGTCTGTGCATTATAGTTGTCTATCCTGTAGCCTCGTAAGGAAGTCCCATCAGGGGAAGTGATCAAAAAGCAGACAACAAAGTCTGTATCAGAGATATTCCCACTCCCATAACTAGAACATTGTAGTATGTCTATCCTGTATTATATGACTAACATCTGCTTATAAACAAGTATATACCATCTGTGTCTTTCTGGGTCTGTGTTACCTCACTCAGGTTGCTCTTTTCCAGTTTCATCCATTTGCCTGCAAAATTCATGATTTCCTTGTTTTTAATGGCTGAGAAGTATTGTATGCATTCACCAGATCTGCTGGGAAGGTGGGGTATGATATAATGTCCCATTTAGGACCGAGCATGCTACAGTCTCTTATTCTCTGCACCTTGCAGTTGTGGTTCTGGGTGTTAATCACTGCCTATTGTCATTGAAGTTTCTCTGATGAGGGCTGAAGCGTTTACTTAATCTATTGACATAACAATGAGTCATTAGAAGTCAGTTTAGTACTGTGTCCATCTAGCATCATAATCACAGTAAGTTCACTCCTAGGGCCTGTGATCTGTTTAGCCACATGTTCTTGGACCAACAGTCATCCAAGCCATGTGAGTTCATGTCAGAGGCAGTCTCTGTTCCCCTTACTAGAGAACCCACTTGGATACTGAGCTGCCATGGGCTACATCTGTGCAGGGGTTCTAGGTTATCTCCATGCATGGTCCTTGGGTGGAGTATCAGTCTCAGAAAAGACCCCTGAGCCCAGATTTCCTGGTTTTGTTGCTCTCAGGTATGAGTTGCATCTTTTGGAGCAAACCTTAAATCCAAACAGAAAGTGGATGGTTACGCTCATGATAATTATGCCATTATTGCATCTGTGGGCATATCTTGCCCAGCCAATCCGCTAAATGTAAAACCCTCCACCTTTATTCCCCTTTATCAAGTTGTTTTGGTTATGTTACATTAGATCCTTAACATTTTAATAATTTTTAGTTAGCCCATAAATTTCTAAACCTCCCCTGCTCATATTTTGACAAAAACTGCCTTAAATATATGAAGAGTAGGCATTTTATAATCTCCTTATAAATAAATGGGAGTGACTACTTTAATTTGTTTAATGTAGCAACTCTTAAGATATTTCAAGTTTCCAAATGACAACCAAAGAACAAATTTTTGTGCTCTTTTGTTTTACATTTCTCTTACTATGAGAAAGATAGAGATTTTTTTGAGTGTTCATGGCTACTGAATTCTTACATGTATTTTTTTTTTAATCATTTGCTCTTTTACTTCTTAGATTTCTATTCTTTTGTCTTCATTTATACGTTAGGGATGTTAACTTTTAACTTGAGGTATAAGTTACATGTATTTTCTTTTATTTTGTGGTTGGCTTTTGACTTGTCTTTTATTGCTTAAAAACTTGATTTTGATTAAATTTATTAATATTTTATAATTCTGATATTTTAACCACAGTTAGAAATGCCTTATAGCTTCTTAGCTTATGAAGAGATTGATTCACTTAGATTTCTATTCTGTTTGTATCATTTCGTGTTTTTAACAGAGAGATGTCTGATTTATTTATAAGTTTTACTGATGTGCAGTATGACTGGATCCAGCTTTATCTTTTTCATATGTTATTCACTTACTCCATTGCCATTTACAAAAATGTCCATCTTTTTCTAATTTTGAACTCCTACTTTTATCACATAGTAATGTCAAGGAAATTGGGCTGTTTCTGAGTTTTCCATCCTGATTCATTGTTCCATCAGTCTACCAGTAAGCCAATCTCACCACACTGCTTTGACTGTAGAAACTTCATTAGGTTCTCATATTGTTAGGGTAACTTCCCACATTTTCTTCTTTGGGGGGTTTGCTGAGTGTTCCTGTGTACCTGTAACTTCTGTAATTAATTTAATTTAACTCCAACAAAATGTCTGATAGATTCATTAAAGATCTTTTCTTAAGTTGATGAGTATACTAGGGGTAGGGCTTCCACACCTCTGTATTTTGAAGCTTCTCTGTATTTTGAAGTGTGATACAGCTTCCTATTTTTTTCACACTTGTACCAGAATCATTGACAATGTTTAATAATTCACTTTATTTCTCTTTTGCATACGTTTTATTGGCGTTATGTTCTGGAATGCTATTATCGTGACTGTAATGAGCGTCTTAGTTTTCATTAGGTTTTCTGTTTGTTATTTGGTTATATGAACTATACTAATAGATATATTTTAGTTTTATACTTTGTAATATAATTTGTCATTTATGGGGATTTTTATTTTTAATTTTTTGGTTGACATAATAACTGTGTTTATGAAGTTCAATGTGATGTATCAATTCATGTGTTCATTGTATAATGATCAAATCAGGGTAATTAGCTTAATTGTCACCTTAAACGTCCTTATGTCTTTATGGTAAGTACATTTAAAACATGGTAGACCAGGCTGGCCTCAGACTTACAGAGATCCACCTGCCTCTGCTTCCCGAGTACTAGGAATAAAGGAATGCACCATGGTGTTCAGCTTTTATTTTTGTCTTCTAATTAGGAATGAATTTCAAATTAAGTTGCAACTTTTTGATCTAAGATTTCTTTTTTGGTTAGTTTGGATCAGAAATGTCCCCTACAGACACATATGCTAAGGTCTTGGTTCCCAAAGCATGAAGCTTCTGGGATGCAATGGAATACTTAGGATGTGGGGCCTAGTTGGAGAGAGTTTGGGCCATAAATGTGTGGCCTTGAAAGGGATGTCAGGACCCTAGCTCCTCTTCCTTTTAATTTGATTCCTCGTTGCTGGGAGGTACATAGGCTACCTCTGTGCTTCTTCCATGGTGTTCTCAGCAGCTCATCCCTTTATCCCCCCTGCCAAAAAACAAAACAAAACAAAACAAAAACCAAACAAACAAAAAATAAAAAAACAACAAAAAACCAACCAATCAACCAACCACAATCACATATTCCCAGTGACCATGGACTTAAACTTCTGAAACCATGAATAAAAATTAATCTTCCCTCTTTCAGCCATGGGGTGGAAGTAATCACACTGTTTGAATTCAATTAATCATTTAATTACTTGTTAGTGAGTCTTCCACTTTTGTATAACTGCAAGATCCCAGCTGGCTGTAAGAAGCAAAGTTCCCATGCACCCTCCACTCCCTTTCTCCCACTGGTATGGTTTAGCAACACTTCAGTACAATATAACAACCAAAATATTGCTGTTGGTACAGCCAACATACATAACAATTCATTGCCGCAGGATCCCTTGTTTCCATTGCCTTTTTATATCACACCTTCCTCCTCCAAGAAGGAGCACATTATTCATGCACATGGCAACTTGGGTGAATTTCAATAGAAGTATGCCGTGTGGAAAAAAAAAGCCAATCTCACAGATTAAATACTGTATGATCCCATTATATAACTTGGTTGAGAAGAGGAGAAGATAGAAATGAGAAGCATGTTAGTGGTTGTCTGAACTGAAATTATACCTACTCTGCCCACTCACCTTTTAAACACTGCTTTCCTTCTAATTTTTATGGGAAAAATATGTAGCATTATTTAAGAAAGTAAATCTATATAAACAGCATCATCGTTTAGTTAATACCATGTTTTGGAGGAAAACATTTTTAGCAATTGAGTATAATTTGATATTTATGTGCACTTAAAATGCAAAAATTATGGAAATATGAAATAATTACTGAATAGAAGTATGAATCATTCATATAGTGAACTTATGCCTTAGCCAAAATAATGGAGAACATGTACTGAATCTTGCCTTCCAAAGTGAGGTATATTTAGAAAAATGTCACTGTGGTTACGTGTGATCCTTTCCTGCTGTCTCTGTGCAGAACATCACTGCTTACATAGAGCCAATGGTAAGATGACATTTACTCCTCTCTCTTTTCATGCAATGGTTTTGAGTCTTCTTTTGGGGTAAATTTCCATTGTTATTTGATAACATAGAATCTGGAAGCTTTAAAGGTTGTAGTCATTTTTACTGAAAAAGCCATCACTATGAAGCATTTTGCTCTGGAGAGGGTATAGATACTTTAACTGAGTGATTGCCATGTACCTAGACTGTGGCAGGGAGCCTAAATAGGGATTCCAGCTTCAACTCAGCCTTGCTCTCTAGGCTGGGTCTAAAGAGGTTTGTGCTTCATCTTGGGATGTGCAGTCTTTTTGGGAAATAAAATTCCACACAGAAGTAAAAACATGCTATTACAGAGATGTTTAGGTGAGTGTTTGAAGGAGATGTATCTGGGTTTACTTTCAGGGTTCTGATATATACAAATATAAAAGAAACCCTCCTTTATTTATCACTCTGTGGCCCAGGCATCATAGATGGATGGTACTTTCTTCAGTTGTAGATGATTTTCCAGGCTCAGACTTGTCTTGAGATCATGGTCCCCATCAAATTCTGTTGTCCAAATACCTGTTTGATAAGCTGGTGTTCTTTTATGGTCCTGTGCTTATGACTGACCATCTTTATCTCAGACAAACTATTTTTTTTTATCTGTTCTGGTACCTAAATGCAAAGTTTATCTTTTTATTTAAATTAGGTAAATGCACTTATCCCATTTCACTTCTTGGGTTCCAGCACTATATCAGCAATTTTCAAATTTTAGTGCACATAGTAGCCACCTCCTTATCCATGGGGATGCATTTCAAAGCTTATCCTATGTACAAATATCTTTTATAAAGTTCAGTTTATAGATTAAGCACATTGAAAGATTGACAACAATGACAAAATATTGAACAATGAAAACAATATACAATTGCTTCTTGGAATCCATGAAGAGTAGTTCCACAACCTGTCATGGTTATCAGAACCCAGCCTTGCCTTGAGCTCTGGAGTTAAGTCTCTTGTACAAATGGTACAGCATTTTGGATATAATACATGCAAAACTATGTGCAAAATATCCTGTTTAATTTAAACCATCTCTAAATCATTTATGATACTACACAGCATATAAATGATATATTAAGTGTAGATGTTCAAGGTCCTTTTAAGGATATTTTTTTTATTTCATGGACGACTGACTTTACATACATAATCCACATAAGAAGTAGGAGACTGAGTGCACAACAATAAAACTTACTTTAAATTTATAAGTTGATTAGTCATGGACCTTCATAGCTGGTATTTTTGAACAATTGTTGACCACTGGTAACTGAACCTATGAATACAGGTGTACTTCTGTAATGGGATATCTGGCAGAACATCTGAAATGCAGATTATGGATTCCCCCTCCGGAACTCCCCCCTCCAGTTTGGTAGGATTTGAGCGGTACTTTGGAACAAGGTAAAAAATTATCATTTTGTGTGTAATTATGTACATGTGTAGGTGCGCATTCTGTGGCACACATACAGAGGCCAGAGGACAAGTGTTCCTTCTCGATGTGGGTTCGAGGTATTGAACCTAAGCTGCCAGGTTTGCATGGCAAACATCTTTACCAGCTGAGCCATTTTGCTGGTGTGGACGTAAGAATCTTTATTCCTAGAAAGTTCCTGGGTAACGCTTCTGCTCTGGAAGCAGGGTCAGAACCCAGTTACCAGTCTCCTTCAGTCACATGGCAGCCATTCCCCGTTACCCACTCACCTGCTACTTTCTATAACAATTCCTGTGGGTTAGAGGTATACTGACTAAACAGTGTTTTTGTGTTTAAAGAAATTATGGTATGTTCTGAATTTTAAGCATTTTCCTACTGAAAAGTGTTTAAAATATTCTGAGTGGTTTCATCTTTCCTGTGACCCTGGGGGCAATCTGCTCTTAGCCCTTTCTATTTGATTTCCTTCCTCTTGTCTGTAAGGATCATAGACAGGGTTTATGAGTCACGGTGAAGATTCGTGTCACAGGGATTTCTTTGGGAGCTGTGATGGCTAATTCTGGTTGTCAGTTTCACTACATCTGGAATCATAAAAACCCAAGCTGCTGGCCGATGATTTAGGAGATTTTATTATTTGGGTTGTTTGAGGTGTGAAGACCCACCCTAAATCTGGTCTGTATCTTCTAATGGCAGCCCATGTAACAGAACATAGAAGAAGGAGGCTTTTTGCTTTTTGCCTACTTATGTTCAATCTCACTTGAAAGTTCACCCTATTGCTGCAACTGGTACAAATCTGACGTCTTCAGGATTCCAATGTAGAACGAAACCAGCAGCTCTTCAGGCATCCTCCAGGACTCCAGGAGCAGGCTAGGACTGCAGAGACAGCCAGTCTCAAGGATTTAGCAACTACTGGATTCTCTGCCTTTCCTTTGTGAGACATCCATGTTGGACTACCAGGACTATATCCTGTAAGTTAGTCTAATAAATTTCCCTTTAGTATCAGGTCTGTCTATTTTATTCCCTTAGAGAACTTTGACTAATACAGGAGCATTACAGACCAATCCTCTAGAAGAATGCAGAATTGATACAGGTTGAAGAATACTAAGAAAGCCACAATAACAAGAAAAATTCTTGGATCAGTTGACTGTGGTTCTCACCTGCATGGGGTCTTTGAAGACTGACATATATCAGAATTGTCCTGAGCGAGGTTCAGGCATCTGTAGTATTTATGGCTTGCACATGTCAATCATGTTCATGGTCAATACATCAGAAAATACAGAGTTTCAAGCTCTCTGCTCTCTTCTGACCAGAAATTAGAACTTAGGCACCTTGAGTGGAACTCTCTGGGAAAGGAACATGGTGGAATGTTACCGCGAACTGGCGTGCATCAAAAGGAGAATGGTATCTGGGAGTGGGTGGTTGGGACACTGTCCAGGGATTGGCACGTTTCTTACCTGGCACTAAGCAGAGGAGCATTACATCCGAATTGGTCATTTATCATTCTTGCAATAAGCTTCTCTCCATTCTGGATGTATTTTTTGCTCTTTATGCATCATCATGAACAAAATTCATAAGAGCATATGTTTCTTTATCCTGATGCTTCATCTGTTGAGGAAGATTTTGGTTTTGATATTGCCTGTGGAAAGAAAGACGACAGAGCAGTTTGCTCTTGGTGGTAATTTGCCTTCCTCTGCCTATGCGCAGATACTTTGAGCTGGAATCACTAACTGTGGGGACTTAGGTTGGCCCACTTACATTTCTGACCAGACTTGGTAATTTTCAACAGATTCAACTCTCCTGAGGGTCTTGGATGTATTTTTTCTTCTCATGGCCCTTTTGTCTGTCATCTGTGATATTTGATATTTGCCTGTGACTCACCTCTTTCTCATTTTACTTCGGTTATCCAGTTTGGTTGCAGGGTTGTGTTTGTGGTTGAGTGTTTTCAGCTCATCTCATGTGAGTGTTTGTGTGTGCTGACTCCACCCATATAGGAGTATTCTTGTTAGTTTTCTGTTTGTTCTTGTTAGCATGCACACAGTAATGATGTCTCCTTTCTTGACCTGGGATCCTTTATGATTTTTGTATCTTACACATAGTTCTGCCATAGTTTAAATTATTTCCATCTAACCAGACCACATGAGTTGTTTATTTTCTAGGAGTCTCTTACAAAAGAGGGTCCAATTCATCAACAGTGGTTATTGTCAACAGTGCACCCATAAAAATGCATGTGCAACACAGAATGGGTCTTTCAATCTTCTCTGAGCATCCCACATCTCATTACACAAATAGTCCTCTTTTGAGGATGTAAAATTTGGGAGGCAGACTCTCAGTCTTTTGCAACCTCAACAACCTCTTTCCTCTTCCACACACTCAGCAATTCACCTTGGACTTAAGTATGAGTATGAGCTTTTGTTTTCTTTTTTAAAAATTTTGGTTCCTCTGCTGCAATGCCATCCTCTGTCCACTGTGTTGGACCCACTTACTGGTCATGACTTATAGCAATATGTTCCTAGTATGTCATAAACCTCATACAATATCAGAATATATGACAATAGCTATAATATAGTTTTATTAATAACAATATAATACCAATATACAATTGTATATAATTTCTGGGTGGAAATTAAAATAAAACAAATGAAATACACGATTCACCAGAGCTCTGGCCCGATTGGTGAGTTTTGCCTGCGCCTTGCTGAACCTTCAGATTTGGGCTGGGAGGCACATCCTGTTTACCAGCCAAGCTTGCTCTTTTCACATCACACTCAGAGTCCATAAGTAAGTCCACATTTCCAGTTCTCAATGGAAAAACACAAACAACATGAAAGGTCAAGAAACGATCTGGTTTCCCTAAAATCCACCAATCTTATAAAAAATGTTTTCCAATGAGAATTACCTAGGTGGACCATGGACACAGACCTTAAAATAAGAAACATACATTTCAACAAAGAATGCGAGGATTTTTTTTTTAAACGATATGAACTTTATTTAAAGTTGAAAAATGCAATGCATTTAAATCTATTGGACATTTACATTTTAGGTAATCTTATATCTAAATTGGAAAAGCATTAGTAAATTAATAAGTCTATCAGAATATTTGAAAAATTCTAATTATCTGTTTCGTTAGTAAGGTGGAACTACAATACGTTTTTCCTAAATTGTCCTGTAACTAAATCAGCAATAAAACAAAAGGTGTTATAACTCAGACTAAGTATTTAAGTAGATGGAAAGACTGTTTTGCCAGTACTTAAGAATTGCCATTGTTGAATAGATTGTTACGTACATCATCCATACTGAACATATCACTTCCTTTTCTTTCTTTTTTTTTCACATTTTTTAAAATTTTTCTTTATTAATTACATTTTACTCACTTTGTATCTCCCCTAGTGGTTCCCGCCATCCTCCCGTCCCAATCCCTCCCTTCCTCCACCCTCTGCCTGCATGCCCTTCCCCAAGTCCACTGATAGGGGAGGACTTCTTTTCCTTCCTTCTGATCCTAGTCAATTGGGTCTCATCAGGAGTGGCTGCCTTGTCTTCTTCTGTGGCCTGGTAGAATGCGAGGATTTTAAGGAAGACACAAAGAAATGGGTTAATAAACTTAAAGGGAATAAATGCCTGAGTGATGCCCAATAAAACAAACAAAATGGCTGAATGAAATGAAATGGGGGAGAGCCAACCCCTGTCACTGTTAATGAATGATCCTCTGCTATGATTGCAGACAGGATTGTAACTGTCTTCTGAGAGGCTTCATCCAGCAGCTGATGGAAACAGACGAAGAGACCCACAGTCAAACAATAGGCAGAGCTCAGGGAGTCTTGGGGAAGAGTGGGAGGAAGGATTGAGGGAGCCGGAGGGGTCAAGGACACCACAAGAAAACCTACAGAATAAATTATCCCGGGCTCACAGAGACTGAACCACCAACCAGAGAGCATGTACCAGCTGGATCTAGACCCCCTATGCATATGTAGCAGACTTGCAGCCTGGTCATTATGTGGGTCACCTAAAAATGGGAGTTGGGACTGTTTCTGACATGAACTCTGTTGCCTGTCTTTAGATCCCTTTCCCTTAGTTGGGCTGTCTTATCAGGCCTCAGTTGGAGAGGATATGTTTGATCTTACTTTGACTTGAGATGCCAGGGTAAGTTGGTATCCATGGGGGGCATCCCCTTCCCTGGGAAAAAGGAGATAGGGGCCAAAGCGGGAAGGGAGTAAAACTGAGAGGAGAGAGAAGAGGGGGCTGGGATCAGGCTGTAAAGTGAATAAATAAATAAACAAAGAAAAAATAAGCACATACAGCGACAGCTATAATTCTTGTCTGTGCTTGCCGGCAAGCGAAGGTCGTTGAGCTTAGTGAAATGATAAACCACAGACCAATTATTCATAGAATGTTTTACTAATGTGTGCAAATCACATTTCTTAAATATTAGAGAACTTCTAGATGTTAAAGTTGTCTGTGGTAATAGGTATTTAGTAAAAGGTTTTTTTTTTTTTAATAAAAAACAGTAGGGAATGGTGGTCCAGGTCTGTAACCCCCAATGCTGGGAGATAGAGACAAGCAGAACCCCAAAGTTTTCTGCCTAGGTAGTCTTGCTGAACTGGTGAGCCTTAGGATCGGTGTGAGACTCTGTCTCAAAAATGAGTTGGAACACAATTGAACAAGACATTTGTTGTTGACCACTGGCACCCAGATGCATCTGCACACATACCAGCATATACACATGAATTTGCAGAAACACACACACCCCTCCTCAAATAACGTGTACACCAAGAAACAAAACAACACCAAATATAGTACAATTTGTGAGAATAAATAAGGAGAGTGAACTCTGTCCTGGAGATAGACCACATGCTTGAGTTGTAACTCTGGCCAAGCCAAATCTTCAATCTCAACTCAGACGCCAAAATGAAAGCTTTAGAGCATTTAAGCAAATTTAAAGTAAATTGAGCATAAGTGAAATGGGTGGCCTGGGCTCATATACCCAGTCTCTCCTCTGTACCTCATTAATGAGAGGGCAAGATAAAGCCACTGGGATCCACCTTGTTCACGAGAGCCTTCTGACACCACCACCAGCTGAAGCCCAAGCCTTCCCCTGTAATTACCTTGTCTTGGCCCAAAGCCTGGCAACTCAGGGTTCTGTTCTTAGCATTGACAGCTCCAGGACTGAAACTATAGCTGTCAGGCTCTTGTTCTGCCTGTCCTGGGATTCCATCCAAATGGCCCTGCTTGCAGCAATATTGTGATTCTTGTACATACTGTCAGGTGCCATCCTGCCTTGCCATACAGGCTTGTCCTCAAAATGGCTGAGCCTGGAGTGGCTCTGGCATCACATGCTCTAATTCTCTTTGCCACTGAGACACAAAGTTCTACTCCAGGCATTTGCTGGCATTGCATAGATGACCAAGACTTCAGCACCCCACATAACTACCCCCTACACTCTGACATCTAGCCATCAAGGAGGAGGCTTTCCAGCTCTGTCCCAGCTACATGACCTTTAAGAAAAATATCTGGTGTTTTCAGCAGTAGGGTCTTACAACCCAGTTCTAGTGTGCAATCATTAACAGTGTCGACAGCCTGATTGGTGGGCCTCAAAGGCCACCCTGACCAACAGCTCATTGAGTACTTCTGTTAAAACTTAATTTATTATTATATTTAAGAAATTAGGTTACCAAGTATTATTAGGTTTTCTTATTTCTTTTGACATGTCCTTAGTTTAAACTTACCTTGTCTATTTCTGTCAGCTAAAATTTCCTGATATGATAGGACCCTGAATGTGCTTTGACCACACACATAGACAACTTCATGATTGTAGGGTTTGGAGAGATTGTTGTTGGTGAAGTGCTTGCCCCACAAGCATTAAATTTATGTACTTCAGTCACATCATTACAAGTCTTCTCTCTCTTTTTTCTTTTGTTTGTTTCATAAGAGAAAACCAGGCAAGTTTATTAACACATTCAGTGCAAACTGTACAGGAGATCCCCAACAGAAAAGAACTCGAAATAGCAGCTTAAAACTCAGTTTTACTTTTAAAAACTCAGAAACAAGACAGACAGCATGTTTGCCTTTCACAAATGGGAATTATGGAAATCAACTAATAAGCAAGGCTTGTCAGTTACTCTGGAGCCATGTCTGAAGTAGTTAGAGATCTCTTTAGTGATTAACTTCTTTCTATATTTCTTTGCAGGTGTGGGACGAGACAGCTTTATAATTTTAGTTTGGGGTTTAGGCAAATTGGGGAAGGCTCAGTTTTTCTAACTCTGCTTCTGCTTAACTGTTTTCAGCTCAAAAATGTTATGTCATAGAGGAATGTTTTGGTATGATGTATTCTAGTTTCCATCATATCATACAAAAACAATGAAGAATTACAGGCAAGAGAAAAGAATTCCTACTCTTTCTACATCAAGTATAAACCGCATCTATAAAAGCCTTCTGAACATTGGCAAGAAATGGGAAAATGTTGACTTTCTCCTGAAATTCTGCTAGGCACTCAAGAGCAGGTGACTTCATATTCCCTCGCTTCCTTTAGGCTCAGGGAAAACACATACGGGCTTTCAGGGTTCTTAGGGAATATATTTTTATATTCTTAGTGAATGCAATTTATGAACTGCAATTTACCAGTACGAATCTTTCTAATTTCTAGTTCAAGGTAATCTCTATACAAGTCCGCTGATTTCTGCAGCTGTTTCAATCTCTCTTTATTAGCTTTGTCAGCAGTGGAAATATTCCAGGATATTTGCTGTCAGCACTTCCAATTCTTGATTTTTGCCTTTTACTTCTGCAAACATCTTTAACAGGTTATCTTTCTTTTCTTGAATGAGCTTATTCTGGTTACTGAGCTGATTTTGATATTCCAGAAACATCTCAACCATTCTTTCTTCTTCCTTTAATTTCACAGAGAGCTTTTCTGAAAGGGTTCTAAGTGAGTCCTGGAAGGCACCTCTGACACCTGACTCTGATGATCACTGAACTTATCCCCAAATTCGTTTATGCTTTGATTGAAGAGTGCCAGTTCATCTTCAACTACCGTGTAAGACACTTGGTGGCCAGGAACGCTGCCATCTTCATCAGACCAGATGTGTCCACAGAAACTGGCCCCACCAGTCCTCAGTCTGCTGCTCCTCAGCCACGCTGACTTTCTATCTGCAAGTCTTCTTGATGGCCCCAAATGCTCTAGAAAGAATATTCATAAGTCACAGAAACAGAATGATGAACTATAAAATTGGGAGGAAGGAGATCTCTATAAGAGACATTAATGTGCTAATGTTTGCTAGGTAGATATGAATATAATTATGAGTTTCCTGATATTATTATTTGGAAAATGGGAAAAAAATGAAACATCTTTGAGGCTTTTTGACTCTAATTGTTTAACTATTTGACTCTAATTATTAAATTATTGCTCAGGAAGGAGGTGAAGATCTCTTTGTAAGCTACCAGAGAAGCATTCAGATTCCAAGACTTTTTCCTTTATTAATGGCTAATGGTGATGGTGAATCATTTTTCATCTTTTGTTTCATAGGGAAGCCAGAACTAGCCAGTCAGTTCTTTTGTTTCTAGAATTATTATTTTCAGAAGTAAGAATCACTGTACCTTCAACAATATTTGCCTCTACAGAGACATAATTCCTGGTTGTCATCTTCACTGAACATGCTGTAGAGTGCCAGATACTGTCCTCATCCAGCTTATCAGCCTGTCTTACAGCCTCTTCACCCAACTGAGAATGGTTCAATCTCTCTAGTCATTGTTTTACTGTTTTTCATTGGGCCACAGTTGATACGATTGCTTTGGTCCAGGTGCTCTGAGAGGTGGGTGCCAAGAAAAGAGAGGTTATTTCATCTGTCAGAGGAAATAAGGGAACTAAAAGAAGCTTGGGGAACCATCTGACTGGCAAGGCTAATGATACAGCTGTCAGAGGATCCTTAAATAGCTTAAGTCTCACATCTGGCTTTAGTACCCTGTCTACTTTACTGTCAGTCTGTCTTAAGGAGAAGCTACATTGTTTGGAAATGTGACTGATACCCAAAACCCTTTAAATAAGGAACTGGGTAACCTCATCCATACTTCCTAAAGTAGCCTGAGTGGTACAGTTTTATGATTACTCTAAAGAACTTAAATACAAAAGATGCTCCACCATACAACAAGGACACTTGTTCATAGCGGCTTTATTTGTAATAGTTAGAAACTAGAAACAACACGTATGTCCCTTAACTGGGGAATGGATAAAGAAACTGTGCTACATCTACACAATGGAATACTATTCAGCTATCAAAAACAAGGACATCATGAAATTTTCAGGGAAATGAATGTATCTGGAAAAGATCATCCTGAGTCAGGCAATCCAGATCCAGAAAGACAAGCATGGTATATACTCACTTATAAGCAGATTTTAGCCATACAATACAGGATAACGATACTACAATCCCCAGACCTAAAGCAGCTAAGTAACAAGGAGCACCCTAGGAGGATGCATAATTCTCTCTTAGAAGCAAATAAAATAGACACTAGAAACAGTTGAAGAGAGGGAACAGGATGGGAGCCCATCATAGATGTCCTCTGAAAGACCACACTGAGCAGGGGACTGAAGCAGATGCTGAGACCCACAGCCAAACTTTGGATAGGGCACAGGGAGTCTTATGAAAAAAGCAGGGATAGAAGGACCTGGAGGTAACAGATGCTCCAGAAAGAGACCAACAAAGCCAACAAATCTGGGCCCAGGGGGCCTGTGGAGACTGAGGTATGACCCACAGAGCATACATGGAGAGGACCTAGGCTCCCTGTACAGCTGTAGCTGATTGGCAGCTCAGTCTCCATGTGGGATCCCTAGTAAGGGCAACAGGGGCTGTCTCTGACATGGACTCTATTGTCTGCTCTTTAATCACTTCCCTCTGGTGGAATGTTCTTACCAGGCCACAGAGGAAGAGGATGAAGTTATTCCTGATGAGACTTAATAGGCTGGGGTCAGTTGGTAGGGAAGGAGGGCTCCCTCTTTCTGAGGACTAAGGGAGGAGGATGAGAGGGAGGGAGGATAAGACTGGGGGGAGATGAGGGAGGGGGCTACAATGAGGATGTAAAGTGAATAAATAACAATAAATAAATAAATTTAAGGGGTAGCAGCCTTACCAGGCCACAGAGGAAAACAATGCTTTCAGTCCTGATGAGATTTGATAGGCTATGGTCAGAGGGAAGGGGAGGAGGACCTCCCCTATCAGTGGACTTGGGGAGGAGCATGAAAGAAGATGAGGGAGGGGGCTACAGAGGGGATACAAAGTGAATAAACTGTAATTTATAAAAATATAAATCAAATTTAAAAAGTGAAAAAATAAATACATTTAAGTAAAAAAAATCAAAGAACTAAAACTTAAAATACTAACTTATGTAGATTTCATTTAGAACATTCTTTACTTTTTTTCTGTTTTAGGAGAGATGGATAGAGAGAAAGCACATCTCAATATGGCTTGACCTGCTCTGTGTCTCTCACAGGCTTTATTTATGCATATAATCTTTTCCTCAGAGACTTAAGCACTGATTACATAGCCTTTTAGGATACATTTTTCCCTAAAACCTTCCTTGATTAGATTATATAAGCACATTAAAGTAAAAGAAACAAAGTGAGCAAACAGCAAATCTCATGAGAACTAAAAATTAACCTTATGATAAAATGCGTTTTTTACTTTTTAAAGTTTTTTTAATAAATGTATTCATTTATTCACTTTACATCTTGATCATAATTCCCTCCCCCCTCTCTTCCAGGTCCTACCCTCCCTCCTTCTTTCTCCATTTCCCCCCTCTCCTCCTCAGAAAAGGGGAGCCCACCCCTTCAAAGACTCACCTCTGCCCATCAAGTCACATCAGGACTTAGTACAATCTATTCTATTGAGGTCAGACAAGGCAGCCCAGCTAGGGGAAAGTAATCCAAAAGCAGGCAATCCAGTCCATCTCAGGTACTATGCCCACTCTCCTTGTTGCTAGGGGACCCACATGAAGACCAAGCTGCCCATCAGTTACATATATGTTGTGGGCCTAGTCTATGTATGCTCTTTGGTTGGTGCTCTGTAAGCCCTTATGGGCTTAGGTTAGTTGACACTGTTGGTCTTCTTGAGGGGTTCTTGTTCCCTCTGGGCCCTTCTATCCTTCACCACAATCCTCTACCTACTCTAGTTCTACCTAACATTTGGCTGTGGTCTCAGCATCTGTTTCATTCTGCTGCTAGGTGGAGCCTCTCAGGACAGTTATGCTAGGCTCTTGTCTGCAAGCTTAGCAGGGTATCATTAATAGTGTCAAGAGTTGGCTTTCTCCTATGGGGTGGGTCTCAGGTGGGGCCAGACATTAGTTGGCCATTTTTCCTTTCTCTGTTCCACATTTAAAATTTTCTCAAAGAGAAAACTCAGTCCAAAGCAAAATTTAGAGCCACTCATCAATGTTTATAATGTGATGGAGTAAAATTCTTAAGAATAATTGCACAAAAGATAGAAGAGGAAATTGAAGTAACATCACATTAATGCATAATTGGTGCAATACAATTTCAAAATAAAGCTGGTTAAAATATAATTGTATGTTTCTAAAACTATTAGCAACAACTAATAAGATGAGATTATAAATGAAAGTATATAAGAAAGACTAAAAAACATCTAAAAGAAGGGAGAAAAGATCAGACCAGATGGGATGAAAATAGAAAATAAATAGCAAGACTGTAGGCCTCACTCAATTATTACATTAAATATAAATAATTTAAACATGCCAATTAAGAAACAGGAACATCAACCTAGGTGATGAAAAAAATCAACTATATGTTCTTTTTTTTTTTTATCTTTTTTTTTTTTTTTCAATGCAGTTTATTCAGGAACATTGAACAATCCTCGGACCCCGGGGAAGGCCAGCCCACAGCTTAAATAGCCTCTGGGTAGCCAACCCAGGCGTGCCACGGGGGCAATGCAGATAGGTCCACATACATGGAAGCAAGCCAGATCCTCGGCCTTAGCCAAATGTGGAGTTGTTCGTGACAGAGAGCACTCACCATCAGGAAGGTGGAAGGCGGAAACCAGCTCCATCTTTAAGGCATAGCATTCCGCAGCTCTCTACAGTTCCCCCTTTTTGTTTTAGACGCATCAGGCAAGAGTAGAGGTCTGATCTCTGATATTAGAAATAAATTGGGACTTTGTACAGATGTTCATTTAGGTGTCATCCACCCAAAGAGCATCAGACCCGTCTGATACCTTTTTCTCAGAGGCGGGACCTGGGGCATCAACCCGCATGCAATCAGACATGCTCTTCTCTGGGTCCAAAGCGGCTGACCCTGAGTGCAGTGCTTAGCCTCGCATCCTGAGTGTATCATTTTAGCTTTTTATGGTATCCAACCATGCTTGGGGAGAATGTCCTGCTTCAATGGCTGTAAAGGCCTGAATGATCAAGGCTGCATCACACTGTTGTGAGACTCTAATCTTGCATATATACCACAGGCAAACCAAGGAGACCAACACCAGAAGGCCTGCTAACACTCCCATGCCCGCCCATTCCTTCAGATGATTCATGGCTGCAGCAATCCATGTTGATAATCCTGTGGCTAGTCCTGCGTCCACTCCGGTAGAATTTACTGTGACAATGGCCACTCTCAGCTGCTCCATCGTAGTATCGAATTCTCCAGTCCAATTACCTAAAATATAGCTCGACAATTGTTTAGACAGATTTGCAGCGCAGGAAAAATTCTCATGTTGTATGCTAGTGACACAAAGTCCAGCATACTTTCATTGACAGCCAGGTTGAGCGATTTGCCATAGGGTATCAATTTGCTCCTGCAAGAGGGCAATCCTCTGATCGAACACCATCAAGCTTCCTTTTAGTTGAGCATTAATTCCTTTATGTACAACTAAGGCATGAGCTACATTGGCTAAATGATTATTCAGGGTCTGAGCAGTCTGCCCAGTATGACTCATGGCTAATGCCCTGGTGGTAGCTCCAACAGCCGTCAATGAGATGGTAGTAACAATGGTGGCTGTAGTTCCAAGATTCCTTTTCTGTCTGAAGAGAGTCATAGCGTGAGGGGCATCAATGGGCACAGGCACCCAGTGAGGCATGCGAGTAACCAGGGCATACCTAAATTTACTAGCATTCCAGCATTGGGCAAAAAAGCAAGTATCATTACCACAATTACTTGGCTCTATCTG
Source organism: Meriones unguiculatus (assembly GCF_030254825.1). Classification (NCBI taxonomy): domain Eukaryota; kingdom Metazoa; phylum Chordata; class Mammalia; order Rodentia; family Muridae; genus Meriones; species Meriones unguiculatus. Next base: position 174,886,001 of record NC_083349.1, read on the forward strand.
GCTAATAATGAATAAAAATGGGGGATATAGACAAACCGGTGTGGGCTTATAGGAAATATTATGAGAAGCCTTAACCCCTCGTTGGAACATCCTGCGTCAGTTCTAGAACTAGCAGTGGTGGTGTCCGAGGTCTGAGTAGGTTCAGGAGACCATTGCCCCCAGGGGCGAGACGTGCTCCATGCCAATTGACTAACTCCATGTTTTCCTCCAATTTTGAAAGTCATTTAAGGTTCTTAAATTATTTTTTTCCCTTTTTTTCTTAAATTTTTCATCAATTACACTTTATTCATTCTGCATCTCCCTGTAAGCCCCTCCCTCCTCTCCTCCCAATCCCACCCTCCCTCCTCCCTCTGCTTGCATGCCACTCCCCAAGTCCACTAATAGGGGAGGTTCTCCTCTCCTTTCTGATCTTAGTCTGTCAGTTCACATCAAAAGTGGCTGTATTGTCCTCTACTGTGGCCTGGTAAGGCTGCTCCCCCCCCCCAGAGGGAGGTGATCAAAGAGCAGGCCAATCAGATTATGTCAGAGGCAGTCCCTCTTCACATTACTATGTAACCCAATTGGACTCTGAACTGCCCTGGGCTACATCTGTGCAGGGGTTCTAGGTTATCTCCATGAATAGTCCTTGGTTGGAGTATGAGTCTCTGGGAAGTTCCCTATGTTCAAATTTTCTTGTTCTGTTGCTCTCCTTGTGGAGACCCTGTCCTCTCCAGCTCTTACTATTTCCCAGTTCTTACCTAAAATTCCGTTCTCCTGCGCAACAGTTGCCCATCAGGCTCAGCATCTGCTTTGATAGTCTGAAGGGCAGAGGCTTTCAGAGGCCCTCTGTGGTAGGTTCCTAGGTTGTTTCCTGTTTTCTTCTTCTTCTGATGTCCATCCTCTTTGCCTTTCTGGATGGGGATTGGATGTTTTAGTTAGGGTCCTCTCTCTTGCTTAGTTTCTTTAGATGCACAGGTTTTAGTGGGTTTGTCCTATGTTGTATGTCTATATGAGTGAGTACATACCATGTATGTCTTTTTGCTTCTGGGACAACTCACTCAGGATGATCCTTTCCAGATCCCACCATTTACCTGCAAATTTCATGATTTCCTTATTTTTCATTGCTGAGTAATATTCCATTGTGTAGATGTACCACAATTTCTGCATCCATTCTTCAGTTGAGGGGCATCTGGGTTGTTTCCAGCTTCTGGCTATTACAAATAAAGCTGCTACAAACATGGTTGAGCAAATGTCCTTTTTGTGTACTTGAGCCTCTTTTGGATATATGCCCAGTAGTGGTATGGCTGGATCTTGAGGAAGCGCTATTCCTAGTTGTCTGAGAAAGCGCCAGATTGATTTCCAGAGTGGTTGTACAAGTTTACATTCCCACCAGCAGTGGAGAAGGGTTCCCCTTTCTCCACAACCTCTCCAGCATGTGTTGTCACTTGAGTTTTTGATCTTGGCCATTCTCATGGGTGTAAGGTGAAATCTCAGGGTTGTTTTGATTTGCATTTCCCTAATGGCTAGTGAGGTTGAGCATTTCTTTAAGTGCTTCTCTGCCATTCGGTATTCCTCTACAGAGAATTCTCTGTTTAGCTCTGTTCCCATTTTTTAAGTGGATTACTTGGTTTGCTGCTTTTCAGCTTCTTTAGTTCTTTATATATACTGGATATGAGTCCTCTGTCAGATAAAGGGTTGGTGAAGATTCTTTCCCAATCTGTAGGTGGTCGCTTTGTTTTGATGACGGTGTCCTTTGCTTTACAGAAACTTTTCAGTTTCATGAGGTCCCATTTATTGGTTGTTGCTCTTAGAGCCTGTGCTGTTGGTGTTCTGTTCAGGAAGTTTCCCCCTGTACCAATGAGTTCTAGGGTATTTCCCACTTTTTTTTCAAGCCGATTTAATGTGTCTGGTTTTATGTTGAGGTCTTTGATCCACTTGGACTTCAGTTTTGTGCAGGGTGACAAGTATGGATCTATTTTCATTTTTCTACATGTAGACATCCAGTTAGACCAGCACCATTTGTTGAAGATGCTATCTTTTTTCCATTGTATGGTTTTGGCGTCTTTGTCAAAGATCAGGTGTCCATAAGTGTGTGGGTTTATTTCTGGGTCCTCTGTTCAGTTCCATTGATCCACCATTCTGTTTCTATGCCAGTACCATGCAGTTTTTAAAACTGTTGCTCTATAGTACAACTTAAGATCAGGGATGGAGATACCTCCAGAAGATCTTTTATTGTAGAGGATTGTTTTAGCAATTCTGGGTTTCTTGTTATTCCATATGAAGTTGAGAATTTTCCTTTCCAGGTCTGTAAAGAATTGTGTTGGTAATTTGATGGGCATTGCATTGAATCTGTAGATTGCTTTTGGTAAGATGGCCATTTTTACTATGTTAATCCTACCAAGCCATGAGCATGGGAGATCTTTCCATCTTCTCATATCTTCTTCTAATTCTTTCTTCAGAGATTTGAAATTTTTTTCATACAAGTCTTTGACTTCCTTGGTTAGGGTTACTCCAAGGTACCTTATGTCATTTGTGGCTATTGTGAAGGGTGTTGTTTCCTTAATTTCTTTCTCAGCCCTTTTGTCTTTTGTATACAGGAGGGCTACTGATTTTTTTGAGTTAATTTTGTATCCTGCCACTTTGCTGAAGGTGTTTATCAGCTGTAGGAGTTCCCTGGTAGAGTTTTTGGGGTCACTCACGTATACTATCATATCATCTGCAAATAGTGATAATTTGACTTCTTCCTTTCCAATTTGTATCCCCTTGATCTCCTTCAACTGTCTTATTGCTCTAGCAAGGACTTCCAACACTATGTTGAAGAGATATGGAGAGAGTGGGCAGCCTTGTCTTGTCACTGATTTCAGTGGGATTGCTTTAAGTTTCTCTCCATTCAGTTTGATGTTGACTATAGGCTTGCTGTATATTGCCTTTACTATGTTTAGACATGTGCCTTGTATCCCTGATCTTTCCAATACTTTGAACATGAATGGATGTTGGATTTTGTCAAAGGCCTTTTCAGCATCTAGGGAGATTATCATGTGGTTTTTTTCTTTCAGTTTGTTAATATGGTGGATCACATTGATGGATTTCTGTATATTGAACCACCCCTGCATACCTGGGATGAAGCCTACTTGGTCATAGTGGATAATATCTTTGATGTGTTCTTGGATTCGGTTTGCAAGTATTTTATTAAGTAATTTTGCATCAATGTTCATAAGGGAGATTGGCCGGAAATTCTCTTTCTTTGTTGTGTCTTTGTGAGGTTTAGGTACCAAGGTGACTGTGGCTTCATAGAATGAATTTGGTAATATTCCTTCTGTTTCTATTTTGTGGAATAGTTTGAAGAGAATTGGTGTTAGCTCTTCTTTGAAGGTCTGGTAGAATTCTGCGCTGAAGCCATCTGGTCCTGGGTTTTTTTTGGATGGGAGATTTTTGATGACCGCTTCTATTTCTTTGGGGGATATAGGTTTATTTAGTTGATTTACCTGGTCCTGGTTCAGCTTTGGTAAGTCAAATCGATCAAGAAAATTGTCCATTTCATTTAGATTTTCAAATTTTGTGGCATATAGACTTTTGAAGTAAGTCCTAATGATTGTTTGGATTTCCTCAGTGTCTGTAGTTATTTCCCCCTTTTCATTTCTGATTTTGTTGATTTGGGTGGTGTCTCTCTGCCTTTTAGTTAGCCTGGCTAAGGGTTTGTCGATCTTGTTGATTTTCTCAAAGAACCAGCTCTTGGTTTCATTGATTCTTTGAATTGTTTTATTTGTTTCCAATTGATTGATTTCAGCCCTGAGTTTGATTATTTCCAGCTGTCTACTCCTTCTTGGTGTGTCTGCTTCTTCTTTTTCTAGGGTTTTTAAGTGAGCCATTAGGGTGCTTGAATGAGCTGTCTCGAATTTCTTCTTGAAGGCACTTAGTGCTATGAACTTTCCTCTTAGCACTGCTTTCATTGTGTCCCACAAGTTCGGGTATGTTGTGTCTTCATTTTCATTGATTTCTAGAAAGACTTTAATTTCTTTCTTTATTTCTTCCCTGACCCAGCTGTCATTTAGTAACAAGTTGTTCAGTTTCCATGTGTGTGTAGGCTTTTTGTTATTTCTGTTATTGTTGAGGTCCAGCTTTATTCCATGGTGATCAGACAAGATACATGGGATTATTTCAATCTTCTTGTATCTGTTGAGGCTCGCTTTGTGACCCACTATGTGGTCTATTTTGGAGAAGGTTCCATGAGGTGCTGAGAAGAAGGTAAATTCTTTTGTGTTTGGGTGTAAAGTTCTGTAAATGTCTGTTAGGTCCATTTGATTCATGACCTCTGTCAGAGACATTGTTTCTTTGTTTAATTTCTGTTTGGTTGACCTGTCCTTTGTTGAGAGTGGGGTGTTGAAGTCTCCCACCTTTAATGTGTGTGGATCTATATGTGCTTTAAATTTTATCAATGTTTCTTTCACAAATGTGGGTGCCCTTGTATTTGGGGCATAGATGTTCAGGATTGTGATGTCTTCCTGGTGGAATTTTCCCTTGATGAGTATGAAGTGTCCTTCCCCATCTCTTTTGATTAATTTTGGTTGAAAGTCTATTTTATCAGATATTAGAATGGCTACTCCTGCTTGCTTCTTGGGTCCGTTTGCTTGGAAAGTCGTCTTCCAACCCTTTACCCTCAGGTAATGTCTATCTTTGTGTCTTAGGTGTGTTTCTTGTATGCAACAGATTGCTGGGTTTTGTTTACGTATCCATTCTGTTAATCTGTGTCTTTTTATTGGAGAGTTGAGTCCATTGATGTTGAGAGAGATTAATGACCAGTGGCTGTTAGATCTCTTGATTTTGATGTTGGCTGTGGTCATCAGGTTGTGTGCTTGGTTGCTTTTTGTTTTACTGAAGTGAGGTTATTTATTTCCTGTGTTTTCTTGAATGTAGCTAGCTTTCTTGGGTTGTATTTTCCCTTCCAGTGTCTTCTGTAATGCTGGATTTGTTTGTAGGTATTGTTGAAATTTGTTTTTGTCATTGAATATCTTGTTTTCTCCATCTATGAGGACTGAGAGTTTTGCTGGGTATAGTAGCCTGGGCTGACATCTGTGTTCTCTTAGGGTCTGCATGATATCCGTCCAGGCCCTTCTGGCTTTCATAGTCTCTGTTGAAAAGTCAGGTGTGATTCTAATGGGTTTGCCATTATATGTTACTTGGCCTTTTTCCCTTGCAGCTTTTAGTATTTTTTCTTTGTTCTGTATACTTACTGTTTTGATTATTATGTGGCGGGAGGATTTTCTTTTCTGGTCAAATTTGTTGGGTGTTCTGTAGGCCTCATGTATTCTAATTGGCCTCTCCTTTAGCTTGGGGAAATTTTCTTCAATGATTTTGTTGAAAATATTTTCTGGGCCTTGGAGAAGGGAGTCTTCTTTTTCCTCTATACCTATTATTCTTAGGTTTTGTCTTTTCATATTGTCTTGCATTTCTTGGACGGTCTGTGTCAGGAATTTTTCGGATTTAACATTTTCTTTGACAGATACATCGATTTCTTCCATTGTATCTTCTACACCTGAGATTCTTTCTTCCATCTCTTTTAGTCTGTTGGTTATGCTTACCTCTGTAGTTCCTGTTTTCTTCCCTAGATTCTTCCTTTCCATTATTTCTTCCATTTGTGTTTTCTTTAATTTTTCCAATTCTATCTTCAGGTCTTGAGTTGTTTTGTTTACTTCCTTCACCTGTCTGATTGTACTTTCCTGTTTTTCTTTTAGTTCCTTCAACTCTGTTTCTATCATTTCATTCAGTGTTTTAAGCATTTCCTTTCTAAAGGCCATAAACTGTTTGGCTGCAGCTTCCTCTATTTCTTTACGGATGGCAATATTCTGTTTGAGTTTATCTTCCTCTATGTCTTTACATATCTTATTTGTTTCCTCTGTTATCATCTTCATGAGCATACTTGTTAGGTCATCTTCTTGGATTTCAGTTATGGTGGGGTGTCCAGGGCTACTTGCCCCTGGGTAACTGGGTTCTGGAGATGCCATATTGCTCTGTCTTTTGTTGCTTGAGCTTTTACGCTGGCCTCTACCCATGGTGTTATCTTAGGAGTTTGGGGTTATTTTCTGGTGGTTCCTGGGGATCCTGTGGTGGAGAGAATCCCCTTTGCAGAAAGCTGGGTTTTCCTGAAGGATGTTTTCTCAGCTTTTTGGGTATAGTCCCTGGATGGCTGGTGTTTTTTCAGGAGTTGCTCACCTCAGGGATATAGACCTGAGTGGTAACTGTGGTCTTTGTTAGTCGAGAGGGTTCTCCTCTCACCCAGGGAAGTCCTGAGGGCAGCTGCCCTGTTTCTGTGTTTCTTGTTGCAAATTTAATGATCAGCTGCTGTGACCCAGTTGGACATCAGGCGCGCCTCAACTGTTTGTGCTTGTGTCTGGAGCACAGCTGAGTGCTGGCGCCTCGGCCCCACTAGACTGCTAGACTTTTTCTAGGGAAGGATTGGGTGATTTAGGTCAGTAGTTTCCTTCCTTCCCCGTGGATTCTCTGGAGACACGGACTCCTAGTGTCTTTTTTTGCCCTGGTGCACACTGCTCAGTGTCCGCCAGCTGGCTGGCCACAGAAATTTGCCTGTGCCTGGAGCACAGCTGTGTGATGGCGGCTCAGTCTCTGCCAGCTGTCTGGTGCGCAGAAACTGCCTGTGTCTGCCTTTGTGGCTTTTGGGAGCCCGAGTGGCTCCCTAAGCTGGGTAATTTTCCGGGGACCTTTTCAGGTTGGGGGTGAGCTGAGTGCTCTCAGATCAGACCCGCCGTTTCTATCTCCGGCAGCGAATCAGGCGCGCAGGCAGGCAGGGCTCTGTGCCGGAACCTGGGTCCCCGGCTCTGGCTCCGGGCTGGCTCCTGGGGTGCCCGTGGAACCTGCCCGAGTCTTTTCCAGGGGATGTCTGGGTGACCTAAGGCCGGTCCCAATCGTTTCCTGTACACTGGGGTTATCTCTCGACTGAAAATTCCAGTCTCTGATAGTGTGGTGCCCAAGGTTCAGTCTGGGACCGTGACCAGAGACACTGGCTTGTGGCTCTGGGCTGGGGCTGGGGCTGGGGCTGGCGGCCGGCAGCCAAGCGTCTGGCGGAACCGGGATCTCTTCCGCGGTTTAGCCAGGTGAGTTAAAAGCTGATTGAATCCCCCACCGTGGGGTATCCTCTCACCTGGGAAACACAATGACTGTGTTTTATGGCCGAGAGTTCTGATTGCTGTTCACTGTGCTGATCCTGCTGTGCTGCTGCTCAGAATGAGAGTCCTCCCGGTGCCGCCATCTTGCCCCTCCAACTATATATTCTTAAAAATGAATCGTAACATTAAATACAAAGTGACTTTTTTTTCTTCAAATATTATAGGAACAGAATGGAGATTCCTTTAAAAACTAAAAATATAGGGTTGGTGAAGACCCTTTCCCAATCTGTAGGCTGTCGTTTTGTTCTGATGACAGTGTCCTTTGCTTTACAGACTTTTCAGTTTCATGAGGTCCCATTTATTGATTGTTGCTCTTAGAGGCGGTGCTGTTGGTGTTCTCTTCTGTTCACTCCTGTGCCAATGAGTTCAAGCCTCTTCCCCACTTTTTCTTCTAAGAGGTTTAGTGTGTCTTATTTTATGTTGAGGTCTTTGATTCACTTGGGCTTTAGTTTTGTGCAGGGTGATAAGTATGGATCTATTTGCATTTTTCTACATGTAGACATCCAGTTAGACCAGCACCATTTGTTGAAGATGCTATCTTTTTTCCATTGAATGGTTTTGGCATCTTTGTAAAAAATCAGGTGTCTATAAGTGTGTGGATTTATGTCAGGGTCTTCTATTCGATTCCATTGACCCACCAGTTTATTTCTATGCCAGTACCATGCAGTTTTTAGTATTGTTGCTCTATAGTACAGCTTGAGATCAGGGATGGAGATACCTTCTGAAGATCTTTCACTATAGAGAATTGTTCTAGCAATTCTGGGTTTCTTGTTCCATATGAACGTGAGAATTTTTCTTTCAAGGTCTGTAAAGAATTGTGTTGGTAATTTGATGGGAATTGCATTGAATCTGTAGATTGCTTTTGGTAAGATGGCCATTTTTACTATATTAATCCTGCCAAGCCATGAGCATGGGAGATTTTTCCATCTTCTGATATCTTCTTCCAATTCTTTCTTCAGAGACTGGAAATTTTTTTTCATACAAGGAAAGGATCTTCACCAACCCTATATCTGACAGAGGACTAATACCCACTATATAAAAAGAACTCAAGAAGTTAAACAGCAACAAATCAAGTAATCCAATTAAAAAATGGAGTACAGAGCTAAACAAAGAATTCTCAGTAGAGAAATATCGAATGGCAGAGAAACACTTAAAGAAATGCTCAACCTCATTAGCCATCAGGAAATGCAAATGAAAACAACCCTAAGATTTGACCTTACACCCGTCAGAATGGCTAAGATTAAAAACTCAATAGACAACACATGCTGGAGAGGTTGTGGAGAAAGGGGAACCCTCCTCCACTGCTTGTGGGAATGTAAACTTGCACAACCACTCTGGAAAGCAATCTGGCACTTTCTCAGACAACTCGGAATAGTGCTTCCCCAAGATCCAGCTATACCACTCCTAGGCAGATATCCAAAAGAGGCTCAAACACACAGTAAGGACATTTGCTCAACCATGTTTATATAGCAGCCTTATTTGTAATAGCCAGAAGCTGGAAACAGCCCAGATGCCCTTCAGTGGAGGAATGGATGCACAAATTATGGTATATCTACACAATGGAATATTACTCAGCAATAGAAAACAAAGAAATAATGAAATTTGCAGGTAAATGGTGGGATCTGGAAAAGATCATCCTGAGTGAGCTATCCCAAAAGCAGAAAGATGCACACGGTATGAACTCACTCATATAGACATATAATGTAGGATAAACCTACTAATATCTGTACCTAAAGAAACTAATCAAGCGGGAGGACTCTTTCTAAAATGCTCAATTCCTATCCAAAAAGGCAAAGAGGATGGACATCAGAAGGAGAAAAGAGGGAACAAGTCAGGAGCCTGACACAGAGGACCTCTGAAAAGCTCTGCCCTGCAGACTATCAATGCAGATGCTGAGACTTATGGGCAACCTTTTGGCAGAATGCAGGGAATCTTAGGAAAGAAGTGGGAAACAGTAAGATCTGGAGAGGACAGAAACTCCACAAGGAGAGCAACAGAACCAAAAAATCTGAGCACAGGAATCTTTCCTGAGACTGATACTCCAACCAAGGACCATGCATGTAGATAACCTAAGACCTCTGCACAGATATAGCCCATGGCAGTTCAGTATCCAAGTGGGTTCCATTGTAATAGGAACAGGGACTGTCCCTGACATGAACTGATTGGCCTGCTTTTTAATTACCTCCCCCTGAGGGGGAAGCAGCATTACCAGGCCACAGAAGAAGTTAATGCAGCCACCCCTGATGAGACCTAATTGACTAGGATCAGAAGGAAGAAAAAGAAGACCTCCCCTATCAGTGGACTTGGGGAGGGGCATGCCTGCAGAGGGTGGAGGAAGGGAGGGATTGGGACAGGAGGAGGAAGGGAACCACAGGGGGGATACAAAGTGAATAAAGTGTAATTAATAAAGAATAAAAAAAGGAACTAAAAATAAAGCCACCATACCATTCAGCAATCCTACTAGTGGGTTAATATCCCAAATAGTAAAATTGTTACACCAAAGAGACATCTGTGTCCTTATCTTTACCTTAACACCATTCACAATGATCACAGAATAACCAAGATCTCCATCATTGCATGTACAAATAAGGAATGGTGAAAATGGAATTCAGTTCAGTCACATAATAACCAAATCCTATAGTTAGGGCAATATGGGTGGTTATTGTGTTAAATAAAATAATACAGGCAGAGGAAGACAAATTCTACTGTTATTATTCATTGAAATTGAAAATGAAAAATTGATATTATAAAAGAATAGAGTGGTGCTCACCGAGACTGGTAGGTGCAGAAGAGAGGAGGGGTGGAAAGATGTTGTGTAAGGACCAAAACACACGGGTAGGAGGATTTGTGCTGGTTCACTAGAGCTTAGTAGTGTAACTATTAGTTAGGGTAACAATGTGAGATAGATTTCACAATAAGTAGGAATGTTAAAGTTCCCCAAATACAGAAAATACAGGAATACTGGTAAGCACCTTGATCTGGTTACTGCACTTTGCATGAATGTATCATATTATTATAATGTTCATCATAACATATCCAAGTATGTATTATATATAAAAAATGCAAAAATAGAAAAAAACGAGTCAAAAAGTACACAATGTAAAACCCAATCATAGAAAGTTTGGAGCAGCTCTGTTAAGTTTTGACACAATGTCCTGACACAAAGTTTTGACAGGAAATATACAACCAAATATTATTTTTTCTTTTTTATTATCACTTATTCACTTTGTATCCCAGCTGTAGCCCTCTCCCTCCCAATTCCACCCTCCCTACCTCTTCTCCCCCTATGTTCCTCCCCTAGTCCACTGATAGGGGAGGTCCTCCTCCCCTTCTATTTGACCCTAGCCTATCAGATCTCATCAGGGCTGGCTTCATTGTCTTCCTCTGTGGCCTGGCAAGGCTGCATCCTCCAGGGGAGGTGATCAGAGAGCCTGCCACTGAGTTCATGCCAGAGACAGCCCCTGCTCTCCTTATTAGGAACCCCACTTGGATACTAAGTCTATAGGCTACATATGAGACTGGGTTTTAGGTCCCCTCCATGCATTGTCCTTGGTTGGGGTATCAGTCTCTGCAAGGCCCCCAGGGCTCTGTGTGTGTGTGTGTGTGTGTGTGTGTGTGTGTATGTGCGCGCGCACGCGCGCGCGTGTGCACGTGCATGGCTCTGTTGGCCTCCTTTTGGAGCTCCTGTCTATCCAGGTCTTTCTATCTCCCCCTTCTTTCCTAAGATTCTCTGCACTCTGCCCAAAGTTTGGCTATGAGTCTCAGCCTCTGCTTCTTTACCTCCATCAGTAGAATGTTTCAGAGGCCATCTGTGGTAGGCTTCTGTCTTGTTCCCTGTCTTCTCCTACTTCCAATATCTATCACATTTGTCCTTCTGAATGAGGATTGAACATCTTCCCTAAGGTCTTCTTTGTTGCTTAGCTTCTTTAGGAGTATAGATTTTTGTATGTTTATCCTATATTTTATGTCTAATATCCACTTATGAGTGAGTGTTTCATTGTGTAAATTTACCACAATTTCTATTTTCATTCCTCAATTGAGGGATATCTGGGTTGTTTCCAGCTTCTGGCTATTACGAATAAAGCTGCTATAAACATGGTTGAGCAAATATCTTTGATGTATACCTGAGCATCTTTTGGATATATGCCTAGGAGTGGTATAGCTGGATCTTGAGGTAGCACTATTCTTAATTTTGTGAGAAAGCACCAGATTGATTTCCAAAGTGGTTGTATAAGTTTACATTCCCACAAACAATGGAGGAGGGTTCCCTTTTCTCCACATCTTCTCCAGCATGTGTTGTCACTTGAGTTATTCATCTTAGTCATTCTGATGGGTGTAAGGTGAAATCTCAGGGTTGTTTTGATTTGCATTTTCCTGATGAGTAAGGACATTGAGCATTTCTTTAAGTGTCTCTCGGCCATTTGATATTCCTTTATTGAGAATTCTCTGTTTAGCTCTGTACCCCATTTTTAAATTGGATTACTTGATTTGATGCTGTTTAACTTCCTGAGTTCTTTATATATTCTGGATATTAGTCCTCTGTCAGATGTAGGGTAGGTTAAGATCCTTTCCTAATCTGTAGGCTGTCGTTTTGTTCTGATGACAGTGTCCTTTGCTTTAAAGAAGCCTTTTAATTTCATGAGGTCCCACAACCAAATATTATCAGAGATATTTTATAATAACTTTTGTCAGATGCACAGTGCTTGCCTCACATGTGCAAGATCTGGGGACAGTCCTGAGACCAGGAGGTGGGGAGTGAGAGAGTAATAAAAGGATAGAGTAAGAGGAAGAGGGGAGAGAGGGAGAGTGAATAACTGAAGCCAACTTAGAACTTCAAATACATTTAACAAACATTGAGAGGACTGAAAACAAAGATATAGAAAAATTTAAATTCCACTTTGGAGATGTCAGCAATAACTGACAAGACATGTGGACACAAAAGAAAAAAATCTTTGTAGGCACAGAAGACCTGAATAGTGCTATCAACTTACATAAAGAGGGTGACATTCATGTAACATATTACTAAACAATAACAAAATACACACTTTTCCAAGTGTACATGGAAAAAATCATGAAGACAGACCATATGCCAAGACATTAAACAAGTTTCAATAAATTTAAGAGTACCAAAAACATACAAAATATGTTCTCTTCCTACTGTGGAATTAAATTAGAAACCAAGAACAGATCTCTGCAAAATCTCTTCACATATGGAAATTAAACCAACTACACACATCCAAATAACATAATTTATGAAAAACAAAACCCACAAGGGACATTAGGAAACATTTTTTGAGCTAAATACAAATGAATAAAGTTAAATATTGTATGATTTAACTAAAGTTTTTATAATTTTAAATACCTGTATTATAGAAAAAGAATTTAAAATTAGGAGTCAATAATTCACATCCCCCAAACATATAAATAGAGAAAATAACTTAATGTAATTAGAGGAAAATAATTAAGGTGAAGCATAAATTAACAGAATGTCAGGAAGTAATACAGAAAAATCAATGAATATAGAATGTAGATGTTTTAAGAAATCAAGTAAAATTCTTACTAGATTGATAAAAATGATATAAAATAGGAACTAATAATATTAACAAAGAGGGTCAATCATTACAAATATTAGACATTAAAATTAATTACATGTTGTGAATAAACATTCTAACAAATTAACAACGTAAAGATACTAGAAAATTATGTAAAAGACACAAATCAGCAAAAATCAGAAGAGTAGAGAATCTCAAATTATTCTTCTACATATTAAATAAATTAAATTTGTTTTTTAAATCTTTCCAGTGCCTTAAAATGGCTTTGTTGTTGAATTATTGGAAACATTTTGCACTAGAATATAGGTAAAAAGTAATGTGGAAGAAATTGGAGTCTGAGGCTACAAATTATTATTCCTCTTTGAAATTGCCTTTTTTGGGGAAAGAATTATGTCCAGTGTTATGGGCCTAACAAATATGTATGAAAGTCAGACTTCATACTTCACACACATCTGCAAATGTGGTGTCATTCTTCCTCAATGTATCTAGGCTCATCATATCTCAGTGATATTAGCACAATTTCTCCATTTTCTTGTAACTGAAGAATTATTAAGTTGAAATTTGGTTTCAGGCTAGTTTGCTACCAAATCTTTATGTTGACTGCTGTTTTCAATTTTTTTAGTTTTTGAAAACCTAAATTTCTCTTTTTTAATTTTATTTTTTTCTTCACAATCTATTCATTACATATCCTTATTGATCCCCTCCCAGTTCCCCTGTCCCACCCTCTTCCCCTTCCCCTAGTCCACTGAAAGGGGCGTTCTCCACTATTGCCATCTGCCCATAGCTTGTTAAGTCTCATCAGGACTGCCTGGATCCTCTTCCTCCATGGCCTGGCCAGGCTGCATCATCAGGGTGGAGTGATCAGAGAGCAGTCAACTGAGTTCATGATAGAGGCAACCCCTGCTCCCCTCACTCAGAGATCCACATGGAGACTGAGCTGCCAATTGGCCACATCTGAGCAGGGGTCTAGGTCCTCTCCATGCATGGTTCTCCATTGGTGCATCAGTCTCTTCAGGACACCCTGGGCTCAGATCATTTAGTTTTGTTGGTCTCCTGTCCCCTCCATGTTCCTCTAATCCCACCCCACTCTTCCTTCATAACACTCCCTACGTAAAGTTTGGCCTTGAGTCTCAGCATCTGTTTTTAAATAAAAAAATTTGTTTGACAAAATTTCCTTTCCCCATTTTGTGATTGCTTTTGAAAGTTTTCATCCTTAGTCTTCAATCTTCTGTTTAAGTATTTCTACTCCAAGCAGTTTCTCATTTTTCAGCCATCTCTGTTGAGCTGTTTCTCCAGTTTGTATTTTGACCTCTTTTTCTTCAAGCTTTGTTGTTCCAAGCCTGAATATTTTACTTTTTTATTTCCATTTGTAGGTTTAGGCCTGCATTTTATCATTTATCCTTAAGTGGAGTTCTTTGCCCTTTCTACAGTTTATTTATGCTTGCTACCTGTTCATGGCTCTCTGGGATTGATATTTTATTCATATCTTATTTGTGCTTCTTTCCTTTCTGTTCTTCCAATCATAAAGGAGCTGTCATGTCATGTCATTTCATGCTGTCATCTTTTAACACATTTTGCTTTGATATTTGTTCTGCTGGTGAAACCTTATGAGTCTCCTTTCCTCAGACTCTCTCCATTTATGCGATACTACACATCATTTTAGCATAAATATCAGTTTAACTTATAGGTATAGATTCTAGTAATAAAATTGCCAATGTAAATTTTCAAACTATTTTCTGATTTACAAACTGTAAACCTACTTGTAAATCCATCGTTGGGGAGCTGTAAGGCTCCAGGGGAGATTTGTTACTATTATTTTGCTGAATGGATAGAGTATCAAACTGTCGTCCACCTTAAAAAGTGTTCATACACATAGATTAGTGCAGCTTTCACACTTCATCAAGAAGATTTGTCCATTGGGCGGTTGCTAATTTAGAAACTCACGACTGTTCAGAATACAGAGAATAAGTGTCAATGAAATGCTTAGCCACAGACGGGACCTCCTACTCTAACCAGGGTGACACCTCCTCAGAGTGTCCTTCCTATGAGGTAATGAGGGCTATTGCAAACCACCACAACTGCCCCATCATTTGCAAGTAAAGATAGTTTGACTTCTTCCTTTCCAATTTTATGTCCTTGATCTCCTTCAGTTGTCTTATTGCTCTAGCAAAGACTTCAGGTACTATATTAAAGAGATACTGGGGACTGGATAACCTTGTCTTGTTCCTGATTTTAGTGGAGCTGCTTTGGGATTCTTGTCGTTTCAGCTGATGTTGGTTATGTGCTTGCTGTAAACTGTTTCTTTTAGATTCTTGTACCCTAATTTCTCCAGGACTTTTTATCAGGAAGGGGTGTTGGGTTTTGTCAAAAGCTTTTTCTGTATCTAATGAAATGATCGTGTGGTTTTTCTCTTTCAGTGTTTTTTTTTTTCATATTTTATTTTATTAATTACACATTATTCACTTTGTATTCCTCCATAAGCCCGTCCCTTCTCCCCTTCCGGTCCCACCCTCCCTCCCCCTTCTTCACGCATGCCCCTCCCAAGTCCACTGATAGGGGAGGTCCTCCTCCCCTTCCTTCTGATCTTAGTCTATCAGATCACATCAGGAGTGGCTACATTGTCATCTTCTGTGGCCTGGTAAGGCTGCTTCCCCCTCAGGGGGAGATGATCAAAGAACAGGCCAACCAGATTATGTCAGAGGCAGTCCCTCTTCCCATTACTATGGAACCCACTTGGACACTAACCTGCCATGGGCTACATCTGTGCAGAGGTTCTAGATTATCTCCATGCCTGGAACTTGGTTGGAGTATGAGTCTCTGGGAAGACCCCTGTGTTCAAATTTTCTGGTTCTGTTGCTCTCCTTCTGGAGTTCGATGGACATCAGAAGAAGAAGAAAACAGGAAACAACCTAGAAACCTGCTACAGAGGGCCTCTGAAAGGCTCTGCCCTGCAGATTATCAAAGCAGACGCTGAGACTTATGGCCAACTGTTGGGCAGAGTGCATGGAATCTTATGTAAGAAGTGGGAAATAGTAAGATCTTTCAGTGTTTTTTAATGAGGTGGTGGATTACATGTATTGATTTATGTATGTTGAATCATGTCCACATCTCTAAGATGAAGTCTACTTGATTATGGTGGATGATCTCTTTGATGAGTCTTGGATTTGGTTTGCAAGTCTTTCATTGAGTATTTTGGCATCTATGTTAACAAGAAAAAAATGGTCTGCAATTCTCTTTCTTTGCTGGATATTTTTGTGGTTTGGCTATCAGGTTAGCTGTAGCCTTGTAAAATGAATTGAGCAATGTTCTTCTGTTTCTATTTTCTGGAATAATTTGAAGAGTGTTGGCATTAACTCTTCTTTCAAAGGCTGGTAGAATTCTGTGCTAAAACCATCTGGCCCTGAATTTTTTCTTTCACTCTTCATGTTTTTTTTTTTTTTTTTTTTTTTTTTTAGATTTTTCAGTTTTGTGGAGTATAGATTTTTAAAGAATGTCCTTATTGTTCTCAGACATGGTGTCTTGTTATGTTCTACTTTTCATTTTTAAAAATTTTCCAATTGAATATTTTCTCTCTGCCTTTTAGTTAACTCATATAAGATTTGTCCATCTTGCTGATTTTCTCGAAGAACCAAAACTCTTCTTTCCATTGATTCTTTGTATTTTTTGTTGTTTCATATTTTATAGATTTTAGCCTTGCATTTAACTATTTCTTGCCATTACCTCTTTTAGCTGTGAATTATTGATTTTATTCTAGAGCTTTTAGCTGTTCTGTTAGGTTACTAGTATGAGATATCTCTATATTTTTTTAAATGTAAGTTCTTAGTTATATGAACATCACTCCTAGAACCATATTCATTGTGTTCCATAAGTTTGGGTATGTTGTGTATTCATTTTCATTTAATTCTAGCAAGTCTTATTTCTTCCGTCTGTATCTATTTTTTTTCATTCAGTAGTGAGTTGTTTATTTTCCATGAGTTTGTAAGATTTCTGTTCTTTCTGTTGTTGATGTATATCCAGCTTTAATCCATGGTGGTCAGATACCATGAAGGGTATTATTTCAGTTTTTGTCTATCTGTTTAGGCTTGCTTTGTGACTAAGTATCTGGTCAATTTTGAAGAAAGTTCCATGGGGTGCATACATGAATATATAGTATTTTGTGTCTGGGTGAAAACGTCCAATATCCGTTAGGTCCATTTGGTTTATAATGACAGTTAGCTCCACCTCATCTCTTTTTATTCCTTTGTCTGGTGAGAGTCTGGTACTGAAGTTTCCCACTATCAGTGTGTTGAGGGTCAGTATGTGTTTTAGGCTATAGTATTGTTTCTTTTATAAAAGCAAGTGCCCTTGTATTTGCTGCATAGATGTTAAGAATTATAATGTCCTCTTAGTGGATTTTTTTCTTTGATGAGTATGTAGTGTCCTATCCTATCTCTTCTCATTAGTTTTGGTTTGAAATCTATTTTGTCAGATATTAAAATGGCTTCACAGCTTGCTTCTTAGGTCTATTTGGTTGCAATATCTTTTTCTATACTTTCCCCATGAGGTGATATCTATCCTTGATGTTAAAGTGTGTCTTTTAGGTGCAACAGTATAATGGATCCTGTTTTTACATATAATGTTAGTCTGTATCTTCTTATTGGGAAATTGAGATAAATTATATTGAGAGATATCAATGAGTGGCATTTATTGATTTTCTCTAATTTTGTTGTTGCGGTGTGTGTGTGTGTTCTCCCTGTTTTGATTTGTTATTCTGGGTTTATTTACTTCTTGTATTTTCATGAATGAGGTTAACCTTTCCAGGTGGTCACTAGGGTTCCCAGGTGTGGTAGTTTGAATAGGTTTGTTGCCTTCCCCCCACCTGCCACTCATGTGTTTGAATGCTTGGTCCCTAGGGAGTGGCACTGTTAGGAGGTGTGCCCTTGTTCAGAGGAACTGTGTCATTGCAGGGTTGGACTTTGAGGTCTCCATATGCTTAAGTTATGCCGGTGTGGCACACAGTTTCCTACTGTTTCCTGAGGAATAAGATGTAGAATTCTCAACTCCTTCTCCAGCACCATATCTGCCTGCATATTATATGCTTCTTGCTCTGATGATAACAGACTAAACCCCTAAAACTGTAAATCAGCCCCAATTAAATGTTTTCCTCTATAAGAGTTGCATGGCTATGGTGTCTCTTAAAACCCTAAAGAAGACACCAGGTAAAATGTATGTCTAGGTATTGGGAACTGATACTTTGGAAGGAGATAGGCCAGGAAGTTGGTAGTGGGTGTTTCTACAGGAGGGAAGAAAATAGGGTCTGCTTATCCTCCTGAGAATGTAGGCAGAAAGTGAGGATTCCCAAGGAATGCCTGTTGAAGTTGAGGGCTGGGATAAACAATGGGGTCAGGGAAGGAAGTTTGGAGGGGTAGAACTTTCTAATCTATTGGTGGGAGAAATGGGAGGCTGCAAGAGAAGGTCTGATACAAAGCTGGGAATGAGACAGGAGGATTGAATTTGGAGGAGCAGAGGGAGAGGTGAGAACCTGTAGTTATCTTACCTGTTTTCCCAGAGTTGCCTGTGGGTTCCCAGGGAGTGCGTGCTGAGGTTCCGTCCTGTAATAAAACAATGAGCTGGGGAAGGGAGGAGAGCTGGGGAAGGCCTGTGTGATTCTCTGGAGGTGGGGGCGGCACTGAGAGGTCTTAGCAGGTGGTGTGCTGTTAAGTTGGGGATGACCCTCGGGTCGGGTGGGAATTCAGAGAAGAGGAGGGGTAGGTAAAGATCTGTAGTTTGTCTATCGGCTTCCCTTGCTGGAGTGGCAGAGAATATTTTTAAAGTCATAGGATGAGACTGTTAAATGTGTAGAGAAGAAAAGTCACAGATCATTGAGACTGGAAGCCTGGAAGTTTTGGAACACAAAAGGTGAATAAAAGGAGGAGGAAACAGATGGGCGATGCTCTATCAGATTATAAACCTTTAGAAAACAAGCCATTTTTTTTGATTTTTTTACTTAGCATTTGACATGATAAATGTACACATTTTAATTAATGTTAGTAAGCATAAGACTTTTTGGAGATGACATTAATCTATGCACATACTAAGTGTCCAGTTGAACTCACTTTGGATAAGGACATTTCAACTGTCATTCTTTCTCTGGACAGGCTGTTTGGTGTGTTGAAATTTTAGCTTGGATTTCTCTTGTGTAAGAGTTGCCTTTTGTACAACCACATGCTATCTGATGGCCTGCCAGACTCTAGGAGGCTAATGCATACTCCATAAGTATAAAAGCTCTCTATTGCACATATGTTTGCCCTGATGAGCTTGTTATAATCCATGTCTCACATGGAATTTTCCATTTATAATAAATTAATCAAAGAAGCTATTCTACAGAGTTTCAAGTTTTTGGAAGAGAGAGAGTTTTGTAGCAGATAATTTAATCAAGGACATTATTTCCTTGCTTCACTCTCATTATATTGCAGCAAGGTATCAGCAAAAAGATGAGAGGAGCCCTGGTTCACTTGAAATAAGACTTTGATGCATTGAAATGAAGTTCCCATGGAAACCATTTGTGAACTATTAAAAACCTCAAAAGAACTTTCCTTGGTTGTTACATCATGCATATAGAACTCTCCAAAGCTCCCAGAAACAAGAAAACATTTAATGAATCCCAAAGGTCTTTTTCCCCCACCCCAGCAGTCTCCAAGAATGCTTGTCTTGTGGGAGATCAGAATTTTTATAATTGTTTGATATTCCATATTCCTTATGTGTGTGTAGTGGGATTGAGAGCAGAAGAGATCAGTCATTAGTGTCAATCTGAAATGTGGACAGTTATGTTATCTGTCCAATGAGACACCATTATGGCTGAGACTGAGCGAGAGTTAGTAAATCCTCATTGATGTATGTACACTCACCACAGAACACATACATGCTATTTATATGTATGATGTATGATGTAAGGCTTGGCTGGAGGGAGATGGACTTTTGTGTTAAAATTGTAAGACAATTTCAAGAAGTCTCTAACCTTAACTCTGGCTAAAATTGTATATTTGATAACCCAAGCTTCAGTTTCCTCAAATAGAAGTTATTTCTTGACTATGATATCCATTATCCTTACTTTCTGGTAAGGGATGTAGAATATAAGTTTCTACATACAGCCTGAGCAGAACTTGTTTTAGTCTTGGTCAGTGACCTATATAGACTTGACTCCTGATTGTCCTAAATACCCAGCAAGGTCTCCTACTCTCAGTCCAGTTACTGCTATTGGCTGTTTAGGCTGACTCACGAGGCCTTTCCCTACTGTGGACTCCCTTTGTAAGCTTTGCATAGTTTGTAAACCCTTAGGGAGGAAAGTGGCCAGGTTCCTGCATAAGGAGTTGCAGCAGCCAGGTCCCTTCCTTAGACCTCTCTAAGTGTCATAATAGCATTTCCAGCCTCTGTAACTGTCACCAGGCCATCTCCAGCCCCTTAATACGACCCTTCCAAGATTATGTCAGTTTTAGGTAAAAAGACTGAACAAAACCCTATCAATTACTGAATATGAAAATCCACCAATCCATGAATAGGAAAACCCAACAATCCCTAAGCTCCCCCAAGCTCAGGACTTAAAATCCTACCAATCCCTACTCTGGAAATCTTTGCCCTAGAAAGCTCTGCCCCCTAAGAAATCTTACATAAAGGCTGTGTCTGCTCAGTTTCCTGCTGTCCTTTCTCAGGAGCAGGGAAAGCCAGCCATGGATTTGTCCCTCCATACCCTGGACCCTCCCAATAAGTTTATTTTATGAGATTTGCTGCCTGGTGTAACTTTTATTAGAAGAAGCCACAAAGCAATGAAGAAAAGAAGGGGAAAAGTAAAGTGGAGCTGAGGCTCCTGAGTTCTTCAGCTCAACTGGAGGATACCCTCCCCTTGGAGCCACAAACACCTCTGCTGAGGTTTCCAAGTCCCTGGAAACCCTTCCATCTAAGCAGGAAGGCCAACAACTACATCAAAAAATTTCTTCCTTAGATCCACTGTTCCGAGTTAGCTTATTGCATTTAAGTTTCATGGCAAAATTTGATGCCTTGGAGACAGTCTTGTATCAAGCAGGATGTTGGTGTGGTAACTGAGTAATTGCTTGTCCCAAATACTTCTCAAATCTTGTGTTCAGATGGCAGTTAAAACTGGCACGTTTCTCCCCTTTCTACATCTCTGAGTGGTTCACACTTTTCTTCTTCATGTTTCTCCCCAACATTTCATATGTACGCATATATGACCTTCAAAATGCCCTATGATACACACTTTATTTTTCTTCCTGTAAATTGGCTTAGAAGAATTTCTGGGACACAGCAGATGTGCAATGCCATTCTTGGTCAAAGTCATCAGTTCCCTATTGCTAGACTTAGGAACAATGCCTGGCTTTCGGACATTAACAATAAGTATATGGCAGCCACTTTTTTTCAATTACCTAAGTTAATCTGCCTGAGCAGATAATAGGATGATATAAAAAGCTTCTTTACATTTTAGCTTGGTCAAGGGATTTTTGTCACATGAGTAAAATGGTACTCTTCTCGACTAATGTCTGATTGCCTTTGATTTGACTATTTCTGCCTAGCACTTTTCACAGTCCTTTAAAATGGCTGTCTTAAAAATATGTATCTGGAGCCTCTAGATCCTTGTAATTAAAGAAAGTGCTTTAAAGAACTGTGACCACCTACAGGGAGACAGTGTAGGCAATAATTAAGACTGTGGATTTTGAAGCTGGAGAGATCAGAGTGGACTCCAAATTCTGAAGTGAGCCTTCTCATTTATAAATCAATAGATTTCTGAATCACTGGATGTCATAGTACATATTTAATATGTACACGTGATGCTTTGGAGTATATAATCATTGTGTGATCACCACAGCTACCTAACAAGTGTATTAACATGTGTTAGGTCTATATAAGTAATAAATGAGGCAGAATTTTAGGGGTGAGTGTGGTGGAGTAACTAAAATCTATGAAGGACAAATTGAGGAGGAAAAAGTACATGGGAATAAGTAATAAATAAGGCAGAATTTTGCTGTTGTACATTGCACATTGTACAATGCTTGGTAAATAGTAGGTTCTCTATACTAGTAAGAATCATTTCCCCCCTAATGCTCTGTCTTTAATCATGTTAAAAAAAAGATGTAGTTTAAGGAAGACCTTCATTAAAAGCCACATGAAGTATTATCAGGGGTGTAATGAACATTTCCTCAGAAAGGCAGACCCTGGGGCAATGTTCCTGTGGGAGCCTCCGAGATGAGCTCACTGAGATTTCCAACAAAAGCCGCTGTTTCCTGTTGTTCACAGTGCTGAGGAAAGAGGCCAAGACTTCGTTGGTAACTGTCCAGGAGTCTTACAGCAAACGCACAATCAGAGAGCCACCTCTACATCCAGTTCTGCATGAGAACCAAGATCAACTAGACATTTTGATCCTAAATGTGGAGAAGCAGAAGTAGAGCAGTCTGTCCTGCATGTTGTCAGTTTCCTTTCTTCTAGATCATTCACCTCACCAAGGAGGTGGATGGGAGGCAGGAGAGTGAGTATCCAAACTGAACCTGTGAGTGGCTCCCTACCATTAGAAGCGCCGTGCTCAGGATCCAGCTGGTCGTAATTCCCCGGGCTTTAGCGACTCTGTAGCATTTTGATTTCATGCTAGTTTTGTAAGGTCCTCACTTGTAAAATTGGGATAACTGAAGCCCCAGCGAACATATAGAAAGTGTCTGTTCCACAGTTAGTATCAGTAACTGTTTTCGTTCTTTTGCTTTTCCCCCTCCTTTGGGTTCCATTTTCTTCTGTAGTGTGTAACTACTCCCCCTTTCTCTAAATAACTCTTTTTTTTACCCTCACAGACATTTCAAGGAGAGAATGGCTGCAGAGAACACCTCCTCGGTGACAGAGTTCATCCTCGTGGGGTTAACAGACCAGCCTGCGCTGCAGATCCCCCTCTTCACCCTATTTCTAGGTTTCTACATGGTCACCATGGTGGGGAACCTGGGCTTGATCACTCTGATAGGGATGAACTCTCACCTGCACATTCCCATGTACTTTTTCCTCCTCAACTTGTCCTTCATAGATTTTAGTTACTCCACCACACTCACCCCTAAAATGCTGGTGGGGTTTGTTTTGAGGGAGAACATCATTTCCTACGCAGGGTGCATGACTCAATTTTTCTTTTTCTGTTTTTTTGTCTTTTCTGAGTCCTACATCCTGTCAGCAATGGCGTACGACCGCTATGTTGCCATCTGTAAACCGTTGTTGTATAGGGTCACCATGTCTCCCCAAGTATGTTCGTACCTTCTGTCGGGTGTCTATGGGATGGGAGTTTTTGGGGCTGTGGCCCACATGGGAAACATACAGTTTATAACCTTCTGTGCTGACAACATCATTAACCACTATATGTGTGACATCATTCCCCTCCTTGAGCTGTCCTGTAATAGCTCTTACATCAATTTGTTGGTGGTTTTTATTGTTGTAACCATTGGCATTGGAGTGCCCATTGTCACCATTTTTATATCTTACGGTTTTATCATCTCTAGCATTCTCCACATCAGTTCCAAGGAAGGCAGGTCGAAAGCTTTTAGTACCTGCACTTCCCATATTATTGTAGTGTCTCTCTTTTTTGGGTCAGGGGCTTTTATGTACCTCAAACCACCTTCCAGTTTGCCTCTGGATCAGGGAAAAGTGTCCTCTGTTTTCTACACTGCTGTGGTACCCATGTTCAATCCACTCATCTACAGCCTAAGGAATAAGGATGTCAAAATTGCTCTGAAGAGAACCTTGAGCAGAAAAAATTTCTCTTAAAAGTGCTTTAGAAATAACACTCAAAGCTTTATTGTGATGTTTTTCTTAATCTATTATTTTTCAGTAAAGGAAATAAAAGTCAGTGCTTCCGACATTATGCTAACAGGAAAACTTAAAATCTTGTTCTTAAGGATATTTAAATTTGCCCAGCCAGCTGTCTTGATTATTTTTTACTTTGTACAAATTGTTTTCATAATGATAAAACATGCATAAGAAGTAACCTAATGTTACCTATTCATATAAGGTGCTGTGCACTGGGAATTTCTGAAGGCTTTACAGGGTATTTACAGATACAGCTCCTCATTCAGAGCTGGCACTGAACTGTAGGCCTTTAAATTCCAATAACATTTATTCTGTTTTCTTTTAGCCCCGTTTTCTTGCTCTACCCTTTCCATGGCAAGTTTCACCTCTTTAAGCTTGCCGCCGATGTTTCCCCTTAAACAAATCTGATTGCATTTTCAGTGATGATTTATTTTTAGAAAACCTTTTTTGCAAGCCCAGTAGGGGTAAAAAAATTAGGTCAAGAAAAAAAGTTTTTATGACACGTAAGGTATGAGAATGAATGGGAGCAATGGAACCTGGAGCCAGGCACCTGTGCCCCCTCAAGTGGCATACAGGGCCTTAGAGACCAGATTTTCTATATCCATCCATCTGTTGATAGGTGTGAAAGATGATTCTATAACTTGGCTGTTGTGAATGGTAAAAGACATGTATGTGTAGTCTCTGTTGTATGAAGACTTTGATTCCTTTATGTCTGTACCTTGCAGTGGTATACGTGGATCATATAGTAATTCTAATTTTAGTTTTCAAGGAACTTGTATGTTATTTTCATGGTATCTAGACCAATTTACCTTCCCACCAAGAAGGGAATACAGGCTCCTTTACCTCAAATCTTTGTTGTCATTGTTTTTTTCTTTCAATGATCTCCCAATTGGGGTCCATTCCCTTTGAAATGGAAGTGTGACCTTATACAGCGGAGTAGATGAATAACAAGTGTTTAATGGATTTCCCCCTCAGTATATAAAGCTGCACAGCGTCGCTTACACCTAGAGCAGACATTGTCATCATTTCAGAATGTTCTGCTCTGCTCTTTCCCTGTAAATTCATTCTTTTCCTGAAAGTGCCTGCTCTTCTCACTCTGACCCTGGCAGGCTCATTTTGCTTAGCCTGGAGCTACAGATTAAGTGTGAAACAGCATATTTTATGTTTTCAGGGCTGGAGCCAAAGGTCATGCACATACTAGCATTGAGAAGCATCCATAGCCTACCACATTATTTTTTTGAGTGCTGGCTACTTTCACTGTGAATGCCATTGTAATATTTTTCTTGGGTATTGCTCTTTAGTACATACTCTATTGTCTGAATACACAATTTTACTCACTTATTATCTCAGTGCATATTTGTTTCTATAATCTACATGTTATTAATAAAGTTTCTATGAAAATTAGCAAGAAAGTATTTTGTCTGCAGTGTGCTCATTTCTCTTGGGAATGCACATATGTGGGGTTTCTGGGTCATAGGACTTCTAAATACCACCAAATGATCTTACGAAGTATTTAAACTAATTTTGCTTTCACTAACAGCTTTTAGAAAAGGATCTCTCTTTTCTATATGAACATTTGTTATTTTCGGTATTTCTCACTTTAGCACTCTGCTAGCTGGGCAGTGAAAGAGCACTATAAGCATTTTCATAAAGTTTCCTGGAGAAACAGTGGTGGTGGAGAGTTCTTACATTTTTTTCAGCTGTTTGGATATTGTCCTCTGTGAAGTGTCTATTCAGTTATTTTTCCTTCTTAAACCAGTGTTAGTATTTGTGTGTGTGTGTG
This sequence comes from Meriones unguiculatus, assembly GCF_030254825.1. Classification (NCBI taxonomy): domain Eukaryota; kingdom Metazoa; phylum Chordata; class Mammalia; order Rodentia; family Muridae; genus Meriones; species Meriones unguiculatus. The sequence goes on from NC_083349.1 coordinate 174,911,317, forward strand.
TGTGTGTGTGTGTGTGTGTGTGCTCATGCATGGCGGTCCCTGTGTGTGTAGATGTAAATGCATATGGAGGCCAGAGATCTACATCAGGTGTCATTATCCAGGCATTGTCCACCTTGTTTGCTGAGTTGGAGTCTCTTTCTTGGCCTGGAATTCACTGCTAGGTTAGACCGGCTGGCCTGGAGGCCTCAGGAGCTGCCTGTCTCTGCTTCTTTCGAACTGGGATGTGAGCCATCTTTGGGCATTGGAATCAGGTTCTTGTGGTTTTACGGCAATTTGTTTAACTGAGTTTTCTGTAACTCAGTGTTAGTCTTAAGAAAATTGATTTATGTTTCAAAACATTAATTTGGATGCATGTTTTTCCAGAAATATATACTGCAGTTATTGTTCAAGTCTGTGGCTTGTCCATTAATGATTCTTTTGTCTTTTGGTGATAGATATTTTAGTTTTAATAGTCAATGTATCAATTCTTTTTTTTTTAACTATGAGTGCTTTGTTATGTTTAATTCTACCTACTAGCAAGTCTCAAAGATACTTTCATGTTTTCACTTGGAAGCATTATGGTTATTTCCTTATAATCAGATCTTTGATCAATTTCAAATCAATTATTATATGTAGAATAAGGTAGTTGTATTAATATATAGAATGAGATATAGTTATATTTTTGAAGACATTAAGTTGTTTTAATATCATTTATGAAAGAACTACTTTTCTCTCAGTTGTCTTTGATATCTTTATGTAGGCATATTTGAAGATCAAGTGACAACAATTTTATGGGGCTAGTTGGAAAGGAGGCTTCAAATCAAAGTACTATATTCTGTGGTAAAATGTTCAATGTAAGTGGTAAAAACAGATATTATTGTCTTGTTTTGAAATGAAATTATGCTTTTAGTCTAAGCATTTCATACCTTTTATTCTATTTTAATATTTACAATTTAAATTTTAATAATTTTTCACTAGCATGTTGAAATATAATTGTTCTTCATATATTGATTTAAATGTATAGATTTTGATAATTTCAATTACTGACTCTAGAAATTACTAAAATGTACAAAACTAAACAGAATTTTATTTTTTATATTTCTATATGTACACTCATATAACATTGCAAAAAAGACAGGATGATTGTTCTTAAATAGTCTAATGTTTTTCTCTGTAATATTAATATTTCCAGTGTTGTGGTGGATGGAAATGAAAAATAATGACTGTTTCTGCAATATATTATGACTTTAAAGTAAAAGAGCATACTGTTTTTACCATGGAGCATAATGTCTACTTTCTCTATATTATTGTAGAAAGTGATGTTCAGGTTATAAGTTAATGACTAAGCACTTCCTTTTAAAAAGGTTTTTCTCCCTTAACAGGGAATTCTAAAAACATGTGGATAAACAGTTAAAACAAAATAATTTCATATAAATAAACTATCGGAGAGGGATGTGTAAACCAAGCCAATTAATAAACATTGTGATATAATGGATACAGTGCTAGAGGAAGCTCCCTGCTCAGCTGAGGCCTGGTCTCTGAGGAGACTGACAATGACAGCTTTCTGATAATCACAGTCACATAACCTCTGCTATGTCGTGAATAAAGAACTTAATTTGGAATTTTGTTCCACTGTCACTATATAATGATATGTGATAGTGGTTGGTAATGGTTCCGAGACCATCTAAATCCTGGAAGAAAAAAAAATTATGCAACAAAGTTAGAGGCAAATTGTTTCCTTATTAAAAGTATTTGAGTTCTTAAGGTTTTTTTAAATAGAAGTTTTTAGTTCTCCATACTTATGTTCTTCCTCCTACGTGTAACCATTACCAGATATATTATAGATATATATTGCTAGATAATGGGCCTGTCACCTTCAGATACTAGTCACTAGAGACCAGATATCATAGCCTAAGAAATCAGCCTTCCCTTACTTACTTCCCTCTCTTAGGATGAGAACTGAAGCTGTTTTGCACTTGCTTATAGCTCCTTGACCTCTCTGTCTCTCTCAATCCTTCCTCCCCCTCTTCCACAAAACTCCCTGAGCTCCTCCTTTTGTTTGGCTTTGAGTCTCTGCATCTGTTTCCATCAGCTGCTGGATGAAGCCTCTTAGTTATGCTGGATTCTATGTGTGTCTTTCTGGGTCTGGGTTACCTGATTCGGGGTGCTCTTTTCTAGTTTCATCAATTTGCCTGCAAATTGTATGATTTTTTAAAATAAAAAAAGTAATTAATAATTAATTTATTACACTTTATTTACTTTGTATCCCAGCTGTAGCCCCATCCCCTCCCAATCCCACCCTCTCTTCTTCTTCTCCTTCCATGCCCCTCCCCCAGTCCACTGATGGGGGAGGTCATCCTCCTCTTCCATCTGACCCTAGCCTATCAAGTCTCATCAGGACTGGTTACATTGTCTTCCTCTGTGGCCTGGTAAGGCTGGTCCCTCCTCAGAGGGAGGTGATCAAGAGCCAGCCACTGAGTTCATGTCAGATATAGCCCCTGTTCCTTTTACTGGGGACCACACTTGGAGACTGAGCTGCCATGGACTACATCTGTGCAGGGGTTCTAGGTTATCTCCATGCATGGTCCTTGGTTGGAGTATCAGTCTCAGAAAAGACCCCTGTGCCCAGATTTTTTGGTTCTGTTGCTCTCCTGTGGAGCTCCTGTCCCCTCCAGGTCTTTCATCTCTCCCTTCTTTCATAAGATTCCCTGCGCACTGTCCAAAGTCTGGCTATGAGCCCCAGCATCTGCTTTGATATGCTGCTGGGTAGTCTTTCAGATGCTCTCTGTGATGGGCTCCTGTCCTGTTCCCTGTTTTCTCCCTCTTCTGATATCTATCCTATTTGCCTGTCTAAATGAGGATTGATCATCTTACTCAGGGTTCTTTCTCCTTCTTGCTTATCTTCTTTAGGTGTACAGATTTTAATAGGTTTATCCTATATTATATGTGTAATATCCACATATAAGTGAGTATATATCATAGGAGACAACATCCTGAACAGAACACCAACAGCAAAGGCTCTACGATCAACAATCAATAAATGGGGCCTCATGAAACTGAAAAGCTTCTGCAAAGCAAGGACACTCTCATCAGAACAAAACAACTGCCTACAGACTGGGAAAGGATCTTCACCAACCCTATATCTGACAGAGGGCTAATATCCAGAATATATAAAGAACTCAAGAAGTTAAACAGCAACAAATCAAGTAATCCAATTTAAAAAATGCGGTACAGAGCTAAACAGAGAATTCTCTGTAGAGGAATATAGAATGGCAGAGAAACACTTAAAGAAATGCTCAATGTCCTTAGTCATCAGGGAAATGCAAATCAAAATGACCCTGAGATTTCACCTTACACCCCTCAGAATGGCTAAGATCAAAAACTCAAGTGACAACATATGCTGGAGAGGATGCGGAGAAAGGGAACACTCCTCCATTGCTGGTGAGAATGTAAACTTTTACAATCACTTTGGAAATCAATCTGGCACTTTCTCAAAAAATTAGGAATGGTGCTACCTCAAGATCCAGCTATAGCACTTCTAGGCATATATCCAAAAATATGCTCAAGTATACAATAAGGAAATTTACTTAACCATGTTCCTAGCAGCTTTATTTGTAATTGCCAATTGCCAGAATCTGGAAACAACTCAAATGTCCCTCAACAGAGGAATGGGTACATAAATTGCGGTACATTTACACAATGCAATACTACTCAGCAATTAAAAACAAGGAGATCATGAAATTTGCAGCCAAATGATGGGAACTAGAAAAGATCATCCTGAGTGAGGTGACCCAGACCCAGAAAGACACACATGGTATATATTCACTTTTAAACCGATTTTAGTCATATAGTGCAAGATAGAAATACTACAATGTACAGACCCAAAGAAGACAAGTTTGATGGTCATCTTAGGCTTCATGTGAGCTCACTCATTAAGGGAGTGGGAAATAGCTCTGACAGGGACTATGTTGCCTGCTTTTTGATTGTGTCCCCCTAATGGGACTTCCCTACCAGGCCAGAAGGAAGGAAGATGAGCTCAATCCTCATGGGAATAGATGACCTGGGGCGTCTAGGTGGGGGTCTCCACTAATCTGAGGAATAGGAGAAAGGGGATGCCGGAGGGAGGGTGGTACCGGGAGGAGAAGAAAGAAGGGCCTATGACTGAGATGTACATTGAATTAATTAATACAACAAAGAGAAAAACTGATAAACAGATATGGACAGAACACTGATGGTATGTGGTGCAGCTCTTAGCTGACAGAAATGTTTTCATGTCACTACTTTGCTATTAGTGACAAACACACAAACAAAGAAAACCAAAAAAGCCCATTGCATCTGACTTGCCAATTTGTTTCTTGAGCTTTTCCTCTTTTTGGTGTGCTTACTATATTTTTAGATTCTATCTGTTGAGGGATTCTTTTTTTCTTTTCTGCTGGTTGTGAGTCAGTTACTTACCCTCAGAACAGAAGGTGACAGCTTGTTTGCTGTTAGTGATATCTTGGCTTTCTCTGCCTTTGTTCTTTTCAGATTGTTAAGAGCTGCAACCACGAGCCCTGTCCCACTTCCCTTGCTTCTATTCTACTTTTGACAAGAGCTTGCTGGTGAGAACATACCCCAGCCTCCTGCAGGACTCCGTGTCTCAGTGTCTTTCCCTTTTTTGGTCCTCATGTCTCTTATCCATGGGGTATCTGGTTAGTTTTTATCTTCTCACTCCCCTCCCACCGTCCTCTTGGGTCTCTGGAGTGTTTGTAAGGATGTCTCTGATTATGCTTATTTTGGCTAGTCCTCCAGTCTACCCTCTGACTTACCCTCTTGGATTTCCTGAAGCCTGGTTGATACGGGTTGAAGTAGCTGACTTTTTCCTTCTGTCTTAGCAAACATTTGAGGGTGAGAAGAAAGATGGGGGTGTATTTAGCGCTCTGGTCTGTTCTTGGGTTAGTGCTGTTGGCTGAGTCCACCCACCAGGAACCATGCTCAAGCCAAGAAGCCCTCTGTACTCTCTTCTTTCTTGTCTACATCAGTCTACATGTAACAGTGTGACTTAAAAAATTAATCCTTCACTATCCCTTTCATTTTCCATCATCCTACCTATAGCACCACAAACCATGAGTCTTACCCTCTTGTGGTTCCTGAGCAAGAGGGCTCAGCTGGTGAACCAGAAAGTCCATCTTTCAAGTGCTCATCTGACCAGCTTAGGTAACTATATACACTCAAGCAACAAAGAAGGCTAAGCAGGTTGTATTTAGGTATTTGTGCGTACATCTACATACACATATGTTTGTAACAACAGTAAAATGTATGTAACAATAATAATGAAAAAGGTGAGGCAAGTGGGTGGAAATAGAGGGAGAGTATTTAGAAGGGGTCGGAGAGAAAAAACAGAAAGGGGAAGTCTCAGTTTGAAACAAATTCTCACTATGTAGCTTTGGCTGGCCTTGAACTCACAGGGATCTACCTGCCTCTACTTTCCCATGCTGGGATTAAATCTGTGCACCACAACATTCTGCTTAGTTCTTCCTGATATGGGGTCTCAGTTAATCCTCCCGGAGTCAAACTTGCCATCTATTGTGCAATGACTTCGAACTTCTAATCCTCTTGCCTTCATCTCCCAAGGGCAAGGGTTATATCATGTATAGTTTTAAGTGATACAGATTGAACCTAGAGCTGCAATCTTTTCACCTCCTTCTGTGCAGCTCCTGTGTCTTATTTCTCCATTAGTTTTCCCCTTAAACTGTTGCAGAAGACTGATGATTTATTCCCTTAACCTCCCTGTTCCCAACAATGCTCTTTTAAACTTTTGTAGTGATTTATCCACTAATGATCCCCACCCCAAAAGGAAGTAGGTATTTTTGGGAAATTCGGTCTTATTTTTTATAGTTGATTCCTCTGCTTGGAATGATGTGCCTTCTTTCCCATAGGTCAGCTTATAATTATCATTCAGGACTCAACAGCAATTAGTTTCCAGCATAACTCAATTTGAGCAGACGTTTCTATGGTAACTGTGCTATAGTGGTAGATGATATCTTAGTGAAAATGTGGGCTTAGAAAGTGTATAACCAATCATTTGGCATAGAAGCACATATAATAAGGAATAATTATTTTGTAATTGAAAAATTTAAGGTGGACAATAAGCTACTTTATAAAATTAATTAACGAGAAACTCAATGAGGATTATTTATAAAGCACCATTCACGAAAGAGATGTTTGTCATAACACTGGCCACTTAAGATCTCATGCCTACTATACTCATGATAATTAATCATTAAATGAATTGTCCTATGAGATCTAATGAGTCTCATCAAAATTCTGGTAATTAATTGATGGGTAATTATTTTCTAAAACTGAACTGAAAATCTTAGTTTGGCATACATGGTCAACATATATATATATATATGAAGTGGCTGAAACTTCAAATCTGGCTTGTTCTATTTTTAAAATACATGATTATTAATACACAAGATTAATGGGTTTAAAAAAATGGTGCGTTTAAAGGAATTTGTTTGTTTTTATTTTCTGTGAGTATCTTGGCTGTGTGTATGTCTGTGTACCGCCAGGCCCTGTTGTATGTTTTGTTTTGTTTTTTCCTTCCTGAATCCTGCCTGTTTCCCACAGGTTAAGTGTTTCAGTACCTTTTCTTCAGTTAGTAGAAGTTTGAAGCTTTACAGACAGGCTGAGCTGTTGGAACTTTGAGCTCTGGCTATGGCATAGAAACAGAAAAGAGACATGGCAGGAACTGGAAACTTCTTGGACATTATCAGCAAGCAAAGCAACCTTTTATAAACTCCATCTTCTTCAGGTATTGAATCAGAAGTGTGGAGTCTTCCTTCAGATGAAAGTGTCCTACCTATGGGGAAAGACATTAAGGCGGTATCTTAGTGATGAGACACCAAGACCATAAGAACTTTGATAAAGGAAAACATTTAATTGGGACTGGCTTTCAGTTCAGAGGTTTAGTTCATTGTCACCATGGCAGGAAGCATGGTGCCGGAGGAAAGATAACTGAGAGTTCTACATCCCAATGGCAGGAAGCACAAAGAGAATGAAACACGCTTCCTCCAATAAGGCCATCCCTACTCCAACAATGTCACACACCTCCTAACAGTGCCACACCCTATGAGCCTGTGGGGACTCTTTTCTTTCAAACCGCTACAGTGAGAGTGCTAAAGATATACTCTACATATCTTGTTGAAAAATGTACTCTTCTTGGGTCCATGTGCAACCACAGCCTGTGGAGTGCTGTGGGCTATTAGGTACATTTTGAGTTAAAAAAATAAAAAAAAAAAAACAAAAACAAACCAAGGTTCTCAGCACATTAAAAAAAAATACTACAACTTGAACTAAAGGAACGTCACTCAACCCAAATGCTGCACAGCCAGCCGCTTTCTATTCAACATCAGTAGCTATCCTGAGGCAAATGGCCAGTCTCAATTTTGGGTGACACTGAGGTAGCCTGGTAATTCTTAAAGATACTTGGGGGGAAACAAACAAACAAAGAAACAAACAAGAAACACTACTTTGAAGCCTTGGAACAAGGGTGTTCCGTTGAGGCATTGCTGTGCTGGAATAGAGAATGAGAACTTTAACAAAATTGACCAGAATTCTGCTAAGGGGCCACCCTTTCCTATTTCTAAGCATTTGCATTTCATGGGAGCTCTCTCCCTTCTTGGGCCTAGGACTTTGGTTTGGTCTCTCCAAGAGCCCCAGTAACAAAGGGCACAGCTGCATGCTGCTTGCTCATAGCCAGCAAAAAGACTGACACAGGTATTTGGGAAAACATTTTATTTGTATTTTTTTGTTTATTTCAAAAGACTTTGAAAGTAGGTATAGCAGTGGCAGTATAGGTAACATCTTTTAGAGGGATTATTGCCTGGATGCGAAGCTTAGGTCGACAGGAGCAGCAAAGATTTCTGTGGTCATGAAGGAAAGACGCAGGAAAAGCAAGAAAGCCTTTAGCTTTGCTTTTCACATCATCATTTCAGAAAAAAGAGAAGCAAGGAGGATTGATGCTTTTGCCCATTGTGTGAACACGTAGGTGATGTGAAACTGAAGCTACCTCAAGGACTAATTTTATAAGCAAATAATATAGGAAAAACAGGGCCAGGTCTAACTCCCAGCTGTACCCATCTCTTTCTCTTCTTTAAGAACATTAAAAAACTAGTGTTTCAGGTACAGGAGAGAAATGAAAGGAAGAGGATGAATTTCCCCAGTCTCCTTGCCCTCACATATACGTAATCTCTATCACTATCATGTAGCAACTGAGATGTGGTTTATACCAAGGGTCATTTTTCTGAATATTATGTAATCGATGGATTTGGACGAAGTTATAAGGTCATGTATCCACTATTGAAATAACCTACAGAGTAGTTTTGTCACTCTAAAAAAAAAAAAAAATCTGTACTCATCCACATTCTCTTTAATAGAGATTCTTTAGTGGCTGAAAAAATTGAGAGCCCAAATAATATCTATGGGAAGGTTCTGATGGCTCGTTTGAGTCTCTTTTAGCCAAGGTCCTGAGGAGCATTCACAGGAAATGGAACGGAAACGTAATGAAGAAATAGAAATCTCTGTCCTGAACATGTTCCATGGCAGTCAGTACCACGCACTAATACTATCTGATCAAGAGCTTCAGAGGAGGGGAATGGGAGACCTCACAGAAGGGATAGTCATCATGGTCAAGAGCCTTTGAAGCAGTGAGCTCTGAAAAGATGATTGTGTCCTAAACAATGAGACACAAGTCAAAACAGCTCATTTCTGTGCTTTATTAAAAAAATAAGAAATAATTATAATTCATGCTGGAGTTACTCTCTTTTGTCTTTGTCTATTCTTTTATTTTTTTCTCTACACAGTATATGCTACAAAAAAGTTTTTTTTTTTTTTTTAATTCTGGGTTACAGTTTGGAAGTAGATGATGGCAGCAGCTCAGCACAGGAAATTCCCTGGGAAAAAGCCAGTGTCCTTGATAAGGATGTCAGCAGTACGAAGAAACCTGTAGTTACCAACTGAACGATACAAACCAGGGACTGCTCTAGGCTCAGCGCCTTGAGGTGGGAATCCCGAAGTCAGCAGGGTACCCAGGAGCACATGTACTGCCTCTACAGGCAATCAGGACTCTCAGGACAGAGGCAGGAGGACAGGCAGGATGACGGTGAGGAAGCTTCTGATAGCTGCCCTGGAGCAGAGCAGTGTCTACGCTAAAGGCAGAAAATAGTTGGAATAACTTGCCTGGTGGTTGACTGGGACACTTGTAATTACAGGGAGGCTTGTCCTTGCATCGGCTCTTTGTGGTGCAGGATCTAACCTTGGACTTCACCTGGAATTGGTGCCAGGCTGCTTTCCCTAGGCTTTTTATGTGTGTGGATCCCTGTGGTTTTTATTTTTTTTTCTACCCTTTCATTATTCAAGCTTGGGAGGTTGTGGGTAGGGGGAATTTTTGGGTGCCAGGCCACTCCTTTAAGTGATGTGTAATTTGATTTGATTACAAATGCATTTGAAGGCCCTTATTTTGTTGCTAGGGGTCAGGTTAGAGCTATAAGTTCAGCCTTGTGCTGTGATTTATCACCACAAACTGTCCTGCATTTAGTACAAATTTCATTTCTCAGACCCTGATCTTTTTTTCGATGTATTTCAATTGCATTGTTAGCATCTTCTTTATACTTTGCTCTTCTGGAACAGTCTATGGCTATATGGCAAGGTAGAATATGAAAAAGACGGTGAACTTTGGAATTTAGGGCTCCTAATTTGAAAACCTCTGAATGGTTTTATAAAAATTCCAGGGATGTATCTACATCTCAGTTTTATCTTCTGTAAAATCAGAAAATAATACTCTCTTCCAAGGTTTTGAGGATTGAATATAATATAGTATGAAATGGTTTTAAAAATACTGCTTTTGAAAGTGTCAGCTCTTGCTTAAAAATTAGCCACACAGTGTTGGGCTTGTGGGGCTCACACTCAAGCAGGGAGGATTATGGTGCTGGGACAGAAGAAGTATGCAGAACCACACCCTGTGGTCATAAAGATGCTGGGATATATCAGGAGAGGAGTTACAGTGAATGTCTGTGTCTCCCCCAGCCCCCATTAGATGAAAAAAGTGTCTGAAAGAAAGGAGATGCTGGCCCAGCAAAAGGGCATCTGAAGAAGTTTGCTGCAAGAAGTACTGAAATATAAGTCTACATGATTGTGGAAACCATGAAATCAACACATAGAAAGGTTATCAATTCAGAGCAAACAGATTATCACTGTGTAAGATTTGGTTACTGGAGTAAAAAATATATATACATACATATATGCTGTTTTTTTGAATTCTAGAAAATTAACTATCTCCGTAAATTAGACTTTCCTCATTTATAAAATTAAGAACACACTTTATCTCACTAATATTTATTTTATGTGTGGGTATTTTGACTGCAAGAATGTAGTCCCTGTGGAGGCCAGAGAAGTCAAAGGACTACCTGAGCTGGAGTAATAGGTGAGACAGACAGACAGACAGTCAGACACACACACACACAGACACAGACAGATACAGAGACACAAAGGCAGAGAGAGATATAGATAAATAGATACAGAGAGAGAGAGAGAGAGAGAGAGAGAGAGGGAGGGAGGGAGGGAAGAACAGGGGATGGAGAAGAACAAGGAGGAAGAGGAAGGAAAACCTTATAAAAAGTCATGTTTATATTTGTTGGATGACTGTCCTTTTTTCTGCAGTTCTGCATTTGTTAGTGTTTCTTTTCTTTTCAGTGGATCCAGAAGTGTCTTCTTGATTTCAGAATTCAGGCATGAGAGGAAAAGGGCCCCAAGCTAGAGTTTTAACTATCCGTAGCAGTGACTCTCAAGCTTGGTTCCATACTGAATCACTCAAGCTTTAGTACTTACTGTTGCCTGAGCTGCATACAGTTTTTTGTTTAACTGGCTTATAGCTTTGTCTGGGCATCAGGATTTATAAACAGCTTCAGGGGTGTCTACTGTGCACTCACAGCAGAAATATTTTGGCATGTAACTTTTCTAAACGTTTTGAGGTAAGGGAAGTGGATTATCTTATTAGTTGAGATAGCAGATGTTCTTAACTTCAGAAATCTTTCTTATCTAGGGAATCTCCATATATAAACATATATCCATTTGTGTATGTATATACATATATATGAATATATATATATATATGGAACAACTTGTAAAATAAGGCTGCATGGTCCAAACCCAGACACATTTAGATGACCTGCCTCAAAAATCTCAGTTTTGTCAGTGACATTATCAGTAGAATGAAGAAGTTACATAAGTGAGAAAGTGAGATAAAATAATGATGATGGAAACATATGTAAGTATTAATGTCTGTTTAAAGCAGAATGTAATCAGGGCATTTAGGTTTCTCTTTAATCTCTCCATATAACATTTTGGTCTCATATGACAAATTTTTGGGTAAATTTTGGAGAGAAGTTATATAACAACCAAGGCAAGGAGTATGAATGGAGTAAATGTGCTGCCTGTTGACTTCTGAGCCTCATTTTAGGAAGTATCTGACAGTAATAGATTGAGCTTGGCTAAGGACAATTAGGTATCAAGAGGGCCATAGCAATGTTTCCTTGATAAAGATGTATTTATAATATTTGATATGTGCAAGATATTCTCAAAAATAGTCTTTGTGAAAGCTTTTTATTTTATTTTTAAAATTAGTTTTTAAAAATTCCATATATTTTGATTGCATTCTTTCACAGAACTCCTCCCAGATCATCCTCCTTATCCACCAACTTGATACTCTTTCTTTCTCTTAAAAAGCACACACAAAACACGTTTCTATACAACCTAAACTAAAACCAACAACAAAATCTCCCCCCACCCCAAACATGAATTCAGCTACTGAACATGAGGCCTGCTCTGGAATGTGGTTGATATGCCCAGTGTCACTTCACTAAACAAAACTGATTTTCCTTCTCCAAATTTCAAGTAGCTTCTTGGTTAGGGGTGAGATTTTTGTGCCTGTACCCCCTTCCCTATGCTGGGACCTTTTCAGCTTGAATTTGTGTGCACACTGTCGCAGTCTCTGAATTCATATGTGCATTGTCACTGTTGTGTCTGGAAGACACTGTTTCCTTGCAGTTGTCTACCATCTCTGGGTCTTATGATCTTTCTGCCCCATATAGACATCAGAATCTTGAGGGAAAAGTGCGATAAAGACTTTTCATTTAGAGCCAAGTGCTCCCATGTCTCTTGCTCTGTGAGTTGAAGATCTCTGTGTTAAGTACTATGTACTTCAAGAAGAAACTTCTTTAATGAGGGTTGAGTGATGCACTGATCTATGGATATTGCAATATAGGAAATATGGGGAAGGCTAAGTAACAGTAAGGGCTTGCCACATGGAAACTTACCACTATAGAAACACACACACACACACACACACACACACACACACAACCACAAACACACAGGGAATTTAAATGAAGGAGACAATGCCCCAACCAGATATCTCCTAGTATCGGGAATTGGTTTCATCTTTTTGAGTCATTGGCCAAAAGGGTTTCAAAGATCCCTCCCGCCCAAACATTACAGACTTTTGCTAATGCTATTGTTTATCCTTCACAACCTGATGCCAAGACCCTTTGATAAAGACATTACAGACATACTTATGCCATTGGAGGTGGAGAAATCAAGCTGGTGATCAACTAGAAGAGTCACTCTTACTCAATAGTATTCACAGTGCTGGAAGGTGTGGTGTACACTGCAGCAGGAGAAAAGTCATCATAAATCTCATCCTGCTACAATTTTTATGAGCTACAACAGTGAACTGCCTGTAAGACATGTCTATTGGTGCAATAATGGCAGAACTGATGTAGGGATAACCAACCAATTTTTGGTTGGATTTAAGACCTGCTCTGTGAGACTGAACCCAATGCCCCATCACCATTAATAAGGCCAAGAACCTGAGACTGGATAGGTCAGAGGTCCTAGAAGAAAAGATGCTAATGGTATTCTGCTGAATGAACATAGCAATAAAGTGACTCCTAAGGCTATAAGGCTTCATTACCTTGATCATATTCTGCAGGGAGGGATTCCTACCCTGAGGTTATGACAGATACCTGGACGTAGCATCTGTTACTAGACAGATGAGGTGACAGAAATTTATTTTCATATATATGCACAGCCCAGTAGGACACTGTATTTAGCATGGCAACCAAGAGATTGCTTTGGACTGCCAAGAATGTGATGTCCCTTCTTTTCCCATCTTTACTTGGGATGCCATTGATTTGTTTGAATTATTCTGAGAGCATTCAGAAAATGGAAATTCGAGGATACCTAAGGATAAGTGATTGACTTTCCTGCTATTCACCTCAAAGGCAGTTTCTCAGCTAGAGTGCTTTATCAGTATACCAAAGTGGGGAGTAGAGTTTGCAGTCGGGACTCCTGAGTCCTCCTGAAGTACCCAGCAGGTGATAAACCATGTAATGCCTTAATTTTAGGTCTTATATTGCATGCACAGATTCACACACACACACAAAATCACATATGTACTTTCTTTTATGCAAAAATATGCACGCATATGCAGGCACATATATTAAGGATTAAATAAAAAGACGTAAAAAAGAGATGTAGCATTTTGATTATCTCTGCCAAACAAGTAGTTCTGTTTTGGATATAGTAACAAACTTTCTGAGTGAAAAGGTTTTTAAGAAAAGTCAGGGCTGGGAAGTCAAGTTTGGGTTTCATAATCAATGTATATGATTCCAGTCTGGATGGAGAGGCTTTATTAAGAATAAAAATGTTAATTTTGGTTGCCAATTCTGTATTGTGCAAAACAGACATAATCAGCTTGGGCCACAGTTTGCTTCACATGGGGCATAAACTATCATGAAAACTTGACCTCCATTTCTTTCTTTGGTGGCCACATAAGCCCAGGTGATGTTGCTATCAAAAGAGCACTAAGAGCAGAATATGGTGCTTTCAGCAGACTGGATGGCTGGGTGGATGTCCTCGGCGCCTTTCCTTTGTGTTCTCTCTAATGCTGAGGTCTCAGGTTTCCCACCATTGGCTTTTTTGCTCTGCTTGATCTTCCTTAACTGTCCCAGCCACCTTGCTTCACTTGAACATCTCACATACACCTCAAACACAGCCATGGAAAATAATTTACATTACCCCTATTTTTATTCTGTTGGCTCCATGTTTGTTTCATTTTCCTGGTTAAAATGTTTAGAGTCAACGGATGTATAAAGGACTGAATACATGTAACTGTCAGACACATTTTGGGTAGATGAAAGCCCACCTGGGTGGAAGAAAACAATTACAACAAAACAGGAGGTTAAAATGTACACCGTGTTTATATGTGTGTATTTTGTAAGTTAGCATACTAAGTAATGAATTCTTTCTTGACAGGTATATATGGCAGTATAGTTTTTTTCTTATTTCTTATACTTCCCCATAAACTTCCACTGGTTGGTTTCCTCTACTGGTTGGTTTCCTCTCTTCTCCCAATTAGTCCTAGTTTTTTGCTTTCTCATTACATATATTTCTTTATCTCCATTGATATCTTGTCTCTCATGAGCCTCTTTCCAGTTTCATGACATCCTTCTCAACATAAGCACACATGCATACCTATATAATTTTACATCTAGGCTAGAATTTGGACTTGAGATACAATTGTTATTGTCTGTGTAAGTTCTTCTGATAATATTATTTATCTTGTTATTTACATCATAAACAAAGCATATGAAACCACAACTGGAATCTTTCAAAAGAAAGATTGATACAAGTTGACAGAGTCTTTTATTGAATTGTAAACACAGAACTAAGGGTCACAGATTTCAGGCCAAAATGGATCATCGGTTTAGATGGCTGGTAAAGTGGTTCCTCTACTAGATGTTATAACTGTAAAGTAAGGGTAGGTACAGAAGGGTGAGTGTGAGTGGAAAATACGTCTGTTCCTGGAAGATGATGTACAAGAAAGCAATGCAGAATGGTTAAAATTTGGAACCATGGAAGTTATGAGGCATTTGTATATTTAAAAAAAAATCTCAATTTGAATTTTATTTTTAAGCTGGGAATGGCCACACATATTTATAATCCCTGAAATTAAGAAGCTAAGGCAGGAAGATTGTGCCTCTGGGCCACAGAGCAAAAATTGTCCAGAAAAAATAAAAGAAGTTTTTCTTTTAAGTGTAACCTTTTGCCAAAAAGTAATGAAAAAAAAATAGCAAAGATAATTTTGACATCTAAAGTTAGTATGTCTAAAATAAAATTTTAAATAGAAGGTCAGACGAAAACAGCGAGGAAATTTGCAACAAAGAAACAAAGAAAATGTAGGAAGAAATGTAGGAAGAAAAGTTAATTACTTGATCAATAAAATGTTACAAAGTTTATTTGGCTGATTTTAATCTTAACAATAGTAAGTTTGAGGATTAAATGCTGGTGGGCAAATGCTTGAGTGAAATATTTTCTCAAACATGGGGAGCTTTTAATGTAAATGCTGGTAACATACAGTTGAACTGGCATTAGAAACAGTTCTTCTCTAGGTCTTTGTGAGTGGGCCGCCAAGGTGAGATAGGAAAATTTATAATGGTATCCAGATTTGAGGCTTAGAAATGGATGTCTATTAGGCTGAGAACACAGGAGGAGACTGTCGTAGGGATAATGTAAATTATTTTCCATGGCTGTGTTTGAGGTGTATGTGAGATGTTCAAGTGAAGATTTATGTTTGGTGATGTGCTGACAATATAAGGCTGAGCTACCCATGAATTTATGGCCAGTTGTCAATTGCACAGCATGAGGTAATCTTAGACACTGTAGATTTATTGAATGCTCATCTCTGGGGCTTACATTGCACAGCCAGTGCTCAACAGAATAAAGTAGATACATATAGCAAAGATATGAAGTGTGAACATGGATCTATTAGCTATTCCAAGGCTGAGGGCTACCAACACTGCCCAGAAAAAAAAATATTTGGGTTACATAATAATGGAACAACAGATATAATTGTGCCCAGCTTCAACAGAGTCTAGGCATTTTTAAGCTTGGCTGCATAAGAGGACTGTGTATACAAGGGAAGCTCACTCCAAGTTTAATAGATGTGTCTTCTCCCCACTGTGAACTGAGGTCCTGAAAGAAAAGACACACCCTTGTTAACCATTCTTTTTAGAAGGCTGATTGATGGATGATGGAGAGTTAGAATCTTACAGGTTGAAGTCTAGATTATCCTTGGCTCTCTTTGGTTCTCAAACTAGCCATTTATTACTCACCACTGTGTGTGTGTCCTAACCTGCTTATGCCTGTTAGATAAATACTTTTGGAATGTATAATATTCTCCTATTTTCTACCACTCTAAAGACTAAGAATGTCATCAGATAGCATCTGAGGTTGGTAGCAGAGATTTTGTTGTTGTTGTTGTCTTAGTTACTTTTCTTTGCTATGAGCAAATACCCTGCACCAAAAAAAAAAAAAAAAAAGGAAGTGTTTAATTTGGACTTATGGTGTCAGAGGGTTAGAGTCCTTGATGGTAGAGCACAGGCATGGTGGCAGTAACAGCTGAGAGCTTACATTTTGCTTCAAAAGGAGGAGGCAGAGGAGAGAAAGAGAGAGACAGAGATAGAGAGACAGACAGAGACAGAGATACAGAGACACAGTATACAGAGATACAGAGCCAGCCAGAGACAGAGGCAGAGACAGAGACGGAGAGACTGGGAATGAGGCTTAGGAAACCTCAAAGTCTGCCTCAGTGACACACCTTCTCCAATAAGGCCATACCTTCTAATCCCTCCCAGACAGTTTTACTAATTAGAGGCCAAATATGCGGCCCACCCTCATTCAAACTGCCACACCTCCCTATCAACATTTGAAAAGTCCCTTTTATTTATTTACTTTTAAGATTCTGTTTTTTTTTTTTTTCTTTTTACATGTATGTGCTTGCCTGGGTTCACATGCGCCATACACATGCAGGTGCACTTAGAGTCAGGAGAAACATCAGATCCCCCGGAGCTGGAGAACCAGGTGGTTCCGAGCCACCTAATGTGTGTGCTGGGAACTGAACGTGGGTTCTCTGCAAGAGCAGTACATTCTCTGAACCTTGAAGCCATATTTTTTCTGTCTAGATTTATTTTAACTTTCAAATAAGATTAATTTTTATTTATAGTTACGTGTGTTTATTATTTTGTGTGCCTGTGTGAGTGTCTGTCACATGTGTGTGGGTACCTGCAGAGGCCTGAAGATGGTGTCAGATTACCTGGAGCTCACGCTCAGTTGTGAGCCACTTGACCTGGGTTCTGGGAGCCAACCTTGGGTCTTCTGGAAGAGCAGGAAGTGATCTCATCTACTGAGCTGTCTTCACAGGCCCTCACTGGTGGCTCACTTTGCTGCTATAAAAACTTTATGCGAGCTGGGAAGGTGGCTCAGTTGGTAAAGCACTGCTTGTAAGTATGAGGAACTGAGTTTGATCCCCTCCAAACTCATCTGAAAAAGCTAGGCGTGGTGGCACGTTTTTGATAATCCCAGCACTGGAGAAGCAGAGACAGGTGGATCCCTTGGGACTAATGAGGGACCCTTGAAAAAAATAAAAACACATGGTAGAAACTGAGGCACAACACCTGAGGTTGTCCCCTGGCTTGTACATGTATGTGCAAATGAGGAAATGCACACCCACAGAGGTGCACATGCATTTGCATGAATGCACACATGCTCGCACACATTATCTTTCTCTTACACATGTACACACATGCACACACACACACGAACTGACTTCCTGAAATTGTGACCAGTAAACTATCACTTATTCCATTTGAAGTGAGGGTTTGTGTTTGAAAGCAATGCATATGCTGCTGTTGGTTCTAAACTCAGAGACGCTGTGCATTTGTGCAACCCTGTGGTGAGACGTAGAAGAAGATTCTAGGACGCTCTAGACCTTTGCAAGGCATATGCACTGGCTGAAGTGCTACCTTTTTTTTTTTAATTTTTTTTTTATCTGTAATAAAGTTCTTTAAGTGTACGTGGTTAATTCTTTTAGCAAATGAAAACCTGATATAACCACAGCACAGTTAACACATTAAACATGACAAGCTGCAGGCGTGGATGGAATTATTCCAGGCAATCGCATGGATGAAGAGCTAGGAAAGACAGGGCTGGAGAGTTGAAAACCTTTTGATGCAGTAGATAAAGCAGGCTTGCTCATCTTATTTACCGAAGCAGGGAACTCAGGGTAAGAACATTTAGACTTTGCCAGGCCGCACAACTGTGCATGTAGGCCTTTGCCTGGCACCTTGAACTACAGCATATTAATTCTAGAGTAAAAATGGCCTTAAGAAGAACTTCCCCTAGCAGAGTTTAAAAAGTTGGGTAAATTTTTACTGAGAGGTTTTTGTGGCTTTCTGTCCAGCAGAGAGGTTAAAAAATAGCAAAGACCCTCTACCATCCTGCAATTATGGTTTCTGAGACATTTCTGTCCAAGAGAAAATCTGTAGCTTTCCACTGACTGGCAAGTCTTCATGTTGAGGATTTACTAAGTGAACCATTTGACATCTGTCCTAATGCTAAAAATAACCTTCTTCTACAAAATAAATAAATACGTCGTTAAATAAGGCTGTGATATCTCCTTGCATTTCCCACTCTAACACAACTTTGCACACGACATTCCCTTTACACACCTGGAAAGCACATATTTTATACTGCTAGTGCTAGTGTAATTTTCTTTTAAACATAGCACATGTATTTCTGAAATGAATGTCACTTAAAAATGGATTTTTATTTTAAGCGCTCCAAACTGTGGGCTATGATGAGGCTGAGTGCTGGGCAGCTCTTAACTTCAGAAGCCTTTTTGCAGCTCTTTTTGTCACGGAGTAACTTTCCTTTTGCTGGCCCTTAAAAATCTCAGGAGGGTCCTTGTAATGGAAACACTTTAGTGTTGGAAGTCATATTCAACATGGATATACTACAAGGTACGATGGTTAGGACAGGGGTGAAATTTGCAAGTTTAAAATCTCAATGATACAGTGAAGTCATGTATAATTAACATTATTTAGATTTAGAAATGAACTCACCCCCGTAGTTATTTCTG
Source organism: Meriones unguiculatus (assembly GCF_030254825.1). NCBI lineage: Eukaryota > Metazoa > Chordata > Mammalia > Rodentia > Muridae > Meriones > Meriones unguiculatus. Next base: position 174,930,314 of record NC_083349.1, read on the forward strand.
GAAAACCTCAAATGAGCTCTGCTAGTATTTGAAAAAAAAATAATCAAATGTATACTGAATTCACAATTTTGAATCTGGGCATTGATTGAACATATTTTTCTATGTAATTTAGTAAATATTGATGATAAATATATACATTCATCATTGTAGTCAATATTCATCATTGTAGCCAGTAAATAGCATTTGAACATTATTTTGACTTGAAATAGCACGTGACATTACAGATGAGCACCTGGGATTCCCAGTACAAAGAAAGATGAATATTTAAGAAGAAAAAATGCTAATTACCCTGAATTTTATCATTGTAGATAATTTCCATTCATCAAATTCTTACATTCTATCTTATAAGTAGATAGAGTTTCTTCAGTGTCAATAGAAATACAAATGTCAAACAAATATAAGAGAAACATTGATGTATGATCTTAGAATTACGATGTTGATATCTCTGTTTACTGATGACATCACTGTGACATTACTTTCTAGACTGGTCTCTAATACATCCCCTATTTTAAAATTTTGTCATCTGTATTCTTGACAATTTCTTTGCCTATTTTTTCATTTTTTGTGCATCTATTTCATGCATCTATATAATGTTTTGATCACATTAACCCCTTACTGCCCCTCCAACTCCTCCCTGATCCTTCTCTCCACTTCATGTTCTCTTTCTGTAGCCCACTGAACACAGTCAGCATTTTCTGAATGTACATGGGTGTAGGGTCATCCATTGGAGCCTGGACAATCTGCCAGGATCCCACTCCTTAAGAGAACCAATTCCTCTATTCCCAGCAGCTTTCAGCTGCCAAAGCTCTTCATCTAGGGGTGGAATCTCATGAGCCCATCTCTATCTGTGCTGGAATGTTGATTGGCTCATTCTTGTGACAATCATCGGCATTCAGTCACAAATTCAGGGAGTCTATGAGCTCAACAGCCCTGTTATACCTACGAAATGCTGCTTAGCAGCTGTCCTTCTCAATCTTTGTCTCCTACACTCTCTCCACATCCTTTCCTCCAAAGTTCTCAGAGCCATAAGGGGAGGGTTATGATATCGATATCCCATTATCTATGCGTTCTTTGTAGCCTGACCAGCTATGAGTCATAATGATGTTAACCACCATCCATTGGACAAAGAAGCTTCTTTCATGAGGACTGAGGACAGAACTAATCCACGAGCACAGAGATAACTATTTTGAGGGCAGTTTGATACCCCCTTCGCCAAATCGTAGCAGCGGGTTCTCCTTTAGTGTCTATAACTTCCCAGCATAGGATCTTGGCCAGGCTTATGAGTTACCAGGAATGAGTTCCAGCCTGTGTAGCAGGGAGCAAATCTAATCAGAAAGAGGTTGGTTATTTCTCTAACAGTCACGTGACCACTGTTCTCATTCGCATATTTTTCTAGATTGGTCATTATGTATCTCGTAGGATTCACAGCTGGGTAAGATTGTTGATGATATTTACTTACCAGTATCTTGTATATTATACTCTGGCACTTAAAAACTCAGACGTTTTGGAGGAAGTTTCCAGCCTGATTTCTCTATGTCCTCCAACACAAGCATGTGATATTTTCAGCAACAGCATCTTACTTACCACCAAGTTCTAATGGTAACCAAGAGCAATGTCAATAGTAGCTTGTTTTGTTTGGGGGATGGGACACCCCCTTATAAATGCCTTGGAGGCTAGTATCCTACACTTGCTATTTTATTTGATATGCTGTCAGGGAGAAGTGTCTTTTCTCTATATAAAGTAACTTCACTTAAACTCATGATACACAGACACACACTTTTATATAATGAAGCTTCTAAAACAGTAGGTTTTCATATAAAATTTTCAAACACTCTTAGTGTTTGCTAACCTTCTCCCATCCCTCCCCTCTCAGACTGCTCTCCATTACCGAATCCCCTCATTTTTCTCCATTTTCCATGTTTTTTTCCTCCTTACAACTTCCTTCTAGTTTCCCACCTTTCATAAGTGTTCCAAGGTCATCACACACACCTAAAGATTCAAAGTTCAGATGCACATATGTGAGAAAACGTGTGGTGTTTGTTTTCTGGGTCCGGGTTACCCTACCCACACTGTTTCCCCTAGATCCATCCATTTACCTGAAAATTGCGTGGCCTTTGAGAATTTTACACACGTATTAATACATTCTAATAACTCTCAGTTCCCACCCTCTCTTTTATTCTCCACTGTCCCTGCCAACTCTCCCCTTCCTATTTGTCCCCTTCCCACATTCATGTCTCCTTGTTTTGTTTTTTGACCCTACTGAATTTAGCCATGGTTGTTTTGTGACCAAAGTGTGAGCTATCCATTAGAGTCACACTGCACGTGTAATTGTGTGGTTGCTAAGTTCTACACTTAGCTCAACCTGCGGCTTTTGTTATCTCCTCTAATATAGGTATTAATATTTTCCCAAACTTGTATACTGGTAACCTTTTAGAAGTTTACAATTCCAATTAAAATTTTAATGCATAATATTTATACTTTTGAGGTAATATTACAGGTAATAGTTCATATTTACTAGTTATTATATGTAAGTTATAATAACAGTATTATACTTCGTCTATGTATTTTATAAAATTAACATGCTTGGCCTTTTCATTTCTTCTGTCATCATCATTTCTTTGTGTTGGGTCTTTGTGTGTGTTGAATTTTTTTATTTTACTTAAGTTCTTCTTCTTCTCACTTATTACAATTTATTCAGTTTGTATCCTGGCTGTGGCCCCCTCCCTCGTCTCCTCCCAATCCCACCCTCCCTCCCTCTTATCCCGTTATGCCTCTTCCCTAGTCCACTGATAGGGGAGGTCCTCCTCCACTTCTCTCTGACCCTAACCTATCAGGTCTTATCAGGACTGGCTATATTGTCTTCCTCTGTGGCCTGGCAAGGCTACACCCCCCCCTCCAGGGAGAGGTGATCAGAGAGCTTGCTACTGAGGTCATGCCTGAGTCAGTCCCTGCTTCCTTTAGTAAGGAACCCACTTGGAGACTGAGTATATGAGCTACATCTGAGCCGGGGTTTTAGGTCCTCTCCATACATGGTCCTTGGTTGGGGTATCATTCTTTTCAGGGACCCCAGGGCTCAGGTGTTTTTTGTTTTGTTTTTGTTGTTGTTGTTGGTTTTTTTCTCTGTTGGTCTCCCTTTGGAGCTCCTGTTACCCTCCAGGTCTTTCTATCTCCCCCTTCTTTCATCAAATTCCATGCATTCTGCCCAAAGCCCTTTGTTCATGGATTTACTTTGAACACATGGCTGTTTGGACTCCATTCTGTTTGCTTTCCCTTTGCTGCTGCACTTACTGTAACTTCTGGGATTAAAGTTTTAGTCACCTTTATTAGTTGGCTTTTTCACTCTAGCTCTGTCTTTCCCTCATGACCTTTATTGTAGCAGATACTATGGGGCCTCCACCACAGCAAATGACATTTTCAACTAAAAGGTTTGATTCCTTTGTCTCACAGAAGTGCTTTGTGCAGAGCAGGGCAATAATAGAGTCTAGTTAGTAATACCTTTATGAAAACTATCTGACGTCATCTACGTAAAGCGCTTACCAGAGTTCTCACCCAGCACATGGTCAGCTTACGAAATAAATGAATTGTGTTATTAGGTGGATTCTTGAATCCACTGGTTGATTTTGCATTTATGCATAGATTATTGCTTTAAGGAGCTGTAGATAACGAAAGTAAACAGAAACTGGAATGCAGCAGTGACAGACACACAGCTCCTAATAATTTGCTTTCTGAAGCTAAAGCAGGCTTCTTGTTATCTTTACACCTGGAAAGGTCCGGTGGCTTAGGAAACAGCATATGATCATCCTTGCTGTGTGGTGATGGGTGATGTTTTTGAGCCAACCTCTTCAGACTAGAAATCCGAGGAAGCAGATGCTTCAGAGATGCTGTGTTGCCTTTCCATGCATCATACAGATAATGGAACAATAGAATTCAATACAAATAAAAAATAGAAATAAGTAAACGAAGGTGAACTGTACAGAGATGCATGTTCAGGAAATAAGAGGGATCTGCAACAACAGGGACAGTTAAGAATAATTCTTCCTGCCTGCTTTCTGCTTGGGCTTCTTCTGCTCCTTAGGGAACATGACTTTAGTGAGTTCCCTGTTGAGAGGATTTGGAGACATGGTTCCTATGGCAACAGACTTCAAAGTGACATAAATCCAGAAACACTTTACTTGCTTGTTCTATCATCTCAAGAAGAATTCTCTGCAGTACCAGGAAAAATGTCAACCTTTAATAAAGTCTCAGTTGGCTGTCTGTGCCCCAAAGAGTCTCTTTTGCTGTGAGGCTCATTTCTGGCTTGTAATAATGGTTTATTTTCTTTAATTGTGAGTTAACAACAAGGAGACTGAAGGAGAATTGGGATTTTCCATAATTACCAAGGCAGTGACACAAATTTAAGTCTTAAGGTCTCTCGTTACCAAGAAGTTACTGAGATAAATTTCATTAAAACATTTTTTTTAAAAGATTTATTTGCTTTGCCTGCATGTATGTATGTGTGCCAGGGGCATGCATGGTGTTGGTGGAGATCAAAAGAGAGTATTGAATCGCTGGGACTGGAGTTATGCATGCTTGTGAGCCACTCTGTATGCTGGGAATTGAACCAGGTTCTTTGTAAGAGCATCCAGTACTCTTTACCACCGAACCACTTCCTCAGCCCTTAAATGCATTTCCTGTGATGGTTCAGACAAGGAACTAAGTTCCCTCTGCATACCTCAGGAAGAAAGTTCTGGATCAGCCTGGCCACCAACACTTACTGAAGCTTGTTAGGAATCATTCACATTCCATACCCTGTTCTAGTAATTTTTGTCATGAGAATCCTGTTAGCAGTTACTTGTCCTCTATTTAACAAGCTAACCGCAATGCCTGTATGAGTGATGAGTGTTAGATATGAGTGCTGGGTGATCTTTGTATGTGTATCAGTGCTCACTGTGAAACACATTTCAGGGCTGAGGAAGTGGTTCAGTGGTTAAGAGTGCAGGCTGCCCTTACAAAGGACCCAGGTTCAAGCCTTTCCTAAGGCTGTGTAACTGCAGAAGTTGGAGACCCATATTTACTCTTGGTTGTTCCACCAAACAGCTTCCTGATCACTGGAACTTCACTTTTCTTGCTGAAAATACAGAAAGCGGTCAGGGGATCCCTGGCCAAATGCCTGGACAACAAGGGGAAGAATTAGAAGATTGTCGATTACAAAGTCTCACCCCGGAGACTCTTATTTAATATGTTTGCAGTGGAAGGGGCAGAATACAGATTTTAAAAAAGATTGTAGTTCTCTAACTGTGCAGCTAGGGGAAAGTGATATTTTGAAATACTGACTTAAACTGATGGGGTCCTAAGAGTGAGATTGAACTGTCATAAACTCAGATGAGGCTCAGATGATGGGCACAGAGGAGACAAATTTTGTCACAATAGAGGAATTATGAAAAGAGCAAAAGAAGAGAAGCAGAGCAATAAATGTCTGCTAGAGTAAAGGGAGTCAAGCCATAGCACTTCATCTGGCTAGGCAGCAATTTTGAAAAAGCTGTTCATAACTTATGGGGATTACTGATTAATACCAAGCTCAAAGTCCATGAGATCACAAGCCATCTTCTCCTGTGGCTTGGTGTTGCACGCTTCCTCAGATGAACTGATGTAATCAGTATGTGGAACACCCTCCTATTAACTGCTGTAGCATTTTATTCCTTACCTTTTCTGGACCTTATCACATGTTTAGTCGGATATTAAATTGTAATTTTCAAGACATTGTCAGAGCCTTGAAAGGAAGGATCTTACTTTGTATATCTCATTATTTCCCATCAGGAGATAGAAAAGGTAATTTTGACACTACATTCGAGGTAAAGCGGATCTAGGTTTAATATGGTCTCCATAGATTAGTATCTGGAGAATTATTTCATCTCTAACGTGGGGTTGATAAATGCAGTCCCTATGATTGAAGGGAGAAGAAAAATGTACCACTGCACACACATACTCAAAATTGTATCAGATTCGGCCGTGCTGGGGTAAGAATAAAATTCTAGGATAAAAACAGTTTTAAAAATGCTTTAAATTGTATATGGTGAATTTTTTTTTTTTCCAATTCTTTGCATGGTACTGAATGAACACACACATACACAGTTTGACAAAGGTTCTCTTGTATTCCGGGTTGGCCTTTAACTCAATATGTAGATGATGATGACACTGGATTTGTTTTTCTGTTCAGCCTGACTCATATTCCTCAGTGCTAGGATTACAGGCAAGCACGACCAAGCCTGGTTTGTGTTGAACTGGGAATTAAGCCCAGGGCTTTGGGTTGTGCTAGGCAAACATTTATCAATTCACTTACATACTCAGTCCCTCAACATATATGTTTGTTAACAAAAGCTCATTCAATTATTATCAAGGGTATAAACAAAAAATTTAATCTTTTAAAAAAGTTAACACCCAGTGTTGCATTGTGATCCCCAGGGATTCTCAGGCTTCCTCCATTAATCAGGTCCCAGATCTGCAAATCTAGGATGCAATTGCTCAGTCTGCCTGAGAGCTGGAGAAGAACCGCAGGGAAGAGCTCTTTTTTAGAAAGCTTGCTCTCTAGCTTAGGCCATCCACACAGAGGAGAAGGTTCTGGCACGTAGGCTTGCAGAGGAAGCTGCCATGCCTGTTTTCAGCCCATCTTTGAGATAGCACTGCAGCCTCTCCGAGCAACAGGAGGATAGGAGTTGGATAAAAGGCATGACCCTGACTATTAAGGAGGGTGAGTGGTTGAATCTGAGTGAAATATTTGAACGATTGCTAAAGCTCTGAGGAAAACTCTTGCTTCTGCTCTGTCTAGGACAACTGTTAGCAGGACACCCAGGACACAGGCTGGCTTTAGTCTCTGAGAGAGCTCTTCCCAGACACTGGCACATCTTTGCAAACTTGAACAAAGGCTGGAGTTAGAGGGGCACAGCAGCACAATCAAATTAAAGACCAGGGATTCCCCTCACTGGCTCTCTGGGGTCCTTTCTAGCCTCACCCACCCTTGTATCCTCCTCAAGACACTGCAGTGTGGAGTCCCTGGGACCCTGGGAACAGCTGCACTGGCAACCAGAACCCAGATTCTGTTGACATTTCCCTAGACCCCAGGAGGGAACAGGGAGGACAGCAGTGTTTTCTGTCTCTTCCTATAATGACCCCTCTCTCTGTCTTTGCAGAATGCCTAGAGGATGGCAGTTGAGAATGCCTCTTTGCCAGAGTTCATCCTCGCAGGCCTGACAGAGCAGCCGGGACTCCGCATGCCCCTCTTCTTCCTCTTTCTAGGTTTCTACGTGGTCACTGTAGTGGGGAACCTGGGTTTGATCACCTTGATAGGGCTGAACTCTCACTTGCACACCCCCATGTACTTTTTCCTCTTCAACTTGTCTCTCATAGACTTCTGCTATTCCACTGTCATCACCCCCAAAATGCTGGTGAGTTTTGTCTCAAAGAAAAACATCATCTCCTACCCTGGCTGTATGACGCAGCTCTTCTTCTTTCTTTTCTTTGTTGTCTCCGAGTCCTTCATCCTGTCAGCAATGGCGTATGACCGGTATGTCGCTATCTGCAATCCTCTGATGTACATGGTCACTATGTCTCCTCAGGTGTGTTTACTCCTTTTGCTAGGTGTATATGTGATGGGATTTGCTGGTGCCATGGCCCACACAGCATTCATGGTGAGACTGACCTTCTGTGCTAACAAGCTTGTTAATCACTACATGTGTGACATCCTTCCTCTTCTGGAACGCTCTTGCACTAGCACCTATGTGAACGAACTGGTAGTCTTCATTGTTGTGGGCATTGATATAGGGGTACCCACAGTCACCATCTTTATTTCTTATGCCCTCATCCTCTCCAGTATTCTTCGAATCAGCTCCACAGAGGGTAGGTCTAAAGCCTTCAGCACCTGCAGCTCCCACATAATTGCAGTTTCTCTTTTTTTTGGGTCAGGGGCATTCATGTACCTCAAACCTTCTTCCCTCTTGCCTATGAACCAAGGAAAAGTGTCCTCATTGTTTTATACCATTGTGGTACCCATGCTCAACCCACTAATCTACAGCCTAAGGAATAAGGATGTCAAAGTTGCTCTGAAAAAAACATTGAACAAAAGTTCATTTTTCTAAGAAAGGAGTTAAGCCTTGAAGAGTTAAGGCCTTTCCCCTTTCATAAATGAACAGGTCATCATGAGTTATACAGAAGCACTTGTCATTGTTTCCTGGATGAGTTCATCTTCTCCATGTGAAAGTTTCCGTAGAAGATTCCTAAAGCTCAGAAGGTTTGCATGTAGTAGATTTTTTGAGGCTCACACAAATCAGTTCCTTTTATTAAGAAGAATAGATGGCTATCTATGCCTCTTCCTGGGGTATATGTGTCAGTCTGTTAGCAGAACAGCAGGTAGACCACAGGTTTTATGTTTCTCATATTGGTTGCTTTGCATTATGGCTTACTTTCTTCCTTCCTCAGGCCATGGAACGCTTCATTTCAAATGTGATCTGGGCTAGGATATTAAAATCTGGTTGTGACTACAGAAATTTTATGCATCTTTTTAAGGGATAATTTTAAATAGAACATTTTTTTTTCTGCAAGAAGGTAGGAGGTTTGGGATTTTGTTGAGATGGTCTTGGCTAAAGGACCAGAAAATTTCTTGAGGAGCTGTGGAGTTCAGAGAAAGTTTATAACGACATAGAGAATGGCAATGATGTGGAGCCTGGACTTTCAAGGGTTTAGAATTGATGCTGTCTGGAGGAACTTGCAGAAAAATGTTAAGCATCAGAAGGATCAATGTCTTCTTTTTTAGGAAACAAGGATCTCTGTATCCAGGCTTGTCTCAAATTCACTATGTAGTGAGGCTGGCCTTGAACTCTTGATCTCCCTGCCTGTACTTCCCAAGAGCTGGTATTACAGGCATGCACCACCATGCCCAGCTCACATTCACACTTTCCTTTCTTTATTTTCATATTATGTTTTTAAAGTTGGTATGAAAGAGTGTGCATCTCAGAGTCATTGCTTAAGAACCTAAAGCATATTTTAGGAGAATGCAACTATTGGTGTTGCAAGTCATAATCAGGCTAGCTCCAGACTGTGAACAATCAGAAAAAAAGTGCATCAAATGTCACAGATGCTGCAAGCAACAGAGACTAGACCCAGTGTTTTCTACAATTTTCTGCAACTTGGTTTCTCTCCTCAAGTTTTACATGGAATTCTCAGAGGAACTCTTCTTTCTTACGGGGTATATTTTAGTCAAGCGAACTCCAACCTTGACAGTGGAATCAAGACAAAAGCAAAAAGTGATTTGGTGGCATTTATTTTTGGAGTGCTTACCAGATAAGCTAAATGGGAAGTAACTAAACACTGCATCTTCTATTGGCCTTCCTTCCCTCTGCCCTTCCTGCCTCTGTGCCTCCCTCATGTTGCTGCTGGCTGGACAAGTTTGCCAGTTCCTTTGTCATTTCTCTTCTCCACAGTTTTGTCTAAACATGTGCCAATAGTTTTTGCATTGTAGTTTTAATCATTTTGTTAGACTGGATCATTCGTTTTCTCTTGGGACTCAATGAGACACCTTCTAGTAAGAAGTGAATGAACCGATAGACCTCAGACTCATAAATTGTTAGGCTAATTAATGACATTATGTGAAGCTAGGTGGTTACCTTTTGGTTTAGAAGAGAATTACGAATGGTAAATAATTTTCTTGTGAAGTAATGCTATGTGAAATGGTTGACTCAGGAAGCTACTTATAGAAGCAGTCACAGCCTTTTGTAAAACAAGAAATTTGGACAGATGTATAGTTTTGAGTTTTGGGTTGATTCATATCTATAAAGATAAATTCAAAATAGTGAGCATGGATACAGAAACAGTGTACAGCCGAGGCAGTTAAAGCTAGGCCAGGGCGGGGCAGCACCAAGCTCAGGAAAAGCAGAGACTAGGGATACAGGTAGAGTCAAGTTGTTCAACTTTAAGTAAGTGATGTGATAGTTCTGAACCAGGAATTAAATGAAATTAATAAAATTAAATGCTAGTCACTCAACAATTCATTGTCATTCCTGTAGTTCATTTCCTTCAAACACCAGGCCTTCTAAGATCAATTATTGTGTGAGTTTGGACAACCATCACTTTTTTAAGTCCATGCATACCCATATAAAAACCATGTTTGATCAGATTATTTCTACATCTATGTATAATGTACACTTATATACTTATTTGTATATTAACTGTAGACTACATGTTTTCTATATATAAATGCTCATATACTGCCCAAAATTAAATGTCACATTAGGAGGTAGAATCTTTGAGAGGTGACTGTGTCATGAGTGTAAAGTTCTCATGAATGGGATTAGAGAGGACAAGAGATTTCTTTCTTTTTATTTTATTTTATTTTGTTTGTTTGTTTGTTTGTTTGTTTTGTTGTTGTTTCTTTTTTTTTTTCAATGCAGTTTATTCAGGAACCTTGAACAATCATCTGACCCTGGGAAAAGCCAGCCCACTTTAAATAGCCTCTGGGTAGCCAACCTCAGCATGCCACGTAGGCAATGCAGATAGGTCCACATACATGGAAGCAAGCCAGATCCTCAGCCTTAGCCAAATGTGGAGCTGTTTGTGACAGAGAACACTCACCATCGGGAAGGTGGAAGGCAGAAACCAGCTCCATCTTTCAGGCGCGGCATTATGCAGCTCTCTACAGTTCCCGACAAGAGATTTCTTTGCCTCTAACACCTTACAATGACACAGCAAGAAGGTTCAGTCTGTTAACTAGAAAGTTGATTCCCTGAATAGAAGCAATGAATCTATTAATACTGTGACCTTGCACTCCTAGCATCCAGGACTGTGAGAAATAAATTGCCTGTAAGCTACTCACTGTAAAGTTTTTGGTATGGTAGTCCAAACAAACTAAGAAAATGGTTATACATTTATAATTATTACAAAAAAAACCATAGAGAAGTCATCTTCATATATGTTGGCTTTCTGGTCCTCCTGTAGTCTCATGCAGGGTCCATCTTTAGTCCATTTATTTCTTAGCTGTGTGTGTCCAAGACTCTGAGCATGTACCTAAATATTTTACCATAATATTTTTCTCATTTTCAAACCATGAGAGGCTCATTTGAAATATATCTTCTGGTAAAATTAATCAGAAGAGGAAGAAGTTGTTGCTGGTATGAGTAAGTGAAGAAGAAAGAAATAAAAACCCATGTACAGGGCTATAGTTATGGAAAAAGGGATACAGAGAAGAGTGCAAAATAAAAGCGCCTACCCTTGGCTGCCAGACTGCGAACCCTGAAAAAGACATGGCTTAGAGAGAGACTTTTTCTCATCTTTTGCCTCTGACTCAACTATGACGATTGCATAACGTTCGATCATATGGCTGTGTTCTGTGTAATTAGCAATCTTCTTTTCTTGTCTATTAGGTTATTTTCCATCTTTCTAAATTATGCGTGTTAAATATACTTATATTCATCAAGTCTTAAGTTTCTCCTCTATTAGGTTATATCCTTAGATAGTTATTGAATTATGCAAGATTCACGAGTTTTATAGAAGGTTCCTTTAAATAAGTTTTTATTTTATGCACATGAGTGCTATGCCTGCATGTATGTCTGTGTGCCAGTAAATGCCTTGTACCCTTGGAAATCAGAAAAGGGCTTCAGATCCCCTGGGACTAGAGTTACAGACACCTGTAAACTCCCATGTGGGTGCTGAGTATTGAGCCTGGGTCCTCTGTAAGAACAGCCAGTGATTTTATCCATTGAGCCATCTCTTAAGTTCCTGAATAATTTTTGTCTTGAAAGTTTATGTCAGCTTGCTCTCTCTCTGGGTGCTACTCAGGGAATTCACTGCCTTTCATTGTTTGGTGCTGGCAGCATGCACTTTATTGCCTTCTTTTACACCTCCTTCTTTTTTATTTCAACATCTGTTTGTGATAGCCGTCTGAATAAAGAAATGAAAGTAATGGGCTGTAGAGATGCCTCCATGCATACAGTGCCTGCTTCACAAGCATTAGGACTAGAGTTTGAATGCCTAGAATTCTCATAAATGCTATAGTCATAGCATTGGGGCACAAATAAATTGATCATGAGGTCTTGTTAAACATGACCATTTGGTGAGCTTCAGATTTAGTGAGAGACCCTGTCTCAAAAATTACTTGGATGGTGACTGAAGAAAATGTCTGGTTATCAACTTCTGGTCTGTACATAGGCCTATAAACACACACACACACACACACACACACACACACACACACACACCACTCACAAGGGGAGCTGTGGAAAAAAATCCAAAAATTGACTTCTGATTTCTACATGCAATAACACACATGTGCATGGATATCCATGTGTAGACATACACATACACAAACAAGAACACAAACCACACATGTACATACAAAATAATAAACAAAAAGAAATCAGAAAAAGAGCAAAACTGGATTTTTCTCCCTTCTTTTCCCTTATTTCTTACATGCTTTTTTTTTTTCTCTGCTAAATGATTCATTTTATTGCAAGAAAAAAAGATGCTCTGGGAAGACTTAGTTTTTTAATTTATTGTGATGTGTCCTTGTTGAATAGGTCCCTTCTTTCTCTCTTTGGTGTCAACATCTTTGCATGTGTTCTCACATCACTTAGCATTTAGCCTGTGAAGCTTTCGATACAGAATAAAGCCATTGCTTGCTCAGCTTTTTATATTTATCTCCACCATAAATTGGGTGGTATGGCTGTGCACACAGCCCCCGCTGTCCTCTTTGACATATCACAGCTCCCTACCCCTGCCTAGCTTTAACACTTATCAGGCAGGTGCTATTATCTTTGGGCACAAGAATGGGCATGCAGTTTTAGAAGCTGACTTACTAAATGGGCATTCATATCCTCATTCTTGTAAGAATGTCCTTCTCTTTCAATATAGAAATGGTCATGTTTGGACTCACTGCCCCATCACTGAAAACCTGAATTGCATTTTTTTTTTCTGTTTTCTTGTGACCCCCAATCTGGTGGCTAATGTAGAAATGTAATCCCCAAATTTCCACACCTTCTTATGTTAAAATGAATGTCATTAGGCAAGGCGATTAAACTAAATCTTCATGTAATTAAACCTTGGAAGAATGCACATTCCAAAGTGATAATTCTTTTTCACCGTATTTCAACTATTATCTCAGCTATAGCAGGAGAGAAAACTTGACAATGGGAAAAAGAAACCATTCACATTTGCAACTGTTGTTTCTGAGTCCTGCCTGAATCTTAGCTCTCATAAGATAATTTTGCTGAGCACAAAGCCTCCAAGATCACAGCACGGATCTTCTTTGCTGACTTACAGGCTCATGGCTGCTATATACAGACACATCTTCATAAATTTCCCTCAGAGGTGAATATGTATTGTAATTCCTTGAGGATTTCCTTTGCAGTCATTTGATAATATAAAGGCTTCACCATATCAGCTGGTTAGTGATTTTATTGGGGATGGTTACTCTTTTGACATTTAAGACTTGACAGTAGTTGCAGTGAGCTGTTTGGAGACTGTACTAAATAGGTTGGTCCTTTTCAGACTTTCACACAGAATTTTAGCATATATTGATAACTCTTAGCCTATTATTGTTTGAATGTTTAAGAAATGGATATATTTTTTAAAAACTCCATACAACCTTTTTAGTTGGAATTTTCCCACAAAGATTCTTTTTAGTCACTGACCATGCGCATCATTACGAATGTGTGCATTCCAGTTTTGTGTATTGGACCGTGATTCTTTGTTGTCAGCACTGTAACCATCAGTTTGCAATGACTTGGCTGAAAGCAGCTGTTTGTTCTATGACTGGTCTCTATGACCTTTTAAACAAATCTTCATTAGAATTTGGGGATTTTACTTCTTTTTGGCAAATGTTATATTTTAGGCCTGTCATGTTCGACATCGGCTCTGTTTAGAGACCATTGAAAACTAAGGTATGGGTGGGTGGTAGGATGTGCCATATTTAGTGTGATTCTGTGATCAAGTATTTAGTGGGAAAATATTCATGTTTGTAGGACACACGTTCAGATATTTGTCTCTTTGAGCACACAGGTTCTGTGTGAGTGGGAATGTCTGCTGACACTCAAGGATGATGACCCGTATGTTGTGTCATTTGTGGACCCATTTTCACCTGATCACACGACAGCCTCCTCAGCTTTCCATTAAAGTCTTGTGGGACACACAAAATAAAGAAATGGACCAGGGATGAGAGAAAAACGCCATACAGTTTGGTTATAAATGAAATTTGGTTTGATTTTTCAAGATATAAACATTTGCTCAATTTATTTTCTTCCTTCGTTTTCATTTTACAGAAATAGCTCCTTTTTTGTAGTTTATTTTATTTTATTTTTACATATTTAAGCAGAACAAAAATTTAGGGAAATGTCTACACATTACTTTTATCACAACAAAGTTTCAGGAATGGCTACATAAAAACTCCTGTGCAAAGTACACCTCTATAGCAAAACACCTGTGACTCTTACAGTAACATTGAGTCTGTTTACTGAAAAATAGTGCTTAGCATAAGGGACTAGGGTGGAAACAATTATAGCAAGCATAATGACAGATTCTTTTGGGTGAGGATGCAGAGTACGTGGGAATTCTTTCATAAGGAAGGGATTTATTCAATGAGCGATAAAGTTCAGAATTTGGGCCTACACAATGCTCAGGATTTAGGGGATTCAGGTCAAAGCTGTCTTTACAGAATAGCAAAAAAAAAAAAAAAAAAAAAAAAAAAATTCACTAGCTTGTTTAGCGGCATCCACTCCAGCACTCTGAGTGAACAGGCATTATTTTCTCCCTTGGCTTGAAGAGAATAAGCCTGCGTTACTTGACAGTACTCTCTATGAGGTGCATTTCTTAAACACTTCCACTCTGCACAACCTCCCGTTTTTCTAATTTGCTGCTACACCTCCTAACTTTCCTTTAAATTTGTGGCATTTTTTCCCTTTGTTTAACCTGTGTGTGTGTGTGTGAGTGGGTGTTTATAAGGCTGTATATTGATATGAGGTAATCAATTGGTCCATTATTTTCAGGGGAAGACTTTATTTTTTTAGCCCCCAGCATTTCTTACCTTCCTGTACTACTTTGTCTAAGGATGAGGCTTCATGAGCTTTTGCATTCCATGGTGGAATGTCTACTATTCATAAACGCAGTTTCTCTGATATTGCTAAAAAAGACATTATAACATTTCAAACTTCTCGGTTCTCTGGATCTCACAATAATTTTTGCCACACACAGAAGAAATTATGAGTGTAAAATATCACTGAAGATATCTGAAAAAAATATAAGAAATGCTATTAACTATATACATAAAATGCATATAATATATTAACCAATAGAGATAATAGTCTGATAGTTGATAAATAAGCAGATAGAGAGATAGACTGATAGATACATAGATGCAAAGATGATAAATGGATGGATAGAAAAATAGAGAGATGACAGAAAGTCAGATTGATAGATAAATAGATGAAGATAGATTGGTTGATAGATAGCTAACTATGAGCTATTGGACAGGAAATTAATGCTGGGTCTCAGTGCCTCTTTCTTATGTTTTCTGTTTCTTAGCCTTATTTTCCAAGTTCTCCCACAACTTCAGAGTCTTCTTTTATCAGAAAGTTATGGTTGAAGGCTAGCAAACCACACTGGAGAGAACCTTATTGCATAACAAAATATCTCCCGAAGGTAGGCTAGTGACAGTCACAATGAGGTGTTATAGTGACAGAACAATTACAGGCAGAAAGAGATTTGGCTGGTAAAATTGAAGAACCCTCTTCTTTGTATCAATTTATATAACCCTGTAAAGCAGCTATTGGAACACTTGGAAGTTTAGAATGTAAGGAAACACACATATCCACACATAAACACACAGAAAGATGAACAGACAGACAGACAGATACACATACACATACCCCACAAAAAAGAATGAGTTATAGTTAATAGGTATCCAGGCTGGTTAGGACTGTTGGTTCCTTTTCTCCTTTTAAAGATTGAATTTTTCCATCTTATACCCTGAGGACTAGTACTCGTGGAGGAGGCTGTCTGGTCAGATCCACACTGGGCCATTGTGTATTAAGTAATAGTGACTTATCTTCTATGACGCAAGGGCCACTAAGGAAAACAGCAATAGCTTCTGATGGTAGAGCCTCTTGGAAACCTGGACCATCAGTGAGAAAGAAGGCCTCTCAGACCTAGTGTTGGAATTTTTGTTAGCTAGGCTGTGGCCCTTGTGTGAAGAATACTGTAATAGTTCCTTTTAAAAGAATATTTTTCTGAGTCGCTCTATGGTACGCTCCTGTCTTATTTCTTGTTTTCTTCCTCTTCTGATGTCCATCCCATTTAACTTTCTGAGTGAGGATTGAGCATCTTACCCAGGGCCCTCCTTCTTGCTTAGGTATACAGATTGTAGTATGATTATCCTATATTATATGTCTAATATCTACGTATAAGGGAGTATATTTCATGTGTGTCTTTTTGCTTCTGGGATACCTCACTCAGGATGATCTTTTGTAGTTCCCACCATTTGCCTGCAAATTTTTTTTGATTTCCTTGTTTTTATTTGTTGAGTAGTATTCCATTGTGTAAATGTGCCACAATTTCTATATCCATTCTCAGTTGAGGGACATCTGGGTTGTTTCCAGTTTCCGGCTATTACAAATAAAGCTGCTACAATCATGGTTGAGCAAATGTACCCTACAGGATATCAAAGCAGATGCTGAGACTCATAGTCAAATTTTGGACAGAGTGCAGAGAATCTTATGAAAGAAGGGGGAGAAGGAAAGCTCCTGGATGGGACAGGAGCTCCACAAGGAGAGGAACAGAACCAAGAAATCTGGGTACATGGGTCTTTTCTGAATCTGATGCTCCAACCAAGGACCATTCATGGAGAAAACTTAGAACCCCTGCTCAGGTGTAGCTTATGGCAGCTCAGTGTCCAAGTGGGTTCCCTAGTAAGGGGAACAGGGACTGTCTCTGACATGAACTCAGTGGCTGGCTCTTTGACCACCTCCCCCTGAGGAGGGAGCAGCCTTATCAGGCCACAGAGGAAGACAGTGCATTCAGTTCTGATAAGACCTGATAGTCTAGGATTAGATGGAAGGGGAGGAGGCCTTCCTTATCAGTGAACTGGGGAAGGGGCATGGAAGGAGAAAAGGGAGGGAAAGTGGAATTAGGAGGGCATAAGGGAGGGGCCTACAGCTGGGATATAAAGTGAATAAACTGTATATAATGAAAAATACAAAAAAACCCTACAAATTAAACCAAATAAAAATTGCAACGCATTTAGAACAACAACAACAACAACAAAACTTTCCAGTCTACTGATATTTAAGCATGGAAGTAGGTATACGGATAAGAAGTTTCATTAAGTCCTCATAGGTTTCCATTCCTAATATGTTTTTGAGGCTTTCTGTGGTCTATGAATCATCTGTACAGATTCTTCTTTAATGTTTTTACCCAATTGTCTGAGACAACTATTCCCGAGAAAAACCCAAAACTTAATGAAATGAAGAGACCTGCTTAGATTGCATAGCTAATAAGTGGCAAAATGAAGAACTACATTTGAGTTGTATAATGCTAGAGCCCACATTTTTCACACTAGCTGCCTTCCAGAAGCTCAGTCTGTGTGTATAAGAAATAGATCATGCAAGGCATATGGATTCACCTGTACAAAGTCCAAGCTCATGCTGTCTTGAGCTGAGTAAGACCCTGAATTTATTGGAGACTATTTGTCAAAAAATATGTCAAGAGAAAAATACATAAGATATTCCTCCTTTTTAGAAGGTACTGGGCTAAAAAAGTGAGTAAAAATAAATGCATGAGAATTGAGGGACTATTGTTTTATAGATACCACAGTAACATAGTCTCAAGTTATTTAAGGTTATATTCTCAGTTTCAGCCAGGTGAACTCACACGTTCTGGGAACTTGATGCTTGGAAGATAGGGAAGGTGTTAAATGAATGTTGAACAAATCCCCAGTGATAACTTAAAATACTGAAATTATGCAGTGTTTTACTCTTAATTTAATTTTTAAAAAACATTTTGTTTTAAATTTGCAAAAGCAATGCTCACATGGTAGAAATGTAAGATAATAAGTACATAGAGATAAGCAAAATCTCTGAAAAAAAAGAACTCCATGATCCCAGCACTTAAACATTTCTATCCGTGGCATTTTGATGAATTTTCTTTCAGAATATTCTACCTCCACCCCCAGTTTCTCTCTCTTCCAGTAAGTAGAAAAACATGGGCCTATTTGCAAAATGTTATATATGCATATATAAAATATGTAAAATATGTATTAAGTATCATTTTATAATTTTATTTCCCTCTGCAAACATGCAAACAGCTTTAAGTACAATCATATATGTATTAAATTATGATTTTTAATGGCATACATAGCTTAACAGACAGTTCTCAACAGAGGAATATTGAATGGTAGAGAACACTTAAAGAAATGCTCAACATCTTTAGTCACCCAGGAAATGCAAATCAAAATGACCCTGAGATTTCACCTTACACCCATCAGAATGGCTAAGATCAAAAACTCAAGTGACAAACATGCTGGAGAGGATGTGGAGAAAGAGGAACCCTCCTCCACTGCTGGTGGGAATGTAAACTTGAACAACCACTTTAGAAATCAATTTGCTGCTTTCTCAGAAAATTAGGAATAGTGGTACCTCAAGATCCAGCTTTGCCACTCCTGGGCATATATGCAAAAGATGCTCAACTACACAAGGACATTTGCTCAACCATGTTCACAGAAGTTTTATTTATAATAGTCAGAAGCTGGAAGCAATCTAGAAGCCCCTCAACCAAATAATGGATAAAGAGATTGTGGTATATTTCCACAATGAAATTCTACTCAGGAATTAAAAACAAAGAAATCATGAAATTTACAGGCAAATGGATGGAACTAGAAAAGATAATCCTGAGTGAGGTATCCCAGAAGCAGAGTCACAGGGTATATACTCTGTGATATTAGCAATATAATACAGGATAAATATACTAAGATTTATAGTCCTAGAGAAGGTAAACAACAGGAAGGCTGTTGTTGATTATTAGTATTTATTATTGATTTATCTTTTAGTTAAACAGTGCTTATTCTTAAACCAGTTGTATACCCAAATCACCACACAGAGACTAGGATGTATTTAGTTAATCTAGAGCACATTACTGGGCAATGATTACTCCATCCTAAACCTCCAAGTCTGCATATGTTTCTCCCATTCAGATTTCCCACATTATACTTGCTTTTAGTCATACCTTAGTTCTGGTTCATCTCTCTTGGTGGTTCCAAGCTTTCTCTTTGATCTCTCTTCCTGACTCCCTCCCACTAGCTTCTTTCTCCTCCCCTCCGGACCAGGATGTCCCATTACCCTATTGTCTCCATTGCTCAGTACTGGCTGGTTGTTTTATTGTTCTCTTGTAATACAGAGAACAAATGGTGGCATGTGTTCAGAAACTTGAGACAGGTGATGCTTAGAATAAATATCATAATACAATGTCCGGATTAAAACCAAACAGTGGGGGAAGAGAAATCAGCCTTTGAATGAACGGGGTAGATCGTATAGATTCCATAAGAATATTATACAAACAAAGGCCCCTAGGGAAGATGCTTAATCCTTATTCAGAGGGGTAAAGGGGTGGACATTGGAAGTAGGAGAAGACAGGGAACAGGACAGGAACCTACCACAGATGGCCTCTGAAAGACTTTACCCAGCAGGGTATCGAAGCAGATGCTCAGACTCATAGCCAAACTTTGGGCAAAGTGCAGGGAATCTTATGAAAGAAGGGGGAGATAAAAAGACCTGGAGGGAACAGGAGTTCTACAAGGAGGCCAACAGAGTAAAAAATTCTGGCCCCAGGGGCCCTGTAAGGACTATGCATGGAGAGGACGTAGACCCCTTGCTCAGATGTAGCCCATGGACAGCTCACTCTCCATGTGGTTACCCTAGTAAGGGGATTAAGGGCTACCTCTGACATGAACTCAGTTGCCTGCTCTTTGAACACCTCCCCCAGGTGAGGTGGCCTTACTAGGTCGCAGAGGAAGAGGATAGAGACAGTCCTGATAAGACCTCATGAGCTAGGGTCATATAGTAGGGGAGGAGGTCCTCCCCTATCAGTGGACTAGGGGAGAGGTATAGAGGAGGAAGAGGGAGGGAGGGTGGGACTGGTAGGAGACGAGGAAGGGGGCTACAGCTGGGATACAAAGTAAATAAATGATAATTAATAACAACAATAATAATGAAAAATTATGATTTTTAATAGCTACAAAACGATGATGTGTTTAATGCTGCAGTGTCAGTGGGATGCCAAAACTTTCTGATTGCTACAGAGAAAGATAGTGTTGTTTCCTTCTCATCAAAGGGCTTTTAAATAGCCACATTTTCTTCTGATGTCCAAAATTCCTCTTATAAATCCTAAGGCGAGCTTTTCCTTGTATGTATTAGTAGTTATCAAATTCTGTAATTTATCCCACCTCCTTAGTTCTCTAGTCTCATCTCTCAAAGTCTCAAGACACATCTGGTTAGGTTAACTGTCTTCCGTTACACGCCCTAGCCGTTTAGGTATTACTACAGGCAATTAGCGATGAAGCTGCTATCTCCCTTTGATATTTAAGCATCCTCTTTTTGATTTTGTTTTGTCTTGTTCACCACTGATTGAAATCAAGTGTAAACAGGTGACAGAGTCTCTGAACCCAGCTATCCTCACTTAGGCTCGTCCTTATGTTCTCTAGATGGGGAGGAGCCCTAGGAACACAAGAAGGCTTGTGTTTTCTTGATACCTACTTTTTCTCCTTCCCATCCCAATGGAGAAGACAGAGCAATAGGACTGATGAGAAGCTCGGAGAATGAATTTGTGGCTCTTTGTGGTCTAATCCCTACCTCCAAACACAGCTCCCTAATTTCAATTTAGGACATTTGCAGCCCTGTATTCGTTGTACAAAAGATACAATGTTCTTCTGCTCAGATTGGACTTAGACTCAGATTATAAAATTTTACTCATGTACAATGAGGGAATTATAATGACATATAACAGGTGCACATCCAAGTTAATACTTATAATTGACTTTATCCTTCACAAAGGTTTTTTTTTTCCTGTTTGACTCTTGTAGATAACTTCTTAATTGAGTATGGACTTATGGAGGGAGGAGAGAACAGTGAATTTACAGCATTAATATACCCTAATGTTCTTACATGTGTAACATGACTTACTTGTCAATGTGATTTGTAAATTTTCTAAATTTGGAGCATTAGTATTTTCCACTTTGTAACCTTCTTCACTTCTGTTTGTGGTTTTCTGTGCTCAGAATACCCTTCTGACCTCTTAGCTGGCAATCTATTTGTTATTCAAATCTAGTAGTAATGGATTTCTCAAACTACATGTTAAAGCAGGCCATGCATTTCCATAGTAACAACGTAATAATTAGAGACTGTTTCTAAATGGAATTAGTACAAACAACATGCTATTAACTCAAAGATACATTTTATATGAATCCCTGAAATGGTTTCTTGAGTAAAACTATTTTCCATGTTTTTAAAAAAGATGTTACTTTAATTACTTGTAAATCTTATACATGCCTACAGTATATTTTGGTCATAATCACTGCATTCCTCTCCTAGCTCCTCTAAGATTCATGCCTTACTTTGCCACCTCCTCCCAACTTTTTGTCTTCTTGTTCTTTAAAAAACCCCACAGAGTTCAACTTGTGCTGCCCATCACCTTTGAAGCCATCAACTTCATACTGGTCAATCTGCCAGCAAGTAACTCTTAGAGGAGGTGTGTCTCCTTCCTTCAGAAGCCGTCAGGCATCAAAAGCCATCAACAGTTAGGAATGGATGCTGATGGAGTCATTACCACCTGCATATTATAATGTTGACTGGGTTGATGTTATTTATACAGGTCTCATGCAGCTGTAATTTCATGGCTGCAGTCCTGTTAGGTACAGAACACACTATTGCACTCAGCTCAAGTGTGTGTGTTCTGTGATGTTTTTGAAGTTTACTTTTATGTGCAAGCCAATGACTTAGCTTTGACCATCAGAAGCTGATTATGGTTAATCTAAGAAAAAAAGATGCTAACTGCCAAGAAATGGGGTAGGTTACAGATTCTTATAACAGGCTGGTGAACCAGCTGTTGGAGTGAGGCATGATGGGAAAGTTAGGTGGTGAAACTGTGGCCACATCACACCGAACGACTGTCTGGTTGGGCTGTACTGATTGCTCCTGCTGGTGCCGCCAGCACCATAACTGTGTTATGAGTGGAGATACTTGGTTTTTCTTCATCTTTGCCTACAAGCAGTGTAAGAAGTTCCGGATCATAGTTTCTAAGAGTTGTCAGAGAATCTGGGTCCAGCGAAGTCCCACATGAGGGCAGATTCTTCTCACACTGAAGGAATTCAGAGGTTAGACAGCCATACTTACTTTTCAGTTTTGCGTATCAATTTCAGTTTCTAAGAGAGGCCTTTTCAGACCCTCAAAACTTACAAGGGTTCTGCTTAGGTAGTTTTATACAGAAATCCATAGTCCCTCTCTGCACACTAATCGTATTTAGAATTAGTTATGTGTAGGTTTTGCTTTGTTCTAGGTTTTCCATCTGGATTACATATCTCAGCCACAGGAGCTGTGTCTATTTTGATCGCTGCCTCATTTTTAGAGCAGAGAATTGGGTCTAAATTGAGTTACGTGTTCTGTGTATGCAATTGTCTCTCAGTATCTGTGGTGGCCTAGGGCTAGAACAGATTTCCAGATTAGCCAATTTAAAATTTCTTATATAAAATGACACAGTATTTGAGTACAATTTACATATGTTTGTATCATCTATAATATCTAACACAATGTCAATGCAATGCAAATTGTTTAATTGTTGCTTAGGGAATAATAAAAGAAACAAGTTTGTGTAAGTTCAGTATAAATGGAACTTATTTTTTCTTAAACATTATTTGGAGCCACTATTGTTTTAATCTGCTAACATAAAGAAAAAAAGCACAGGCAGAAGCCTGGCTCAGCTGACATATTATTTTCTGGACTTCCTTATTTCTAGATTTGTTACATTATATCTTCAATTAATGGTCTCTCCTACTCTCAACTGATGTTGACTTCTAGTTAATGTCCTCTTATCTACTCTCCAGTTAACTAATTTTATTTTCTACTCATTTTGTCTATGTCGTTTAACCTATTGATAGTGGTTCCAATTTTAATGATTCCATCTTCCCACAGAAATCTGGTTCCAATTCCAGTGACCCTATTTTCATGGCTAAAAGTTCTACTTGATTTTTTAAGCATTTTGATGGCTCCTTTTTATAAGCCTTCATCTTTATTTGTTTAAACATTTTCAATGCATTTATTTAGTATTCTGCCCTTGACATGTTCTACAAATAGAAAACACTATAGGGCACGAGCACCTGTGTGTGTGTGTGTGTCATTCATGTGATTGTCTTGTTTTGTGTCAGTTTAATGATTCCCATGATGACTCCCAGATGTTTATCTGGGGGAATCTTTTTGGCATTTGTATTGAAGTTACATTCTCCATAGTGACTTTTTGTTATTATATATGTAATACTGATGTTTTTGCCTCACATATGGGGGTGATTATAAATTCTTAGGAAATATTTTGTCCAAATTTATGTCTCTTTAAGACCAAGTTAAGCTAGATTCTTTTCCTTTGTGAGGTTCTTTTTCTTTCTTTAATTTAGACATAAGATGCTTTCTTTGGGGTTCAGCATTATGTGCTAGGTTTTATGTCTTGTGTTCTCCATAGGAAACTCATTAAACCCAAACTCACAGGCCACCAGGAACTCATAAGTTCCCTGCTCTGGTGGTTGTCGCTCTACATTAGTACTTTCTTAATTTTTTTCCTTACTCTTGTAGAGTTTTTACTTAGTTTCTATAAGATCTTACATGAAAAGATACATCATTTTTATATTTCACCAAGAATGCCTACCTTTTTTTTTAATCAAGAGGAATCCTTTTGAATGGAAAGTGTTTTAATACTGCAAAAATAGCTGTTCTTGATAAACATTTGTTGAGTGATGAGCAAAGTGATTTATAAACTGATGAATAGAGAGAATGCTTTTTCTCTCATTGCCACACGGCTGCTAAGTTTCCATCCAAAGGAGGAGAATATAATGGGTAAGAAAGTATACGTACTATGAAGAAATTCTCATTTTCTTTATAAAAACAAACCTCAAAAACATCATAGGAGCTCCACAAGGACCAAATATATCCGGGCACAGGGTCTTTTCTGAGACTGACACTCAACCAAGGACCATCTATGGATATAACCTAGAACTTCTGCTCGGATGTGGCCCGTGGTAGCTCAGTAACCAAGTAGTTTTCCAAAGTAAGGGGAACAAGGTCTATTTCTAACAGGATCTCAAGGGCAGGCTCTTTGACCCTCCCCCCAGGGGAGGAGCAGTCCTGTTAGGCCACAGAGGAGGACTTTTCAGCCAGCCCTGAAGATACCTGATAAAACAGGGTCAAATGAAAGGGGAGGAGGCCCCCTATCAGTGGACTTGGAAAGGGGCAGGGAGGAGACCAGGGAGGGAGTGTGGGGTTGGGGAGGGAATGAGGGAGCGGGATACAGCTGGGACACAGAGTTAACAAAATGTAACTAAAAAAAAAATAAAATTAAAAAAGAAATATAAAACTGCAAGGAGAGTTTCTGGATAACAAGCAGAATCTGAATGGACCATGTAACTCAGAGCTGTACTAGTTATGTTTTTTCTGATACCTACTCCTTTTCATGCACATCCCAAAGAGGGTCTGTTCCCTCTCAACACTGGAAAAATAACTGTAAAGGTTTGCCTTGCGGTGTATTTTGAAACAAGGTTGGAGTGCTCTGAACATATTGTACTGAATGACTCTGGAGGATGACAACAGAGAAATAAATACAGTATGAGTATCTTGAATGATCTCTTGTTGGATGCCATGTAGCATCAATCCTGTCATACACTATTGGTGTAAGAAGCTCCAGACCATGCATAGAGCCAAGATCCCATCAATTTACTGGAAGAATGTCAGTCCTGTTATACCAAGAGCATGTAGGATGCAAGCTGTGTGTGTGTGTGTGTGTGTGTGTGTGTGTGTGTGTGTACTGGTATGGCCGTCTTTGGAAAATACAATCTGCCACAGGCATATACATTCTATAGTTGTTATAAACATGGTATTATATTAGAAAACATATCCAGCATAGTGCTTGGAACTCTGTAATTGCTCCAAATGCATTAATTATCTCTTCCATAGCTTTTCTCCTTTTATATAAGAAAAAAATACAACAGGATTTTATTTTAAGAGACATATAATGGATGAGAAATAAAAACAGTGTTATTTTTCTTGCGTGCTCTTCTATAATAAGTTGCCAGGCCAGCAACTACCCATTTTCCAAATGAGAGAATTATGGCACAAGATGTTTAGAAACTTTATGCTTAAACTAATTTGGTAGGATGATTTACTTTTTTGTTCTCTACTTATTCCTTAAACATTTAAGTCTAACATATATTTTTATAAACTGATGAGTGTTTTGCTAACTAGATGCAGTAAAGCAGTAGTCACGTCAGAAATAGAACACTGCCAGCAGCTCCTCTTTTATATTTCTTTCCAGTCACTAGCCTCCAGCTTTCCAGTGAGGAGGAACTGTTGGTTGACTTCTAAGACCACAGTGTATAATTTTTTATTTTAAATATGTGTTTGCATATATGTTAGTTTTATTCTTGCCATGACCAAATATTTGGTAGAAATGACTTAATAGAGAAAAGATGCATTTTAGCTTACATTTTTTTCTGGACCAGTTCTTTGGCAGGAAATCTTGGAGGTGCAAAGGAGGAAGCTACTCACCTCATGGTAGATGGAAGCATAGAGCAAGAAAGGACCTACTGACTATGGGAAATCTTCAAAGTCATTTCTCCAGTGACCTACTTTCTCCAGCTACATCTCATATCCTCAAGGTTCTACAACTTTCTCAGATACCACAGCTAATTAGAAACCAACCATTCAAAGCTTGGTCCCGGGAAGACATTTCATATTTAAAGCACAATTCCATGGAGTCATAGACATGTCTTCCTTTGTGCTTGTTTTCTTTTGTTCCATGATAGCTTGATGTCATGAACCTGATATCATGGCTAAATTATATCTCATTTTGTGAAAATCCTGTGGTTGTTGAAAATCTTGCTGTTTATAATCCATTTTACAGCTGGTTGACATGTAGGCTGCCCTCAGTTCTTCTCTGACAGGTATAATCTTGCTATGAACAATACACAGCATGGGCTGAGGTCAACTTATGTGCTTACTGAGAATGTACCCAGCAGTAGAAAGTGCTTCTTTTGAAGTTAAATGATGCTGACCAATTTATTATTTTATTCTTGGTTGCAATGTAACTTCTCTACATTTAGTTTTTCTCTATAATCTATTTTAGATTGAGAGCTTGGGTTTATACTTTTCTGCTTAAAGATTCTGGCTTCAGTAAATTGGAAGCAGCTTGTACTTTAAGCCCTTTCTATGTTTGAAGGCAAAGTGATAATAGATGTACAGGAAGGGGAAGTTTAGTTAAGGAGGACTTTGAAGGGTAAAGAAGGTGGAAGGCAGAGGGTTGACAAAAAGCAGATAGAAGTTAGTCAGTTTGTTAGACCACAGGGGAGAGGGCCTGAATACTTGCTTATGTTCTTTTCAGTCATGCAAACATAAAATCTGCAATCCACAATATTTAAGAGTGAAAGGACATACTATTAATAATTTTACAAGGATAAGTGGTGTCTTTTAGGCCCAGTTGAGGAAAACAGATTATTGTAGGTAGCTCAGTGGAAACTTACAAATGCAGATGTTCATGTTTGAGAGTCTGAAAAGCAGCTTTATTATCTAAACAAGAGTAGGATCAAACCCTGAAGTACTTTCTATTCCATGCAGATACGAGTGCTGCCCTCGTGTGTGCTGTGACATATTAATCTCCTCCCATTTGGTCAACGCTTGCTTGTGGCTTTTTGTAGTGTAGGCGGCATCTGTGGTAGTGTCTCATTGTTCTAAGTTCATGGACCTTGGAACACTTTGGGTGATTTATTCTTGTCTTCCTTTCAAAGCTCCTCAGGGGAAATAGGAAATGGTAGAAAATAAATTTGGAGTCATTTCTTCTTAAAATCAATTTTAGGCTCTAAAACTGAAGGAGAGAAAACTGAGTTCCCAAACTTAACAAATAATAATAAAACATCCCTGGAGTACAGGGGACATTTGGGTAGAACTTCAGCTTCCCAAGATGGTACACAAATATCCAACACAACCTGTAAACAAAGGCAGTAGTTTCATCTCCATAGAGAGTGAGATTAGAGAAATTCCCTGGAGAATCTGCCTAATCAGGTCCCCAAGATCATTAAACTGCAATTTCTGCAATACGCCAGTTTTTAATTCTTGTAAAAAGGGTTGTTTGTTTTCCTGAAGTTGCTGGAGAGAGACTGGAACAAACCAACTGAACTAAGGTCCACCCCTTGAGTACTTCAGAGAACTGGGGTTAGATAAAGCTCAGATTCTAAGCACCAGGAGAATAAGAAGAGTCAACATCCACGGCTGTGAGATTTGTGGTCTAGCGGCACCTTTTTATGGATAATGGAAAAGGCTATCGTATAAAACCCTAACATCGAGAAGAACCAAGGAGAATGAAAGTTCTGAATTCCATCTTTCTTGATGGTTTTCTTCTATACGAATACACAAGGGGTCTAGAAAGCATTGATCACTCTGCTGCCCTCAGCACTGACTCTGAACCAAGGTAAGTAAACGGGTTTGGAGGTGGAGGACAGTATACACAGAGCCAGTATGGAACACTTTGAGCTTAGTTTTTTCTGGAGGTGGGAGCTGTTTATGTGGTTGAGAGAGAGTCATGAAGATTTACATTTAACAAAGCCTAAGGCAGTGGATCTGGTTTGTATTCTTGGATCTTGAGATATCCTTTTGAAAGTCCATGGGTAGTCAACTAAAATCATCTGCTTCCTCCTCTATTAAGCAAGAACAGAATCCTTATTGTCCATGCGAATAGAACAACTTCAGCTTTTAATCAGCCCATGAGAAATGATCTTCTTTCAGTCACATTATTAATCACTTAAGATGAAGGGAAGTGTAGATGTGGGAGGAGAGAACAAAGAAAAGAGGGCATGCATACTCACTGACTTATCTTCTAGAACCTTCTTCCATTGTGGATACTTATGCCTGTCATCTTCTGTGTATTTTATTTCACTTCTTTAGGTGACCTGTCAAGAGATAATGGCTCCAAGAAACAGCTCCTCTGTGACTGAGTTTATCCTTGTGGGATTTTCAGACCAACCAGCTCTCCAGCTGCCCTTCTTCTTCTTCTTCTTAGGTATCTATGTGCTCACTGTGGTAGGCAATTTGGGCTTGATCATCTTAATTGTGTTGAATTCTAGCCTTCACACACCAATGTACTTTTTCCTCTTCAACTTGTCCTTTATAGATTTCTGTTACTCCTGTGTGTTTACCCCAAAAATGTTGAATGATTTTGTCTCAGAAAATATTATCTCCTATGGGGGATGCATGACTCAATTGTTTTTCTTCTGTTTCTTTGTTAATACTGAGTGCTATGTACTGGTGTCAATGGGCTATGATCGCTATGTAGCCATCTGCAACCCTCTTCTGTACACAGTCACCATGTCTCCTCAGGTCTGTGCTCTGTTAATGCTTACTTCCTATGTGATAGGGTTTTCTGGGGCCATGGCCCACACTGGCAGCATGCTGAGGCTTACTTTCTGTGATTCCAACAAGATCTACCACTATCTCTGTGAAGTTCTCCCCCTCCTGCAGCTCTCCTGCACCAGCACCTATGCTAATGAGCTTGTGTTTTTTATTGTTGTTGGGGCGGTCATCACAGCATCCAGTATCAGCATCTTTATCTCTTATGCTTTGATTCTCTCCAACATTCTTAGGATTCCTTCTGCTGAGGGCAGATCCAAAGCCTTTAGCACATGTGGTTCCCATGTAGTTGCTGTTGCTCTGTTTTTTGGGTCAGGTGCGTTCACCTATTTAACAACTTCTTTCCCTGGGTCAGTGGAAGAGGGAAGGTTTGCTTCATTGTTTTATACCAATGTAGTTCCCATGCTGAACCCATTGATCTATAGTCTGAGGAATAAAGATGTTAAACTTGCCTTAAATAAAACCTTGAAGAGAGTTCTCTTCTGATGGGTCTGATGTTAGCACTGGCAAGTAAATCCTAGTAAGCACAGTCAAGTACTGTTTCCTACAAAGAATGCTTTCCTTCTACTATTAAAAACTGGAGATCTCTGAGGATTATACCACTTCGTATCACTTTGCCTCAACTCTGAATTTAATAAGTGCTATTATTTACTGGATACAATATTAGGCCCATGGAGATTATTAACCCATGGAGATTATTAACTCATGGAGATTATTAACCCATGGAGATTATTAACCCGATGTACCTTCCAGTTTCTTTCTTGGATTTGTCCAGGAAGAATATTTCTAGTTGGAAGAGAAGGCAGAGGATGGTACAAGGCCTCAGAACAATTTTTATTAAAACCTGTCTTACCAAAGACCAAATGTCGTATCTTGGGTGTCAGAGGTAACAATCTTTTAACTCTTGAAGAGGCTCCTTGGCCAAGAAAACTATAAATCTTCCTTTTCACATACATGTATATATACATAAGAAAAGTCTTCACCCAAGAAACTCAAATGTCCTGATTTGTAAGGACAACTCAACACTCAAATATTTCACTTCAAAATTCCTGGTTCTTGGGATGTAACCAGGGTGTGTAATTTTGTAATTGGCAAATAACCTATGCTCTGGAGGTGAGGGTAAGAGGAGGACCACAGGACTCTGCATTTACATGATTCTATAACATGCTGCCTTGTCCTCTCCTGGAGATGCTGAGCACATCATGAAACTTAGGAACTTTTAGAAAAAGTATTTTTATTTATTTAGCATTTTGAGGTAGTGTCTGTCTTTGTTTCCTGGCCGGCCTTGGACTAAGTAGGGAACTTAGGATGACACTGAACTCTTCATCTTTCTGTTTCAGCCTCCCTTTTGTCTCATCTCTCTGCCTTCTTGCTAAGACAGAGGGATGGCAAGTTCAAGGTCAGCTTGGACTTATGTGCATATGTGGCTATGTCTGGCTCTCCTTTATTAAGGTGGACTTAGATTTTACCATCTCTGAGTAAATGTGTGTGTTTGTTTGTTTTAACCTTTATAGAACCAGGAATTGGGTGGAGTTTTACAATACTTTCCTCTCTCTCAGGGAGGCTGGAGCATATATGCATATTGAGTGCCAAGGAGCAATCTGAACTATGTTAAAATATTTAGCGGTTCTACGTTGAATCACTCATCTTTTGAAAAATATACCCTCATCTTACCTGTGCATACAGAGGAAGGCAAATCTAGGGCTATATTGACCCATATTGAGAAATGGGGAACTCTAGATCCTTTTGTGGATGAACAGGCTTTATTTAAGAAGAATGCAAAGACTGGGATGTTCTTGAGGAAAACCGTGGTGCTTTTAATTTGGACACTGGGAAAGATGACATCTATATTTTTATTTTGCTTTTATGTCTCCTACTCTTCCAATGAACTGGAGAGATTCTTGGTATGTGCTAGTGTGGGGGTTAAAGCAGTGAAGGAAAGTGAGGCATCCTGCTGCCCTTCTGTGGATGCACATATGGCACTACCAGGATGATGAAAAGAAGGCAGCCCAAGTGTTTCAGGTAGGGCCATAAGCAAGATGTCATTCATGGTAGCTTAGAGCAACAGGGAGAAGTATCTGCAGCGTGGGGCTGATTGACAAGTCTTAAGACAAACTATCTTTTTCAAATATGCTAGAGAGAAAAGATCCCTGAAGAAGGGAGATAATACCTGGATTATGTCTAGATTTTGATAATGATGGGACTAGGTGTTTATTGAGCACACAGCACACTGTATAGATTGTATTGCTATGAGATGACTAAGGCATAGTACCTCACTTATTGTATTTAACCCTATGCTAATCATTCCTCTTGGCATAGATAAATCCATTTTTTTGTAGGGCACTGTGTATTTGGGTATATGGGACTTTTGGGATATTATAAAAGAGTCAGTCATGATGAAGGACAGTTAAGCATGGTGGAATATGTATGTAATTCCAGCAGTCTAGAGGCTGATGCAGGAGGATCCAGAAAGGGAGGGTAACATAGGTTACACAGTAAAACCCTGTCTAAAGAAAACCAAACAAAAGAAATGAGGTATTAAAAGTACTATTAACTATTTACCAACCTCCCTATAATACATGTAATTCCATGTAATACAAATATAATTTTAATGAACTTTTCTCATCTGGGCTGATGGTGCTCCTACCAACAGAAAAAGATCACCCAACATAAACCTCGACACTAGACATGAAAAGCCCTCTTTTGGGTTGCTAGCCAGCATGGCCCCTAAACATATATCCTACTGTTGTGGCTCTTGGTTTTCTCCTAGAGATGGAAGGTAAATATCTACTGCTGAAGAAATTACACACTTCAGAAACAAGACCCAGAGACTCTTGAGCTGGAACTGATCTGAATGCTCTCTCCCTAAAGACTAGCTTTCATGGTACCAGAAGATACCACCCAAGCTTCCAGAGGAGTTATGCAACCAACAGTCCTACTCAATTATGATATCAATAAACTACATCAATGATCAGCATGGCACAATAACCTTAAGAATGTAGTGGTAGTATGCGTACCTTGATGGTAAACACAGTTCTTTAATTGGACTCATGACCTGCTCAACAAGAGAGAGACTATGCCCGGTACAGGAAATCTAGTTAAGTACTCAGTGACATCATGGATATTGGAGAAGAATCTACAACCACTAATTTACTAAACTAGCACAATCCCTACCAACAATCTACAACTTTTGTCCTTTGTGGTTACAGATAAATGTAGTCTTTGGTCCTCAACAAGAAAACTTCTCTTTGAAACAGATGAGAAGCACCACAGAAAACCACAAGCAATTAAAATGCAGAGGTGTGGATCTCAGTCCTAATGAATGAATCTTTAAAACACTGCCACCTAAAGCTCAGAGAACATTGTGGAAGAGGAGGCAGAAAGACTGTAAGAGCTAGCGGATCAGGAAGTTTGCCAGGGGATTGTTTCTCCTGGAACCACCTCGATTCTGCAGAAAGAGCTATAGGTAACTGAGGAAAGCTGGGTTAGGAGTGATGACCTTTCCCATAGAAGAGCACACTAACCAGTTGTCCAGTGCCAAATGGTCAGCCCTGAAAACATACGAACAGATAGCAAGCATTCCATGACTGAACAGGTTGAATTTAGGAATCTAAAATGTATACAAATACACATATGCACACAATAACATTTAGTGAACAAAGAGGCCGTACATTTGAAGATGAGTGGGTAGGGGAACATAGGAGGATTTGGAGGGAAGAAAAGGTATAATTAAATAAAACATTTAAAAATTAATTTGTTTTCATCTGGGTTTAAAACCAAAACAAAACAATCACTATCGTCAGCTATGAGTAGGCACAGGGGAGTAGTAAGGTCATAAGACCCAAGGAGAAAGTAACACTATAAAGTAGGTACATTAAATTCAAGAAAAACTTTTCTTGCGTTTATTCTCTGTTGGCATTGAGGCAAATGGAGCGAGAGCTTAAGTTTTACTTGGATCATTTGAAAAGCAGCCACTCCATCTGCACCTGAAATGACAGGAGCCCACAGAAACTTTTCTTGATTCTTGCAACGGCCAGTTAAGCGTCATCAATTGTTCCTGCAGAGACTTGTTATCTTATAAATCTGCAAGGCCTTTCTTTGCCTCTCTCATAAGCTGATCTCAGGTCTTCTTGTTTGATAGTTTGGGTTCGTGTAGACTAATTTTTTTCTCAATTGTCAAAAATGGGAGCAAGCAGGAACTGCTGTCTCACAGTGGTAGCTGATGTCAGAGGTCCAGCAGAAAATTCCTTTGCCCAGACTCAGCTGAGCCATGGGTCTTCATCACATGCTCATTTTCAACATGGCCATTACGATTCATCTGGATTCTGTCTTTGGTCTATTTTTCTTGGATCGTTAAAGCATCTCTCCCCATCACATGGTTTCAGTGGCCACTGATATGACACTGACTTTCTGATACAACGCTGACTCTGACTGAATAATTTGTGATCAGTTATAAATTAAAAACCTAGAAACATTATCAGCATGAACACAGATAGAGAATTTTGTAACAATTGAGGTTTTTGGAAGTATATGGACGAATGTATTATTTTATGTCAATGTAGCATTCTCACTTATTCTAAACACAAAAGGGCAGAGATAAGGGAGAGACATATCAAATAGTGAGAGGAGAGACCAAGAAGAGCTTAGGGGATTCTTGGAATGAAGGAGGAGTACCATGCTGTATTCTGAGGAGCAGATGGGAAGGTGTCTGTGTCCAACTCAGTGTGATCCTCATTCTCAGCACAGATCACACTCTCCTTTCACACTTCTGCTGTAAGTGAAATGCATTTGGCAAGTGCACCAGCTGTTGGTAACCAAAAGCTTACTTTTGTGGTATGAGCAAGTAATGGTTCAACTGTCTCCGAACATAAATGGCGTTCATAGGTGGGCAGTTCAGGACTGATGAGGCAGAGCTGAATCATTGAGGACATAGTCTTTATCTTTCTTCTCTCCATCTTAGATGTGAGCTTGTTCTCTAAGATGCATTATGGTTTCCAGATGGCCACTATAATTTTGTGGTTTTGTTCACATTTTAAGCAGAAGGAAGACACAGGAGTGAGCTATAGAAAGCAGAGGGTGCTTTACCTATTCAATATGTAACTTCTCCTGACATTTGGTTAACTGTTTTACTTTCATAGGATATGGAAAAACACTTAGCATTCAATTTGAGAACATTGTTATTCTGAAAAACAAAAGAAAAAAAATGATTTTTTTCCCCCTAAGAAGTGGGGAATTACTACTGTGTGGGTAATTAGATGTTATCACTAAAGGATTGCTGACAAGAACAGGTCAGAATTATGGGACATATATTTCTAGTTTTGCTTCCTTGGTCCAGTCTAAGAAAAGAGGATTGACTGATTGGATAGATAAGATTGAAAGAAAGTAACAAGTTGGTCATTGAGAGCATATGGCCACTTGTCTTGATCACTGGCTTGTGAGAGCTGAACTGAAGTAAACTATTGGCAAGGCCAAGCCTGTCTGTGTTACTACATTTCCAATTCTATTGTCCCCCATTGTGCTAAATTTAGGGTTTGAGTTCTGAGAAGGAGATGTGATTACTGGCATTTCTACTAATAAAAACTTAATGGTATTTTCTTCCCTTTTGGCTCCTTGTATTCTCACTACTGATATCTTACAGAAGAAAAAGAAGAGTA
Source organism: Meriones unguiculatus (assembly GCF_030254825.1). Taxonomy (NCBI): domain Eukaryota; kingdom Metazoa; phylum Chordata; class Mammalia; order Rodentia; family Muridae; genus Meriones; species Meriones unguiculatus. The sequence goes on from NC_083349.1 coordinate 174,964,620, forward strand.
TGTGATTAATATTGCTATCCCACCACAAAAATTAGGTAAAACATTAATTGAAGAAGCTTTATAAAGCTATAAAATACAATCAAAAATTAACATATGATATTTACGACTGTGCACAAAACAGCTACAGAGAATAATAAACAGTGTTAAGGAGAACTTCTTTTTGTTTCACACATGTTATTTATAAGCACCAGCCCCGTTTTCCTGGCTGATATATTCTGAGCCTCCATTAGATACCTGGAACACCAGACAGCACTAACCCCCAGCTGTACTGTGATTTATTGCACACACATATTCATAATAAAGGTAATCTGTAAATTAAGCGTAGTAAAAAATGAACACCAGTAATAGAATAATTACAAAGTGCTGCAATAAAATTGCCAGCATTACTATTCTTGTGTTTTCAGGCTATTAACAAATGAAAGAAGGTTTCCTTGGACTCAAGCATAATGCTATTGCAATGGTTTCATACCCAAGAAGGTCACTAATGTAGCCCGTGCCATGGACAGGATGAGTTTGATGGACAGAAAGATGGTTCATATCCTGAGGAGGATAGAATGGGATGGTGTAAAGTTTCATCATGTCACAGAGAATGGCATCCAACTTTACTTATGATTTCTTTATTTATGGAAATTTCCACTTAATGTATTTAGATTATGGTTGATTATGGGTAGCTGCAACCATGGAAGATGATTTCACTGACATGTCTGAAATGATATAGATGTGGTTTTTTTTTTGATTGGCATGAAATAGTCTAAAATTGTATAATCAGAAGATAAAATTTCTAATAGTTTTTATACTAAAGTTCTCTATTGAGTTACATTTAAATCACAAAAGATCTAGAAAAGAAAAGAGAATATCATGTAATATATTACAAATTGTGGGGTATATAAAGTAGAAAATAATCCTACATATTTTACTGAACAATGAAAAGAGATTAATTAAGTAATTAATAGTGTGGCAAGAAACCCATAAAATCAACTAAAATAAGAGTGCAGGAGTTAGTAAAGCTAAAAGGAAAAGTACTGAATTTGGAGGCAAGTAACAGCAGTGTTAATAAATGACTTCAATAATGGGTATCTTGAAGAGATTGAAATATGTCCTGTGTTTGCTATTCCAATGTAGAAAATTTGGAAGAAAAGCAAGTTAAAAAAGATATGGAGGAGAGCAAAAGAACAAGAAAATTTGAACATAGGGAACTTCCCAGAGACTCATACTGCAACCAAGGACTGTTCATGGAGATAACCTAGAACCCCTGCACAGATGTAGCCCAGGGTAGTTCAGAGTCCAATTGGGTTACATAGTAATGTGAAGAGGGACTGACTCTGACATAATCTGATTGGCCTGCTCTTTGATCACCTCCCACTGGGGGGGGGGGGGGGAGCAGCCTTACCAGGCCACAGTAGAGGACAATACAGCCACTTTTGATGTGAACTGACAGACTAAGATCAGAAAGGAGAGGAGAACCTCCCCTATTAGTGGACTTGGGGAGTGGCATGCAAGCAGAGGGAGGAGGGAGGGTGGGATTGGGATGGGAGGAGGGAGGGGCTTATGGGGGGATGCAGAATGAATAAAGTGTAATTGATGAAAAATTTAAAAAAAAAAAAGATATGGAGATGGAGGAAATAGTAGAAGTAGGAAAAATAAAAAACTAAATCACAGTTTCATTAACAGTTAAATGAGTATAAAAACCACTTGTCCTGATGAGATCTGATAAGCTAGGGTCACATGGAAGGGGAGGGGAACCTCCCCTATCAGTGGACTTGGAAAGGGGCATGGAGTTGATGAGGGAGGGAGGGTAGAATTTGGAGGGAAGGAGGGAGGGGGCTACAGCTGGGATACAAAGAGAATAAACTGTAATTAATATAAAAAATAAAAATTTAATTAAAAAGCCAGCACTGTAGAGAGCTGCGGAATGCTATGCCTTAAAGATGGAGCTGGTTTCCGCCTTCCACCTTCCCGATGGTGAGTGCTGTCTGTCACGAACAACTCCACATTTGGCTAAGGCCGAGGATCTGGCTTGCTTCCATGTATGTGGACCTATCTGCATTGCCCCCGTGGCACGCCTGGGTTGGCTACCCAGAGGCTATTTAAGCTGTGGGCTGGCTTTCCCCGGGGTCCGAGGATTGTTCAATGTTCCTGAATAAACTGCATTGAAAAAAAAAAAAAAGCCAGCTTTATATGGCAAATTCTCTTCAGATAGAAAATAGGTGATAAAGTTGTCAAAGGGTTAAAACATAAAAATACTAGTTGCAGATGGTTTTGCACAGGAATCCCACCAAAAATCAGATAATTTCAATACCAAACAAATTCAGAGCCCAGATGAAGAAGAAAAAAATCTCTCAGAGTTGTTCTTATGGAGTATAACATAGATTCAAAATCTGAGAGGCTACATGAAGAACAGAGCTACAATCAAATCTCACTTCCCTGAACAAAACTCTAAAAGAATATTAGTAAATATTTAGCAATGGAAAAGGGTAACAACACTAGTGCAGTTTACTCCATAGTATAGGAATAGTGCAGTATTAAACCTACATCTTCAGCCAGCTTTCCTTCTTTCTTCTTTCCTTTTGTTTTGTTTTGTTTTTTTCTTTTTTTTTCATACAGTAATTTTTCATTTCAAGATTACAGCTCCATTTCTCTTGCAATTGGAAGTTTCGTTGACTTTCAGAACAAATTTGACTTTGAATATGTTTCACAGATGACCACTGCCTAAAAGCTTATCCCTCCAGTATACACAATACAAGATTTTTATGTATCTGAGTTCTAAGTATCTTAAGATAGTCACTTTGTAGAACAATGAATCCCTATGGGTAGCACTTCAGAGATATTTTATTTCTTACAAATAGCAGGCATGTGGTAATTTTACATGGGAAAACATGAGAGTATTTATCCGACATACTTGTATCATATTTTGATAATTTTCAAAGCATCTCATTGATTTTGTTTTTTTTCAAACAGGATTTCACGCAGACCAGTTTCCTCTGGACCTCAGTAAATAGTTCAGGCTGGGTTTATATTGTGGATTCCCCTTCCTCAGCTTTCTAAGTGTTGAGATCACAGGCAGGCACAGGCCTCTCCTTTTGGCCAGGATCCACTGATTCCCCTCTCCCCACCTTCTTTTTGGTTTGTATCTCTATTTGTGTGTACAATCATGTGCGAAGATGCTCATGGAGGCCAGATGTTAACCTCAGGTTCGTGGTATCCGCCCTGTTTTTTTTTTATTTATTTTAGATTTATATATTCACTTTACATAGTGATCATAGCCCCCTCCCTCTTCTCCTCCCAGTTTGTCCCTCTGTAGGGAGCTTTTGTCCTTCCAATCTATCATGGTCCTTGGTTGGTGCTTCAGTCACTGCAAGTCCTCCTGGGCGCAGGTTAGTTGTCTCTGTTGCTTTTCTCGTGGAGCTCCTGTCCCATCCACATCCTTCTCTTCTCCCCCCCCTACTCTTCCACAAGTCTTTCTGTGATTCACCTCATGTTTGACTGTGAGTCTCAGCACTTGTTTTACCCACTGCTGAGTGGAGCCTCTCAGAGGAGTGTTATGCTTGGCGAAGGAGGGCTTGAAGAGAGAAGAGACACCATCTCTGAGACCACCTGGAGATGTCTGACAGGGTAGACTCCTGGGGGAATATGGGGTGACTCCAGTTGAGACTCTCAGCAGAGGAGGTCATGGAGACTGAAGAGATCACCCTTTAACCAGACAGAACTCCCAGTGGAGGGAGGGGAACACCAACCCACCCACAAGAATTTTGACACATAATTTACCCTTCCTACAAGATGTGCAGGGATAGAGTTTTATTAGGAAGGACTTGTAATAGTTTAATAGAGCTCAGTAGAAAAAGCTTGACCTCATCTGCATAGGAAGAGCCAATTCATGATTGATTATCTATTAGATTCATTTCATAAAAGGACATTGATAGGAATAACTTAAGGGTAATATCTCTCTTCCTTTCTTTTATTTAAAATGCTAGAACTAAAGTCTCTGTTGGCTTTTTCCCCCACCTATTTTTATTCTAATTATCTATGATCATCAAAATACTTTGTCCTTGTTCACAATTTACCAAATTTTAGTATGTGATACTATGCTATATTACTAATATAATTAAGCTGTATTTTGTAGAATGTTAACATTTCAACTGAGTTGTTCATATTTAGTTATAGCTTCTTTTTGTCTCTAGAATCTTCTGTGATTTGGACACATATTCTAGGCTCCACAACTAACAGAATCAAAGCAAATTGAGTACACTGTCCAGCTAAGAACCTTTGATTTTTAACTGCTAATATATTTAGTATAGTTTACTAGTACAAATGAAAGAAAAAAAAAAACTATTCCTGAAATCTGTGGACTAAATTGCATACTTTTCTCTGTGACTCCCCCAGGCCATTCACCACTTACAAGGCAGAAGTGACTTGTGTGTTCTACTTACAGCTTATAGTTTTATAGAGAGGAGGAAATAGGGTCAGACTTAAAGAATCCGCAGTTCATCAGACTGGGCAGCTCCACTTTAAGGCCATCGTGATGTGGCTCTGGCTGACTGGACTGTATCAGCAAGCAGTGAATTCCAGGAGAATTGGAAAAGGGATGGCAACAGAGAAATGAGAGACGTGGAAGTGACCCTGAATCCCATATAGCAATCTTGGTAAATGTCTGACAATGAAATAGGCTGCCTCGTAGATGATGTCCTGTACCCATTGGTGGGAGGTTAACCTGTCTTTTTTTTTTTTATTTTTTTTATCTCAAGTGGAAACATGCCCATATCCTTAAGAGATCTGAACCTGTTATTGGGCAACCAAAGCTGTCTACAAAGAAATGTTGAATCATTGTTTGCTTTTGTGTGTGTGTGTGTGTGTGTTTAGAAATAAATTTTAATTTTATGACTGAAATGGAGAGGCAGCTATGAAGGACAGTGCTTCAGATGGAGTGATGTAAATGGCCTGCTCTCAGCAGAAGTGTCCTTGTACTTACGCAGAGCCAAAATTCCATTTCCAGCCTCCCATTCTTCATTACCCCTAGAAAAAGAACACATAGAAAAGACAGACCTGAGTCCCAGAAGGCACTTGGCACATTGAAGAGTCACAGACAGTGACAACATCCCCCAAAAAGCAAGCAAACATCAAAACATAGGCTCTATATCTGTTCATTTGTGTTCTTTAACTAAGTAAGTTACTGTGAGAAAAAATATCAAGTAAATAATGATTCCTCTCTGCCTCAACATCCTACATACTAGGATTAAAGTGTAGAACAATCTACCATTCTTGACAGGGTCTCCACAAGGAGAGCAACAGAACAAGAAAATTTGAACACAGGGAACTTCCCAGAGACTCATACTCCAACCAAGGACTATTCATGGAGATAACCTAGAACCCCTGCACAGAGGTAGCCCATGGCAGTTCAGTGTCCAAGTGGGATCCATAGTAATGGGAAGAGGGACTGTCTCTGACATAATCTGATTGGCCTGCTCTTTGATCACTTCCCCCTGAGGGGAGAGTAGCCTCACCAGGCCACAGTAGAGGACAATGCAGCCACTTTTGATGAGAACTGATAGACTAAGATCAGAAAGGAGAGGAGAACCTCCCCTATCAGTGGACTTGGGGAGGGGCATGCATGCAGAAAGGGGAGGGAGGGTGGGGCCGGGAGGGGAGGAGGGAGGGGCTTATGGGGGGATACAAAATGAATAAAGTGTAATTAACAAAAAAAAAGAAGAGAGAGAAAAAAAAAAGAATAGTTGAAGCCAAGAATGGTAGAGTGTTCTACATTGTTTGCTTTTAGCAACAACATTCAAAAGTCTAAGAAATGGGCTAGCTTAATTCTGGGGTGATGTCAAACTTTACAGGGACATTGTATATAGATGAATAATATGTGGTTTGTGTCACATAACTTTGTATATTGAAACAAAATAAGTAAAAATATTTCCTAGTATAATTTAATTAAATAGGTTTTGGGGTAAGAATACACAAACATTAAAATCCGTGTTACTTACGTAATTTATTTTAAAGAGCACCAGAGGATGTGTAAAGTTGAAGTTCTCATTAAATGATCTTAGCATGGCTATGAATACAGATTTTTTTGAAACATATTTACATTGTACTATTAGCATTTAAAACCAGAGGGTACAATGATTAAAACCATCTTTTATGTGATTGCAAATTCATCAGATCAGTCATTCATTTGGCACTTATCATGTTCCTGGTGTGTTGTATAAATAGGTGCTAGCACAGAGCAGTAAGTAATACCACGAAAAATACTTGGAGCCGGCATTCAGGCGATTGATTACGTTGGACTTATTTTTTGACGACTTGCTTGTATTATGATTGTTATGTCTTTTTAATTATGTCTTTCTTCACTGCACAATTTAGATAGTGCCCATTAAGCATTTGCAAATCAAATGTTCAAACTGCTTATGTTAAATGTTGATAGAGAGAACATTTTAAAAACTTTATGGTTTTTAATAAGGCACTGAAATTTTATATAAGGAGTTATGTAAAATCCATGGTTATACATTGTAGGAGCTTGAAAAAGAATCAAAATGTGATTTTGCAGCAAAATTAATTTTTTTTTCTGTCCTTGCTGGCTTGAACAGTGTTACTGAGTCAGCAGCACAACCTGGTGGCCACGTTTGTGAACTGCCTGGTGTTCAGTACTCGTTGAAGGTTCTCTGTTGTGTCTTCATTCTTGTACTGGCTAGGCAGTGTGTGTGTGTGTGTGTGTGTGTGTGTGTGTGTGTAAACCCACTTTAAATAGTTTATCTTCCGTAATGAAAATTTGCACAATGCTCTCTAAAGCAAATACAACTGCTTTTAAAACTATACAGTGAGCTGAACTACTAACACACTGTAAGATTTCCTCTCCGTAAAGAGGATTAGTTTCTGGACTCGTCATGATTTTTTTTATCCAAATTCTCTATACTTCATATATTTTAAAAACCCAAAGCAGCTATTACCTCATTTATTTATTTTAATGTCTTATGGGTTAGGGGTTGACAGTCACTTAAAGGAGTTTTTGAGGAGCTTGCCTTTGTTGGGTCTGTGATGTCTTTTATCTGGAGGATGATATGCCTTTCCATCAAGTAACGGTGGCTAGACAGTCCTAGAAATAGAATGGTCTTTCACCAGAGTTGACAGTCTTTCACCATGGACTTGGTGCACCAAAAGACCTCTTGTCTTGAGCTTTGTTGTTGTTGTTTTATCTGTTGTTGTTTTTTCGAGACAAGGTTTCTTTGTGTAACAGCCCTGACTGTTCTGGGCTTGCTTTGTAGACCAGGTAGGCCTCGAACTTACAGAGATCTGCCTAGCTCTGCCTCCTGAGTGCTGGGATTAAAGGCGTGGTCCACTGAGCCTGGCTAGTCTCCAGATTTTAAAATGACAAGTGATTTGTTAAGTTGCGAAACATCCAAAAAACTCCGATTCATTAATGCAAAGTTTCCAACCTTGAGAAACCACTTACAGAGTTTTGAGTCTCCAGAGAGATCCGGCTGTGCTCAGAAGTCGGTCATCCCACTGGTAGTGCTGCCTGCTCTCTGGGTATCCCCTGGCACCTCATTCCTCCTCCCCCTAAGTCAGAGGATGTCGCTATGGTAGAGGGGAGGAAAGGTGATTTTGCCTGAGTTTCTGTCAGCTTGAGCTCTTTCTTTCTCCAGTAAATGGACTGAGAATAAATCTACATTCTTCAAGGTTCTTTTGCTAGCTCCTGGCACAGAGTCCTACCTTCTGGGTCCCCCTCATTTCCTCCTCACTATACTGATTGCCTGCTTTTTAGATGCTGGGAACTTTCATCTACACTTTTCTTTTTAATTTTCTGTATACAAAGCATCTAAAGAAGCCCTAAAGGTACTCTGGGTCCTTTGCTTGGCTCTACGGCACAGAACTGAATCATGTAAGCACCTTCTTACTTCTCCCAAAGTGCTTGTTCCAACTAATATATATGGATGGAAAACATCATTTTGTCATAAATACAGGAAGCCAGCAGTTCATCAGACACTATGAAATATCTTTGGTTTTCTCCCGGTGCTGCTGATTTTACTGACTTTGGTAAATATCACCTTGAGTGAGGGTTTACTTAAAAACAAGGAAATAATAAATTTTGCAGGCAAATGGATGGAACTAGACAAGATCATCCTGAGTGAGGTAACCCAGACCCAGAAAGACACACATGGTATATATATATATATATATATATATATATATATATATATATATATTCACTTATAAGCCAATTTTAGTCATATAGTACAGGATAGACATACTACAATGCACAGGCCCTGAGGAGATAATTCCTATGGTAGTTTTAGGCTTTATGTCAGCCCACTAGTTAGGGGAATGGGAGATATCTCTGACATGGATTATGTTGCCTGCTTTCTGATCACTTCCCCTGGATGGGACTGCCTTACCAGGCCACAGGGGAGGAAGATAAACTCAGTCTTCATATGAATAGATGAGCTGGGGTGTCTGGGTAGGGGAGTCCCCTATTCTGAGGAATAGGGGATAGGAGATGAGGAAGGGAGTGTGGGAATGGGAGGAGAAGAGGGAGGGGCCTATGACTGATATGCAAATTGAATTAATTAATAATAGTAAAGAATTGTCAAAGATTCTATCTTTTTTCCATTGTATGGTTTTGGCATCATTGTCAAAGAGCAGCTTTATTTGTAATAGCCAGAAGCTGGAAACAACCCAGATGCCCTTCAACTGAAGAATGGATACAGAAATTGTGGTAAATCTACACAATGGAGTATTACTCAGCAATGAAAAACAAGGAAATCAAGAAATTTGCAGGTAAATGATGGGAACTGGAAAGGATCATCCTCAGTGAGCTATCCTAGAAGCAGAAAGACACACATGCTATATACTCACTCATATAGACATATAGTATAGGATAAACCTACTAAAATCTGTACACCTAAAGAAACTAATCAAGAGAGAGGACTCTGGCTAAAATGCTCAATCCCCACCCCGAAAGGCAAAGAGGATGGGCATCAGAAGAAGGAGAAAACAGGAAACAAGTTAGGAACCTGCAACAGAGGGCCTCTGAAAGGCCCTGCCTTGCAGGGTATCAAAGCAGAAGCTGAGACTTATGGCTAACTGTTGGGCAGAGTGCATGGAATCTTATGAAAGAAGTGGGAAACAGTAAGATCTGGAGAGGACAGGAACTCCACAAGGAGAGCAACAGAACCAAAAAATTTGAACACAGGGGTCTTTCCAGAGACTCATACTCCAACCAAGTACCATGCATGGAGATAACCTAGGACCCCTGCACAGATGTAGCCCATGGCAGTTCAGTGTCCAAGTGGGTTCCATGGTAATGGGAACAGGGACATAAACTGATTGGCCTGCTCTTTGATCACCTCCTCCTGAGGGGGGAGCAGCCTTACCAGGCCACAGAAGATGACAATGCAGCCACTCCTGATGAGATCTGATAGACTAGGATCAGAAGGAAGGAGAGGAAGACCTCCCCTATCAGCAGACTTGAAGAGGGGCATGTAAGTGTGTGGGCAATGTGGGATTAGGAGGGGAGGAGAGAGGGGCTTATGGGGAGGTACAAAGTAAATAAAGTGTAATTAATAAAAATTAAAATAAATTTAAAAAATGTTAAAAAAAATTGTCCAAGAAAAAAAAAATCCAGAGCCTCAAACAAGCTGGACAACCAAAAAAAAAAAATCTAAACAAAAATGAAAATCCAAGTAAATTACAGACTAAAAACATTCTCACATTATGTTAAAATGTATACAATAATGTAAGAAGATAAAGAAGTATTAGATTTACATATTGCATAAATACATTTTCTTGCTATTTATATACCCAGCCGAAACTCTAACTTCTTACGATACTGTGAGTTCTGCTTCATTTTGTGTCACAAAGTGAAGTAGCCACCTGATACTTTAAGTAGTTGAATAATAGATTATCAGTAGCATCTCTATTTGCTTACGAAACTTAGGAAATTCACCAGTATAAGAAAAATTAGAGCAACGAATGTGGTGTGTGTTATCTTCATATATACAAGCAAGAATTTCTATGGAGAACACACCAAGGCTTTGTCACGCTGGCTCCTGTGGAGGGGACTCAGTCTCTATATTCTTCCCCAGTTACACAGATTCAAGCTTTAAAGTTTGTGTTCAGCTGCTTCATCCATATTCATTTCAGAGCCCAGAATAACCAAGATGGTGTCAAAAGATGAAATTGCAATAAATTTAGTTTGAATATCTTACTTAGCTTTTATTCACAGTTCTGGAAACCAGCAGTACTCAGAACTAGAACAGGCTCAAAGAACTCTGGGGCCACCAGATTACGCATTTATGGACGGAAAACAGAAGTGATGAACTGGACTGGTTACAGCTTAGGGTTTTGCCTATTTAGCTGCCCATTTACCATGAGCTGTAACCCAGCAACCCTGACTAGTGAGGTCTCATCTATATGCTCTATGCTGAGGAGTAATTCTTTAAAAGGTGCTGACATATGGAGACGTTCTCAAGGCCTGAAATCAATTTAAATCAATGATAGGCAATAGGAATTGTATGCATACACCAAGAGAGAGCAGCCTGCTGTCCATGTTAAAGGTCATGTGTGGAATGTTTCCAAACCTACACTCTCTTGGGCTTGCTGCAATTTCTCCTGTCTCCTTCTATTGGTGCCTTGGATTCCTGGTTATAATCCTCTCCCTTCCGGAACTGACTGAATACTTACTACAAACACTGGGCTGTACCTTAGCCCTTATCCATAATTAACCAACATTAACCTTTTGTTACATTTCATCCCATTCTAATTTGTAAGTACCATAAAAATTTCACTGTGGACCTAATGTTCCCGTAATGTATCTTGCTTGTTACATATGATTTCTTTTCTCTTGCTATTCCCTTTAGAAGGAACTGCTCTTTTCCCACATTTCTCATGTCATAGGCATCTATATTCTGTTTATCTAACACACTTACTTCTCGTGTTACCTGTCTAACCATTACATTTTCCATTGAGACTCCCAGCCTCCTAAGCCCATCTTACCCATGTGGGCATCAATGTACTTATGTGTACAAACAGCTTTATAGATTCTCCTGGACTTGAAACATTTCCAGGACAAAAGCCTTATTTAAAGAATTTGTCATCATATCAAGATGTCAGTGGTAATTATATATGTAGGTAGAAATTTCTAACTTTGGAAACACACAGTAGAGGTTAGTGTTGAGGCAGAAGACAATGAACATCACATGACATGATATTTATTAATTATTTTCTACTCTACTGTTAATGCTGGGAAAAAAATACCATGGAGGTCAGAGTCACAGTGAATGTAATTAACAGTGTGTTGGATTTAGCTGGATGCCCAAAGGGCCATGCTATTCCTACCAAACTTTCTGAGAATGTGATTTCAGTGTAGCATTAATTAGATAATCCAGGTAAGCTGGGTCCTTTTGATCTTTTTCTTCCCTATAATTTTTGAAAATTTATGTTTTAGCTACTTATACCTTTTAGTGGCAATCCTCAAACTGCAACACAAGAGGCTGATATCTTATGAAAAAAAAAAAAAAGACTCATTATTGGGAGTGACAATAATGTCATCACTTGCCACAGTAGTAAATTAGAATTTTCCTTTTTGAAAAGTCAGGTACAAAAAAGGCTCCACAACCTGCTGCTTTCACTGATTAATTGTCATATGAATTAAAACATCTCATAAGATTAATAAAAGCATATTTTCACATTTCTGACTTAGAAATGAATATTGTTTTCATAGATCTGCCTTTGCCATGGTTTAGTCAGTCCATGGTTTGGTTTATTCTGTAGGAAAAGTAATGCGTCAAGGTTCATGTTGATAAGTCACAGAACTAACTGACTCATGAGTTGGTAGAAGGAATAGTAAAGGCGCAGAAACGGAATGACGCGTTTAAAAACATGCTCACAGAACTTGCGGGTTATGAAACCTTCAGTTGCCGGGAGCACATTTCTGCAGTAGTGGCATCCTTCTGCTCCATGTAACAGTACCACCCAGAACAGTACCTGTGGCCGACACAGGTGGTTCCTAATATTTGCATCATTGCAGAAGAATCTCTCGGGTGGAAGCATGCAACCCCTCAGGCCTAGGAAAATGTGCCTGGGCTGAGATTTAGCTGCCGTTTGAATGTGGACTGGAATCTTGGTTTCTGGTGTGGTGGTGTTGAATCGTGAGGCAAGATTTAAGAGGTGGGGCGTAGTGGGAGGTGACCACACTGTGTTTTCTTCTCCGAATGAGTCAGTTTCTTTCAGAGCTAGTGGTTACAAAGCGCACGCTTGTCCCTTCTGTGCGTTGCTGATTCCCTTCCGGATTTTGTTGTTACAGGCAGGGAGGGGGCTCTCATCGGAGGCTGAACAGTTTATGGTGCTCAACCCTAGATTTTCAGCCAGAAACTGTAAGCTAAATAACTTCTTTCATAAAAAAGAGGCTTCACTGATTTATTATAGGAAAACAGAAGGGGCAACAGTAGCCCGTTTTCTGGCTTCTACATCTGAAATGCTGTAATGCTGTATATGAATGGAGACTTCATATATGACCACAATATCATCTTCACAATGGGCTGTGAAATGGACAAAAGCTATTTGTACTTGTTTCAGCTGTCCGCTTGGTCTGCAGTCCTGTTACACAGGGTCACCTGAGATTCTTCAATGCCCCTTTGAGTTTATTCTTTCATGAATCTTGTCTTACTCTTTCTCTACCCCAGTCCCCACCCCCATGTGATAAATCAGAGTTAGGGAAAAGGGCAGAGAGAACTTTTGGATGACGTGCAGATTCATGGAAGAAACACATGCAAGAGATTTATTGGACACTGTTGTAACTGTAGTTACATATCTACATTGATGCCCATGTGGGTAAGATTGCCTTAGGAGTCTGAGGGGCTCAATGGAGAAAGTAATGTTTAGATAGAAGACACAAGAAGGAAGTGAGTTAAGAAACAAAAGATGGACATCTGGGTTGTTTCCAGGTTCTGGCTATTACAAATAGAGCTGCTATAAACATGGTTGAGCAAGTGTCCTTTTTGTGTACTTGAACAAACTTTGGGTATATACCTAGCAGTGGTATAGCTGGGTCTGGAGGAAGCACTATTCCTATTTGTCTTAGAAAGCGCCAGATAGCTTTCCAGAGTGGTTGTACCAGTTTACATTCCCACCAGCAGTGGAGGAGGGTTCCCCTTTCTCCACAACCTCTCCAGCATGTGTTATTGCTTGAGTTTTTCATCTTGGCCATTCTGATGGGTGTAAGGTGATATCTCAGGGTCGTTTTGATTTGCATTTCCCTGATGGCTAATGAGGATGAGCATATCTTTAAGTGTTTTTCTGCCATTCGATATTCCTCTGTCGAGAATTCTCTGTTTAGCTCTGTTCCCCATTTTTTAATTGGATTACTTGGATTGCTGCTTTTCAGCTTCTTTAGTTCTTTGTATATATTGGATATTAGTCCTCTGTCAGATAAAGAGTTAGTGAAGATTCTTTCCCAATCTGTAGGCAGTCGTTTTGTTTTGATGACGGTATCCTTTGCTTTACAGAAACTTTTCAGTTTCATGAGGTCCCATTTATTGATTGTTGCTCTTAGAGCCTGTGCTGTTGGTGTTCTGTTCAGGAAGTTGTCTCCTGTGCCAATGAGTTCTAGGCTGTTCCTCACTTTTTTTTTCCAATTGATTTAGGGTATCTGATTTTATGTTGAGGTCCTTGATCCACTTTGACTTTAGTTTTGTGCAGGGTGATAAATATGGATCTATTTTCATTTTTCTGCATGTAGACATCCAGTTGGTCCAGCACCATTTGTTGAAGATGCTGTCTTTTTTCCATTGAATGGAATTGGCTTCTTTGTCGAATATCGAGTATTCATAGGTGTGTGGATTTATTTCTGAGTCTTCTATGCGGTTCCATCGATCCTCCTTTCTGTTTCTATGCCAATACCATGCAGCTTTTATTACTGTTGCCCTGTAGTACAGCTTGAGATCAGGAATGGAGATACCTCCAGATGATCTGTTGTCGTACAGGATCGTTTTGGAGATTCTGGGTTTTTTGTTTCTCCATATGAAGCTGAGAATCTTTTTTTCAAGGTCTGTAAAGAATTGAGTTGGTATTTTGATAGGAATTGCATTGAATCTGTAGATTGCTTTTGGCAGTATGGCCATTTTCACAATGTTAATCCTACCAATCCATGAGCACGGGAGATCTTTCCATCTTCTGATATCTTCTTCGATTTCTTTCTTCAGAGACTTGAAGTTTTTCTCAAACAGGTCTTTCACTTGCTTGGTTAGAGTCACACCAAGGTACTTTATGTTATTAGTGGCTATTGTGAAGGGTGTTGTTTCCCTAATTTCTTTCTCAGCCTTTTTGTCTTTGGTATATAGGAGGGCTTCTGATTTTTTTGAGTTTATTTTGTATCCTGCCACTTTGCTGAAGGTGTTTATCAGCTAAAGGAGTTCTCTGGTTGAATTTTTGGGGTCGCTCATGTATACTATCATATCATCTGCAAATAGTGACACTTTGACCTCTTCCTTTCCAATTTGTATCCCCTTGATCTCCTTTAGTTGTCTTATTGCAGGCAAATGGTGGGATCTAGAAAAGATCATTCTGAGTGAAATATCCCAGAAGGAGAAAGACAAACATGGGATATACTCACTTATATAGACCTATAAGATATGATAAACATAATGAAATCTATACACCTAAAAAAGATAATCAATTGAGCGGACATGGGGTAAGATGATCAATCCTCATTTAGAAAGACAGATGGGATGTGCATTGAATGTATGACAGGAGTCTACTGAGCGCATCTGAAAGACGCTAACTAGCAGTGTTTTCAAAGCAAAGACTCATGACCAAACCTTTGGCAGAGTACAGGGAATCATAAGAAAGAAGGGGAGTTAGTCTGATGGGGCAAGGATAGGAGCTCCACAAGGACCAAATATATCTGGGCACAGGGTCTTTTCTGAGACTGACATTCAACCAAGGACCATGTATGGATATAACCTAGAACCTCCACTCAGATGTAGCCTGTGGTAGCTCAGTAACCAATTGGTTTCCCAAAGTGAGGGGAACAGGGACTATTTCTAACAGGAACTCGATGACTGGCTCTTTGGTCTCCCCACCCCCGAAGGGAGGAGCAGTCCTGTTAGGCCACAGAGGAGGGCTTTGCAGCCAGTCCTGAAGATACCTGATAAAACAGGATCAGATGAATGGGGAGGAGGTCCCCCCCATCAGTGGACTTGGAAAGGGGCACGGTGGAGATGAGGGAGGGAGGGAGGGAGGGACTGGGAGGGAATGAGGGATCGGGACACGGCTGGGATACAGAGTTAATAAAATGTAACTGATAAAAAAAAAGATATACTTTCAAAAGTACAATTCAAAAATTAAATCAATTAAAAATATAAGAAAGAATAATAAAAAAAAAATAAAAAATAAAAAATAAAAAAAACCCTCCAGAATGGGAGACTTTGGTCCAGATGCACAAAATAAAAAAATGAAAAAAAAAAAAAGAAACAAAAGATAGAGGCATGTAAGGTGACATGAAAAGTGTGGGGAGAAGCCAATGAATGTTCTAAAAGAGACATTGAATTATTGAACCAAGAGAAGGGGTGTTAAGCTTTGGTAGCACAAAAGTGATATCCTAGGTTGATTGTTAGTTAACTAGGCTTAATAATTTCACTGCACATACACTTCAAAATGCTATGTTGTACACAATACATACAATTTTACATGTTAATAAAAACTCATTAATTTGGAAAACAATCAGAGGCTGCAAAGTGCAATTTTTTTTCTGAGTGTCTTAGCTCTGAATAATGACATGGAAACCAATATATTTTAGTAAAACTTCAGCAACCTGTCCAATCACCTGCCATCTTAGTCTCGCTCTGGTACCCGCTTCTTCATTTGTGTTCTGATTACAACTCCCTTCCTCTCTCTGGATCCCACCTGAGACCTCCTCTCTGGGCCCCAAAGTCCCTCCTTATCCTTCCTTGCTCAGATACTGGATGTTCAGCTATTTATTTGACCAATAAGTAGGTGATGAAGAACAATGTTGGCAGAATTTTGAGTCAGGAGATGCATCATAGAAATGACGATGCCAACGTCCAGACTGTAACCAGATCTCTGGGTAGAGAAATCAGCATTTGTATATAAAACACATTAAACATCCTCCAACAGGAGACCGTGGATCTATTATGGTATCATTAGTTTAATGTTGGTGTGACAATGTATATGAATTCTATAGTGCCACTTATACTGAACAGCTCTCACTACTGGTTGCTCTACGGAGGACGGCTGGGGTGCTGAGGGCCGGGGTTTGAAAGGAGACTTCTGTCAGTATTTCTTTTTTAAATCTTCTAACTTTTGACCCTTAGTAATACATTAGTTTCAACAAAACCAATTACTCAGAATACTAAGCCATATCCCCAAGGCGGGCAGAGAACTGATCTGTGGTATACACATGCAGGCAACCAGGAATGGGGACCAGGAGAGCACTAACTCTTCAGATACTTTCCAAATTTCGGACAACGTTCTAATATTGTATACGGAGAAAATAATCTACCTCTCACAACAATTACCATTTTAGTTTCACAGACGATGTTAGCAGGGATCAGGGAAATTATGTAGCTTGTTTAAAAGGAAGTCTGAAAAATTTTAGAGCTTTTGTATGTGCACATACCGAGTCTTGAGCACATTCTTGCTCATACCTCCTCCCCTTCTCTTCCTTCCTTTCCTTTTCCTTAGTCCGCTTTCTCCACAGGCAGTCCTGCCTTCATTTTTATGTCTTATGTTCATATATGATATTTATATCTTATATATTAATATCAGAACAATAAATTAAAGAAAACATGAAATTTGTCTTTCTTTGACTAGCTTAATTCAATAAATTATTTTTTAAGACTTGGACTCAACTCCCTATTGCTTTAAATATTTCTGAGGAGTGTTTCTGTCAAAATATGTATTATTTCTATACTCTCATTTTTTATATTGCTTAAACATGTCTTTAAACATTGTTGCTTATCCACTATATGTATGTAGGTTTATATAACGTATAAATATATATAGTGTGCAGATATCCTCAAGGTCCCCCGGAGTTTAGATCCTTGCTTAAGTCTCTTCATTTCATTCTGCATATAGCAAATTGTGTCAAATATTTCCCTTACATTTATTTAAAATATGTATGACAATAGAACATCTTTTAAATCCAAGAATGAAATTTAATCACAGGAGGAGAACAAAAATTTAATGTCTTCTTCCTATTTTTGGTTTGCTTTTTCTTTCCTGGCCTATGAATTTTTTATTATTTAATTTTTGTTTAGATATTTTTATTTATAATATGAATGGAGGTAATATATTGTGCCTATTTGTGTGTGTGTGTGTGTGTGCATATGTGTGAGCAGGGTATGGTCTTCATTAGTTTCTGGAGGATATTTTTACTGCTGTAGAATCACATGTTGATAGTCATGTAATTCAGTACTTGAGGCATGTTTCTGGCCTTTAGCTTCTCTATCTAGAACTAATACTAGTGCTATAAGATCTTTTGTTATGATGCCATTGGTCTCCAAGACTCTGCATTTGTTTGTCAGTCTTTATTCTATGTTGTCCATCTGAGAAATTTGTTTCATTTTTTTTTCAGTCTATCAGTTCTGTTCTCTGTATCTTAGCTTACTTTTTTCTAGAATTAACACTTGTTTTTAGTCTGCTGTTTCTTTGCTAAGATTATCTATTTCTTACCCAAGACTTTTTCTTTTATTTCAAGTTTGCTCAGACATTTTTATCTTTGTTACATTTAAATCCCTGCCAAATAAGCTTGCATCTAGCATTAGATGCATTGGCATCTATTACCTGTCTTCTTCTTCTTCTTTTTTATGTGTAGGCTTCCCATTCAGGATTCAGAAGTGTACACGGGATAGATAGTTGCTTTCTTGTCAGTGAGACACAAGACTTGAGCAAAGCAGCTTAAGGGAGGAAGGCTTTACTTTGGCTCATGGACTCAGGGGATCCTGAGTTCATCATAGTGGGAAGACAGTGCATTTGGAGTTGCTCTGTCCTGGACAGTAGAACTGGAGGTTGGGGCTACTGCTTTTTCTATCTTGAATGACCAGAAGGCAGAGAGAGCAGACCATAAGTGGGAGCTTGCTATGACCTTCAAAGGTCTATGGCTGTGGCCTACATCTGCCAGCTGGCACCATTTCTCAAAGGTTCTAAACCTCCCAAACAACACCATGAGTTGGGGACCAGATGTTCAAACACATAACCCTTGGAACACTTCTTATTTGACCTATAATGGATTTTTAGTGATGTTTGGCAGGGTAAAGATTTTAGTTTTTACAAATTTCCATTTTAAAGATATCATCTTTCTTGTGCCTTGGCTAGAAAGAGCTGAATTTGTAGAGGAGACAGAGGGGGAGTGGATTTGGGTGATAATCTGGGAGGAAGGGGGAAGCTGGGAGGAGCATAGAGAGGGGAAACTGGTCCAGTTATATTGTGTGAGAGAAGAGTCTATTCAATAAAAAAGAAAATGTAACCACACACACACACACACACACACACACACACACACACACTCACTTCTCTGTGCTCTACAGTATTTTCATGTTGCTTTGGGTCTGGGCTATTTGGAGCTATTTGGCTGTAGAAAGCCAGAAAACCTATTCTTTTCTTGTGTTCTGATGTCACAAGTCGGTCTGCCTGACCCTCTCTACCTTTCAAAAAATTTTTTGTGTTCCTTTTTTGTAATAAATTAAGGTTGTTTTTGTCTGTAATTAGAAGTAGGAGCAAGACAAAGTCCATGTTTTCCTTCTTAGAAGCAAAAATGTTTGAAAAATACATCTCTGTGCCAGTGAGGTGGTTAAGCAGGTAAAGGTGTTGGCCATGAAGCCTGGTGACCTGAGTTGGTCTCAAGAACCTGCATGATGAAAGAAGAGAACTGGATACCCCAATTTATCCTCTGATCCTCCACAGTCATGGGATGCATGCATGCATATACACCTTAGCTCACTAAATAAAGGTAATAAAAATAAAAAAAATATTTTAAATTGATTGCTAAGATTAAACATTTTTTTCTTTTATTATTATTATTAATTACACTTTATTCATTTTGTATCCCCCCATAAGCCCCTCTCTCCTCCCCTCCCAATCCCACCCTTCCTCCCCTTTCTGCATGCATGCCCCTCCCCAAGTCCACTGATAGGGGAGGTCTTCCTCTCCTTCTTTCTGATCTTAGACTATCAGTTCTCATCAGAAGTGGCTGCATTGTCATCTTCTGTGCTGGAGAGATGGCTCAGCCGTTAAAGGCTAGGCTCACAACCATAAATATAAGATTAAACATTTTAAAAAATTTGTTTAAAAAGTCTTCATGATTGATTTTTTTGAAACAGCTTTATGATTGTTGCCTCAATATTTTTAGATAATTAAAATTACCATTTTAATTTTGAGTTTATAATATTGTTACATCATTTCCCCCTCCATTTCCTTCCTCCAAGTCTTCTCATGTACCCTCTTTGCATTCTGTCAAATTCATTACCTTTTCTCATTGTTGTTACATACATAAATGTAGCAACATCAGATAATTTTGACATTGTATCATTTTAGGATTGACATTTACAAGGTCCAAATATATCTGAGCACAGGGGTCTTCTATGAGATTGTGTATCCAACAGAGGACCATGCAAGGATATAATCTACAACCCCTGCTCAGACATAACCCATGGTAGTTCAGTATCCAAGTGGGTTCCCTAGAAGGGGGGACAGGAATTGTTTCTGACATGAACTCATGAGCTTCCCCTCCCCCCTGAGGGATGAACAGCCTTGCTAGGCCACAGATAAGGACATTGCAAACATCCTGAAGATACCTGATAAGCTAGGGCCAGACGGAAGGAGAGGAAGACACTCCCTCTCAGTGGACTTGGAAAGGGGCAGGGAGGAGATGAGGGAGGGGAGGATTGAGAGGGAAAGAGGCAGAGGGCTACAGCTGGGATACAAGTGAATGTATAAAATTATTTAAAAATAAAAAAATATTAAAAAATAAGGATTGACATTCGTGGTTCATCTTTTTCCTTCCATTTTGAGTCATAAACAATAGCTCTGTAGGTTAAAGTTCTGACTTTATCTTGGGCACAGAGGATAAAAAAAATTAGCTTCCACGTTGGTACAGCTGACGATCCATAAGACTGAACTTTTGATTTCCAGGCTGTAATGCCACCATGTGTGATCTGATGTAAAGGTCCCACGTTGGTCTTTCTGACTGTAGTGTTCTGGAAAGCAGTGTATCACACCTCAGGCCATCTTGTTCCTTCATGGCTTTTGTGTGTCTGTGTCAGGGTAGAAGGTCAGATATCCACTTAGTCTCACTGATTCACACTGGCAGGGTAACTTGAGTGCCACCTGCAGCTTCTTGTTCAAATCTGTTGCTTTCCAGTAGAAATTTGGAGATTTCCCTGGCCACAGTGGTGGGCATGAGGTTTCCATCTGAAATGAGCAGGCATGTAAAGGGCAGAAGTTTACTCCAAGTTTTCCTCCTGATATAGATGAATAGCAGGGATTATATACTAGGAGAAACTTAACAAAGTTTATAACAATCTAGGTTTGCACCTTTTTCTGTTTCTGTGTAAAGTAAGAAAAAAATACCCTTTTGGTTTTTTGCTTTTTAGTTTGAATTTTGAGTCCTCCCTGAAAAAGCATGGAATCCATCAATATTCTTTTTCTCAAATGCTGGGTTCCTGAACAGTCTTTAGAATTTTAGCCATCTGTCCATGTTTATTCATTTTTATTTGAATAGCCGTTAGTCTTAAGAAAGTTAAAGGGAAGCACGAAGAAGCTCTCAATCTGGCTTGAACCAGATTTCTTATCATTCAGAGCTTTAAAAATATGCACATGCATCTTCTTCCATTTGACATCTGTGCAGCTGCTCCTGCATCAGTCTATCTCAGCTCTCAGCCCATGATGGAAAGAACGCAAATCCCTTCGCTGTTGATGAGAGGCTCTTGGTTCGCAGAGGAGTAGGCTTAAGGCTGAAGGCACTTTCAAATATGCCCCTAGACGTCTTTTACCACATGGCTTTGAACACTTTCCTTTGTACCCCTGCATAGTTTCCTAGTATGGTAGGAGTCTGAAGATAATTTTGGATGTGTTAATCTCTGGTGCACCCTGCTGAATCAGTCTAGGATATACTTGCTTAAGTGTGACCACATCTCCAGGATATTAGAGTCAGCGACTCTCTGCTTACCTGTTACTGAAAGTGACAGCTATTTACAGCTCTGGTATAAATAGTGGGTGTAGCCATATGTCCACAACTGTGCCAGCACTCAGTATAGCTCAACCGCTAACACTCTCCAACCTGCCCACCTTAGCATGAGGTAGTAGAGGGATTAACACAAACTAGCTAAATTTGTATTTCTGTCAAACAGGGACATATTATGCTTTTAAAAATTAAATTTATTTATATTATTGTATGTGTGCATTTGTACATGCCACAGCACATGTGTGGAGATCAGAAGACAACTTGGAACTGGTCTCTCCTTTTACCATGTGGGACCTGGGAATCAAACTCAGGTTCTCAGGCTTGGCAGAAGGTGTTTTGACCAACTGAGCCATCCTGATGACCCATATAATTTCTCTTATAATTAAGACAGTTGAATAAAGTTGCTTGTTAAAACAGAATACTACTGAGAAAAAAAAATTCATACACCTGGTAACATCAACAGTTAAGTTGGACCCAAAGAACCTTATGTTTGGTGAAAATAATAAAAACCAATCTTGTAGGTGTCATATTTCATAAGCCCTGCAGATTAACTACATTGGAAGAGAACAGGTTTGTGTTTGCCAGAGAATAAAGATGGACATAAGTGTGGGTGGGTAAGAAAAAACACAAGTATATACATGCTTGCTGATGACAGTTGACATGAGACTGAATTGCATAGAACTATGGGTAATAGGTTTCTATGCATTCAAGTGTTGAGCTGTTGAAAGTTGAGTAAGATTTATTGTTTATTTAGCATTATTATATCACTGTCAGTTTCTTAGTTTTGTTACTAACAGTTGAAGATATTTTTAAATGGAGTCATGGGTATGTTTGTATTATTTTTGTAAATTTCTGTGAATTTATAATCATTTTGAAATAAAGAAGCTAAAAATGTCTTTTCTGATGCAGAAGCATGTGCTCATGTGTGCAGGGCAATTCTAAACTTATTACTCATGGCCATCCATGAATAGTGATTATCTTTTATAGTTTATTTCAATTGCTTGATAGCAAAGATAGAATAAAACCAAGATAGTTAAAATTTCAAGGTATAAAAGATCATTCTTATTTCATATGGATGTTTTTATTTTTAAAATACCCTAAATCAAAAAAGCTTTTCCCTTATTGTTTTAAAAAATTCCTTTTTTGATATTAAAGTATAATTGCATCCATCTTTTGCTTTCTCTTCTCAAACCCTTCCATGTATACCTCTTGCTCCCTTTAATTTTTGCCTCTTTGCCTTTAATTTTTGTTTTACTCTCTTTCTCTCTCCTAAAAACACAAATTCAACATGATCAATCTCTACAATGTTACTTGCATGTATGTTTTCAGGGCTGATCATTGGTATTGGATAGCCAGTTGGTAAACCCTAATTGCATTTGAAATAACTGTCTTATACCCTCAGATAAGTGAAGTTCTCATTCTTTATAAGGAAATTTTCTCTTTGGAGCAGTTGGAGACCATTACAGATAACCACAACTGATCAAAATTCAGAGTTGTGGAGCCCAGTTTCAACTAGAACACAACTCCTGTACCTAAGGGGCCTAAGGATCATTGCAGAAGAAGGAGGAAGAGGCTATGTGAGATTGAGGAAGAGGGAGCTTGTTGTGAGAGCATGTCTCCTGGAAATGTCAGAAGCTACACCCATGTATTTTCACCAACATGGTTGCCTAACTGGATCTACACTAGGACAATATCAACAATCGTGCTAATATCAGTGGGGGAAGTTCACTAGGCCTCAATCCTAAACAAGACCTACAGGCAACTAAGATGTACTTACCGGGGGAGAAATAGTCTTCTTTAATTATTGTAAAGTGTGCATAGCTGAATATTGATTCAAATTTTTGTAGAGACAGTATGAAATTTAGACAGACCTTGAATTTGTGATCCTCCTGCCCCACCTTTTCCCTCGTGGTGGAATTACAGGCATGTGCTATCATACCCACCCTCATCGATTCTTAAGAGGCCTTTAAAATACTAAATGAACATGATAAATAAAATTTACTAAATTAGCTGCTTGTTACTTGGGAACCTGTCACCACAATTTTTTTTTCAGGGTTGATGCTCATATTTACTCACAGAGAGTATAAGAGTATGTACAAGATCTGAGCAAATTCAGGCCAGACAAAAATCCCAAAAGAAAGAGAATAAGGGAAGTTGGCATAAAGTTCCACCCCTTTTTAAAATACTTTTTAATTTTTTTATTTTTATTAATTACAGTTTATTCACTTTGTATCCCCTCTATAGCTCCCTCCCTCCTTCCTTCCCAATGCCACCCTCCCTGCCCCCTTTCCACCCATGCCTCTCCTCAAGTCTACTGCTGGGGGAGGTTCTCCTCCCCTTCCTTCTGATCCTAGCCTATCAGGTCTCATCAGGGCTGTCTTCATCCTCTTTCTTTGTGGCCTAGCAAGGCTGCACCCCCCAGGGGGAGGTGATCAAAGAGCAGGCAACCGAGTTCATGTCAGTGACAGCCCCTGTTCCCCTTACTAGGGAACTAGACATTTTATACCACAAACTAAACCCTCTAATGCCAGGAATGGGTTACAACTTGTTGCTTTGTTGGCTGAAAGGGTCCCATAGACTGCCACACTCAAAACACCGCAGGCTATTATTGGTTTTCCCCAACAACCTGACAGAAAAATCTTATTGCTGATATCACTTATTTCATTGAATATGGAGATATCCAGATGGTACCCAGCTAGAAGTTTCATTCCTGCTGATTAGCATTAGTGTTGGAAGGTACTTTGCATGCTACTGGAGGAGAAAAATAAATAAAAAAGAAAATCAAAACAAAACTAACCAAACAAAAATATTCTCAATATTTTATATAGAACATATTTTAATGAATCACTAAGTCCTGATCACCATGAGACCCCTAAGAATGTATGTCCTGTGAGGCACATTTCACATTTTCCCTAAGGAACTTTTTGATCCCTTAGTAATTTAGGAAAGTGAAGAATACTTGAGACTCATTTTAGGAATTATTGTGTTACGTTTTCCCTTAAACAGGAAAAGTTGTAATTGCAGGACTCCCATTTTTTTTCTCCTTTCATTATATTATTTACTTTTTTTCTTTGACATTAATCATCATTTATATCTAGAGAAATGACCTGTGGTTCTTTTCATGCTCTGCCATTTGTTTCTGAATTTAGTCTTGTTGGTATATTTACTACTTCAAACTTGTAGTTTCATGACAAGTTGTTCAAGATTAAGTATAAAATTTTGACCAGAGTTTTACTCTAATTTCTGCTTGTGGCAACACCACAGGTCAGGCCTTAGCCTAGTGTCCTGAGGGGTTGGAGGGAGTTGTTGCTGTTGTTTTCCCATATTCCTTTTAGAATTCTTGCCGAATCTTCCCTTACAATGTACTTTTAATTTTTATTTTTTCGTTTATTAGAACTTCTCACAGAATTACTCTTAATTTAGGGACCTTTCTTTCTATTCCATTCCCCCACCCTACTTTTTTATTTTTAACTCTTCACTCTGTCTCTCAGCTTTTTTTTTTGTTCCCACTCATTGCCTGCTATAATTGCCTCTGCAACTCATGATGCTCCTCTCTTTCTAGTGCTAGTTATTTTCTCATGCACTCTGTAACCGTTTTAGTCTTTCTAAATACTGTTGTTTCAAATTTGTGCCACTGTGCCATAAAAAAACCCATAAACCTTTAATGGCTCCCAATGACATCCCAAAAGCAAAAGAAACTTCATTTTGGCATTTTCGATTTTGTTAAACTGCATTGTTACGAATTAAATTCCTTTGAGTCTATGCTATAGTTGTATGGGGGAAGACATTGAGTAGTCTTAACATTTTCCAGAAAATCAGGTATGAAAGCTTGTTTGTTTTCTAAGATCAGTATATCTGATATGGTGTTTTTGCTGATGGCCTCTGAGTATATTGCACTGTTACAAATTTTCCTCTCATCTGAGTCTATGCTACAGATATATGGAAAAAGATATTGGGTATTCTATCAGTAAGAAAGTCTGGGTGACATTCATGGATGAGAGCTATACCTTTTTTTTTTTTCTTCTAATCTTAGTAACTCTGATGTGGAGTTCCCTTTGATGGCTTCTGGGAGTTACCTGTGGCTCTAAATGCCTTATGCATTCCATTACTGTCTACATTATTGTCTATAAATAAGAGCATTGGCACTTTGTATTTCTTTGGCTTTGTGGCAAATATTATGAGCAGCATGTAGTATCTCTTCTCAGAGAACTGGGAAAGAAGGTTCACTGCCAAAGACCAGCTTTGACACCACATGGTAAACTGAGGTGAGGTGTAGATAGGCAACTGGCTAATCACCCAGCAGACTCTTCTGAGGATAGACAGTTCGATTCTCCAGGCTGGAATGGAATGTTCCTGATGGACACTGCTACTGATGGTGGCCAGTGTAGGTCAGAACTGATTGTAACTGGTGCAGGCCAGAGCTCTTGGTTCCCCAAGAGAGCTGCTGTTGATTGTAGCCAGTGACTAGAGAAAAGGAAAGAAGGAGAAAAAAGATCACGTGTGCAAACACACACACACACACACACACACACACACACACACAGATACACACTACATGGGTGAAGCAAGACAAGCTCTGATGAGCTAGGTCCAACAAGCTTCAACTGTTCATTGAGTGAATGGAGCAAACTTCAAAGAATGAGCTTCAACAATTTTATTTTTTTCCTTCCAAAGGTTACGTATCCCAGCAAATTATATCTGTCAGTATAAAAATCACAATGTGGTTACATTCTATTTTTCTTTAATTGAGTGATTACAATGGGTATATGTAAGGAAAAAAGAAAAAAAAACCATGTTACCTAATATCCTTACATAATCAAATGTTTTATATATCATGGATAAAAAAAACAGCGAAAAACAAATCATTTCCAAGAATTCACATGCATTTGTAACTGTTATGCCAGGTTCACGGGATCCTCAGAGACCACCAGGAGACAACTCGATGAACTCGGGACCCAAGTCTCACTGGCGCAGCAGTAGAGAAGTGGGACCCTGAGCTCTGGGTGAACAGGATTTTTAAAGGGAAAGTCTGTGAGCAGGGGGTTTCCATGGCAGCAAGCATGGGAGCACAAGTCTTGGAGTTACAGAATTGGGTGAAGTTTAGCAGGATGGGGTGACCTTTCCTGAGGCACACAATCACAATGGCTAAGGCATATAATCACAATGGCTATTTTTCTAAACCATATCTGAAACATTGGGGAGAATTTTCCCACCCGATTCTCAACCGGTTCCCATTGATTATTGCCAGGGAGTTTGTCTCTATTTTCTATGAAGCATTTATTCTGTTATATTTCCTGGAGGCTGTTGCTAGTAGAGTTAACTTTGTTTTCTGCCAGGTGTACATTCTGTGATATTTCCTGGTACCTGAATTCAGTTCCCAGTCAAAATCTTTATTTCAAAATGGAGTTACATTCTGGCTAACTTAAACTCTTCATAACTAAGCAACTTGTTATAGATTAACAAGGTGTAAGCAAGCAATGTAAGTTTCTTAGCCTTTTTTTTTTTTCTGGCAGGATGTAATTCATGGTTACAAAGAAAAAACAAATTATCTTAAAAAGTAATCTTATGAAAATCTTAAAAGAATCACAAATCTAAACCATTATATAAAAACAATCAGCCACTTAAAATCCTTAAGGTTCATATCTACCCATTAACAATTTTTATTAAATTATACCAGGAATCTGAGGACAAAAATGGTTACAAGAAACGACTTGTGATCCCCAGTCCAGCTTCAGCGAGAGACTCGTGTCAGCCAGTAATAATTTCTGTAATATTCTTGCTCTTAACCTCAAAAAATCTTTAACTCAACTATTAGGAGTTTACTTTTCTGAACTTCAGATTGTTCCCTAAGATTTTCCACATCACAGCCACTGACAAAAAACATCTTAAACTAACCTTACTAAACAATCTATTTTTCCAAATTCTTTCTAAGGGTAGGGGCCATTACTCCCTATCCTTAGATCTCTAAGTTCTTTGCAAGGGTAGTGATTGAGTCATTAATCTGCTCCAGCTTCAATGCTTGAAAATAAATGATCAAGTACTATTATCGTAAGTGTCAGCGATACTGCCCAATGAGGGGCTGGAAGCCCCCTTAGAGTTTCCATACAACTCGTATATTATGAGGGATGTGGTCATAACAAGGGCAACATGGCAGTGCAATACTCCATTACATCATGAAGTCCTCAAGACCCATAATCCTTGGGACTCTAGTTCCTGAGGTACACCCATCTTTGTTGTGCTAACCAGTAGACTGAATTCCATTAGTTCTAAAGCTGTCTTTCTGTTCCTCCTGCCTGGCCCAGGACAGCTCACCATACATTCTTCTATACATGTTTATAGAGCATGTCCTGCAAATGACAGGTTTAATTGATTTGCGTGCAGCAGAAGTAGCATCAATGAAAACAGACAAAACCCCTTTGACATTATGGACTTAGACTAACAAGTATGGGTGATATATATGAAAGAAGATATTCTGAGCAAGCATATAGGATTTCGTGTAAAAGTATAAAGAATCCGTTGTATATCTGATGTTTCTTCTTGATTTTCTATTTGGTGAATGTCTACATTAAGCAGGAATGAAATGTATTGTAAAACTGGAGGACAGGTAATGTGAAGGAAGACTGGAAAATAAAAGAGCAGGAAGGATTCAGTATGACAGGAGATAGGAGAGCAAAATTAAGGATGGAGTTTGAGGAGGAATAACTAACATTAAAGACCTTTGAGAAAGTCCTATATGAGCCTACTATAGTATAAGCTTTCTAAAATATACTCATGTATAAAAAAGGATTAAGTGGAGTACCATACAATTATTAGATAGTGCTTTTCTGGACACCATAGACTATCAAATAAAAACCAACAGCCAAAAATGGCTTACTTTTTTGGAATTTTTTTTCCATTTGTGTTCCATAGGCCCTTCTCCCAATATTACAAGCTATTGCTACTACTCTGTATTATACTCATAACTTAATGGTAAGATACTATTGCTGAAAATATCATATATTTAAGTCATAACATGGAGAATAAATCTGTATTTGCCTAGAAGCCTTATCTTTATTGTCTAACTTCTATAGCGCTTAATGTCTAGGTGTGGTATCACAGGTGAATAGTAATAATCAATTTTACCTAGCTGTGAATTCTGAAAGCTACAATAGTAGCTGAACTGGAAGGATGTACTGTTGAATGTCATATTGGTACAAGTGTTGTTGGAGTAACCAACCATTTCTTATTTGGATTTCAGGCTTGCTCCATGGACAGAACTAACATGGTTCTTAGGGCCAACAGCTTGAGTCTAGCTAGTTAATAGGCCATATAGGAAAGCACTTATGACCGTTTGTCTGCAGTGGATGTAGTTTTAAACTAACTCTTAATATTAATTTTCATTATACATTATACCTGTACTTTAATATATTTTTTTACCTCAGAAATGCTTCTTTTAGCAAGAAATGGTGATTAACACATACATCCATAACTGGGAAGAGGACAGAGAATAAGAGTCTGTGAGTGCCCGATCCTAAATAGGACCTCCACAAAATACTCCTTCACCCAAGTTACAGGGATCATAAAGAAATAGGAATGCAAGGACTATAAGAGAGAAGGCGATAGATATCACATTGAAACAACATGTTCAGGACTCAACAGGTTCACTGGTGAAATGAACTCACTGTGGTTCAGATAGTATGCATAAATCCTGTGTAAGTCTAGCCCAACGAACACAGGCATTGATAGAAGTTTCACCTCTAGCTAAGGAAGTACTGGAAACTGATTTACTGGGAGAAACAGATTTGATGTAAAGAAATGTGGCCCTTAAGAGGGTACTTAAACTCACATAGGTATCACTACACTTATATACATAGTGGCAGTGCTGAGTGGACTCATTGGGTTAAAAAATAATAAAAAAGAAAAGATGAAGTTGTAAAAATATAGTGAAAGGAGGATGGAGAAAGAATTGGAGAAGGAATCAGGAGTGAAATGATCAAAACACATTACATGTGTATAATTTTTTCAAACAATAAAGACAAAAAATTGTATAGCTCCAATAAACCAAAGTCAATACTATTAAAATAGTCTGTAAGAACCATAGCAACAAAGTCTCTTGGGGGTGGGTGATAACTGAGAAGCACAAGCTTTCCAATATTTAATCAGGTCCCTGAGATTACAAACTCATAAAACCCTCTTGGGTTCCAATCAGCTGGCTCTTGAGATATCAGTAGATGCTATTTACCAACCTCTGGGCTAAAGAAGACATTCTGGGGAAAACCACCACCAAAATCATAATCTACAATCATGGCTTTTCTTAATCTGGAGGAATGAGGACTCTGACTTCACCAGGTCAAAATCATTTTCCCTCATCACCAGGAAGCTAAATGTAGCAACTGAAATACATACGGTGGCATGGCTACTTGCCCTTATGAGGGTAGAGGATAGGAGGCAATAAATTTACTTTTGAGGTCCCACATACAAAGGTAAGCATTGAATGCACGTTCACTTATTTTTCTTTCCCTATACTACCTCTGTGGAAGCCCGTCAGACTCTGATGTGCCTTGTCTCTTCTCTTTTGAGATTAGCACTGTCTGAATTGTGAGGTGGAATGTTAAGGTGAAAGCCTAATAGAGATGCTACAGAACCAAGAATGATCATTGGTGCCTTGAATAATATTCCAGAAGAAATAGCCTTCCATATATTTATGTTGATTTTTATACATCAAGCCCCCTTAGACATCAAAAATACAGGCACAGAAAAGGATGGGCTTAATTTTATCCTTCCATGCTGGTTCGTCTCATTTTAAGAGAGTAGGTGGGAGAAGGCTGGTATTTCATTCTAACGTTACTGTTTTTACTATTCTCACAGACAAAATCTGGGGAAGAATGGACTTAGGCAATGACTCTTCTGTGAAGGAGTTTATCCTGCTGGGCTTAACACAGCAGCCAGAGCTTCAGCTGCCTCTCTTCTTCCTCTTCTTGGGAATCTATGTGGTCTCCATGGTGGGGAACCTGGGCTTGATTGTTCTCATTGCTTTGAATCCTCACCTGCACACCCCCATGTATTTCTTTCTCTTCAACCTTTCCTTTATTGATCTCTGCTACTCCTCTGTCATAACCCCCAAAATGCTGGTGAGTTTTGTGAAACAGAACATCATCTCTCATGCTGAGTGCATGACTCAGCTCTTTTTCTTTGCCTTCTTTGCTATTGATGAATGTTACATTTTGACAGCGATGGCCTATGACAGATATGCTGCCATCTGTAAGCCCCTGCTTTACCAGGTCACCATGTCCCATCAGGTCTGCCAGTTGATGATGGTGGGCGTGTATGTGATGGGGTTTGTGGGTGCTATGGCGAATACTGGTAGCATGCTAACCCTGACCTTCTGTGATGGCAACATCATCAATCACTATGTGTGTGACATACCTCCTCTCCAGAAGCTCTCCTGCACTAGCACCTCCATCAATGAGCTGGTGGTTTTCATTGTTGTGGGTGTCAATGTGATAATACCCAGCCTGACTATTTTTATTTCTTACACCTTGATCCTTTCCAATATCCTCAGCATCCATTCTGCAGGAGGTAGGTCAAAAGCCTTCAGTACCTGTGGCTCCCATGTAATAGCTGTTTCCCTTTTCTTTGGAGCCTCAGCATTTATGTATCTTAAGCCTTCTAGTGCATCTGTGAATGATGATAAAATATCTACCATCTTCTATACTATTGTGGGCCCAATGTTGAATCCTTTTATTTACAGTTTAAGGAATAAGGATGTCCACATTGCACTGAGAAAAACTTTGAAGAAAAGTATGTCTACCTAAGAAGAATGTGTATTTGTTATGAGAGTAAAATCTTAGGGTATGAAAGGTTTACAATTAGGGAGAGAACTAGAGTAATATCTCATTGGCAGAGAATTTGCTGATAAGCAGAAGGCCCTGGATTAGGCTCTTAGTCTTGAAAAACTTCAATGACAGCAACAAGTAAAGTAACACCAAATCCAAATAAATGCGGTAAGACTGTTATGGAATCAAATTATTTAACATCATGCAAAATTAAGTTATTTTTGGAGAAAATTCCAGAAGTAAAGACAGTGAAGGATGATTAACCTATCTTCCTTTTAGGGTAGAGAGAATAAAAATTCAGCAATTTTTCAAAATGTTTCAGTTTCCAAAATACTGTTTTCAGTATTGAAAACTGAGCAAACACATTTGTACAGCGACCTACCAGTACAGTACATTCTAATCTTAGACCTCACAAGGATTTAAGTTCAAAACACTGAGTGATCTCATAGTCAGAAATAATGAAGCTCTGAGATTTGTTAAACGTACCTTTAAAAAATATATTTCCAGTTTTTTTTTTTTTTTTTTTTTTTTTTTTTTTTTTTTTTTTTGTGTGTGATTGATTGCTAGGAAAGTACTCTTCCATTGATTTACATCTTAAGTAAAACTGTGGGATCTTTGATTAGAATATTTCTAGAGGTGTTATGTTGAAGTGCAACTGGAATACTAATTTCAATAGTCTTAGAGACAGTGTCTCATTTATTCAGTTAATAACCCTCTGGGAATATTTTTAGGTTTCATTTTGAAAGAGTCCTTTGTTTCTCGAAAGGTAAAGGATGGAGGAGAAATGCCCTTTTCACTGTTGTCTTTTCTCTATAGTCTAAAAGCGGTTTGGTAAAGAGAAGCTGATGAGTCTGTTATGATTCCAGTGCTTTCAGACTGAAAGCAGGTGACTTGGCTGAAGACAGGGTTGCCTGCAGAACATCTAAGCAGAGGAAGGAGCCTAGCAGAGTTTCAGAGGCAGCCACAATCTTGATGAGGAGGGGGAATGGTTTTGGGAAACAGAATGCTATGGGTGAAGGCTAAGCCAAAGAATGTGCATACATGTGTGGAGAATAATTAATATGTGGTTGAACTTAGGATTGCAAAGACAAGTAATGGATGTAAATAAGCACAATGAAAATTTTGATCATATCAAACAGCAGAAATATTTTTCCTTCTTATTTCTTCTGAAGCTTAATCTATGTTCATCTATTACTAACCTAACTTTCATGAATGATTTGTAGTGACATTCATAAAACAACAAATCTTAAATAATAAAAATGTTCATGTTCTGTGGAAGGGGTGATGCTTCTTGTCTAATTATAAACACAGGAAAACGTGGGTCAATGTTCACTAGATGTCAGCATAAACAGCAGTAGGAGTTAGGTGGGACCCTCTTGATCCTGTCTCTTCATGTCCTCACTAAGCTGTGTTAAATGGAAAGACCAATGGATCCAGTCAGGTTTGAGTCTGAATTTTGTACGTTTTGACTCGTAGTCTTAGATTCTGAACAGCTAGTTATAAAACTGTTGCAGTACACATTAAATAAGTGACACACATTTAAAAAGTACTAGGAATTGAGTTTTAAATATCGTATTTTAGGTAAATAAATATGCAATTTTTTCACATAACTTTTTTTACTTAGTATTTTCTTGATATTCAAAAGCCTTTCACTGCTTATTTACGTCTTGCTTTGCCTTGAGAAAAATTGTGTTTGTGTATCCCAGAGTGACCACGAAATTCTGATCCTCTCGACTTTGTCTCTTGAGCACTGAGATTATAGGCATGCATCACAACTCCATGCTCTACAACTTCTGTGTTGAGGATGACCTGCTGGTGTAAGCTACTGTGTAGATACAGGTGTTGGAGTCACTGCAATTGAG
This sequence comes from Meriones unguiculatus, assembly GCF_030254825.1. NCBI lineage: Eukaryota > Metazoa > Chordata > Mammalia > Rodentia > Muridae > Meriones > Meriones unguiculatus. Next base: position 174,997,487 of record NC_083349.1, read on the forward strand.
AAGACTTTGTGTTAATATACAGTTGGAGTTAACTCGGGGCCATTTAAGATTCATATATAGCCATAAAATTATATTTATCATTAAGGTTGTAAGAGCAATAAAACTGTAATACAGAATGCAAAATATAATTTGTTCCGTATAACACACATGAATCAGCATATAGAGAACAGAACCAATATTTTAAAATTCTTAAGGAAACATACTGTTTTGTGCTGCTGGAGATGGATGCAGTATCTTTTCATGCTAGACAAGCACCAATACCCATAAATGTATAGGATTTTGAAAGGATTTTATTAGAGAAATAGTACCACTCTTTATCTATCTATCTATCTATCTATCTATCTATCTATCTATCTATCTCTCTCTCTCTCTATATATATATATATATAATACAAAGCAATAATACCCAAGAAATCAAGGTAACAACAGTTTATAGAAGCTAGGTCATTATATCTGAGAGTCATGCTCAAAATGGTATATATATTAAAAGCCTTATTTCTGAAGCCGGGATAAATTGTTGAGTCATCTGTAAAATAGGAGTGTATATGTACATACAATTGATTACTAATTCAATCCTCTGACATGAATTCTGATGCCTGCTCTTTGATCACCTCCTCCTCACTGGGCAGCCTTGCAAGGCCACAGAGGAAGAAGATGCAGACAGACCTAATGAGACTTGATAGGCTGGGGTGAGATGGTAGGAGAGGAGGGCTCTCCTTTCTGAGGACTAAAGGACCAGGATAGGAGGGAAGAGAAAGAGAGGGTGGGAGCTGGTGAAGATGAAGCATGGGGTTGCAATCAGAATGTAAAGGAATAAATTATAAATTAAAAAGGAATCAAGTAGAAATTCTAAGCCATAGGTGATTTCATGTTAGTGTAGGTTGACAGCCTCTTTTGTCTCTTAGAGATATGAAACACAACATTAAGTCTTAGTAATCTTGATATTGCTGTCTCAGTGTAGTTCCACACTGTCTTCAGTTTCTTTCTAAAGCAGTGTTTTTTAAAATTTTTATTTTTTTCTTCACAATTTATTCATTATATATCCTTATTGAAGCTCCCTCCCTCAACTCCCCCAGTCCCACCCTCACTCTGTCTTCCCCTCATCACCTTCCCCTAGTCTACTGAAAGGGGGAGTTCTCCACTACTGTCATCTGCCCATAGCTTGTTAAGTCTCATCAGGAGTGCCTGGATCCTCTTCCTCCAAGGCCTGGAAAGGCTGCATCACCAGGGGCAAGTGATCAGAGAGCAGTCAGCTGAGTTAATGATAGAGGCAGTCCCTGATCCCCTCACTCAGAGATCCACATGGAGACTGAACTGCCAATAGGCCACATCTGAGCAGGGTTCTAGGTCCTCTCTGTGCATAGTCCTCGGTTGGTGCAACAGTCTCTGTAGGAACCGCTGGGCTCAGTACTTTTAATTTTGTTGGTCTATTTGTGGTGCTCCTGTCCTCTCTATATCCTTCTTATTCAACCCTTGTCTTCCTCCATAAGACTCCCTGCACTCTGCCCAAAGTTTGGCCCTGTGTCTCAGCATCTGCTTCGATCTCCTGTTGGGTGAACCCTTTCAGAGAACCTGTAGTAGGTCCCCATACTGTTTCCTGTCTTCCACTGCTTCTGGTGTCTATGCTGTCTGCCATTTTGAATGAGATTTAAGCAGTCTCGTTAGGGTCTTCCTTAGTGTTTAGCTTCTTTAGACCTGTAGATGGCTGCCCTATATTATATGGCTAATATCTGCTTATTAGGGAATGTATACCATGCCTGTCTTTCTGTTTCTGGGTTACCTTACTAAGAGGAAAATAGTGGTATTTATGCTGGAGTGTTCCTGCAGGAGCTTTAGTTGGTGTCCCATTCCCCAGGACAGTGGACTGATTGTAACAGTACTAGGCTCCTAATGATGTGATTAGTATATAACTCATTTATGTAAATTTCCAATGTTAATCAATTGGGCCCTAAACCAATCTGACTAGTGTCCTTATAAAAAAGAAAATGGAAACACATATATCAAGAATGGACATGCACAGGAGATGGGCCAGGTGACAGCACAGCAAAAACATAGACATCTGTAAACCAGAGAAGCCTCAGAAGAAACAGAATCCACACTTGTTGATGGACTTTTAGCCTCCAGGACTGCATGAAAATAATTTCTTCTGTTTAAACAATCCAGTCTGTTGCGCTGTTCAAAATTTTTTTATGGTAGACTTAAGCAAGTGACATAGTGGCAAAAATGCAATTTTTAACTTTGTGTACTAGGTATTAAACATAGGACTTTACACATGTTGTAAAATACTTTATTATTTGGGCTATGTTTAGCCATTCCTCTTCTTACTTTTGTATCTGAAACAACATCTCATTGAGTTATGCATGTTGACTTTTTACCTCTTTCTGGAGTCCAGCTAGATCTTGAACTCAGTATCCAGAGTTGCTAGTATTATAAGAATGTATCACCAGTGTTGTAGTAAATTCAAAAGGCATGGCCTAATAAATGCTTATAATTAGGTGATAAGTATTATAGTGGCATTATCTAACCCACTATCAATCAAATAAATACACAGACACCTGTTGTGTTTTACAAAAATAGCTGTTACCTGGGGCATTGCAGATATTAACTCTCTAAACAAACTTTACTTTCAGTCTTAATATCAAGATACCTCCCCATTCATGGTCCTCAAATACCTATTAATGTTCTCCATATCCTCCATCCACACTGATCCAACCATGTGCTCCTTTTACACTCTTAGCCATGACACCACTCTATTCCTTCTCTTCTGATCCTGTTTTCTCCTCCTACTCTCCTCATGGTCCTTGGACCCCAGCCTGTGAACCCCAAACTCCACATCTTTTTCTTCCTTCAAATCCCAAGCTTCAGCATTTTTTAAATTAACCTATCAGCTTTAAATCAGGTGGAGCAAGGTTTATACAACAAGACCAGGTATATGTCTGGGCAGGGACAAGATATTGGGGGCCATTAAATTAACATTAAAATATATAGCACCAGGACAAACCCCAAAATACCTGACCCATCTACTTTAGGTTTTTAAGAGCCTCTAGTCAGAAAAACAAAAGACAAACACACACCCCCCACTCAAAGAAAAATACTTCCAGTTGTGGTGACACATACTGTAAACCTACACATGAAGCGCGGAAAGGACTAGCTCAAGGTCTTCCTGAATCACAAAGTCAGTTCCAAGCCAGCACATACTATAAGGAGATAGTGTCTTCAACACCAAACAATCATCCAACCAGCCAACCAACCAACCAACCAACCAACCAACCAACCAACCAACCAACCAAACAGCCAGCCAGCCAACCAATCAGCCAGCTAACCAACCAACCAAGCAACCAGCCAACCAACCAAACAGCCAGCCAAACAACCAAACAGCCAGCAACCAACCAACAAACCAACAACCAACAAACCAAATGAGCACATCAGAAAATAAAACTAAAACCACCCAAACAAAAAAGAGTAAAAGTAAAATAAAAGCTTTCAAAGGTCAGAAAGATAGAATTTTCTGTAAAGAAATGTAGTTTTAAGTTGATGAATAATAATTACACATATTTAAGTGGCAATGTCTTCTAAAATGATTTATATTGTTCACTTGACAGGGAAATTGAGGGACCTATGACTGTGAGACCAAGGAAGATAGCCATTTGGTTAGAGAACACAGATGTAGGCTCACTGAGAAAGAAAAGATTGTTTTGAAACTGGCATCTAAACACTAAATTTGAATTTGAAGAAGAAGAGGAGGAGGAGGAGCAGAAGCACAAGCAGCAGTTTATAGCAACCACACTGTTCATTACGACCCAGCTGATAACTGAAACATCACTGAATGCTGAAAATCATTGGTCATTTGTGCTGTCTATAACAGGTATGAATAGTGATGAGCAGAATGACTTTGATGACTAAAGTATCGTGCTTCATGTTTTGTATGTAAAGAATGATCACATTCTTGTGACATTCCTAGTTTTTTTTTCTCAGTGTATTCACTCTACTGATCAAATTTGAGTACTTAGTATTTTCTTATTCTTGCTCATCTATCATTTCTTGAATAGAGAACATTTGAACATATCTCTTCTAATAAGATAGATTTTGGTGAGAAATGCCATCCCTCATTAGGGAGATGAGGCTATTATAAGCCTTCCAAACTCTTAAAAATAAAAATAAAATATAAGGCATTTACTCTGATTTTGAATTTCAATCATACTTTTTGGAGAGGCGAGGTACTAGTGATTTATTTTTACAGCTTATGTAAAAGAAATGATAAAACATTATTGAAATGGATCCATTTTATGGTTACTTTTGGAAAAATCTTATTTTATTAAGCAAATAGACATAAAACATTCAGATTGTAATTTAGATTTAAAAATGAAGCCACATACATGGGAGAAATATCTTATTTAATATGCTAAGTATGATATATATAACTCTAATGGTAAAAAACCCTCATATGTCAAATTTACTTTTCCTGATGGCTAATCTCTTTTTCTGAAAAAGCCATCATTATTCACTGGGTTAAACTCTATATACATTGGCTATTGAGCGAGGAACTCAGGGAGTCAAGAGTGAATTATTAAAATGAAAAATACATGTTCATAGGGCCAGCAAAACAAGTCTAGTGTCTAGAAATGAACATCTTAACTCAGAGCTAATTTAAGCTTCATTTGTCTTTGGCAAGGACTAAATAGGGGTTTATGCTAGGAAAGTGCTGGTGACTAGGGCCATTTAAGCAATGCTCTGAAGATAAAAAACCTAGTAGTTGTCAACCTGTGGGTTATGGTGCCTCTGTAAATCTGGAAGCTTTGTTAGTTACACAATGTATATTAACATTGGGAGGAGACTAGAGAGATGATTTAGCATGTATCAGTCTCCTTTCCTCTCTGAATGTCTACAAATGTTTACAAAAACAATCTGATCCAAAGGCAAGGTAACAGAGGCTACACATGCACACAAAGGCTGAGATGTCAAGCTCATGCCCTGTTTTGCTGCCATCTAACAATCCACGGGACCAACTGAAGTGCCCATATTTTTGGCAAAAGTCTATGAAAAGTTACTCAGGTAACTACTATCACTATAACCCACAAATAAGCATGATATTTACAACACAGCAAAGTGAGGGGATACATATTACATTGTTCACCTGCATCATATCCAAGATTAGTGATTTTCAAGCTAACAAAGCAAGAGAAACTAAAGGGTTTATTTAGAATTCAAAACTGTAAAAATTAGGTTTATTAAACATCAGGAAGTCCTGAAAATGTTCACATCTCTTTTTTGGAGGGCATTCTTTTTTTTTTTTTTTTAAGAAAAAGCAACAAGTCTTGGAAGTTAAATGCTGACTGATCTCAATGCAAAAACACATGTCTGTTCAAGGAGTTCTTTTATGCTGGACTGACTGCAGCTCAGAGACATTTATTCTGGTTGCTCCAAATGCCACACTGCAGCGCTGTAACAATTTTATTAAGGTTTTAAGAGTAACGTAACAAAAGACAGTTACAAATCAATGCCCTTTAAAAATGCTAGCAGGGTCATCAGGTAGGAGATCACAGTAAAGTTGGTATGTCTTTATTACAGTCCTCAGGTGCTGTTTGCTGACATTGTTAGTTTCTGAGAAACTAGTGGTTAGTACATTAGAAAAGGATTCTGCCAAATAGTTATGAGGATGGGAATATAGGGTGAAAGAGTGGTGAGTGAGGGATAAGTAAGCTGTAAATGGGACATTTATATCACACTTCCTCACTCTTTGGTACAGGCTTCTTCTTGATAAAAAGGGAAAAATAATTGTAAGAGTCAGAGGGAGTGGACATTACTGGGAAACAGTACTCTGTAAATATGACAATAAAATCTTCAAGGAGCTCTAACATTGGCCCATATTCAGTGCACAGATCTGAATTTAATCAAGCTGTTCTTCGTTGATCTCAGCTACTCTTCTGTCTCGAGTTCCAAAATGCTGATGAACTTTGTCTCTAAGAATGCCATTTCCTATGTGGGATGTTTGAGTCAGCCTGTATATTTCTCTCCTTTTTTTTTTTTTTTTGTCATCTTTGAATGCTATATGGACTATGATTGCGTATAGTCACTTGTAGTTCATTGGTGCATTAGATTACCATGTCTCTTTTGGTTTGTTATTTTTTTATTTTTATTTTTTTTGTCTTTTGTGTGCAATTGGACAGGGTTTTCTAGAGTCTCTGCCCCCACAGGCTGCATGCTGAGACAGACTTTCTACAAGGACAATGTCATCAACCATTACTTTCTTGATATTTTATCCCTCCTCCAACTTTCTTGTTACAGCACCCACGTCAATGAGGTAGTAGATCTCATAGTTGTAAGTATTTCTCTCACAGTCCCCAGATTTACCATCCTTATTTCTTATGTTTTAATCTTGGCCAACATTCTGAACATCAAATCCATACAAGGAAGATCAACAGCCTTAGTACCTGCAGCTCTCATTTTGTTGCAGTGTATTTTTTCTTTTAGTCTGCAGCATTCAAGTGTTTTAAATATTCATCTGGATCTATGGACCATGGATTTTTTTTTTCTGTTTTCTACACTAATATGCTGCCAACGCTCAACTAAGGATCAAGGATGCAAAGATGTCACTGATGGATACCCTGATGAAATTTCAGAGATATGTATTTTATTTAGAGCTAGAAATTCTTTTCTGTGTTGTTTTACACAAAGAATTGTATTTTTTAAATGTATGTATGATTTAAACCAGCTGCCCTATCTACACATTAGGAGACTTGTTTCATTATTATTCTTTCAGATAATCTTGTCTCAGTTATGTTTCTGTATTTCTATCACTTTTCATAAATTTCAAAATGAGTGACTGAGTGTCCCTCAGGCAGTAATACACAGATGCCATTCATTATTGCTGATCTGGAAAAAAATGTCAGTACTTACTACATTAACAACTGTTTGAATAACAGACTCATACCCTAAACGATGAGGCGTTTTCCAGCGGCATCCTCTCTACTGTCAACATTGTTATCCGCCTTGGGCATAAGTTTGGGGAAATGTGTTTGTTATGAGCTATGCAAAGCTTACAGCAGAACCACAGTTGCCTAATTATATCCTCTTGTTTCACTGTTTTGACGTTCCTGGTCATTAACAAATCACAAGATCTACAGCATATGCCACCTGCCTCTGAGAGCACATGCAACGCCATGTTTCCTTGCCTAACCAGCAGTAACAGGATTGTCCAGAAATACACACACACAGATCCCTACGTATTTATTCAGGTATTGAAATAAATAGAGGAGGGTGTTCATATTGTGAAAGTTACATCAATTACCGTAGAAACAGCAATAAGACACTTTGAAATATATATATATTTCTTTTATTATTCATTCATTCATTCATTCATTCATTCATTCATTCATCCATTCAGTGATTCATTATGTATTCACTTTACATCCTGGTTTTACCCCCATCCAACTTCCCCTCTCAGTCCCATTTTCCCTCCCTCCCCCTTCACTATTCCTCAGAAAAGGGGAGCCTCCCATTTTCCATCTACCCAAGCTCATATAGGTGACATCAGGACTGAGCCTGTCCTCTTCCCCTGTGGCCTGGTAAGGCAGTCCTGCTAGGGGGAAGGGACAGTCCCCACTTCCCTTACTTGAGAACCCACATGAAACCTAAGCTGCCATTTTTTACATCTTTGCAGGGGGCCTAGATTCAGTCATGCATGGTCCTTGGTTGATGCATCCATCTCTGGGCTCTGGTTGTTTGGTTGTTGATCTTGTGGAGCTCTTGTCACCTTCAGTTCCCTTTTTCTTTCTTCCCACTTTTTTGAAAGACTCCCTACTCATCACTCAATGTTTGGCTGTGAGTCTCAGCACCTGTTTTGAAGCTTTGCTAGGTAGAGTGTCTCAGAGGACAGCTCTGATAGGCTCCTGCCTGCAACTTGGCAGAGTATCTTTCATAGCATCAGGGTTTGGCTCTCTCCTATAGGGTGGGGTGGGTCTCTGGTTGGACATTCCTCAATCTCTGCTCTATCTTTATTTCTGCACATCTTGTAGGCAGGGTAAATTTTGGGTAGAAGTTTTTGTGGGTGGGTTGGTGTTTGTCTCCCACTCCGCTAGGAGACTTGTCTAGTTAGAGAATGTTCTTTTCAGCCTCCATGGCCTCTGCTACTAGAAGTATATTCTTGAGACCCCTTCATACCTTCCCAGGAACCTACTCTGACTTAGGTTTCCAGCTTGTCACAGAGATTACACCATCCTCAGTTTTTCTTTTCTCTAAAAGCCTTCTGTCCTCTTGTCCCTGTTCTCCTAGGTCTGATTCTGCATGTATGCCTGCACACCAAAAGAGAGCACCAGATATCACTATAGATGGTTATGAGCCACTATGTGATTGACTCAGGACCTTTGGAAGAACAGTCAGTGCTCTTAACCTCTGAGCTATCTCTCCAGCCCAGTATGTAGTTCTTATTATACTAACGAACAAAACTTTACTCCTCCAATTAGTAGTTGATGAAACATGGTAAATTCTACTACTACTAACTATAAAAACTTTAGGGTTAAGTTTAATTTCTTGGACATTGGCCTTAGATAATCTTACTTAGCTCCTAGTCAAGGAAAGCTCACATAATAAAAAGTGTACATAATTGATGTTAGCCTGAGGCTGGTATGTCTTTATGAGCACTGTATTGCTCAGGCAAAGGCAGGTTTACCCTGAGATGCTCCCGGCAATGATTGAGCACCATCACTCATTTCTAATCCCTCATACTGCATTTTTCATATGTGTCTTCTAAGGTCTGATTGTCAAAGTCTTTCTCTGTCTTGGCAAGGTTCCAGGGTCCAGGGTAGGATCTAAGACAGGATGCAGAGTCCCCCATTTGCTTTATCTCTTGGGTTGTTTAGCTGGTGCCTCAAGCAAGCAATCAGGAAAGATGGTTGAAAGAAAAAGAAATAGGAGAGGGAGCCTAGGATTACTTCTTTAAGTCTAGGGATTGGCTGTATGGCTACTAAGGAGGAAACCTTTAACTTGTCACCCCCCCTTTTTTTTTCTAGCCCAAACTGCAAGGGGTTGCAAAAAAAGGTATCTTTGATCTTACATTAACTCCTGTGTGGGAGCAGGCCTCTGTGGAGGCTTCCGCTGGATAAAGTTAACTTTTTCCTGCTTATCTTAGGCTGATAGTTAGAGCCTGCATCTGCCAACTTCCTTGTAAATTGGTAAGAAAAAGAAAAGGGGAAAATAAAGAAAAGACCACCTCATGCATACATGCTCAAGAGAAAGGGTGGATGAAGTTAAAACTTTAGCTTTAATAAGTTCTCACAAGCTTACATATGACTATGAGGTGGATTTTAGCTGGCATCTCCTCTGCAGAAAATGCAGCAGGTTTAGGCTGCTGGTTCCACAGTATCAGTCCATACATACACAGAGACAAACAATCAGACATGTAGACCTGTACATATTCATCCATACATTCAATGGATTATACAAAAGGAACTCCTTGCATGTACACAGACAATTGACATACACTCATGTAACATATGTACAAAAAGTAGACGGACATAGTTACGTAGTTACAACTCATGGCTGAAGCAAATTCCAGCGGGCTTCCATTCAATGGTTTTCCACCACCTGGCTTCTGTCAATAGGGTTCTGCCAAGTTTATTGTATGTCATAGTTTCATATCTCTGTGACAAATCTCCCAGAAAAGGAATTCCTCGTAGTCAGAAAGGCAATTAATCACAAAAGCAGATGAATTCTAAAATGAAACAGGTTACATATTTCAAAACTAAACATTTCTTAGCTACATATCCATTATATAAGTTCATAGAGGATTTAGAGTTAGCAAAGGCTGACAAGGCTTAAAGGTTGCTGGGTCTAAAAGTTGCAAAAATATATGTCTTTTCAACTAGGATTTACCTGGCTATACATTTTTCATTTATCTCTAAGTTTATAGTGAGAGGATGACAATATTTTTATCTGTCTTTCATTCTAAGAGACAAAGTAAATTTAAAATGACAGCATATAATGCCATAAGGTGACATGGTATTAGGAATTGCAACAGAACAGTTTGTATATATTTTGACATTAAATTTTGTACTTAATTAGACATTGCTTGGTAGTATCATTATAATTTGGGTTCATAGGAGGTTTAAACCAACTTGCCTATATTTATGGTGTATACCAGGATTTGTGAATGAAGACTTTTCTTGAAGATACAAATCTGTCTCCTAGTGAGGCATATGGAGGTCCACAAAGGTATTTATTACAGCTATAAACTTTCTAAAGTTGCTTTAGAAGTTCTAAAACAATTCATCTTTAAAATTGTTTGAATAAAATCAGGAATTCCCTCATCAGGAATTAATTCATCTAAACAGCAGTGCATCTTTAATAAGATCCCATAGGAAGTTTGTTCAAAGTGTGTAAATACTCAGAAAGTGATAATTCACACCATACCAGACTATAGAGAGATGCAGCAGTGCACAAAGAATGAGTGTCAGAGATTACAAGCGATTCTGGGGTGTATCATGGTACAGACTTTGCAAAACATGGGATCCCCTTCCAGAAGGCTCACTTGCCTGATGAGATCCTTTAACAAAATGGCTCCTAACACATATGCATTTGCTGTAATAAGTATTTTCCAAGTCATATTATCTCTTGTTATTGTTATCCCAAAGGGCAGGAGGTAATACTAAGTGTTTTTCAAAATTGGCATAAAATAATGATAATTAAATGAATCTCTTGCTATCAAAACAATAATTCCATTGGGAAATTAAATCTTCATGCTTTGGTGTAGTTGGCGAACACAAATTAAACTAACAATAAAGACTTGTAAGAGCCTAAGGTGGTGGCAGGTCACTTAAATCAAAGGGGCAACTAATACTAAAGGCTTTTTCAAAAGCCACGTGGAAACCTACTACAGTAGCAGTTTTCTAATACTTATGTTTTAGTTAGTGTTTAATTGCTGTGAAGAGATACCATGACCAAGGCAACTCTTCATAAGGACATTTAATTGGAGCTGGCTTATAGTTTCAGAGGTTTAGCCCATTATATCATGATGGAAAGCATGGCAGCATGTAGGCAGACGTGGTACTGGAGGAGCCAAGAATTCCACATCTTGATAGGTAGGCAGCAGAAGGGGACTGCATGTATTTTAACACTGGGTGTAGTTTATGCATTTAAGACCTCAAAGCCCCACCTTCACACTGACAAACTTCCTCTACCAAGGCCACACCTCCTCCAATAAGGCCACACCCCTAAATGTGCCATTCCCTATGGGCCAATAATTTAAACACAAGAGTCTATAGGGGCCGTTTTCAAACCACCACATTCCACTTCCTGGCCCCCATAGACTTGTAGCCATAAAATAATACAAAATGTACTTAGTCTAACTTCAAAAGTCCTCATCTTTTTTCACAGTCTCAACAATGTTTAAAAGCCCAAAATTTCAAAGTCTCTTTTGAGATTCATGTAAGTAATCATGTATCAATGTAAGTCCCTATAAAATCAAAATAAAAAAGTGGATCACTACTTCTAACATATCATGGCACAGGACATACATTACCATAGCAAAACACAGGGAAAAGAGGAAGACCAAAAACCAGTTTGGCATACTCCAATCTCTGCATCTCCATGTCTGATGTCAAAAGTGCTCTTCAGATCTCCAATACTTTTCATTTTCATTGCCAACAACACACTTCTCTTGCTTGGGCTGTTTCCACTCCCTGTTTGCAGCTTTCCTCAACAGGTATCCCATGGCTCTGGAGACCTCTTGGGTTCTCCAAGGCAATCCAGCCTTCACCTTCATAGCTTCTGGAACACAGATTCTGCTGTTGCTGTTTTTGGTGGTCATCCTATGGTTCTGGCATCTCCAACAATAAGGTCTTTTATTGCAGCTGGGCTGCACTATCACCAGTAGCTTCTCATAGGCTCTCTTCATGGTGCCAAGCCTCAACTTCTTTGCATGACCCCTTCAGTTCTTGCCCTTCAACTGACACTAAGGCTGCACATTCACCAATGTCCTATCCTGGACTCTCACAGTGCCAAGCCACTGCTCCTCTCCATGACCCCTTCATACCTTCAAAGCCAGTACCACCTGGGTGACTCTTAAACATTACCAAGTCTGGCTGTTAGCAAACACAAGGGAAAATATTGGCTGCTTCACACAACAGACTTTCTGTGGCTCAATGCAAGGACAACCCTAACACATTTATGGCTTCAGCAGATTTGTTTAGCCACAGAGGAAAATTCCATCCTTGATTCTAAAGCCAGAGTCATGTAGCTGAAGCTGTCCGTTCTTCCCTTTTCTGGGGCTGGATCATGGCCCCTCATTCATTTATATCTTCACCAGCTTTGTGTTTTTTGATGATTTCTTTCACTGCCTAAGCTTGTCTGTCCTGGAATTTGCTTTGTAGACTAAAGTTGAACACAGAGATCTGTATGCCTCTGTATCCTGAGAGCTGGGATTAAAGGTACGGAGAGCCACTGGTTTGTCAGGCTGCTATGTTATTGAGCTCTCAGTGAAAAACATGTTTTCATGCTGGCCTTCACCTGGAGTCAGGGATAAGCAGGATATTTTACCAAGTCCATCTCCTTTTGTTTGAGACAGCAGGCAGGATGTTTTGCCAAGTTCATACCTCCTTCTGTTTATGTGAGGATCTCACAGACAGGTGGTCAAGGTAAACAAGTTTGACTTCTCCATGAATCTGTTCATTGTACTGAGGTGCTTTGCTCTGACTACGAAAAGGGGTTATTGGAATAAATCAGTGTGATAGGTTCTACTGGAAGCCCTCTTGGACAGATCCCATGTGTAGTTTGTTGGTTTTTAAATTTTCTTTCAATCCTCGCTCCCCACTCAAGAATTGTTTGACTCTGCCAGCGGGCTCCGGCAAGGTGTATATCACTGGTCCTGGACTCCATGATCACTTTGTCACAAGATCTGGATTAAAAGTGTGTGTAGATCATATCAAAAGTGTATGTCATCCACCTCAAGATCTCGATCAAAAGCCTGTGTCTTCCAGCCTCAAGATCAGGATTTAAAGCATGTTATCTTCCTGTCTCAAAATCTGGATCAGTTGCACCCTCCATTTCCAAATTGTAGTTCATGCGACTTATAGTCAAGTTGACAACTGAGAATAGCCATCACAATCCACCCCTTGTCAACTTGACAAACAATTATCTCTAAATGAAAACAACCAGGTCATAAAAACACCTAACATTATATAACTATCTCTCTTACAATCAAAAACTCTTTGTAAATTTAGAGTAGATGGTAATGTTCCTTGGGGGAACATCCTTTTTACAAGATGGAAGCTTAGCTGGGTAAAATTTTGCCCTGAGGTTTCCACTGCCTTATTTCTGTTCAATATCTTGAATCTGTTTATCTCCTTGAACATAGGTTTAGCTCCATTCTACTTCCTGGTACCTCTTTAATCCTGTTTAAACCTTTCCCCTGTTGCCTGGCAAGGCAGTTCTGCCAGGGGGAAGTGATCAAAAGGCTAGCAAGTGAGTCCCTGTCCCATGCAATATCTACTTTCTTACTAGAGGACTCCCATGAAGCCTAAGCTGTCTGTCTGCTACATCTTTGCCAGGGGCCTAGGTCCAGTTCATGTATGGTTCTTTGTTGATGCTTCCATCTCAGCAAGCCCTTCTGGGCCCTGTTTAGTTGGCTTTGTTCGTCTTCTTTTGGAGTTCCTGTCATCTCCAGATTCTTTTGTCTTTCCTCACAGTTTTTTTCACAAGAATCCCTACTCATCTCCCAGTGTTTGACTGTGAGTCTCAGCATGTTTTTAGGAACTTCTGGGTAGAGCCTCTCAGAGGACAACTCTTTCAGGCTCCTGTCTGCAAACTTAGCAGAGTATCATTCATATTGTCAGGAATTGGCACTCTTCCATAAATGGGTCTTTGGTTGGGTCAGGCTTTGGCTGGGTATACCCTCAATCTCTGCTCTATCTTTATTTCTGCACGTCTTATAGGATGGGTAAATTTGGGATCAAAGATTTTGTGGGTGGGTTGGTGTTCCCCTTTCTCTACTAGGAGACTAGTCTAGTTAGAGGCTGTCCTCTTCAGTCTCTATGGGCTCTGCTACTAGGAATCTCTGCTTGATACCCCCCATATACTCCTAGGAGCCTATCCTAGCTCAGATTTCCAGCTTGTCACAGAGATATCCCCACCTCCAGTTTCTCTTTTCTCCACAGGCCTTCTGTTCTCTCTCCCTCTCTCTCTCCAGGTTTGATCTCTACCTTCTTAACTCTCTATGTCCTTCTCCTACCGTGCTCTTTCTCTTCAACCACTATCTCTGTATATTTTGTCTCAAAGAAGTTCTTTACATTCTATATGGAACATATTTTAATGAATCACCAAGTCCTGGTCACAGTGGGACCTCAAGGAATGTATGTCCTGTTGGGTGTATTTCAAGTTTGCCCTAAGGAATTTTTAGTCCCTTAGTAATTTTGTAGAGTCAAGAATAATGGAGATTCATTTTAGCAGTTGCTTTATTTTTTTTTATCTGAAATAAAAAAAAAACTGCAATTGGTGGATTTCTTTTTTTTCTCTTTATTTCTGCTGTTTTATTTGTATTTTTCATAGACCTCACCAGTCCTGTGCTTTGTTATCTAGGGAAATTACCAGTGATTTTTCTTATATGCTGACATTTGTTTTTGAATTTATTTAGTCTTGTTAGTATATTTTTCTAGTTCAAATTGGTACATTTGTTTCCAGTTGTTCAAGATTAAATGTAAAAATATGACCAAAATTTCACTGTTTGTAACTTCTTCTTGAGGCAACACCACAACTTGATTAGCCTTTAGGCTAGTGTCTTCTGTTTCCACTCATTGCGCATTGTAATTGCTTCTGCAACTCACAGTATTTTCCTCTAGAGTGCTAGTCACTTTCCCCAGTATCATATTAATCTTTCTAAGTACTGTAGGTATTTTAATTTTGTGTCACAACAGAATACAAACCTTTGATGGTTACCAATGGCATTCCAAAAGGACAAGAACCTTGATTTTGGCATTTCAGACCTTATTATATTGCATTGTTACAAACTTTTCCTCTGATCTCTGTCTTCACTATAGGTGTATGGGAAAACAAATTGGGTCCTCTAAGAATTTTCAGAAAATCTTCTTGACCAATCAGGGATGGATACTATAATTTTTTTTTCTGAGCCTAGTGACTCTTATTTGGAATTCACTTTATGGGCCTGGGTGTTACCTATGGCTCTACATGTCTCATGAATGTCATCCCCATTCACATTCTTGTCTATAAATAAGAGCATTGATACTTTATAAGCTTTTGCCTAAGAGGCAGATATTCTGTGTAGTGTATAGCATATATTATTAAAAACAGAGAAAAGATGCTAATTTATTCATTCTTTTATACATGTTTTCGAGCACCCCTACTTATGCCAGGTTTACTTACTCTAAGTGCTTCAGAAGTAGCTCTGAAGAAAATGGTCAAAATTTCTTTGACATTATAGGCTAAGATTAAGAAGTATGCATGATTTGTATGAGAGGAAGATATTATAAAGAAGCACGTAAGATCTTCTCTAGTGGTGAAAAGTATAGAGAGTCCAATGTATTTGGGACAGGTTTTCACATTTTATTATTTGACGAGTGTCCAAATTGGCAGTAATAAAATGCATGTAGAACTGGAGCACAGGTGATATAAAGGAAGAATGGGGAGTTATGGAGCATATAGGCCTGCATGGAGGGGGTCAGGATATGGGAGGACAGACTAGAGTGGGAGGTTGAGTAGGGATAACCAATATAAAAGACCTTTGAAAAACCGTGTGTAAACTTACCACTGTACAAACTTCCTAAATTGTATTCATGAATAAAGAGAGTTTAAATGGAATGGTCCTATGGTTGGGACCATTAGATACCAGAGGTTAACAAATAAAACCCAGAACCAGGAACTATCTCTTTCAGAGTTGTTTTCCAGTACTGTCCCACAGAGCTTCCTATATTACAGGCTATTTCCATTGCTCTGTTGAATGATTAGACTCTATTACAGAAGACACCTCATATTTAAGACATAACATGGAGAAATATGCTTTTGTATCTGCCTTGAACTGGCTTCCCTATTGTATAGATCTTTTAAAATTTTTCTATATCTACCTAAGTGCCTTTTTGCATTCACTTTAAAAAATTTCTTTAGTAATTTCATACATGAAAACACTGGACTTAGATCACATCTACCTACATACAGTCTCAAACTCTGAGCCACTAACAGTAACATGCAGAACTTAAAAGAAGTTATGATAATTCATTTTGCATTATATAAACTCGTAATAAGCACTCATTTTCCTCAGCATGATTCAAAGGATGGTGAGAAACTCTCCTTTCCATGTAGCTATGTCTCAACCTTTCTGTGTAGTTAAAGGGTTAGCAGTATATATCAATATTTGAAAGTGGTTCATGTCTTGTGTAAGAAGCTGGGCGATGAATCTGGTATTGTCCAGCTTTTAAAGTGCTAAAAGCCTTTACATCCTATCAAAGGAGAAAAGTAATAATCAGTTTTACCAAGGTATGAATCATGAGAGTTATATTAACAGCTGGCCTGGAAGGACATAGCCGATAGTGAAATATTTGCATAAGTGTTGTGGGAGTAACCAAACATTTTCTGATTGGATTTCATGCATGCTCCACAAACAGTACTCATTCTTAACATGGTTCTTGGGACCTGAGACTAAATAGGTCTCAGGTCCCAGGTCCCAGGGAAGTACCTATGGCTATTCATCTTCTGTAGATAGAATATTAAACTGACTCCTAATGATTTTCCATTATACTCATAGGTTAGTGCATCTCTAAAACCTTCATTAGAGATGCTTCTTTTAACAGTAGATGGTGATTAACAGAGATATCTGCAGCTAGTCAACAAGTAGAGAGTAAGAGACTGTGAGTGCTCAGTCCTAAATGGGAATTTCACATCATATCCCAACTCTTAAATCTCAGAGGTCATAAGAAAAGTAGGGCTGGAAAGACTGTACGAGCCAGATGTGATAAATGACTCCATTAAAATGATGTTTTCAGGACTCAACTGATTCCCTGCTCAAAGGAACTCACAGTGGTTGCAGCAGTGTGCATGAGAGCTGTGTAAGATCAAGTCCACCAAAATCCATGTAAGAGGAAGAATAAGGTCATGAAGTTTCACCTCTAGCTGAGGAACTGTTTGTGCTGAATGGTTACTGCTATCAACATAGTAAATTTCTTCAAGAATTCACCTCCTGAGAGGCTGCACTAAGTGGATGGTCCTCCACTTATCTGCATATTGGCAATGCTGAGTGGACACAATAGGCAAAAAAGAGAAAGAAAGAGAGAGAGAGAAAGAAAAAGGAAAGGAAAAAAAAGAACAGATGAAGTTTGGAGGGACTGGTGGCAGGACAATTGGAGGAAGAATGGTAGGGGAAAGAATCAGGGATGTATTTCATCAAAACACATTGTATATGTGCATAAAATTTTCAAAAAATAAAACAAAAGAATACTATCTACTTCCTACAAACCAATGTTATTATTATTGAGCTACTTTGTAAGTACCATAGCTACAAAATTTGATCTCTAGGGTGAATAACTGATAAACAATAAGCCTTTGACTTCTTAGTCAGGCGCCTAAGATTAAAAACTCATGAAACCCTCCAGAGTCATTACCAGGTGGCTCTTGTGGCATCAGCAGATGCTATTTACCAACCTCAGTGATAGAGAAGGCATTCTGGGAAAAGCCACCACCAAAAATCATGATTCAGAACTCCTGGCTTCTCAGAACCTGGAGACATGAGGGCTCTGGATTCCCAAGTGCAAAGTTAATTTTTCTTACCACCAAAAGCCAAACCTAGTAACAACAGAATTATTTTCCCTGTACTATACATCTCATCCATGCATTTGTTCTTGCCTCTCTATGAGAGTAGAGAAGACTCAGTACTTGTGAGGTCACCAAAGGTAAGTATTGAATTGGATGCATGATTTTCTTTCCCCCAAATTGCCCCTGAGCAACCCAGGGAACCTTTGATATGCCTTGCCTCTTCTCTTTTGAGAGTATCTTTGAGCCTGAAGTAGAAGCTGGATTGTCAAGGTAGAGGTAGAACTGAGATGCTACAAAGACAATAATGTCATTGGTTCTCTGAATATCATTCCTAAAGAAATGCCTTCCATATATTATGGCTATTACTGTACCCTAACTCCCATAAAATGTTGAAAACAAAACAAAGACACAAATAATTGTGAGCTTGAATTTATCATTCTATTCTGGTTCTTAGTCTCATTTAAATGAGGTAAGTTGAAGAGGGTTGGGATTTCATTTTAATGTTGCGATTTTTGCTGTTCTTACAGATATGACCTAAGGCAGAATGGCCTCTGGCAATGACTCCAGCACAGTGAAGGAGTTTATCCTGCTGGGCTTGACACAGCAGCCAGAGCTTCAGCTGCCTCTCTTCTTCCTCTTCTTGGGAATCTATGTGGTCTCCATGATAGGGAACCTGGGCTTGATTGTTCTGATTGTTTTGAATCCTCACCTGCACACCCCCATGTACTACTTTCTGCTCAACCTTTCCTTCACTGATCTCTGTTACTCCTCTGTCATAACCCCCAAAATGCTGGTGAGTTTTGTGAAGCAGAACATCATCTCTCATGCTGAGTGCATGACTCAGCTCTTTTTCTTTGCCTTCTTTGTTATTAATGAATGCTACATTTTGACAGCAATGGCCTATGACAGATATGCTGCCATCTGTAAGCCCCTGCTTTACCAGGTCACCATGTCCCATCAGGTCTGCCTCTTGATGACAGTTGGCGTGTATGTGTTGGGGTTTGTGGGTGCCATGGCCCACATAGTATGCATGCTGAGACTCACCTTCTGTGATAGAAACATCATCAATCACTACATGTGTGACATACCCCCTCTGCTGAAGCTCTCCTGCACTAGCACCTCCATCAATGAGCTGGTGGTTTTCATTGTTGTGGGTGTCAATGTAATAGTGCCCAGCCTGACTATCTTTGTTTCTTACACCTTGATCCTTTCTAACATCCTCAGCATCCATTCTGCCCAGGGTAGGTCAAAAGCCTTCAGTACCTGTGGCTCCCATGTAATAGCTGTTTCTCTTTTCTTTGGAGCTGCTGCCTTCATGTATCTTAAGCCTTCTAGTGCATCTGTGGATGAAGACAAAGTATCAACCATTTTTTATACCATTGTGGGACCAATGCTGAATCCTTTCATCTACAGTATAAGGAATAAGGATGTCCACATTGCACTGAGAAAAACTTTGAAGAAAAGGATATTTACTTAAGTAGAATTTGTATTTGTACAGTAAATGGAAGTGAAGTCTTAGAGCGTGTGAGGTTTACAACTATGAAGAGGACTAACTGGAATAGTAGCTCACTTTCAGAACATTTGCTTACATTCATGAGGTCCTGGATTTGACCCACAGTTTTGTAAAGCAACAATGACATAACTAAAATAGCATAAAAACACTTGGTGAAAATAGTGTAGAATCAAAATTATTTACCATCCTAAATTAAATTAACTATTGGAGGAAATTTCATAAGTAAAGACAATGAAGCATGATTAACCCATTATTAAGCTTTATGTGGTTGTGCCAATGAGATCTGATTTCAGTAGTCTTAGAGACAGTGTCTCACTAACTCAGGTAGTAAATCTCTGGGATAATTTATAGGAGATTTCATTTTAAGGGTTCTTTTTTTCTTAAAAGGCTGAAGTTAGGAGGGGACCCTTTTCACTCTGGTCGTTTCTTATAGTCTTAAATCAGTTTGGTAAAGAGTTGTTGATGAGTTTGTCATGATTCCATTGCTCTGAAACAACAATTTAGATTATCCAGGATAAAGGGAATCTTTAGTATGTTTTCTCCTCATGGACTTGATGGCACATTTGTGAATATAAAGACCTGCTGTGTTTTCATTGGAAAGAATGTGATTAAGCAAGTTTACCACGTGATGGCTAACATTATGTTTTAAGTTTAAATTGCTGTGATTAAAAGATGTATGATACAAAATTGCCTTTAGCCTGAAAGCCCCACTCACCCAAGGACAGATGGAAATTTTAAGGAATGTTAAGGACTATTCTTGTATAATTTTTAGAAAGCTGTTGTTTATCACAGTAATGATCACAGTTTGAACCACTCCTTCTGCTTCTGTAAACAAAGCTTGCTCAAGACAACTAGGACTTCTGCCAGACACGTTTGCTGAAAGCTGAGATTGTGCTTAGACATGCTTGCCTTAGGCAAAGATAGGTGCATGTGAATAAATAAAATGTAACTTCCTGTAAAATAAATAAAATGAATAAAATATCTGCACCTATATGGAATGTAACCTTATGTTTCACTACCTTTATAAACTCCTGTCTTAAGTACTCTATAAACTCCTGTCTTAAGTGCTCTATTGTGCTAATCTCGAGTCCCAGGTATAGCTCTGGCCAAACAGTTATCTGAATAAATACTCCTTCTTCATTAAAATTCTTTCTTTGTCAGACTGGTGAATACCCCCAGGCCCATAATATTCTGAGGTCCCAATGAGATCTGGGCATTTAACCAGAGCTGCCAGTTTTTCTGACCTACCTTGGGGCTCTGCAAGCTCCTGTTCTGAAGGCTGAGAAGCCTTCAGAGAAGCCCAGTGCTTGGGGAAAGCACTGGCAGGTCCTTCATGCCTAGAATGTGAAAAAGAGGTATCTAAAAGCCTGTCAGTAGGTAAGGATCCTGTCTGTATCATACATTTTGTGGAACTGAGGAAACCTTGACCCAGATTTAATTTTAAGTCATATATTCAGCCTGGACATTGCTCATCCTCATTGTTTGGTTCCCTGAGGTTCTCCCTACCTGAGGTCTGAGAAATTGGAAAGACCTCGTTCTTAAAGGAGCCACTGAAAAACTGAGGTGACACTTGACTGCTGGGTATATGAATTAAGGTGTCCACCAAATGTTTGTTTTTGTATATTATGACTGCATGAACTTTCTATATTTTTAAGCTTCTGTTTGATGGACATTTTTTTATTTTTGGTGTGCCCATAAACTTGTTGCAATGATGAATAGATTGCTTGTTGCGTGGCTTATTGTTTTTGAGAAAATTAAAAACAATGTCAAAATCTTTGATTCATAAAACCTTGATGATCTGTGTTCACTGACTTTGTTTTTTATCGTCTCTGTCTTTTATTATATGTGTTTCTGTGACCCAATTAATGTTTTCCAGTTCACAGGAAGACATGGAAAACTGAACCTCGATGACACTCTCTTTCAGAGCTTTCTGCTCTCTCTGCTTTCTGCACATCCATCTGCTGCTCACTACTGCAGCTGGCTCAGCCAGAGTCTCTGGTCTCTGAGCTTTCTTTTTTCCTGCTATTTCTGATTCTTGCCTCTGGTCACTAGAGCCAGTTTTGCATGGATTCAGGTGACTTTCAGGTATATCTAATATTAGAATGTTGTTTAATGCTGTTCTACTTTAATGAAAGGCTGGCATTGAAGTTTGTATATAGCTTCTCCCATGCCCACCAGTCCCAAGCATGCTTGTTCAAAAGTTCCTCCAACACTGTGTCTTGTGTGAGAAAAATGATACACAATGCCTTGAATGAGTGTAACTGTGCTGAGAATAAGTGTCCTATCATCTTCAGTTGGCTGGTAGAAAGGGCTCTTTCTGAGGAAGTGACTGGGGGCATGAATGAAGGTGGGGTTGCCTGCAGAACATCTAAGCAGAGTAAAGAGCTGAGAAGAATGATAGAGGCAGGAACAATCTGATGAGGAGGAGAGATGGTGATGGCAAGAGCAGTGGCACTTGCTACTTATTGAGTTACTGTACTCTGGTCATGGTAGACACTGATTTAAGGATTTTTTTTTAAATTGCCTTAAACAGGTGATGCTACTGTTACTATTTCTACTTTACAATAAGTCAACAGAGATACAGAGAGGTTTATGTACTTATTAAATAGCATATTTAGCTGCTAAGTGGCAGATATGAGATTTGATCAGGGAGATAATGGATGCATTTTGTTCCACAGCCCATCCATCCAACTACAATACATATTACTTAGAGGAGGCGGGACTTACATTAAAAAAGCATTAAGAATTTGCTAGCATTTTGTCTTCAAGGATTTTAGCTCCAAGTTTGTAATGGGGGTTTATTTTTATGGTTATTTAAGCATTTATTAGATCTGCTTCTCTGTCAAAGTTTCTCAGACCCCACAACTATGAAAACAGATCAGCAAATTTATACTTATAAGTAAAATTGAAATTGCTCCTTTTTGTACCCCCCCCCGTAAGTGAGTTGTATCTGTGAGCTTTCATTTGTGTGACATTTATTCTTACAGAACACTGTCATAATAATGTTTAGCTCATTTCTCCTGTTATAGGGAGATTTTTTTTTATTTTTTGTACAGGGAGATTCTCTTTTCTTTTTCTTTTTTATTTTTACTATTAGTTACATTTTATTAACTGTGTATCCCAGCTGTATCCTGCTCCCTCATTCCCTCCCAATCCCATCCTCCCTCTCTCATCTCCTCCCTGCCCCTTTCCAAGTCCACTGATTGGGGAGGACCTCCTCCCCTTTCATCTGACCCTGTTTTATCAGGTATCTTCAGGACTGGCTGCAAAGTCCTCCTCTGTGGCCCAGCAGGACTGCTCCTCCCTTAGCGGGTGGGGATGTCAAAGAGCCAGTCATTGAGTTGCGTACAGGGAGATTCTTATTTGAAAAAATGATACTTACTTCTGGATAATTGAACCACAGCTAGGCTTAAGGTTTATTGATACAGCGCATGCATGCTCTTGTTTATGAGTTTGATTCACAAGACTAGAAATACCCTATCTTCTCTCCTTCTCTTCCTTCACTCCTTCCAACTCTATGTATCACTATATCTTTCTCATAAAGAAATGAAATAGTTGTGTAATTCTAATATTAAATAATCTTAAATATTAAAAGAACCTATGTGAGTTTTAAAGATTGCACAAATAATAATGCAGAAGTTAATCTCATACTTACCATATATCTGATGAGGAAATGTAGGGAAGGAAAAAACTGAATTACAGAATTACCACAAGTATTTCTGGAGAATTATTTCACAATGATTCAATAATTAGGAAGTATATAAGAATATGAACATAGTCAAGATGCACATAGCAGAGAGCTTTTCTACAGGACTTTGACAGCCAAATTAAAAAATACATACATGTCTTTTAAAAAGCCCCCGATTAAAGTTGTACACATTATGGTGAGGCTACAAAATAACTTTTTTTCTTTTTCATTTTAATTAGTGATTGTTTTTCTGGCATAATGGGATGTAGGAGTTTGGCTAACTTCATGGTGAGTCATGTCACTATTATCATGGTAAAATATGCGCTTTCAGAAGTCTGTTAGATGCTACCTCTTTATTTGTAAAGAAAAATAATTTGTTTACAGTATAAACAAATAACAATTTTCATTGTACAATACTGTCATTGATAATACACAATTTTATTTACTGATAAAGTTTAAAATCCACAAAGAGGAGAAAAATATATAATATTTGTCTTATTTAGACTAGTGTAACTTACTTAGAAAAGTCACCATAAGATGCAGCCAGTCTCTTACAAATGACATAACTTCAGTCTTCTTTACAGTTGAAAAAAATCCACTGTCTACATGAAGTTCATCTTTACCCATTCTTTGGGTCTTTTACATTTAGATTTCTTTTATTATTTAGCTATATAAATAATATCTCTGTAAAATGGTGACTTAAAGTTTTGGGTGAATATAAAAATGTGGTAGAACCAGGTCATATGGTAGATCTATTTCCTTGAGAGATATCTGTATTGATTTTTCTGGTATCTGGATGAGCAGCAGTTTAAAAAAAATCCTTTTAATCCACATCTTTCTCAGCATTGATGTTACCTGTTTTTTTTTTTTGTTTTTTGTTTTTTTGGTGGTTGCTATTTTGAATGGGGTGAGATGGAATGTCAATGTAGTTTATATGTGCTTCTCTTTGATGATTAGTGATGTTGAAAATTTAAAAATGTTTACTGGTTATGTTTACCTTGGTATTTCTCAACTGTGTATACACTTTATTAGTCTTTTCATTGTTTGGTTTCAGGTGTTTAGTTTTTAATTTTTTTGTGTGTTCTAGGTATTGATCTTCAAATACTACATATTGTTTTCTATTTTGCTCGATGTTCTCAATGCAATTATAGTTTCCTTCTTGTGCAGAAGCCCTTTAATACCATCAAAACAAAATTTTCAATTATGTCCTGATCTGCTGGAATCTTTTCAGAAATTCTTTGTCTATATCTGTATCTTAAACTATTTTTCATGTTTTCATCTAAGACTTTCAGGTTTTATGCCAAAGTCTTTGATGCAATTGTAATTGATTTTAATACATGTGAGATACAGACATCCAAGTTCGTTTTTTACATAGGTGAAACAGTTTGGTTAACACCATTTGCTGAACAGGCAATCTTTTCTATAGTATACATGTTGACAGTACTGTTAGTGGAGCCAAGAACTTGTCACCAGATGGGTCTTAAGTCCTTGGGGATCATATATAAATATTATTCTGTTAAATGGACACATATTAAAATGATTCTTTTTTTAAATGTTATTTTATTTTATTAATTACACTTTATTCACTTTGTATCCCCCCATAAGCCCCTCCCTCCTCTCCTCCCATTCTAATCCTCCCTCCTCCCCTCCCAGTCCCACCCTCCCTCCTCCTTCTTCATGCATGCTTCTCCCCAAGTCCAATGATAGGGGAGATCCTCCTCTCCTTCCTTCTAATCTTAGTTTATCAGATCACATCAGGAGTGACTCCATTGTCATCTTCTGTGGCCTGGTAAGGCTGCTCCCCCCTCAGGGGGAGGTGATCAAAGAGCAGGCCAATCAGATTATGTCAGAGGCAGTGCCTGTTCCCATTACTATGGAACCCACTTGGACACTGAACTGCCATGGGCTACATCTGTGCAGGGGTTATAGGCTATCTCCATGAATAGTCCTTGGTTGGAGTATGAGTCTCTGGAAAGACCCCTGTGTTCAAATTTTCTGGTTCTGTCGCTCTCCTTGTGGGGTTCCTGTCCTCTCCAGATCTTACTATTTCCCACTTCTTATATAAGATTCCATGCACTCTGCCCAACAGTTGGCCATAAGTCTCAGCGTCTGCTTTGATAGTCTGCAGGGCAGAGCCTTTCAGAGGCTCTCTGTGGCAGGTTTCTAGGTTGTTTCCTGTTTTCTTCTTCTTCTGATGTCCATCCTCTTTGCCTTTCAGGATGGGGATTGAGTGTTTTAGTCAGGGTCCTCTCTCTTGATTAGTTTCTTTAGATGTACAGATTTTAGTAGGTTTATCCTATGTTATATGTCTATATGAGTGAGTATATACTGTGTGTGTCTTTCTGCTTCTGGGACAGCTCATTCAGGATGATCCTTTCCAGGTCCTACCATTTACCTGCAAAGTTCATGATTTCCTTATTTTTCATTGCAGGGTAATACTCCATTGTGTAGATGTACCACAGTTTCTGCATCCATTATTCAGTTGAGGGGCATCTGGGCTGTTTGTAATAGCTTCTGGCTATTACAAATAAGGCTGCTACAAATATGGCTGAGCAAATGTCTTTATTGTGTACTTGAGCCTCTTTTGGATATATGCCTAGGAGTGGTATGTCTGGATCTTGAGGAAGCGCTATTCCTAGTTGTCTGAGAAAGCACCAGATTGATTTCCAGAGTGGTTGTATAAGTTTACATTCCCACCAGCAGTGGAGGAGGGTTTCCCTTTCTCCACAACTCTCCAGCATGTGTTATCACTTGAGTTTTTGATCTTGGCCATTCTGATGGGTGTAAGGTGATATCTCAGGGTCGTTTTGATTTGCATTTCCCTGATGTCAAATGACGTTGAGCATTTCTTTAAGTGTTTCTCTGCCATTCGATATTCCTCTACAGAGAGCTTTCTGTTTAGCTCTGTTCCCCATTTTTTAATTGGATTACTTGTTTTGCTGCTTTCAGCTTCTTTAGTTCTTTATATATACTAGATATTAGCCCTCTGTCAGATAAAGGGTTGGTGAAGATTCTTTCCCAATCTGTAGGCTGGCATTTTGTTTTGATGACAGTGTTCTTTACTTTACAGAAGCTTTTCAGTTTCATGAGGTCCCATTTATTGATTGCTGCCTTAGAGCCTGTGCTGTTGGTGTTCTGTTCAGGAAGTTGTCTCCTGTACCAATGAGTTCTAGGGGTTTCCCCACTTTTTCTTCTAACCGATTTAATGTGTCTGGCCTTATGTTGAGGCCTTTGACCCACTTGGACTTTAGTTTTGTGAAGGGTGATAAGTACGGATCTATTTGCATTTTCTACATGTAGACATCCAGTTAGACCAGAACCATTTGTTGAAGATGCTATCTTTTTTCCAGTTTATGGTTTTGGCATCTTTGTCAATGATCAGGTGGCCATAAGTGTGTGGGTTTATTTCTGGGTCTTCTGTTCAGTTCCATTGATCCACCATTCTGTTTCTATGCCAGTACCATGCAGTTTTTAAAACTGTTGCTCTATAGTACAACTTAAGATCAGCGATGGAGATACCTCCAGAAAATCTTTTATTGTAGAGGATTGTTTTAGCAATTCTGGGTTTCTTGTTATTCCATATGAAATTGAGAATTTTTCTTTCCAGGTCTGTAAAGAATTTTGTTGGTAATTTGATAGAAATTGCATTGAATCTGTAGCTTGCTTTTGGTAAGATGACCATTTTTACTATGTTAATCCTGCCAAGCCATGAGCATGGGAGATCTTTCCATCTTCTGATAGCTTCTAATTCTTTCTTCAGGGAGTAGAAATTTTTTTCATACAAGTCTTTGACTTGCTTGGTTAGGGTTACACCAAGGTACTTTTTGTCATTTGTGGCTATTGTGAAGGGTGTTGTTTGCCTAATTTCTTTCTCAGCCCTGTTGTCTTTTGTATACAGGAAGGCTACTGATTTTTTTGAGTTAATTTTGTATTCAGCCACTTTGCTGAAGATGTTTATCAGCTGTAGGAGTTCCTTGGTAGAGTTTTTGGGGTCACTCACATATACTATTATATCTTCTGCAAATAGTGATATTGTGAATTCTTCCTTTCCAATTTGTATCCCCTTGACCTCCTTCAAATGTCTTACTGCTCTAGCAAGGCTTCCAGAATTATGTTGAAGAGATATGGAGAGAGTGGGCAGCCTTGTCTTGTCCCTGATTTCAGTGGGATTGCTTTAATTTTCTCTCTGTTCCATTTGATGTTGGGTATAGGCTTGCTGTATATTGCCTTTACTATGTTTAGATAAGTGCCTTGTATCCCTGATCTCTCCAATACTTTAAACATGAATGGATGTTGGATTTTGTCAAATGCTTTTTCAGCATCTAGGGGAATTATTTTTCATGTGGTTTTTTCTTTCAGTCTGTTAATATGGTGGATCACATTGATGGATTTCCATAAACTGATCCACCCCTGCATACCTGGGATGAAGCATACTTGGTCATAGTGGATGATATCTTTGATGTGTTCTTGTATTCGGTTTGCAAGTATTTTGTTGAGTATTTTTATATCAATGTTCATAAGGGAGATTGGCCTGAAATTCTCTTTCTTTTTTGGGTCTTTGTAAGGTTTAGGTACCAAGGTGACTGTGGCTTCATAGAATGAGTTTGGTAATGTTCCTTCTGTTTCTATTTTGTGGAATAGTTTGAAGAGAACTGGAGTTAGCTCTTCTTTGAAGGTCTGGTAGAATTCTGTGCTGAAACCATCTTGTCATGGGCTTTTTTTGGATGGGAGACTTTCGATGACTGCTTCTATTTCCTTGGGGGATATAGGACTATTTAATTGATTTACCTGGTCCTGATTCAACTTTGGTTAGTCGAATCGATCAAGAAAATTGTCCATTTCATTTAGGTTTTCTTTTTCTTTTTTTTTTTTTAGTTTTGTGGAATATAGATTTTTTTTCCATAATTTTATTTTTCTCATTAGTTACATTTTGTTAATTCTGTATCCCAGCTGTATCCCTCATTCCCTCCCCAGTCCCACCCTCCCTCCCTCATCTCCTCCCTGCCCCTTTCCAAGTCCACTAATAGGGGAGGACCTCTTCCCCTTTCATATGACTCCCTTTTGTCAGGTATTTTCAGGACTGGCTGCAAAGTCCTCCTCTGTGGCCTAACAGTACTGCTCCTCCCTCGGGAGGTGGGGAGGCCAAAGAGCCAGTCATTGAGTTCCTGTTAGAAATAGTCCTTGTTCCCCTTACTATGGGAAACCAATTGATTACTGAGCTATCACGGGTCACATCTGAGCAGAGGTTCTAGGTTTTATCCTCTCATGGTCTTTAGTTGAGTGTCCATCTCAGAAAAGACCCTGTGCCCAGATATAGACCTAAAAGATAGGATAAATATAATGAAATCTATACACCTAAAGAAGATAATCAAGAAAGCGGACACGGGGTATGATGGTCTATCCTCATTTAGAAAGACAAATGGGATATGCATTGAACGTATGACAGGAGTCTACCGCAGAAAGCATCTGAAAGACTCTACCTAGCAGTGCTCCAAAATAGATACTAAGACTCACAACCAAACCTTCGGCAGAGTGCAGGGAATCATATGAAAGAAGGGGAGTCTGATGTGGCAAGGATAGGAGCTCCACAAGGATCATTTAGGTTTTCAAATTTTGTGGCATATAGACTTTTGAAGTAAGTCCTAATGATTCTTTTGATTTCCTCAGTGTCTGTAGTTATGTCCCCCTTTTTATTTCTGATTTTGTTGATTTGGATGGTGTCTCTCTGCCTTGTAGTTAGCTTGGCTAAGGGTTTGTCTATCTTGTTGATTTTCTCAAAGAACCAGCTCTTGGTTTCATTGATTCTTTGAATTGTTTTATTTGTTTCTAATTGATTGATTTCAGCCCTAAGTTTGATTATTTCCAGCCGTCTACTCCTTTTTGGTGTGTCTGCTTCTTCTTTTTCTAGGGTTTTTAAGTGAGCTATTAAGTTGCTTGAATGATCTGTCTTTAAAATGATTCTTAATGAATTATTGCTACGCCCATGTATCAGTGAATCTCTCAATCCATGTCAGAGAAGCTTCTTTTTTTTCAGCAGATGACAATTGATAGAGAGATTCTCTTCTGATTTATACACAGAGAACAAGAGTCTTTGATGTGCTCTGCCATAAATAGGACATTCATATCATACCCATCCCCTCAGATTCAGGGATGTTCACAGATTAGGGAACAAAAAAATTGTAAGAGCTGGAGGTGGTGGTAGATCCCTTTGAGCAATGCTGCAAGGTATCCTAAAGGCCTTTTCAAAAGCTGTGGAATCCTTCTACTGTAGAATTTTCCTAATACATGGGAAAGAAAATTAAAAAGTCACCATATAATAACTAGACATTTTATGCCACTAACTAAAACCTCCAGTGCCAAGGATGGGTTACATCTTGTTAGATTGTTGGGCAAAATGTTCCCATAGGTTGCCTCACCCCAAACTTCACAGGCTATCGCTAAGACTATTATTGGTTTCACTTAACACCCTGATAGTAAGGTCTTAATTCTGACAGTAATCAATGTCCTTTGTCTGGGAGATATTCAGCTAGTACCTGGCTAGAATCTTCACTCCTACTGACTAACATCACAGGGCTAGACGGCCCTTTGCATGGTACAGAGGAGAGAAATGAATAAAAAAGATAATAATATATAAAAAAAACTTAACCAAGAAAATGTTCTTAACATTTTATATGGAATGTATTTTAATGAATCATCAAGTCCTGATCACAGTGAGACCTCAAGGAATGTTGATCCTGTGGGGAGCATTTCAAGTTTTCCCTAAGGAGTTTTTGGTCTCTTAGTAATTTTGGAGAGTCAAGAATAATTGAGATTCATTTTAGCGGTTGTATTTCTTTTCATATTAAATAGAAAAATCCATTTTTCCTTCTTTCTGTCATTTTATTTACTTTTTTCCATACACTTCACTAATCCTGTGCTTTTTTATTTAGAGAAATGACCTGTGATTTTTCTCATGTTCTGACAGTTATTTTGACTTTATTTAGACTTGCTGATTCATTTCCTATTGCCAGCTTTACTTTCATATCCAGTGGCTCAAGGTTAAATGTAAAAATATGACCGAATTTTTACTCTTTCTACCTTCTGCTTGCGGCAACACCACAACTTAGTCAGTCCTTAGGATAATGTCTCAGGAGGGTTTTGTTGCTGTTGTTTTCCTATAACCCTTTAATAGGAAATCTTGCTGAACACTCTCTAGCCATATCTCCTTTATATTTTTTGTTTACCAGAACTTCTCACAGCATTACTCTTAATTCAGAGACCTTTCTTTGTTTTCTTTATTTTCTTCCACTTCATTCCTGCTTTTCTATCCTTTCCTCTTCAGTCTCTTTCTCCCACCTTTTCTAGTGTTCCCACTCACTGACTGTTGTACCTGCCTCCACAGTTTACCTTACTTCCCTCTCTCTAGTGACAGTCATTTTTCTCAATACTCCCTGGCCAGATTAATCTTCCTAAGTACCAACGTTGTTTCAATTTCAATTTTCAACAAAAGAGGAAAAAAAACAAAACAAAACAAAATTAAAACCAAACCAAACCAACCAACTAAAACATACAAACAAACAAAAAACAAAAACAAAAACGGGAACAAAAAACAGCTTCTTGATGGCATTCTAAAAGAAATAGGATGTTGATTTTGGCATTCCAGGTCCTATTACAATTCCCTGTTATGAAATTTTCTCTGATCTGAGTCTATGAGAAAACGCATTGGGTATTCTCAGCATTTTCAGAAAATCGGGGTGACATTCAGGGATGAAAGCTATAGGGTTTTTTGTTTTTCTGCATTTGTTTGTTTTCTTTCTGAGCTTAGTAACTTCAATCTGGAGTTCTCTTTGATGGCCTCTGAAAATTAACCTTCATTCTGGATGTCATCCTTGTCCACATTTTTGTCTATAAAGAAAAGCATTGGCAATCTATAAATCTTTGCCCGTGGGGAAATATTCTGGTTTGTATCCAATATGTATTCTTAGAGGGCTGGGAAGGGATACTCATTTATTCATTCTTCTGTACATATTTATGGGGCACTCCATGCAAATATCAAGTTTAATTGCTTTAAGTACTTCTTAAGTAGTTCTGAAGAAAACAACCAATTTTACAACCAATTAAACAACCTTTGACAATACAGAGTTAGTTTAAGAGATTTTGTAATATGCATGAAAGAAGACATTAATAAAAAGCACATAAGATCTCATCTACTGGTAGAAATTATGGAGAATCCATAGTGTATGAGAGAGGTTTTCATACTTTTATACTTGAAGAGTGCCGCAAATGGCAGTAATAAAATGTGTGTAAATGATGTGAAGAAGGAATGGGGAATACTGGAGCAGAAGGGATTGGGTGGCACAGTAGATGGGATGGCAGAATAGAGGAAAGGGCTAACTAACACCAATCTTTGAGAAAGTCTGTGTAAACCCACCTCTCTTCAAACTTCTTAAAATATACTCATGTATAAAGACAGTTTAAATGGAGTTGCCCTATAATTGGGAGAGAGCGTTCCCTTAGATACCAGAGACTATCAAATAAAAACCCAGAACCAAGAATGATCTACGATTTTTGGAGTTGTTTGCCATTAGTGTCCCATAGAACCCCAGTATTACAGGCTATTGCCACTCCTCTTGGGTACCCCAAAACTTGATGATTAGATCTTATTGCAGAAGACATGATATATTTAACTCATAACACTGAGAAAAAAAGCTTGTACTTGCCTAGTAGCCTCTTGTCTAACGTTTTTAAGAAAAAAATTGCATGTCTACATATGTGCACTTTTGTACTTGCCTTTTTTAATCTTTGATAATTTCATACATAAAAACAATGGACTTATATCACATCCATCTACATACAATCCAAACTCCAAGTCATCAATTCAAACACACAGGAAGTGAAAATGAAAGTATTCTATTTGTATTCTATAAACCCATCCTAAGTGCTCATTTCCCTCAGTGTGATACAAAGTCCGGTGAGAAACTAATGCTTTCCTGATAGCGGTTTCTCAAATATTCTGGGTGATTTAGAGAGATAGCAATATACGTCATTTTTTGAAAGTTGGTCTGTTCTTGTGTAAGAAGTTGGAGAATGAATGTGGTGTTTCCCAGTGTTTATAGTGCTAAAAGTCTATAATGCTATCAAAAGAGAAAGGAAATAATCATTTTTACCTAGGTGTGCATCATGAAAGCAGTAATGGATAACCTGGTAGGATGTGCCCACTGGTACAAAATTTGTGTAAGTGTTATAGGAGTAACTAACTGTTGGATTGGATTTCAGGCTTGCTCCACAGACAAAATTTATTCCTTGAATGATTGTTGGTGCAAACTGCTGGGGCTAGATTGGCATAGGTAATAGGGATATACCTATGACTCTTATCTGCCATGGTTATAATATTAAATTGATGCCTATATGTCTTTCCATTATACTGATAGATTAGCGCATCTCTCAACCTTTATCAGAGATGCTTCATTTTGCAGTAAGTTGAGATTAACACACACACACACCACACACACACACACATACTCATTCATTCAACAGGTAGAGAATAAGAGACTCTGAGTGCTCACTCCTAAATGGGAACTCCACATCATAGTCCCTCACCAAGTCTCAGGAATCATTAGGGAAGTAGAGATGAAAAGATTGTAAGAGCCAGAGGTGATAGATGACAACATTAAAACAATGTTTTCAGGGTGTTCACAAGGAACTCACAGTGGTAACAACAGTATACAAAAGACACAAGTAAGACCAAGGAAGACACAAGTAAGACAAGTAAGACACAAGTAAGACCAAGCATGATAAAGTCCAAGAAAGGAAGGAGGATATGGTCATGAATTTTACCTTGAGCTGAGTAATAACTGGCAGCTGATAGATACTATGAGAAACAAGGTCAGTTTCAAGGATGCAGCTTCTGAAAGGCTACTTACTTATGGTTCTCATATACATATACAAACACTGAGTGGACTTAGTGGGTTAAAAATAGAAAAGAACAAATGAATTTGGGAAGGAATAGTGGTAGGAGGATGGGGAGGAATTGGAGGGGAAGACATCATGGATAAACCTCATCAAAACACGTTGTAAAAGTGTATAAAAATTTCAAACAACAAAACAAAATTACATACATCTAATAAGCCAATATCATTACTATTGAACTAATTTGTAAGAACTGTAGCAACAAAGCCTGGTCTCTTGGGGAAATACCTGGGAAACATCAGCCTTTCCATTTTTATTTTAGTCTTTAAGATTACAAACTCATTAAACCCTCTTGGGTCATTGCCATGTGCCTCTTGTCACATCAGTAGATGCTATTTACCAACCTCAGTGATAGAGAAGACATTCTGAGAAAAGCCACCCCCCTCAATCATGATCCAGAACTCATAGCTTCTCAGAACCCAGAGGAATGGGCTCTGATTTCCCCAGTCCAAAATTAGTTTCTCTCAAAACCAAAAAGCCATACCTAGTAACAACAGAAAAATATTTTTTTTCTGGGCTATATACCTTTACAGGTCATCCACGCCATTTGTGTTTGCCCCTCTGTGAGAACACAGAAGAATCAGTAGAGTCATTTATGAGGCCCCATATATATAAGTAAGTATTGAATTGGATGCATGTTTTTCTTTCCCCGAAATTACCTCTGAGCAACCCAGGGAGCTTTTGATGTGCCTTGCTTCTTTTTTGATGCTATCATTGAGCCTGAAGTAGAAGGTGGATTGTCAAGCTAGAAGTAGAATTGAGATGGTACAGAGACAATAATGTCATTGGTTCTCTCAATATTATTCCCAAAGAAATTACTTCCATATATTTATGGTTATTGCTGTATCTTAACTCCCATGATAGGTAGAAAACAAAGGAACAGAGAAGTGTGAGCTTGAATTTATCATTCTATTCTGGTTCTTAGTCTCATTTAAATGTGGTAAGTTGAAGAGGGTTGGGATTTCATTTTAATGTTGTGATTTTTGCTGTTCTTACAGATATGACCTAAGGCAGAATGGCCTCTGGCAATGACTCCAGCACAGTGAGGGAGTTTATCCTGCTGGGCCTGACACAGCAGCCAGAGCTCCAGCTACCTCTCTTCTTTCTCTTCTTGGGAATCTATGTGGTCTCCATGGTGGGGAACCTGGGCTTGATTGTTCTGATTGTTTTGAATCCTCACCTGCACACCCCCATGTACTACTTTCTGTTCAACCTTTCTTTCACTGATCTCTGCTACTCCTCTGTCATAACCCCCAAAATGCTGGTGAGTTTTGTGAAAAAGAACATCATCTCTTATGCTGAGTGCATGACTCAGCTCTTTTTCTTCTGCTTCTTTGTTATTGATGAATGTTACATTTTGACAGCAATGGCCTATGACAGATATGCTGCCATCTGTAAGCCCCTGCTTTACCAGGTCACCATGTCCCATCAGGTCTGCCTCTTGATGACAGTGGGTGTATATGTGATGGGGTTTTTAGAAGCCATGGCCCACATAGTATGCATGCTGAGACTCACCTTCTGTGATGGCAATGTCATCAATCACTATGTGTGTGACATACTTCCTCTGCTGAAGCTCTCCTGCACTAGCACCTCCATCAATGAGCTGGTGGTTTTCATTGTTGTGGGTGTCAATGTAATAGTGCCCAGCCTGACTATCTTTGTTTCTTACACCTTGATCCTTTCTAACATCCTCAGCATCCATTCTGCCCAGGGTAGGTCAAAAGCCTTCAGTACCTGTGGCTCCCATGTAATAGCTGTTTCTCTTTTCTTTGGAGCTGCTGCCTTCATGTATCTTAAGCCTTCTAGTGTATCTGTGGATGAAGACAAAGTATCAACCATTTTTTATACCATTGTGGGACCAATGCTGAATCCTTTCATCTACAGTATAAGGAATAAGGATGTCCACATTGCACTGAGAAAAACTTTGAAGAAAAGCATGTTTACCTAAGTAGAATCTACATTTGTTATGGAAGGAAATCTTAGGACATATTAGATTTGCAACTAGTGAGCAGATTGTAGAAGTAGCTCATTGTCAGAGAATTTACTTATATTCTTGCGGTCATGCATTTGACTGACAGTCTTTAAAAACTTCAATGGCTGCAACAAGTAAACATGGATATAAAAAAAAAGAACCTGTGAATAGTGTGGAATTAAAATTATTTAAATTATTGGGGAAATTTCAGAAATAAAGACAGTGAAGGATATGTAATCCACCCTCCTTTTAAGGTAGAGAAAATAGTTTATCTGAAATTTCCCAAAATAATACTTATTTTACTCAGTATTGAAAACTGAACAAACACACTTGTACAGCCAACTACTAGCATGGTATATTCTAGCCTTAGACATCATGAGGATTTAAGTATAAAACCAGATAATATTATTCTCAGAAGTGGAAAGGTCAAGATTTTAAAATGTACATTTTTTTCTATTTTTTTTTCAGTTTATGTGTGGGAGTTTATATTCAGGCTGTCTTACATGCTAGTCAAGTGTTCTACCATGGAGCTATATTTTAAGCACAACTATGGGAACTTTGGTTAGAGTACATCTACAAGTCTTTTGTTGCTGTGCTACTGGTATAGTAATTTTAGTAGTCTTAAAGACCGTGTCTCATTTATTCAGTTAATAACCCTCTGGGACACTTTGTTGGAGAGTTCTTCTTGAAAGGGTCCTTTGTTTCTCCAAAGGCTGAAGGACAGATGGGAAATGCTCTTTTTACTCTGGTCGTCTCTCTATATTCTTAAAGAGTAGTAAAAAGCAGTTTAGTAAAGAGTAGCTTATGAGCCTGTAGTGATTCCAGTGAAACTACAATTTAAATCATTCAGGATACAGGAAACCTATATTAGTATTTTCCTTCATGGACTTGATGGCAGGCATGTGAGCGTAAGTACCTGTGATGTCTTCACTGGGAAGAATTTGACTAAGCAGGTTCACTAGTTATTGGAAGAGGAATTTTGTCTTTTACTCAAACTAATCATATAATATTTTTTAGCACTACATTCTTTCCCTTTAATAATTTCACTTTCATCTTGTCTCAGAGTTCTACATACAATGATGCAGTTTATTGAATAGTGAATATAATTTGAGCATGTATCCTATTTTAGACATCAAGATTTGTAATCTTTGTTCAAACATTAAAAATCCAGTCAGTGGAGAGAGAGAGAGAGAGAGAGAGAGAGAGCCCATATTGGAGATCTTCATAGTTTCCTCTCCTAGGATCTTGGGAAATCACAAGGAAGTGGGGGCAGAAAGACTGTAGGAGTCAGAGTGTTTAGAGGACCCTAAGAAAATACACTTCATTGAATCAACTAAGCAGGGCCCATACGGACTCTCAGACTGAAGTGGCAGGCAGAGTCTACAGGGGTCTGCACCAGGCCTTCCGTCTATATACTATGGCTGTTAACTTGGTGTTTTGTGGGCGTCCTTCGCTTTCCTGCCCTTGGGACTCTTTTCCTCCTGTTGGTTTGCTTTGTTCAGCTTTGGTGTGAGAGTTAAAAATAAAATAAAACATTACAGCCCCGAGAAAAGGTGAAGTTGCTTGTGATCTTAGAAGGCTACAGACTAGTAAGTGGTGAAAAAATACTTTTTGTATCTGTGAGTTTGTATTAGAAAAAATGGTACAGAATGCCTTGAACAAATATAATTGTATTGAGAAAAAACTTATTATCTTGGGCTGGAAGGGCTTTTTCTAAGGAGATGGCAAGTGACCTGACTGAAGGCAAAGTGGTCAATTGATCATTTAAGCAGAGGGACAAGGTGAGCTTAGTTTTAGATGTGGAGCAATCTTCATGATGACTTGGGATGGTTATGGGAAGCAGGTGAATGCTATGGAAGCAGAAAAAACATGCATATAAGTGTGACCAATAATTAGTAAATGAGGTTGAATACGGGCTTTGTGGAAGAAAAGAATGAATGTCAATAAGCACAATTAAAATAAAGGTGATGTCTATCATACAATGGGCTTTCTTTTCTTCCTTCCCCTATATTCTGAAGCTCAGTCAATGTTCCTTTATAAACATTCTGTGGTGAAATTCATGAAACAACAAATTTAAATAAAAATTCCCATGTCCTGAAGGAGGCACGAAGTTTCTTTGATACTCTTAACCCTGTCTCACCCCTTCCCCTTTAGTAAGTAAACTGAGTGAAATGGAAAGACCAGGGTCACCGGTCTGTTTTTGAGTCTGGATTCTGTATGTTTTGAGTCTTTGTCCTTTTAGTCCTAGACTTCACATGGCTAACATTAAAACTGCTGTGGTACACACTAAATAAGTGATACACGTTTTATTTCTGTCTTTTAAATATTATATTCAAGGAATATGAGCATGAAATATCTTTTCAGTTAACTTTACTGGTTACTATGTACCTAGTATTCAAATAGACTCCCACTTCTTATTTTTGTTTTGTTTTGCCTTGAGACAGAGCTTGTATAGGGAAGCCTAGGGTGGCCATGAAATTATCATCTTCTTGCCTTCCTCCTTTAAGTACTGAGATTGTAGGCATGTAGCTCTGCTTCTGGCCTAAGAACTTCCCAGTGCTGATGATGGCCTGCTGGCATAGCTGCCATTCCTAATATCTATGGAAGCTATCAAATATGACTATTGGTGTTGCTGTATTTGAGGTTGAAAGAATTTGTGCTAACACACACATGAAGTTAACTTGGGGCCATTTAAGATTCATATATATTAATGCAAATATGTATTTAATTTTAGCACTGTAAGATCAATTCAAACTATAATATAGAATAGAAATATGCTTCTGTCACATATGGAACATATATATTAGCATATGGGCATATTTTAAAATTCTTAAAGAAACATAATATTTTTTTACAACTTGGAATTGATATAGTCTCTTCCATGGTGGAAAAGCACTAAGTACCGTGACTATACCTTCAGTTTGAAAGGATTTTATTGGTGAAATAGTACCATTCTACTTTATTATGTTTCTTATACATTCATTGCAAAGCAATAATGCCTGAGAAGTCTAGATAACCACAAGTCATGAAGCCAGGTCATTATTTCCAAGGCTCATGAACAGAATTGTGTACATAGTAAGAGCTGTATTGAAGAAAATAGGATAAATGGTTGAGTCATTTGTAAAATAGGAGGATTTAAGTACAGAATACCTTTAAAATTGTTTTTATTTATTTATTTATTTATTTATTTATCTTTTTATTTTTATGGGATACTTTTAATAAGAAAATACAAATTCTAAGCAGTAGGTGATTTCGTGCCCATGTAGTTGACAGCCTCATTTTCTCTTTTAGTGAAATGATACATAACAAGTCTTACTTGAGCCTCTTTTAGATATATGCCTAGAAGTGGTATGGCTGGATCTTGAGGAAGAGCTACTCCTAATTGTCTGAGAAAGTGCCAGATTTATTTCCAGAGTGGTTGTACAAGTTTACATTCCCATCAGCAGTGGAGGAGGGTTCCCCTTTCCCTCTCCAACATGTATTGTCACTTGAGTTTTTCATCTTGGCCATTCTGATGGGTGTAAGGTGAAATCTCTGAGTGGTTTTGATTTGCATTTCCCTGTTGGCTAATGAGGTTGAGCATTTCTTTTTTTTTAAAATTCTTTATTAATTACACTTTATTCACTTTGTATCCACCTGTGGTTCCCTCCCTCCTCCCCTCCCAACCCCTCCCTTCCTCTACCCTCTGCATGCATGCCCCTCCTCAAGTCCACTGATAGGGGAGGTCTTTTCCTTCCTTCTGATCTTAGTCAATTAGGTCTCATCAGGAGTGCCTGCAGTGTCTTCTTCTGTGGCCTGGTAATGCTGCTTCCCCCTCAGGGGGAGGTAATTAAAGAGCAGGCCAATCAGTTCATGTCAGAGACAGTCCCTGTTCCTATTACAATGGAACCCACTTGGATACTGAACTGCCATGGGCTACATCTGTGCAGAGGTCTTAGGTTATCTCCATGCATAGTCAATTTTTCTCTGCCATTCGATATTCCTCTACCGAGAATTCTCTGTTCAGTTATGTTTCCCATTTTTAATTGGATTACTTAATTTGTTGCTTTTAAACTTCTTTAGTTCTTTATATTATACTGATTATTAGCCCTGTGTCAGAAATAGGGTTGGTAAAGATCCTTTCCAAATCTGTAGGTAGTCGTTTTGTTCTGATGACAGTGTCCTTTGCTTTACAGAAGCTTTTCAGTTTCATGAGGTCCCATTTAGAGAGAGCAACAGATCCAAAAAATCTGGGCACATGGGTCTTCCCTGAGACTGATAGTCCAACCAAGTAGCATGCATGGAGATAACCCAGAACCCCTGCACAGATGTAGCCCATGACAGTTCAGTCTCCTAGTAGGTTCCATAGTAATGGGAACAGGGACTATCTCTGACATGAACTGATTGGCCTGCTCTTTGATCACCTTCTCCTGAGGGGGAAACAGCCTTACCAGGCCACAGAGGAAGACAATGCAGCCACTCCTGATGAGACTTAACAGACTAGGATCAGAAGGAAGGAAAAGAAGACCTCCCCTACCAGTGGACTTGGAGGGGGGCATGC
The DNA here is from genome assembly GCF_030254825.1 of Meriones unguiculatus. Classification (NCBI taxonomy): domain Eukaryota; kingdom Metazoa; phylum Chordata; class Mammalia; order Rodentia; family Muridae; genus Meriones; species Meriones unguiculatus. Next base: position 175,036,896 of record NC_083349.1, read on the forward strand.
ATGGAGAAGGAAAAAGAAGGGAGGGAGTGGGAGGGGAGTAGGGAGGGAACTACAGGGGTGATACAAAGTAAATAAAGTGTAATTAATAAAAAAATTAAGATAAAAAAGAAAAACAAGCCTTACTTTTCTTTCTAAAATTCTTTAACTATATAAGTTTATTTATTTTTTTATTCATTTTACATCCTGATATTTTTTTTTCAATGCAGTTTATTCAGGAACCTTGAACAATCATCTGACCCTGGGGAAAGCCAGCCCACAGCTTAAATAGCCTCTGGGTAGCCAACCCAGGCGTGCCACGTGTGCAATGCAGATAGGTCCACATACATGGATGCAAGCCAGATCCTCAGCCTTAGCCAAATGTGGAATTGTTCGTGACAGAGAGCACTCACCATCGGGAAGGTGGAAGGCGGAAACCAGCTCCATCTTTAAGGCATAGCATTCCGCAGCTCTCTACAGTTCCCCCTTTTTGTTTTAGATGCATCAGGCAAGAGTAGAGGTCTGATCTCTGATATTAGAAATAAATTGGGACTTTGTACCGATGTTCATTTAGGTGTCATCCACCCAAAGATCATCAGACCCGACTGATACCTTTTTCTCAGAGGCGGGACCTGGGGCATCAACCCGCATGCAATCAGACATGCTCTTCTCTGGGTCGAAAGCTGCTGACCCTGAGTGCAGTGCTTAGCCTCGCATCCTGAGCATATCATTTTAGCTTTTTATGGTATCCAACCATGCTTGGGGAGAATGTCCTGCTTCAATGGCTGTAAAGGCCTGAATGATCATGGCTGCATCACACTGTTGTGAGACTCTAATCTTGCATATATACCACAGGCATCCTGATAGTAGCCCCTTCCCTTCTATCTTTCTTGTTCCATCCTCCCATACTTTCCCTCTATCCCTCCTCCCCTTCTCCTCAGGAAAGGGGAACCCCTACCTCCCTACTAACCTACGCAGCACATCAATTCACCTCAGGACTGAGCACATCCTCTTCCATTGAGACCCAGCAAGAGAGCCCCACCAGGGTGAAGTGATTGAAAAGCATGTAACAGAGTTCATTTCAGAGACAGGCCCTAATCCACTTACCAGAGAACCCACATGAAAACTAAGCTTGCCCATTGGCTACATATGTGTAGGGGGTCTAGGTCTCTCCTTAGCTTGTGGTTCAGCCTCCATGAACCCCGGTTAATTGATTCTGTTGTTCTTGTGGAGTTATTGTCTTCTCCATGTCTTTCTATCCTTCCTCTCACTCTTCCACCAGGCTCTCTGAGCTCCAAGTAATGTTTGTCTGTGAGTCTCAGCATGTGTATTATCCACTGGTGGGTGGAGCATCTGAGAGGACAGCTATGCTAGGTTCCCATCTGGAAGCATAGCAGAATGTGCTTAGTAGTGTCAGAGATTGGATCTCTCCCATAGGGTCAGTCTCTGGTTGGGCCAGGCATTGGTTGGACATTCCCTCAATCTCTGCTCTATCTTTATCCCTGCCACATCCCATAGGCAGGGTAAATTTTGGGTCAGAAGTTTTGTGGGTGGGTTGGTGTTCCCCTCCCTCCACTAGAAGTTGTGTTTGGATAGAAGATGCCCTCTTCAGTCTCCATGACCACTGCTATTAGGAGTCTCAGTTATAGTCACCCCGTATCTTCTCAGAAGCCTACCCTGTTCAGGTGTCTAGCTTGTCTCAGAGATGCCCCATCTTCAGTTTCCTTCTTTCTCCGAGCCCTCTTGCCTCCCATCCCCACACTCTGCACATCTGTTCCCCACCTAAGTCTTACTTATCTTGATATTGCTCTCTCAGTGCAGTTCCACACTGTGTTCACTTCCTCTGCAGAACAGTGGTTACCACGCAGGTGTGTTCCTGCAGGAGCTGTTGTTGGCGTCCCATTTCCCAGGACAGTACCTTGACGGTAACAACACTAGGCTTTTAATGACATGGTTAGTTTAAAAGCCATTTAAGTAAGTTTGCAATGTTAATGGGGGTCCTAAACCAGTCAGACTAGTTTCCTTATAAAAAAAAGTCACATATATATTATATATATATTAAAAGCAGACATACAGACATACACCTAGGAAAGACCAGATGACAACACAGCAAAAGAACAGAAACCTGAGAACCAAACAGAGAAGAAACAGAAGCCACCCTTGAAGGCTGACTTCTCAACCCCAGAGCTGCAAGACACTCAACTATCATTGTTTAAGCCAGTCAGTCTGTCACAGAGGTTTCAAAAAATTATTTTAGGGCAGACACAATGGTAAAAATGCAATTTTCAACCTTTGTGTGCCAGGTATTAAATCTAAGGTCTTACTTATGCTAGGTAACTGCCCTACCACTGAAGTATATAAACCAGATCTCATTTTATTTTTTTTTTGAAATGAGGTCTCACTAAGTTATGCATGCTGACCTTGAATGTGGGGCACATAAACTGTGCAAAAGGGGAACCAGCCTGGAGCAAGAGTGAAGTCAGGATGGTTCCAAATGCTGAGAATCTAATCTTGAGACTGGCAGGAGTAAGGCTTGCTCCCTCTTGTTCTGGGCCTGTGTGTCCTGGTGCATGTAGTCTTGCTGTTATGCCAGGTTCACGGGACCCTCAGAGACCACCAGGAGATGCCTTGATGCAATTGCAAGAGAGCTTTATTACGAGAGCGATTGAACTTGGGACCCAAATCTCACTGGCGTAGCAGTAGAGAAGTGGGACCCCGAGCTCTGGTTGAACAGGATTTTTAAAGGGAAAGTCTGTGAGTAGGGGTTTTCCATGGCAGCAAGCAGGGGGGCACAAGTCTTGGCGTTACAGAACTGGGTGAAGTTTAGCAGGGCGGGGTGACCTTCTCTGAGGCACACAATCACAATGGCTAAGACATATAATCACAATGGCTATTTTTCTAAACCATATCTGAAACATTGGGGAGAATTTTCCCACCTGATTCTCAACTGATTCCCATTGATTATTGCCAGGGAGTTTGTCTCTATTTTCTATGAAGCATTTATTCTGTTATATTTCCTGAAGGCTGTTGCTAGGAGAGTTAACTTTGTTTTCTGCCAGGTGTACACTCTGTGATATTTCCTGGTGCCTGAATTCAGTTCCCAGTCAAGATCTTTATTTCAAAATGGAGTTATATTCAGGCTATCTTAAGCTCTTCATTGCTACCCCTGTCTATGCTACCCTTGATATGGTCACATAACCTGGTAACCAGATTTCAGGTTTCCTCATAAGGAGTGTCCAGTTAGCACCTGGAATTCCTCTCAATGCAAATGAATCATTCCCAGCACTTCAGCCCCATGCAATGATGTGCACTCACCTGAAAACCTCTACAACTTCCCCAAGGTTTGTATAACCCTCAATCCACCCAATAAAGAACAGCTGTATCACTGAAAGGGCTGTATCTAACCCACCTTCCTGGCTAAGCTTAATTCTTTTCCAGCATGCACAGGTGCCTGGATTCCCAAAGGGAAGAGAGACTTTAAGAATATAGAATACAGCCATATGGGGAGAGAGTTCCAGAGGAAGAATTGTTTTTTTTTTTATTCAAATTGGCATCTGAAGACTGTGTTCTTACCATTTTGTAAAAGAAGAAGAAGGAGAAGAAAGGGGGAGAAGAAAAGGAGGGTTGTGGGATAATCAGAAGCAGCAGCAGCAGCTTATAGCAAACACACTTCTTAATTTAATTTTTTAAAATTTATTTAGTAATAATTACAATTTATTCACTTTGTATCCTGGTTGTAGCTCCCTCTCTCATCTCCTCCCAGTTCCACCTTCCCTTCCTTTTCATCTCCTATGCCCCTCCCCTAATCCACTGGTAGGGGAGGTCCTTCTCCCCTTCTATCTGACCTTAGCCTATCAGAGTTCATCAGAACTGGCTGCATCCTCTTCCACTGTGGCCTGGCAAGGCTGCACCCCACTTCCAGGGAGAAGTGATAAAAAATCCGCCACTGAGTCCATGTCAGAAACAGCCCCTGCTTCTCTTACTAGGAAACCCACTTGGAGACTGAGTTGCCCATGGGATACATCTGAGAAGGGGGTCTAAGTCCTCTTCATGCATGGTCTTTGTTTGGAAAATTAGTCTCTGCAGGCCCCTCTAAGCCCATATTTTGTGGCCTTGTGGTCTACTTGTGGAACTCCTGTCCCCTTCAGGTCTTTCTGTCTCCTGTTTCTTTCATCAGATTCCCTGCACTCTGTCCAAACTTTGGCTATGAGTCTCAGCATCTGTTTTGATACACTCCTGGGTAGAGTCTAACTGAAAATCTTCTGTAAAGTGAAGGACACCAGAACCAGAACAAAATTACAGCCTACAGACTGGGAAAAGATCTTCACCAACCCTATATCTGACAGAGGGCTAATATCCAGAATATACAAAGAACTCAAGAAGTTAAACACCAACAAACAAAGTAATCCAATTAAAAAATTGGGTACAGAGATAAACAGAGAATTCTGAGTAGGGGAATATAAAATGGCAGTGAAACACGTATAGAAATGCTTAACTTCCTTAGTCATCAGGGAAACACAAATCAAGAATGACCCTGAGATTTCACCTTACGCCCATCAGAATGGCTAAGATCAAAAACTTAAGTGACAATACATGCTGGAGAGGTTGTAGAGAAAGGGGAACCCTCCTCCATTGCTGGTGGGAATGTAACCTTGTACAACCACTTTGGAAATCAATTTGGCACTTTCTCTATTGAGAAAGTGACATGGTCTCTCCCTATATCCAGGCAGGACTTCTAACAGAGGGAGGGGGACATCAACCCATCCACAAAACTTTTCACCCAAAATTTACCCTGCCTATAAGATGGGTAGGGATAAAGATTTAGCAGAGTTGGAGGAAATGGCCAGCCATTGAGTTCCCCACAATGAGACCTATCCCATGGGAGAGAGTCAACCCCTGTAATATTAATGTTACTGTAATATACTTTCAAACATGAGCAATGCTAACTGTTCTCTGAGTGGATAAAAATAGATGCTGAGACTCATAGCCAAACATTAGATGGAAATCTGGGACTGTTATAGAAGAGTTTCGGGAAGAATAGAAGGACCTGAAGGGGAAGGGAATGCCGTAAGAAGATCAACTGAGTAAGTAGTACTCTTCTGTAAGTCTACTTTATTTGGGGTATTTGGGCCTATACCTCCCTTCCAACCTTCCAACCCTACATAGGAAAGAGGTTAGTGGGGAGACGGGGCATAGACCCCTTTACTTCTTCTGGGTTTTGGGAGATATACCAATCCTCTTCAACAGCAAACATAGAGAGCAGCCTCCTCCAAGCCACTGTGGCCCAAAGTGTTTCTCTTCCTCGTCTGCTCCAAACCACCACACTGTCTGTCTCTGGTCTCTTCAAACTTCTACTTGCCACATGCCACAACTTCTATCTTCAATGGGCCTCGGCTAGTTGACCCTTGTAATGAAAGTTCTGGTTTCTTTAAAAGTGCAGTTATGTTATGTAAATGTGTTATTTTTTTAATCCCAAGTATGGGCTCTCAAATTTATACCCTCAGGGTCCTAGACCAAGCCCTTCTTTGTGTTGCAGGAAGCATGAGGTAAGCTGTTAATAGCTACCAAAAGCGATGCCCCACACAAGACAATTAACAGCTGTGGACAAACTATAGCCCAACTAAAATCCCATAAGTTTAATATCTGTGTTTATCTATTTGTTTTTGACTTTTTTATAAAACATTTTAGAATGTTAATTTAAAATCTACTATGTATTAATACAATTCTTGGATTATTGGAAATTACTAAAAGCATGTAGTATTTCCCTCAACTTTCTTCTTAAAGAGTTGTACAGACCGCTGTGATGAAAACTCCAAAGTGGACTCCCCAATACTCTGTCAATCAGTATCCCTGATGGGGAATTATAAAATGAGCACAACATTGAGTCTCAAATGAGCCACCACTGTGTTTATGGTAGGGATGTAAACACAGGATCAGTCATTTATGCACTCCAGGGACTCATGCAACCTGGGGGGAAATCTTAAAGCAAGAATAATTTTCCAGGATTCTAAGCAATTTTCATAGGATTCTGGATCATGCAATAGCTTCTCACTTGAGTCAGAAAACAAAGTATCCTGTAATGATGCTGTTTTCCTTTTGCAGGTGAGGATAGGGATTTTCTGAAGGAAATCTCATGTAGAAATTTTGTCACATTCCATAGTGTACCCTTCGTAGGGCATTAGAGACAGATCTTTACCAATGACTGTTACCATCCTCATCATCAAAGGTTTTGGATACTTAAGGACCTTGAAAGAGTGTCTGTTTATTGCAGAAGCAATAAAGTCTCTGTGGACCAAAGCTGATCATTGAATCACTTTGTCACGATAATTTTTCTTCAGCCACAAAGCTATAAATTCTGGGATTTTGATAATCCTTAATTTTAGTTTTTTTTTCTATCTCTGATCCTTACTGAAGACTAAAGAGTAGGGAGAAAAGGATGTTCCAAAACCACTAAGAATTTGTTAGCATTCTTTCTGTAAAGAGACACACCTCACAGCTGGGGAAAGAAGGAAATGGGGATTCCTCAAGAATCAACTTGTGTTGTCATGCTTGTATGCCTTGCATCATCTTCACGAAACACTGAGCTTTCAAGTCCATGACTGTTAAAAGACACTTTCCTGTTAATGTTACACGCTTTCCCTCTTTCTACAGATCACACCACGAAGCAAATGGCTACGGAGAATGGTTCTTTGGTGACTGAGTTTGTTTTTATGGGATTAACAGACCAAGCTGAATTCCAGCTGCCTTTGTTTTTTGTGTTCTTGCTGAACTATACAGCCACTGTGATGGGAAATTTCAGTTTAATGATTCTCATTTGTCTGAATTCACATCTTCACAACCCAATGTACCTTTTTCTGTTCAATTTGTCCTTCATCGATTTCTGTTACTCATTTGTCTGTACTCCCAGAATGCTGATGGGTTTTGTTTCAGAAAGCAACATCATCTCTTATACAGGATGCATGACTCAGTTATTTTTTTTCTGCTTTTTTGTCAATTCCGAGTGTTATGTGCTGACAGCCATGGCCTATGACCGTTATGTGGCCATATGTAAGCCCTTGATTTATGCTGTCCTTCTGTCTCCTCGGACGTGTTCTTTACTAATGTTCGGGTCCTACTTGATGGGGTTTGCAAGTGCCATGGCTCACACTGGCTGTATGATTAGGCTCAGCTTTTGTGATTCCAACATCATCAACCACTACCTGTGTGAAATCTTCCCCCTTCTCCAGCTGTCCTGCAGCAGCACCTATGCCAATGAACTTGTGAGTTCTTTTATTGCTTGCATAGTTGTCATTGTATCTGGCCTTGTTATCCTAACGTCTTATGCTTCCATCCTTTTAAATATTGTTCACATGTCATCAGCTACAGGTTGGTCCAAAGCCATGGGCACTTGTGGTTCTCACATTGTAACTGTTAGTCTATTCTATGGATCTGGGCTTCTTACTTATGTCAAACCAGCATCCGCCAAGTCTATAGACCAGGGGAAATTTTTCTCAGTGCTCTACACTCTTCTGGTGCCCATGCTGAATCCTCTCATTTACAGTCTCAGGAACAAGGATGTTAAACTTGCTGCGAGGAGAACCATGAAGAGACTCAGAAGCTGAGTGAACAGGTGTGTCTGCAGCAGCTTCTCACTGCACTGTAGGAGCTTCTCGCTTCCTTTCCTTCCCAATTAACTTTCTTCTATACTTCCCTTCTTCCTTTTTTCCTTTTCATTGCTTTTATCATTCTGTTCAGAGTTCCTATTACACGACACACACATATATGCACACCACCACTTCCACCGCCACCTCCATCATCATCACCTGCCAGTCCACTTTGTGGCCCTGTTCCTGGATCTGAGAGTCATCCACATGCACAAGATTATCCATCCTGTTCATCATTACTTGTTCCAGATAAAGACTTTGGTTTGAAATATTTCTATACATAAAGATAATACTATTTTGTATTTCGCTTTTCTAGCTTCTTTATAAAAATAGATCCATGGGACACTGTTAAATCCTAGGAATAAAACCTAAAAATCTGAGTCTTCACTCCTGTACCACTAATCTTTAAGTTCAGCTGTGTATTGTTTCTAAGAAGAGCTGACCAGATAATTATTTTTTTCAGAAAACAGTCTTTATTAATGCTAAAAGGATTGAGAGAAATAGAGTGATAAAGAGACACTTTTGGAGAGTTTTTTCAGTATGGGTCCAAATGTAGGAGTGTTAGAATGATGGCTCAGCAAAGTTGTCTATAGTAGAGACATTATCCACAATGCAAAAAAGAAAAAAAAACGACTTTGGAGTGGAATGGAGAGAACAAGCTACAAAGTGATATTTCATTTTGTTTCTTTATATTAATGATTATTCTTTTAATGATGATATTTTTGTGAGGCATGTCAATATTTCTCTAATAAAATGTATACTTTCAGGAGCCTATTAGATATTAATGTCTTCACTGAGAAGCAAAATTATTTGTTCCTAATAAAATTAATATAAATTATGCTCTACAAAATTTTTTATATGTATCTAGTCTAGAGGGTACATTGTCATTTTTTATCTCATCTTGGCATGAATTCAGGGCACATACCACATCAGTGGTGGTATGGTAGTCAGAGAATCATTATTCAAACTGTAATTTTTTTGAAGTCTAATTTTTAATTAATTTTTTTTTTATTAATTACAGTTTCTTCATTTTGTATCCCAGGTGTAGCTCCATCCCTGCAACAGAGTTTTAAGTGACCCAAGATTAAAAAAATAAATCAGGCCAGGAATTAGACTTTCAATCGGGTTTTATCAAAGATAATGAAAGGAAACTAAGGATATGGTGTAAAAATACATTGTTGTGTGAAGTATTTGGCTACTATCTCTATGTCACTGAATTTACTAGCATAAAAATTTTCATAGTATATTCTTATATTTTAAGGTTTTAAATTGTTAGTCTTGGTAACATTATTATTTCTGAGAGTGAAAAAAATTATTTGGTCCCTCTGTGTAAAAGTTTGTTGTTTAGTTAATCTGTTGCTTTTAGCTTTATTATTTTGTATCACTTTTTCATCTGTTTCTCACATTCTTTCTGTTTAATTTGCTCTTTCATTTTTTGTTTCTTCTTAATAATTAACCTGTCAAGATAAAAGCCTAAGACATTAACCTTAAAATATTTTTTTTAGGTTTTTTAACAAACTGTAATTCTTATATCTACTTGGAGATCATGGTGTTTAAAAAGTTCTGAAGTGAGCTGGGTATGGTGGCACACACCTTGAATCCAAGGACTCAGGGAGACAGAGACAGGGAGATTGCTGTGAGTTTGAGGTCAGCCTGCCCTATAAAGCAAGTCCAGGATAGCCAAGGCTACACAGAGAAACCATGTCTCAAAACACCAAACCAAACCAAACCAAACCAAACCAAACCAAACCAAACCAAACCAAACCAAACCAAACCAAGCCAAACCAAACCAAACCAAACCAAACCAAACCAAACCAACAACAGAAACCCCAAACAAATAAACAAAAAAGTTCTGAAATGGTAGATTAGTAGGATAGGCTTATAAAAAAAGAGCAAATTAAGAACATTGATTCAACCTTGTTAAAATTATTGGCATTAGATATCAAAGCACTTATATTCATTATAATGTTTTTACATTTAAATGCATTGAAATTTTTAAAGCAAATTATCAGTTGCTGAGATGTACTACTTTTCATTTGTTATAGTATCTGATTAACTCATTATTAAAATAGTGTGGTTTACAATTTGATCATAAGACATATTTTACTAAAAGTATAGAATAATTATCAAATACACAGTATAAGGTATATGAAGTTCCATTTCCAGAAGCCTTTGGAATTTCGCAAATATACAATATGAGTCATGTGAGTAGAATACACTCTGTGTTCTGAGGTGACATTATAGTCTGAGCAGAGCCAGGTGGAGAAAATATGAACAAATACTCTTGGCACACTTTTGTCAAGTCAAATACGCTGATTTTACAGTATATTTATTTATTTATTATATTTATTTATTATTTATTATTTTATCAAGTTGAGGACATTTATTGATTTAATATTTTAATCAGCCTGCATTTAATAATAATCACAGATAAATCATTAAAATGTAATAAGGGTTATAGATAAATTATTACAGTTTTAAAACTGGCACTACAAGTTACACTCAAGATAATTTTTAAAGGTACATTCATTTGACAATTGGTATTTAAATGCACCATATATGTATTTGTTAAAATATAGACATAGTTTGCATATACTTTTTATCTAATTTGTGCATCATCTTATCACCATTTACATAATTGGAATAGAAAACTTCGTTTCATAACTCCTTATTAACAAATGTCAAGTACATATTAAATCCGTTTTAAAATGAAAGCTTAATTACATTGATTTTGTATCTTAGATGTCATTAGCATAAATGACAACATATTCAGCTTTAACAGTTAAGGAAAGTATGATATTTGAAAGTTCATGATTCTCTCCTTTCTCAACAACCACCCTTTGCTTCTGGCTCTTCATCTATGGGTAGAGTGCTGTGAAATTTTCTGTGTCCACTTTGGGCACGTAGAACAGGTCATTCTATAGGTATTGCCTAGGAAACCATATTGTTAAGATTTCATGTGTGCAGCTTTCCTGTCACGTCCAGAAGATACCATTACCAACGGGTGTTCCTATCTTCTGGCTCTCACCACCATTCCAATTCTACCATTATTATCTCTGAGAGTTAGCTGTATGGGTTGCATGTAGATTCATCAATTTGGATTGGCATAAATGTCTCTATGTCGACCAGTTATGGACCACTGTAAAAGTCATCATCTACACAAAAGAAAATTCTGTGAATTTTGTCATTGGCATTTTCTACATCAAATGAGAAAATCAACCTTTGGTAAAAAAACTAGAGCCAAAGAATAACCTGTAATACAGTTAGAAATTTTGTTGGTTTAGGAAAATGGGAGTAGTAGTTTCTTTCTTAGGGCTGATGATATCTTTAGCTACAGATAGTTGGCTAGATTTACAGTACTAACTGTGAATGCCCTCCCATTGAATGAGCTTTCCTTACAATTAGGTGTTTCTTACTACCAAGATAAAACTGCCACTATTGCACTACTGAGAATATCTTTCTAGACCCCATGTTGTTTTGGTTGATAGGCTTCATGATTGGTAGAACTAATGATATTTCTCCTAAAGCTTGCACAGCTCATTCTGATGCAATGAAACTAAATCTCTCTGAGACACACTAAAAGCAACCTGAGGAAAATTTATATCTTTATGTGACTTTATTAAAAATCCAGAAGGACCACAAATAAATGACTTGATGATGCAACTCAAGAATTTGGAAAAATTGGAACAAATTAAACATATATCTAGTATATGGGAAAATAATAAAGTCTAGACCAGAAATTAGTGATATAGAAACAAGTAAAACAATACAAAGGATCAAAAAATATGAGCTGATTCTTTGAAAAGATAAGATTGATAAATCTTTTTCCTAATTAATCAAAAGAAAGAAATAGGACAGTCAAAATTAACACAATCAAAAATGAATTGGAAAACATTACAGCAGACACGAAAGTCAGAACATGATAAGGAAATAAAGTTAAAACCTATAGTCTAAAAAAAAAAACCTATAGTCTATTAATGTAAAAACTTAAATAAAATGGATGAATGTCTATCTTCATCCAAATTACCAAGATTAAACCAGGAAGAGATCAACACCATAAGTAGAGCAAACTTATGATAAAGAGATCAAATCAGTAATAAAAAGCCTTCATTTTAAAAATGTAGAGGTCCAGATGGGTTCACAGCAGAATTCTTGCAGATTCTCAGAGAATATACACAATAAATATTTCTTATTTTTTAATTGATGTGATTTCTATCTTAGTACAATCTTCTCTATTCCCTAAAAATCTTATTGGTAAGACTGTGTTGCTTACAAATTTTGTGTTTTGATTCTTTTGTTTCTTTTTTGAATTTCCATTTTTCTGGTTTGCTGAGGAAATGCCTTTTATCAATTTTATTTTTCCATTTTATTAAACATAGATTCTTTTCTAATATAATATAATTTGAATAGAATTTTCCTTCTCTCTAGTCCTTTCATTTCCTGCAGACTTCCCTTGCCATCTGGAACCAAGTTCTTTCTGGCTCTCATTAGAAAAGAACAGGTTTCCAGGAGCTAACAATAAAACATAAAACAAAATAAGATAAAACAAAAAATTACATCAAAGTTGGACAATTGTTGGAGGTTGATCTGATGTGTGTCACTGGCCCTTAAGATCTGCCTGGGTACACTTATCCTTGTGTAAACCTATGTGATTGGCCGATTAAATGGTCTAAACCTGGGCATGGCAGAATGGCTTAGAAGTGGCTAAGATTCCTGGGCTTTTAAGACCAGGAAAATCATGGGAAAGACAGATGGACAAGAAGAGAGGAGGAAGGAGGATACTACGATGGGTTAGGTGGAGAAAGAACTATGTGGGTGAGGAGGAAGGACACCGAAGATGGGGTGGATGGAGAAAACACTAAGATGAAAATTATAAAATAATGGATGGAAGATAGCTCAGATGAGGATGGTTAAGGAGGACGGCATTGGCTGGCAGCTGGGAGGTAGAGGGTGACTTTACTAAGACAGCGTAGGTGAAATATCTGCCCGGCCAAAGGTAGTAAGGCAATTACAAAATCTAACAAGTATCTGTGTTTTATCTGATTGATAGCAGGTCAGATAACACCACCACAATAATCATAAGGCTAATAATAAACATCATGTAAGCCCAACACTCATTTTTTTTTAAATTTACTACAATAGATAATCCAAACCAACAGAAAATGGAAAAACCAAGAGAAGGTACAAGAATCAGAGACCCACTCATTTACCCATTCAGGAGTGCCAAAAAAGTACTAAAATTAAAACTATACTATATATACATACATTCATTCATATATATTTATATATAATCTAGTGTAGACCTGTGTAGGCCCTGTCATTACTGCTTTAGTCTCTGAGTTCATATGGGCTTTGCTCAGATGGATTTAGTGAGTCTTGCTGGTGTCTTCTGTCCCCTCTGCCTTTCTGTCTCTTCTGTGGTGTTTCCTGAGCTCTGAGGGAAAGGATTTTATGGAGATATCTTGTTTAGAGTTGTGTGTTCTGAGGCTTCTCTCTCTGCATAAAGTCTGGATGTGGGTCTCTATTTGGTCCCATCTGTTGCAGGAGAAAGCTTCTTTGATGACGGCTGAATGGGCACCAATCTTTGAGTAGTACACATAGTTACAGAACTGCCATTGTAAAGATTTTTTTTTCTGGGCCCAGGGGTCTTTTCTGAGACTGAAACTCCAACCAAGGACCACGAATGGAGATAACATAGGATATGGCAGCTCAGTATCCAAGTGGGTATACTAGTAAGGGGAACAGGGACTGTCTCTGACAGGAACTCAGTGGTTGGCTCTTTGATCACCTCCCCCTCATGGGGGAGAAGCCTTACCAGGCCACAGAGGATGATAATGCACCCTGTCCTGGTGAGACCTGATAGGCTAGGTTCAGAAGGAAGGGGAGGAGGACCTCCCCTGTTAGTGGACTTGGAGAGGGGCATGGGAAGAGATGAGGGAGGGAGGCTGGGATTGGGAGGGAATGAGAGAGGGGGCTACAGCTGGGATAAAAAAAATAAAAATAAAAAAGATTTTTCTTCCTTTAAATTTTAACTTATTGAGAAGTAAAATTACATAGATTTCCACCTCTTTTTTTTTTCCCTCCAAACCATCACTTTTATACCCTTGCTAGTTCAGTTCTGCTGGTGTTACATACACATATATGATTGCAGAAAACCATAGCAGTCAAAATGTAGAAAACAAATGACTGGAGGTGGGTAGCTCCTATGTCTATTTCTATAACTGCAATGCTACTTTGGCATCTAACATTCATAAAAGAAGCAGGGTGGACTGTATAGGCCAGAAGACCCGAAAAGCTGCTGTAAGACCACGTCTCACAAAAGTTACAGAAAACTTAACTGATGATACGGAAACAGTATGGCTTCTTTAAGTCCAAGGAGACACGCTAACGTGGAAGGAACAAATTTCACAGGGCTGCACCCATACACAGAAAAGTATAGGCAACTAAAGAATGCTGGGAGGAGATTAAATAGTGTTTCCCATGGAGGACCCACCTAAATGGTTTTGAAGCTTTTTACTTTTTCTTTTCTTTTTTTTTTTAAATTTTTTATTTAACTTTTATTAATTACACTTTATTCATTTTGTATCCCCCATAAGTCCCTCCCTCCTCCCCTCCCAGTCCCACCCTCCCCCCCTTCTGCATGCATGCCCCTCCCCAAGTCCACTGATAGGGGAGGTCCTTCTCTCCTTCTTTCTGATCTTAGTCTATCAGTTCTCATCAGAAGTGGCTGCATTGTCAGGGTTCTAGGTTATCTCCATGAATAGTCCTTGGTTGGAGTATGAGTCTCTGGGAAGTTGAAAGCCAGAAGAAGAAAACAGGAAACAACCTCGGAACCTGCCACAGAGGGCCTCTGAAAGCCTCTGCCCTGCAGACTGTCAAAGCAGATGCTGAGCCTGATGGCCAACTGTCGGGCAGAGTGAACGGAATTTTATGTAAGAAGTGGGAAATAGTAAGAGCTGGAGAGGACAGGAACTCCACAAGGAGAGCAACAGAACAAGAAAATTTGAACACAGGGGACTTCTTTTTCTTTTCTTAATTTTTGCAGGTGAGCATCAATGGAAATGCAGCTTCCAACTAAAGGTACAATCAGGATAATTTTGCTATTTTTAACTGTATTAGGTATGCACTTTTGGAAATAAGATTTCTGGTGTATAAACTTCATGTCTAATCCTAGAATTGAAAGTTCTGCAACATATTCTTGTAGGAGTTTCCATGAGATCAGTGCATGTCAGGGACCATTTTCTCTATGTTTTTTTTTTTTTTTAAATACTCTTCCTCTTTTCCTCCTCCTCAATTTATTCACTTTGTATCCCAGTTGTAGCCCCCTCCATCATCTCCTCCCTATCCTACTATCCCTCCATCTTCTTCCCCATCTCTCTCCCTTGGTCCACTTATAGGGGAAGTCCTTCTCCCCTATTGTCTGATCTGAGCCTATTGGATCCCATCAGGACTGCTTGGAATCTCTTCTCCTGTGGGATGACTAGGTTTCCCTGTCAGGGAGAAGTGATCATGGAGCAGTCAACTGAGTTCATGTCAAAGACTGTCTCTTCTCCCCTTACAAGGGTACCCATATGGAGATTGAACTACCTATGAGCTACATCTGAGTAGGGGGTCTAGGTCCTCTCCATACATGGTCCTTGGTTGGAGCATCAGTCTCTGCAGGCCCTCCCACCCAGTGGCCAGGGTTTTTGGTTTTGTTGTCTCCTTGTAGAGCTCCAGTCCCATTCAGGTCTTTCTACCTCCCCCTTCTTCCATAAGATTCCTTGCACTCTGTCCAAAGTTTGGCCATGAGTCTCCACATCTGTTTGATACTCTGATCAGTAGAGTCTTTCAGAGGCCCTCTGTGGTAGGCTCCTGTCCTGTTCCCTGTCTTCTCCTGCTTCTGATGTCTATCCCGTTTGCCCTTCTGAATGATGACTGAGCATCTTCCCTAGGGTCTTCCTTGTTGTTTAGCTTCTTTAGGACTATAGATTTTAGTATGTTTATCCTATATTATATTACTAATATCTACTTATAGGTTAGTATATACCATGTGTGTCTTTCTGTTTTTGGATCACCTCACTCAGGATGATCTTTTCTAGTTCCATCCATTTGCCTACAAATTTCATGATTTCCTTGTTTTTAATTGCTGAGTAGTATTCCATTGTGTTAATGTACCACAATTTATGTATCCATTCTTCAGTCGAGGGATATCTAGTTTGTTTGGTTGTTGTTTTTTTCTTCAGATTCTAGCTATTTATGAATAAAGCTGCTATACACATAGTTGAGCAACTGTTCTTGTATGGTTGAGCATCTTTCAGACATATGCCCAGGAGTGGTATAGCTGGGTCTTGAGATAGCACTATTCCCAGTTTTCTGTAAAAGCACAATATTCATTTCCAAAGTGGTTGTACAAGTTTACACTCCCACCAGCAATGGAGAAGTGTTCCCCTTTCCCCACATCCTCTCCAGCATGTGTTGATCTTAGCAATTTTAATGGGTGTGAGGTGAAATCTCAGGATTATTTTGCTTTCCATTTCTCTGATGAGAATTTCTTTTTTTTATTTTGAAAATTATTTTTGATCACTTCCCCCTAGGGGGTGCAGCCTTGCCCAGGCCACAGAGGAAAACAATGCAGACAGTCCTGATGAGACCTGATAGGCTAGGGTCAGACAGAAGGGAGGAGTACCTCCCCTATCAGTGGACTAGGGGAGGGGCATAAGGGGAGAAGAAGGAGGGGATGAGACTGGGAGGAGACAAGAGAGGGGGCTATAACGGGAATACAAAGTGAGTAAACTATAATAATAAATGAATAAATACATAAAAGATAAAATTATTATTTATGTTATTTGCCTTGTATTTCAGTTGTAGCCCCATCTTTCTTTTTTTTCTTGTTTGTTATTATTAGTTACATTTTATTAACTCTGTATCCCAGCTGTATCCTGCTCCCTTATTCCCTCCCAATCCCACCCTCCCTCTCTCAGCTTCTCCCTGCCCCTTTCCAAGTCCACAGAATGGGGAGGACCTCCTCCCCTTTCATCTGGCCCTGTTTTATCAGGAATCTGTTTTATCAGTCCTCCTCTGTGGCCTAGCAGAACTGCTCCTCCCTTGGGGGGTGGGAAGTCAAAGAGCCTGCCATTGAGTTCCTGTCAGAGATAGTCCCTGTTCCCCTTACTATGGGAAATCAATTGGTTATTGAGTTACCACGAGCTTCGTCTGAGTAAAGGTTCTAGGTTATATCCATACATGGTCCTTGGTTGGAGAAACAGTTTCAGAAAAAAACCCTGTGCCCAGATATATTTGGTCCTTGTGGGGCTCCTATCCTTTCCCTGTCATACTAACTCCCCTTCTGCTGAAGGTTTGGTTATGAGAGTTAGTATCTGTTTTGAAACGCTGCTTGGTAGGGTCTTTCAGATGCCTTCTGCGGTAGACTCCTGTCATACGTCAATGCACATCTCATTTGTCTTTCTAAGTGAGGATTGATCATCTTACTTCGTGTCTGCTTTCTTGTTTATCTCCTTTAGGTGTATAGACTTCATTATGTTTATTATATCTTGTAGGTCTATATAAGCGTGTATATACCATGTTTGTCTTTCTCCTTCTGGGATATTTCACTCAGAATGATCTTTGCTAGATCCCACCATTTGCCTGCAAATTTCATGATTTTCTCATTTTTGATTGCTGAGTAGTATTTCATTGTGTAAAAATACCACAATTTCTGTATCTATTCCTTCGATGATGGACATCTGGGTTGTTTCCAGGTTCTGGATATTACAAATAAAGCTGCTACAAACATGGTTGAGCAAATGTCCTTGTTGTGTACTTGAGCAAATTTTGGGTATATAACTAGCAATGGTATAGCTGGGTCTTGAGGAAGTGTTATTCCTAATTGTCTGAGTAAGAGCCAGATTGACTTCCAAAGTGGTTGTACCATAGCCCCATCCTTCATTTCCTCCTGGTCCCACCCTTCTTCCCTCTTCCTCCCCTATCCCTCTTCCCTAGTCCATTGATAGGGGAAGTCCTCTTCCCCTGCTGTTTGACCCTAGCCTTTCAGGTCCTGTTAGGACTGCCTGGATCCTCTTCCTCTATGGGCTGGCTATGTTGTCCCACCAGACAGAAGTGATCAAAGAGGAGTCAATCAAGTTCATGTCAGAGACTGTCTCTTCTCCCCTGACTCAGGAACCCACTTGGAGTGTGAGCTGTCTTTGGGCTACATCTGAGCAGGGGGTCTGCTCTCTATATCATCTTTGGTTGATGCATAAGTATATGAGGTCTCCCCTGGATCTGTTTTTTTTTTTTCTTCTATCCCCCTTCTTCCATAAGACTACCTGCTGGCTGTCCAAAATTTGGCTGTGAGTCTCTGCATCTTCTTCTATCCCCTGTTGGGTGGAGCCTTTCAGGGGACCTCTATGGTAGGCTCCTGTACTGTTTTCTCTTTTCCAATGCTTCTGGTGTCTATCCTGTTTGCCATTCTGAATGATATTTAAGCATCCCCCTTAGGGTCCTCCTTGTTTAGCTTCTTTAGGTCTGTAGATTTTAGTATGGTTATCCGATATTATATGGCTAATATCTGCTTATAACTGAGTATATACCATGTGTGCCTTTCTGCTTCTGGGATACCTACTCAGGATGATATTTTTCTAGTTCCATCCACTTGCTTGCAAATTTCATGATTTCCTTGTTTTTAATAGGTAAGTAGTATTCCATTGTGTAAATGTACCACAATTTTGTATCCATTCTTCAGTTCAGGGATATCTAGAGTGTTTCTAGATTCTGGCTATCACAAATAAACCTGTTATGAACATAGTTGAGCATTTCTTAGTGTTTCTGCACCATTCTATATTCTTCTATTGAGAATTACCCATTTAGCTTTGTACCCCATTTTTTAATTTCAATTATTTGTTTTGTTGGTGTTTAATTTCTTGAGTTCTTTATATATTGTATATAATAGCCCTCTGTCAGATATAGGGTTGGTGAAGATCCTTTCCCCGTCTGTAGGCTGTCATTTTGTCCTGACGACAGTGTCCTTTGCTTTACAGAAGCTTTCCAGTTTCAAGAGGTCTCATTTATTGATTGTTGCTCTTAGAGCCTGTGCTGTTGGTGTTCTGTGCAGGAAATTGTCTCCTGTGCCAATGAGTTCAAGGCCCTTCCCCACTTTTCCTTTTAGTGTGTCTGGTTTATGTTGAGGTCTTTTATCCACTTGGACTTTACTTGTGTGCAGAGTGAGAAGTATGGATCTATTTGTAGTTTTCTACATATAGACATCCAATTAAACCATCATCGTTTATTGACCATGCTATCTTTGATTCCATTTTATGGTTTTGGCTTCTTTTTCAAAAATCAGGTGTCTGCAGGTGTGTGGATTTATTTCTAGGTCTTTGATTTGATTCCATTGATCCACCAGTCTGTTTCTATGCCAGTAGTATGCAGTTTTTATTATTACTGTTCCTCTATGGTACCTTTGAGATCAACGATGGAGATACCTCCAGAAATTTTTTTTATTGAATGGGATTGTTTCACCTATTCTGGGTTTTTTTGTGTTCCATATGAAGTTGAGAATTGTTCTGTCAATGTCTGAAAAAATTGTTGATATTTTAATAGGAATTGCATTGAATATATCAATTGCTTTTGGTAAGATGGCCATTTTTACTATGTTAATACTACTGAGCCATTAACAGGGGAGATCTTTCCATCTTCTGATATCTTCTTTTATTCCTTTCTTCAGGGACTAGAAGTCTTTTATTTATTTATTTTCACACATGTCTTTCACTTGCTTGGTTAGAGTTACACCAAGTTACTTTATGTTATTTGTGGTATTGCTAAGGGAATTGCTTCCCTAATTTTGTTCTCAGCTTTTTTTTTTCTTTTGCATACAGGAGGGGTAATGATTTTTTTTTTTTTTGAGTTAATTGTGTATCCAGCCACTCTGATGAAAGTGTTCATCAGCTGCATGAGTTCCCTGGTAGATTTTTTTTTTTTGGGTTGCTCATGTATACTATCATATCATCTGCAAATAGTGATATTTTGACTTCTTTGTTTCCAATTTGAATCTCCTTGATCTCCTTTAGTTGCCCTATTGCTCTTGCTAGGATTTCAAGTACTACGTGGAAGAGATATGGAGAAAGTGGGCAGCCTTTCCTTGTCCCTGATTTCAGTGAGACTGTTTTAAGTTTCTCCCTGTTTTAGTTTGATGTTGGCTTTAGGCTTGCTGTATATTGTCTTTACTATGCTTAGGAATGAGCCTTTTATACCTGATCTTTCCATGTCTTTTAACATGAATGGATGTTGGGTTTTGTCAAATGCTTTTTTAGCATCTATGGAGATGATCTTGTTTCTTTTTTCTTTCAGTTTGTTTGTATGTTGTATGACATTGATGGATTTTGTATATCGAACCACCCCCACATGACTGGGATGAAGCCTACTTGGTCATACTGGATGATACCTTTGAGGTGTTCTTGGATTTAGTTTGCAATTACCTTATTGAGTATTTTTGTATCAAAGTTCATAAGAGAGATTGGTCTGAAATTTTCTTTGTTGGATCTTCGTGTGGTTTAAATATCAAGGTGACAGTGGTCTCATAGAATGAATTCGGTAATGTTCCTTTTTTTATTTTTTCTATTTTGTGAAATAGTTTGAAGAGTATTAGAGTTAGGTCTTCTTTGAAGTTCTTGTAGAATTCTGAGCAGAAACCATCTCCCCTGGGCTTTTTGTTTTTGGATGAGAAATTTTGGTGATAGCTTCTATTTTTTTTTAGGGGATATAGGACTATTTAATTTATTTACCTGATCTTGATTCAATTTTTTTAAAATGAAATCTATCAACAAAATTGTCCAATTCATTTCAAAGTTTTTTTTTTTTTGCATATAGGCTTTTGAAGTAGGATCTAATGAATCTTTGGATTTCCTCAGTGTCTGTCATTATGTCCCCTTTTTTATTTCTGATTTTGTTGATCTGGATAGTGTCCCTTTGCCTTTTAGTTATTTTGGCTAAAAGTTTGCCTATATTGCTGATTTTCTCAAAGAACCAGCTCTTGGTTTCATTGATTGTTTGAACTGTTATTTCTGTTTCGAATTTTTTATTTCAGCCCTGAGTTTTATTATTTTCAGCTGTCTACTCCCCTTGGATGTGTCTGCTTCTCTTTTTTTCTTGTGCTTCCAGGTGAGTAGTTAAGTTGCTTGTGTGAGATGTCTCAAATTTCTTTATGAAGGCACTTAGGGCTATGAACTTTCCTCTTCGCCCTGCTTTCATTGTGTCCCATAAGTTTGGGTAAGTTGTGCCTTCATTTTCATTGAATTCAATGAAATATTTAATTTCTTTCTTTCCTCCCTGAACCAGTTGTCATCGAATAGAGAGCAGTTCAGTTTCCCTGTGTGTAGACCATTGTCTTGTTAATTCAATAAAGCCAGCAGTTGTCTAGACTCTTAGAGTACTCCCTCATAGGAAAAAGCAATCTCTCTTTCCATATTCTCACTGAGATTCTTTCTTGTATATTTTCATGCAGAGGGTCAAGGATCAGATCACTTTGGGCTTCGGCTTTGAGTTAAAAAATTATTGGCCATGAACTTGACCTTGATATTAATAAAAAATTCATTATATGGGAGATCTCAGAGGAAAAGCTTGTGTAGCTATGATTAGTGATGTAAAGGATGTCATTAGCAATGGTCCAAGGCAGTTTCTGCCAGATCAATCAAGTGTCCTTGTCCCAAATGAAGGAAGGATAACTGCACACATGCGCACACGTGCACACAGACACACTCACACACACAGAGTAAGAGAGAGAGACAGAGAGAGAGAGAGAGACAGAAAAAACACAGAGATACACATTTATGGTGTTTTCTTCAAATTCTTGCATTCTCAAAGGCAACCTCTAATGAAAATCAAGACAGCAAAGATGTTCTTAGGTCTTGACTGTTCTCCATGCTTTGAGAACATTATTTGACTTATTTTTTCTCATTAACTCATCTTCTCTAAATTTCTCATTTCTCTGTCCAGAATCCTTTTTCTTATGTAATCAAGGTCCCTCTGAAACTTTCAATCCACTGGAAAGACTAATGAGATTTTTTTTTAATTAAAAACTGTTTCCAGATCCATAAGTTCCATTATTTTTCTTACTGTACACTCTTTTCTTTCTAAGAATGTTATGACTTTAGATTTTATGATTAGGTGCACAAGATGTTGTGAATTAATTTTTGTTGGTAGTGTGCATAATTCTTTCATTATCAGTCTTAAGCAACATTCTTCCCATCTTCAATGTATTTTTCTTCAAAGAACTTCCAAATGTAATTATCCTTCAGTACCCATTCTCTGAGCCCAATTACCAGGTAATGCACATTTGGTAATATGTAGAGAAATATTTAGGCTATCGTGTATGTGTGTATGGTGGTGAGGAGGAAAACATGGCATGAGATGGTAAGCACCAAACTTTCTGTTTTTTTTTTTTTTGTTTTTGTTTTTCTCCATTATACAGGACAACAGCACAACAAAAATTTACTTTCTCCACATGCGTCAATGCAGGAAGAAATTTATCTGAGTAAAGATGCGAACAGTTTAAGGGGACTAACACATACTAGTATACTTTCTTTTATCTAGTAAACTTCTGATACATTGTGTAAATTGTCTCAAAACAATTTGTTTTATGTAATATTTGAAATTCTTATTGCTTGTAGAAATTGCTCCCATGAATTTCTGCATGATAACTGAGAACTACCACTCATTTAGAATTTATCAATTTTCCTGTATATTTTATAATAATTCATATGAATATACAAATGTAAATAAACAAGGACTAGCATACTCTGTAGTTTCATAGCTGAGAAGTGAAAAGTTCTACTGTAAATTTGTACTAACGGGAGAGCCTCTTCATACTATTTATCCCCTTCCCACAAGTGTTCTTCTTTTTTTTTTTTTACATTATTAATCCTTGGTCAACAGTTTATTACTGAAATCATGGAAAAGTACAGATGGCAAATGGGCATGTCCCTGGACATTTCATCTTGTAGAGCTGATGAAGAGAATGGCAAAGGGGACCACTAACAGTTCTGCTCTGGGGACTATATACTCCTGCTGGAAAAATTATAAATTGAGTAGAATGTTGAGTCTCTAAAGGACTGATGTCAGTTCTATGGTACAAACTGAACACTTTTTACCTCAAGGGACTCATTTAATATGAAGAATATCATAAAGTAGAGCATATTTTTCTGTGCTTCTAAGGAGTTTTCTCAGAAATCTTAACCTTGAGACACTGGAGTCTCATACAAGAAATCTCTTTCCTTTCTTTCTTTCTTCCTTTGTTTCGTTCTTTGTTTCTCTCTGTCTCTTTGTATGATACAAGAATATTGGTCAAATTATCAAAGAGAAACCATATCATTTTTCTCAAGGAACCCTCTTCTACCAAGTGAGACACATTGTTTGCACTGATTGCAGTTACCTGCTTCATTATTAGCAATCTTAGCTTTCTGAACACAGTATGGAAGAAGACATCACAAACTCCAATGTCAGGAAAGGCTCCAGATTAATCAAGGTTAGTGCTGAATAATCTTTATCTTGACATTTTACCTTCAAACCCATATAAATCATATAAATCCCAAGTTCTGAGAAAAATGTGTACATTATTCTTTTCGGCCTTAATCCCGAGTAAACACTAGGTGAACAAAAGGATGCAATGCTCAAAAAAAGTATCTTTCTGGAGAGAGAAACATTTCATGTGTATAGGAAAGGAAGTAGGGACTCCTCAGGACTCTGTTACCTCATTCAAGCTTGTATAGCAATAATTCCACTTTTTTTTGAGTGGTTGATGATTTCTGGGTTAATACTGCTTTCTATGTTTACTCTTACAGATGCCACACATGATGCAGATGACTGTGGAAAATGATTCTTCAGTGTCTGAGTTCATTCTCATGGGGCTGACAAATCAACCCGAGCTTCAGCTGCCCTTATTTATTCTCTTCTTGGTGAACTACACAGCTACTGTGATGGGCAACTTGAGCTTAATGAATCTCATTTGCCTAAACTCAAACCTCCACACCCCCATGTACTTTTTCCTCTTCAATCTGTCCTTCATTGATTTCTGTTATTCAATGGTCTTTACCCCCAAAATGCTGATGAGTTTTGTTTTAGAGAAGAACACTATCTCCTTTGGAGGATGCATGGCTCAGCTTTTTTTCTTCCTATTTTTTGTGAACTCTGAGAGTTATGTGCTGACAGCCATGGCCTATGATCGCTATGTGGCCATCTGTAAGCCCTTACTGTACAAAGTTGTTATGTCCCCTAAGATCTGTTGTCTGTTGGTATTTTGTTCTTACTTGATGGGTTTTGCTAGTGCCTTGGCTCACACTGGGTGTATGGTCCGACTCAGCTTTTGTGATGCTAATATCATCAACCACTACATGTGTGATATTTTCCCTCTCCTACCACTCTCCTGCAGTAGCACCTATGTCAATGAGCTTATGAGCTCTGTTGTGGTGGGTACAGCTATCATTTTGTGTTGCCTCATTATCTTAATCTCATATGCTCTGATCCTTTTCAATATTATTCATATGTCATCTGGTAAAGGTTGGTCCAAAGCTTTGGGCACTTGTGGTTCTCACATCATAACTGTTAGTCTCTTCTATGGATCTGGGCTGCTTGCTTATATCAAGCCATCATCTAATGAAACTGTGGGTCAAGGAAAATTTTTCTCAGTGTTTTACACTTTATTGGTGCCCATGCTGAATCCTCTTATTTACAGCCTCAGAAACAAGGATGTAAAGGTTGCTGTGAAGAAAACCTGGAAAAGGATCACAAGCTGACTTATTCTACTACTTCCTCACCACTTTTAGTTTGAAGTGTGTGTGTGTGTGTGTGTGTGTGTGTGTGTGTGTGTTTCTTATTTTGACCACATTACTTATACTGTGGTCTTTTTATTTATTACTGGCCTTCAATTCCATTAATATAACTCATACAATAACATCACTTTTCTTTTTAGACCATGCAAGTGAGTACTGTAAGGACATGAGATATCCTCAGATTCAATGTTTATCTAAGATTATGTCATGTTCATTGATTGCTGTATTAGATTGAAACCCTGGTCAGCTTTTTTACTTTACCGGAGGATAAAAGTCCTTAGTACTTTTTATTTCATCTTTCTTTCAAAAATACTTGTGCATTTAATATGAATATGTGGAACCTCCCTGAGTGTATTTATACTATACATATTTCATAGCTTGTGGAGGTTTAGAAGAGGATGTCTGTTTCCCTAGTAGTGGAATTACAGAGAGCTCAGAGTCACCATGTATGTGCTGGGAAAGGAATCCTTGTGTTCTGAAAGAGTGTTAAGAGCTCTTAAGAGCTGAATCCTCCCCCAGGTGCCCAATGCTTTTTTTTTTTTTTCAGCCAGTAAAATTCCTGGAGTTCTATGCTTCATTTCCAATTCATTTCTTTCTGTTTTTTTTTCTGATATAATTTTGATGTGTTTCCTTATTTGAAGGATTTGTTACCTCCGTATTCATTCAAAGAGATGTAAAGACATTTGTGGAGATTGTGTTCCATGCAGTCCCCTCTTCCATTACTAGAATATACACATGAAGTCTAAGTTGCTCATCTGCTACATTTTATTTAGTAGGAGTCCTAGGTCTAGTCCCTTTATGGACCATGGTTGATACTTCAGTTTCAGCAAGCATCTCTTGGGCCTGGTTTGTTGGCCTTGTTGTGGATCTAATGGCACTTCAAGGTCTTTTTCTCGCTCCTTCTACTTTTTCACAAGTCTCCCTACTCGTTGCCATATGTTTGGTTGTGAGTTTCAGTATCTGTTTTGAGATACCACTGAGTGGATTCTCTCAAAGTACCTCTTTGACAGGCTTTTGTCTGGAAGCTTAGCAGATTATCATTCATAATGTCAGAGGTTGGCACTCTCCCATTTGTTTGGGTATTTGGTTGGGTCAGGCATTGGTTGGGTATTTTTTTTTTTTTTTTTGCTGTAATTGCTCTGTCTTTTTCCTTGCACATCTTGCAGACCGGGTAAATTTGGGGTTGAAGATTTTGTGGGTGTGTTGGTGTTAACCTCCCTTTACTAGTATACTAATCTAGTTAGAGGGTGTCCTTTTCAGTTTCTATGGCCTCTGCTACTAGTAGTCTCTGCCTGAATTCCTCTCATATTCTCCCAGGAGCCTTCTCCAGCTTGTCACAGAGATACCTCATGCTCAGTTTCTCTTTTCACTAAAGGTCTTCTGTCCTCTTTCCCTTTCTCTCTCTAGGTCTGGTCTCCATTCTCCTAACTCTTTACATCCCCTCTCTTCCCTTATTCCTTCTATTCAACCACTACTTCTGTCTATTCTGTCTTCCCTTCTGAATCAGATTTATACATCCTCCCTTGGATCCTCTATTTTGCTTATCTCTTTTGCATCTGTGCTTCATAGTATGCTTATTCAGTAATTTATGGCTAAAATGCACATATGAGCACATACCATGTGCTTCTTTCTTATTGTGTGTATTGGGTGTAAAATATGCTTTATAGTCTTCATGAAACAACCCAAAGATATGTGGGTGATGAATGTTTAAATCTCTCTCAGTGAAACTTCCTTCTTACCTTGCAGTCAGAGTCTGTTTTCCTCTAGGAAACGTGTATGTACTGATAATATGTTCTTAGGCAATGTCTTGTGAAGACAATGTGTTTCATGAGTTTCCTGAGTATTAAAAGCACCTGTCTTCCCTCCAGAAGTCAATATTCCAGTTCACAGAGTATAACTACATAATAGAGGATATGTCATGCTTAGGATTCAATAGATGATGAAAGTATAATTTTTATGTTAATATTGTTTAAAAATTCTTAACTGATGTTCCAACCAAGGACTACTCATGGAGATGGCCTGAAACTCCTGCACAGAGGTAGCCTATGGCAGTTCAATATCCAAGTGGGCTCCATAGTAATGGGGACAGGGACTGCCTCTGACATGAACTGATTAGCCTGCTCTTTAATCATCTCCCCCTGAGTGGGGAACAGCCTTGACAGGCCCCAGAAGAAGACAATGCAGCCACTCCTGATGAGACCTGATAGACTAGGATCAGAAGGAAGGGGAGGAGGACCTCCCTTATCAGTGGACTGGGAGAGAGACACAGGTGGGGAAGAAGGAGGGTGGGTTGGGAGGGGAGGAGTGAGGGAGGTACGGGGGGATACAAAGTGAATAAACTGTAATTAATAAAAATTAAAAAAATAAGATAAAAAATACTCATAACAGCAAGGGAAGCCTCAAAGTGAACAATTTGAAAAGAAACAATACACTTTGATTGAACAGTGTGTCACTGAAGAAATAAGAAAGGAATTTAAAAATTATATAATAAAATGAAATTAAAACAAAACAAAATTCTAATACATTTGACTTAGAACTGCAAAATTAGAAAAATAATGCTTCTGGGAAATCAAATCAGTCTGACAATCAGTGCTGTTAAGAATTTTATTTATTTTAATGGTAGTATAACCATTGAATATTCTTGATTTCTCAAGAGTAGCCTAAATGCTTAGAGTCTTTTTCAGTTTTTCTTTTACATTTATTACAGTGTGTGACTAAACAGAGTTGTGAAAGGTCATTCTGTATTTGAGATTCCTGTGTTGAGAATTTTTTGTTTAGAACCGTTTCCCATCTTTTAAATTGGATTATTTGGTGTGTTGGTGTCTTTTTCTTGACATATATGCATACACACACACACACACACACACACAGGATATATAGTCTTCCATTTGATATGAATTGAATAAAAATCTTTTCCCGTTCTGTAGCCCTTTTCTTTGTCTGAATGGCAGTGTCCTTTGCCTTACAGAAACCTTTCAGTTTTATTTATGAATTGTTGATCTTGTTGCCTGTAGTAATGGTGTTCTGTTCTGGAAGACTTCTTTGCCAATGCTTTCAAGGCAACTTCCCACTTTCTCTTCTATCAAGTTCAGTGTATCTGGTTTTATGTTGATGTCTTTAATACATTTGAACTTGAACTTGAATTTTGTGCAGGGTGAAAAGTATGGATCTGTTTTCTTTCTTTTACATGTGCACATTGTTTGACCAGCACCATTTGTTGAAGATGCTGTCCTTTTTCCACCGTGCACTTGTGGCTTCATATAAAAAAATGAGTTGTACATATATGCATGTATTTAAACTTGAATTTTTAATTTGATTATATTGATCAACATGTTTGTTTTTATATTAATACTGTGCAGTTTTTACTACTATATCTCTCCAGTACAACTTGAAATTGGGAATGGTGAACTATCTAGCAGTTCTGTTGTTTAGGATTGTTTTAGCTATCCTGGATTTTTTGTTTTATTCATATGAATTTGAGAATCACTCTTTTAAGAGCTGTAAAATATTGTGTTAAAATTTTGATGGATATTGTAATGAGTCTGTACTTTGCTTTTGGTAAGATGACCATTTTTTACTGTTAATCCTAGTAATCCATGAGCAAGAGAGATCCTTCCCTCATTTGATATATTCTTCAATTTCTTCTTCAAGGACTTGAATTTTTATTTATAAGTGTTTTACTTGCTTGTTTAGAGTTACCCTAAGATTTTTTTTTTGTATTATTTGATTCTATTGTAAAAAGTGTTTTTGGCCTGAGTTCTTTCTCAATATGTTTATCATTTGTATATAGGAAGGTTACCAATTTTTTTTTAAGTTACTCTTATAGCTAGGTAATTTGCTGAAAGTGTTTATCATGTTTAGAAATTCCCTGGTTTATATATACTATCATTTCACTGGCAAATAATGATACTTTCGCTTTGTTTTCCAATATGTGTATCCCTGTTCTCCTTCAGTGGTCTCATTGTCCTAGCTAAGAGCTCAAGTACTATAATGAATAGGTAGGGAGACTGTTGACAACTGTCAGCAGCCATGCTTACTTATCAGACCAAGGTCATCAGATATGGCTTCTAGGAATTGGACCAGGCCAGGTGGAGGGGACCCAGCAAAACTTAAACTATTACAATATTATTGAGAGCAATCAGACTTTTTAAAATTTCTTTTTCTTTTTTATGTTCTTTTTTATTTTTTTAAATTTTATTAGTTACACTTTATTCACTTTGTATCCCCCCATAAACCCCTCCCTCCTCTCCTCCTAATCCCACCTTCCCTTGCCCTTCTTCATGCATAACCCTCCCCAAGTCCACTGATAGGGGAGGTCCCCCTCTCCTTCCTTCTAATCTTAGTCTATCAGATCTCATCAGGAGTGGCTGCATGTCATCTTCTGTGGCCTGGTAAGGCTGCTCCTCCCTCACAAGGAGATGATCAAAGAGCAGGCCAATCAGATTATGTCAGAGGCAGTGCCTCTTCCCATTACTATGTAACCCACTTGGACACTGAACTGCCATTGACTACATCTGTGTAGGGCTTCTAGGTTATCTCTATGCATGGTACTTGGTTGGAGTATAAGTCTCTGGAAAGACCCGTGTGTTCAAATTTTCTGGTTCTGTTGCTCTCCTTGTGGAGTTCCTGTCCTCTCCAGATCTTACTATTTCCCACTTCTTACATTAGATTCCCTGCACATTGCCCAACAGTTGGTCACAAATCTCAGCATTGCTTTGATAGTCTGCAGGGCAATTACTTTATTTTATTTTTTAAATATTAGTTACAGTTTATTAACTTTGTATCCCAGCTCTAGCCCACTCCCTCATTCTCTCCCAATCCCACCCTTCCTCCCTCATCTCTCCCCTGCTCCTTTCCAAGTCCATGAATAGGGGAGATCTCCTCCCCTTTCACTTGACCATAGATTATCAGGTTTCTTCAGGACTGGCTGCAATGTCCATCTCTGTGGCCTAGCAAGGTTGCTCTTCCCTCTGGGGGAAGGGAGGTCAAAGAGCCAACCATTGAGTTCATGTCAGAAATAGTACCTCTTCCCCTTACTAGGCAAACCACTTGGATATTGAACTACCGTGTGCTACATCCGAGCAGGGGTTCTAGGTTATATCGATACATGGTCCTTGGTTGTAGATACAGTCTCATAAAAGACCCCTGTGCCCAGATATATTAGGTCCTGTGGAGCTCCTGTCCTCTCCAACAGCACAAGCTCTAAGAGCAACAATCAATAAATGGGACCTAATGAAACTGAAAAGCTTCTGTAAAGCAAAAGACACTGTCTTCAGAACAAAAAAACAACCTACAGACTGGGAAAGAATCTTCACTAACCCTATATCTGACAGAGGCCTGATATCCAGAATATATAAAGAACTAAAAAAGTTAAAAAGCAATAAATCAAGCAATCCAATTAAAAATGTGGGGTACGGAGCTAAACAGAATTCTCTGTAGAGGACTCCAGAATGGCAGAGAAACACTTAAAGAGATGCTCTATGTCCTTAGCCATCAGAGAGATGCAAATCCAAATGACTCTGAGACTTTACCTTACACCCATGAGAATGGCTGAGATCAAAAACTCCAGTGACAATACATGCTGGAGAGGTTGTGGAGAAAGAGGAACCCTCCTCCATTGCTGGTGGGAATGTAAACTTGTGCAATCAGACTTTTTATATCTTTATCAGAATTGGAATATAGTGACAATTGCCAGGATAAATCAATACAGTTCTATTGTCAGGATACAATGATGTTTGCAAGCTTTACAGGGTACACAAGATTAATATCCAAGACCAATTGTCCTGTCTATCTTTCATCCTTGACTTCCAAGGGAACATATAGGAAAAAAAAAAAAGAGTGGTTTGAATCCTTTGCTGCCTGAGGGAGTACATCAGAACCTAAGGAACTGAAGGCATACAGTGCTCTAGGAACCATAGACTAATTTGTAAAAAACAATAATACATGTTTCTTAAGGCAGCCAGGACAGGCCGACTCTATGGTTCCCTGCAGACAATCTTGTTTTGTTCTTGATTTTAAGTGGAATTGCTTTAAAGTTTCACTTTCCTTAATTTGATGTTGGCTATATAGACTTGGTGTAAATTGCCTTTATTATGTTTAGGTATCTTTTAATCCCTTGTGTCTTTAATCTTTCCAGGATTTTCTACATCTAATGAGGCAATCAAATGATTTTTTTTTAACTTGCAGTGAGTTTATATGGTGGATTATATTTACTGATTTTCTTATATTGATCTATCCCTACCTCTCTGGGATGATCAAGCCTACTTGAGGATGGTGGATGATCTCTCTCGTGTGTCCTCGGATCTAGTTTGCAAGTATATTCTTGATTATTTTTGTATATATGTTCATAAGGTAAATTGGTATGTAATTATCTTTCGTTGTAGAGTCCCTATGTAGTTTGTGTCTCAGGGTAACTGTGGCCTCATAAAATAAATTGAGCAGCGTCCCTTCTGTTTTTATTTTGTGGTGTAATTTGAAGAGTATTGGTATTAACTATTCGTTGAAAGTCTGGTAGAATTCATTCTATGCTAAAGCCATCTGGCCTTGGGCTTTTGTTTTCGGGAGGGTAAATCTTAATGATTGATTCTATTTCACTAGGGGTTATATGTTTATTTAAATTGTTTATGTATGTTGATACAAATTTGGTAAGTTGTACCTACTGAGAAAATTATTTATTTATCATTTTAGAATTTTGGATTTGGTGGAATATAGCCTTTTAAATTTTTTATTAATTTATTTTTTTTATAAATTACAGTTTATTCACTTTTTATCCCTGCTGGAGCCCCTTCCTTCATCTCCTCCCAATTGCACCCTCCCTTTCTCATTTCCTTTTTAAAGTATGTTCTTTTGATTCTCTGAATTTCCTCGATGACTGTTGTTCTGCCCCTCTTTTTGTTTCAGATTTCATTATTTATTTATTTATTATTTTTTGTTTCTGATTTTATTAATTTGAATATTCTGTTTGTTTTTCAGGTAGTTTAGATAAGGGTTTGTCTATCTTGTTGGTTTTCTCAAAGTACAAACTGTTTCTGTGATTCTTTGTGTTGTTCTCATTGTTTCTATTTTATTGATTTCAGCCCTCAATTTGAAATATTTTTACACTCTAATCCTCTTGGGTGTGCTTTTTTTTTTTTTTGTTCTAGAGCTTTCATGTGTGATTTTAGTACAATGTCTGTCCTTCCTTCCTTCCTTCCTTCCTTCCTTCCTTCCTTCCTTCCTTCCTTCCTCTCTCTTTCTCTCCTTCTCTCTTTCCCTCTCTCTCTCTCTCTCTCTCTCTCTTTCTTTCTTTCTTTCTTTCTTTCTTTCTTTCTTTCTTTCTTTCTTTCTTTCTTTTGTAGGAGTTTATGACTATGAACTTTCCTCTTAGCATCACCATCATTGTGTCCCATAAGTCTCCGTGTACTGGATTTTAGAAAATCTTTAATATATTTATTTTAGATTTGACTAATTTTTTAATCAGGAGAGAGTTGTTCTGCTTTTATGAGTTCGTAAATTTTCTGTTGTTTCTGTTGTTGATATCCAGGTTTAATTCATGATAGTCTGATAGGATGTACTGAGGTATTTCAATTTTTATGTCTATTTAGACTTGCTTTGTGTCTTAGTATGTGATCAACTTTTGAGAATGTTTTATGACATGCAAAGAAGAAGGCATATTGTTTTCTGTTTTGGTTATATATTCTGTCAATATCTATTAGGTTCATTTAATTTATAACATCTGTTAGCTCCTGTCTTTTTTTTTTTCTTAGATTTATTCTTTTCTGGATGGCCTGTGAGTTGGTGAGAGTAGGGAACTGAAGTCTTCCACTCTTGGTGTTTGAGAGTCAATATGTGATATAAATTTAAATAATGTTTCTTTTAGAAACTTGGGTGCTCTTGTATTGAGATATACATTTTAATAATTGAAATATCTCAGTCAGAGCCATGCATGCTCCTCCACTGTTGGTCCCAGGTAGGTATCCACAGATGGTGGGTTTGGGTGGGTTGCCTAGGGCTCCTGCAGTGAAGTGCAAGAGCCTGGGAACTTTCCCTGGCATTAGCCTAGTGGCCTGAAGATGGACCTTTGAGTATCCCTGTAGATTCTCTTCTCACCTGAGAAACAAAGATGTTGGGGTTTAGAAAGACCTGGAGTGGACAGGGACTCTACAAGGAGACCAACAGAGCCCAAACACCTAGGCTCAAGGAGGCCTGCAGAGACCAATACTCCAACCAAGGGCCATACATGGAGAGGGCCTAGACACCCTGCTCAGAGGAAGCCCATAGACTGCTCAGTTTCCAAATGGGTTCCCTAATAAGGGGAGCAGGGGTTGCCTCTGAAATGAACTTAGTGGACTAGGGAAGGAGCATAAAGGGAGAAGAGGGAGGGACTGGGAGGAAATGAGGAGGGGGCTACAGCCAGGATACAAAGCCAACAAATGGTAATAAATAAGTAAATAAATAATTGAAATGCTGGTTTGGTGCATTTTTTCCTCAAAGTACATGCAGTGTACTTCCCTATATATTTTGGTTAGTTTTGGCTGGAAGCCATTTTGTTAGATATTAAAATGGATACACCAGCTTGCATCTTAAGTTCGTTTATTTTGGATACCACGTTTCAAACATTTACTTTGAGGTCATGTCTATCTTTGATGTTGAGGTGTGTTTATTGGACACAGCAGAAAAACGAACCTTGTTTTTATATCCATTCTGTTAATTTGTGTCTTTTTATTGGGGAATTGAGATCATTGATTTTGAGGGATATCAATGAATGTTGATTCCTGTTATTATTAATTTTTTATGAAAATAGTGTGTATAGGAGTGTGTGTGTTTGTGTGTGTGCTTTTCTTCTTTTGATTTTTTTCAGTGTGAGATTATATATTTCCTGTGTTTTCATAGATGTACTTAATCTCTATAGGTTGAGATTTTTCTTCTAGTAACATCTTTAGGGCTCAATTTGTAAATAGGTAGTTTAAAATTTTGATGTTATCACAGAATATGTTATTTTCTTCATCTGTCATGCTTGAAAGTTTTGTTGAAGTAGTCTTGGGCTACCTTAGGCTACATCTGTGCAGGGGTTCTAGGTTATCTCAATGAATGGTCCTTGGTTGGAGAATCAGTATCAGAAAAGACCCCTGTGCCCAGATTTTTTGGTTCTGTTGCTCTCCTTGTGGAGCTCTTGTCCTCTCCAGGTCTTAATGTTTCCCCCGTCTTTCATAAGATTTCCTGCACTCTGCCCAAAGGTTGCCCATAAGTCTCAACATCTGCATTGATAGTCTGCAGGGCAGAGCCTTTCAGAGGTCCTATGTGTCAGGCTCCTGACTTGTTCCCTCATTTTGTCTTCTTCTGATGTCCATCCTCTTTGCCTTTCTGGATAGGGATTGAACATTTTAGCAAGAGTCCTCCCTCTTGATTAATTTCTTTAGGTGTACAGATTTTAGTAGGTTTATCCTATATTATATGTCTACATGAGTGAGTATATACCATGTGTGTCTTTCTGCTTCTGGAATAGCTCACTCAAGATGATATTTTCCAGATCCTACCATTTACCTGCAAATTTCATAATTTCCTTGTTCTTTTTTGCTGAGTAATATTCCATTCTGTAGATGTACCACAATTTCTGTTTCCATTCCTCCACTGAGGGGCATCTGGGCTGTTTCCAACTTCTGACTATTACAAATAAGGCTGCTACAAACATGGTTGAGCAAATATCCTTATTTTGTACTTGAGCCACTTTTGGGTATATGTCTAGGAGTGGTATAGCTGGATCTTATACCACTATTCCTAGTTGTCTGAGAACTATTAGAACTAATAGAACTGAAGCGCTATTCCTAGTTGTCTGAGAAAGTACCAGATTGATTTCCAGAGTGGTTGTACAAGTTTACATTCCCACCAGCAGTGGAGGAGGGTTCCCCTTTCTCCACAACCTCTCCAGCATGAGTTGTCACTTGAGTTTTTGATCTTAGCCATTCTGATTGGTGTAGGGTGAAATCTTAGGGTCATTTTGATTTGCATTTCCCTTATGACTAAGGACTTTGAACATTTCTTTAAGTGTTTCTCTGCCATTCGATATTCCTCTATTGAAAGACTCTAACTAGCAGTGTTTTCAAAGCAAAGACTCATGACCAAACCTTTGGCAGAGTACAGGGAATCATAAGAAAGAAGGGTTAGTCTGATGGGGAAAGGATAGGAGCTCCACAAGGACCAAATATATCTGGGCACAGGGTCTTTTCTGAGACTGACATTCAACCACGGACCATGTATGGATATAACCTAGAACCTCCACTCAGATGTAGCCTGTGGTAGCTCAGTAACCAATTGGTTTCCCAAAGTGAGGGGAACAAGGACTATTTCTAACAGGAACTCAATGACTGGCTCTTTGGTCTCCCCACCCCCTGAAGGGAGGAGCAGTCCTGTTAGGCCACAGAGGAGGGCTTTGCAGCCAGTCCTGAAGATACCTGATAAAACAGGATCAGATGTATGGGGAGGAGGTCCCCCCTATCAGTGGACTTGGAAGGGGGCACGGTGGAGATGAGGGAGGGAGGGAGGGACTGGGAGGGAATGAGGGATCGGGACACGGCTGGGATACAGAGTTAATAAAATGTAACTGATAAAATAATAATAATAATAAAAAAATATAAAAATACCCTGCACAGAGATTGATCAGATGAACACTTGAGAGTAGACAGTTTAAAAAAAAATTCTCTGTTTAGCTCTAGACTCCATTTTTTAATTGGATTACTTAATTTGTTTCTGTTTAACTTCTTGAGTTCTTTATATATACTGGATATTAGTCTTCTATCAGGTATAGGGTTGGTGAAGATCCTTTTCCAGTGTGTAGGCAGTTGTTTAGTTCTGACAACAGTGTCCTTTGCTTTACAGAAGCTTTTCAGTTTCATGAGGTCCCATTTATTGATTGTTGCTCTTAGAGCCTGTGTTGTTGGTGTTCTGTTCAGGAAGTTGTCTTCTGTGCCAATGAGTTCAAGGCTCTTCTCCACTTTTTCTTCTAAGTGGTTTAGTGTGTCTGGTTTTATATTGAGGTCTTTGATCCACTTGGACTTTAGTTTTGTGTAGGGTGATAAGTATGGATCTATTTGCATTTTTCTACATGTAGACATCCATTTAGACCAGCACCATTTGTTGAACAAAATACTTGCAAACTGAATCCAAGAACATATCAAACTTATCATCCACCATGACCAAGTAAGCTTCATCCCAGGCAAGCAGAGGTGGTTCAATATATGGAAATCCATCAATGTGATCTACCACATAAACAAACTAATGGAGAAAAATCACATGATCATGTCCTCAGATGCTGAAAAGGCATTTGACAAAATCCAACATCTGTTCATGTTTAAAGTCTTGGAGAGATCCGGGATACAAGGTACATGCCTGAACATAGTAAAGGCAATATAGAGCAAGCCTACAGCCAATATCAAACTCAATGGAGAGAAACTTAAATCAGTCCCACTGAAATCAGGGACAAGGCATGGTTGCCCACTCTCTCCTTATCTCTTCAACATTGTTCTGGAAGTCCTTGCTAGAGCAATAAGACAGTTGAAGGAGATCAAGGGGATACAAATTGGAAAGGAAGAATTCAAAATATCACTATTTGCAGATGATATGATAGTATACCTGAGTGACTCCAAAAATTCTACCAGGGAACTCCTACAGCTGATTAACATCTTCAGCAAAGTTGTTGGATACAAAATTAACTCAAAAAAAAAAAAACAAAAACAAAAAACCAGTAGCCCTTCTGTATACAAAATACAAAAAGCCGAGAAAGAAATTAGCGAAACAACACCCTTTACAATAGCCACAAAGGACATAAAGTATCTTGGTGTGAACCTAACCAGCATTAAAATTTAAGGAAAGAAATAGATGTATAAACAGAAAAAAAACCCCTTGTGAGATAATTTAAGGTATGTTCTTTGTAACTTGTGAACAT
Source organism: Meriones unguiculatus (assembly GCF_030254825.1). Taxonomy (NCBI): domain Eukaryota; kingdom Metazoa; phylum Chordata; class Mammalia; order Rodentia; family Muridae; genus Meriones; species Meriones unguiculatus. Next base: position 175,073,237 of record NC_083349.1, read on the forward strand.
GGTTCCCATGGCTCTTGGTGCCATCCTTCCTCCATCTTTAGGTGCTTTTCAGCACAAGACTGGATAGTACAGAAAGTCTAAATAAGTAACTTTCAAATATGTTATCTTGATGATGGTCCTTACTTTTTTATATTATTTTTCTGCTGTTTTATTTGACCTTTATAAATTTAACAAAGCCTGGGACATTCCCTTGGTAGGTAATGTCACTTGCCATATGGTAGAAATACATCTCTCTTCTGCAAGTTGTTCTCTGTTCTTCACATAGGCACCATGGCCTACTTGTGCATGAGCATAAGCTCACTCACATCTACAACATTAAAAAAATGAATTTAGTAACAATGGTGGCTGTAGTTCCAAGATCCCTTTTCTGTCTGAAGAGAGTCATAGCGTGAGGGGCATCAATGGGCACAGGCACCCAGTGAGGCATGCGAGTAACCAGGGCATACCTAAATTTACTAGCATTCCAGCATTGGGCAAAAAAAGCAAGTATCATTACCACAATTACTTGGCTCTATCTGGCTAATAATGAATAAAAATGGGGGATATAGACAAACAGGTGTGGGCTTATAGGAAATATTATGAGAAGCCTTAACCCCTCGTTGGAACATCCTGCGTCAGTTCTAGAACTAGCAGTGGTGGTGTCCGAGGTCTGAGTAGGTTCAGGAGACCATTGCCCCCAGGGGCGAGATGTGCTCCATGCCAATTGACTAACTCCATGTTTTCCTCCAATTTTGAAAGTCATTTAAGGTTCTTAAATTATTTTTTCCCTTTTTTTTAAAAAAATTTTCATCAATTACACTTTATTCATTCTGCATCCCCCCATAAGCCCCTCCCTCCTCCCCTCCCAATCCCACCCTCCCTCCTCCCTCTGCTTGCATGCCACTCCCCAAGTCCACTAATAGGGGAGGTTCTCCTCTCCTTTCTGATCTTAGTCTGTCAGTTCACATCAAAAGTGGCTGTATTGTCCTCTACTATGGCCTGGTAAGGCTGCTCCCCCCCCCCCCCCCGAGGGAGGTGATCAAAGAGCAGGCCAATCAGATTATGTCAGAGGCAGTCCCTCTTCCCATTACTATGTAACCCAATTGGACTCTGAACTGCCCTGGGCTACATCTGTGCAGGGGTTCTGGGTTATCTCCATGAATAGTCCTTGGTTGGAGTATGAGTCTCTTGGAAGTTCCCTGTGTTCAAATTTTCTTGTTCTGTTGCTCTCCTTGTGGAGACCCTGTCCTCTTAGCCATGAGTCATACTGGGCAGACTGCTCAGACCCTGAATAATCATTTAGCCAATGTAGCTCATGCCTTAGTTGTACATAAAGGAATTAATGCTCAACTAAAAGGAAGCTTGATGGTGGTCAATCAGAGGATTGACCTCTTGCAGGAGCAAATTGATACCCTATGGCAAATCGCTCAACCTGGCTGTCAATGAAATTATGCTGGACTTTGTGTCACTAGCATACAACATGAGAATTTTTCCTGTGCTGCAAATCTGTCTAAACAATTGTCGAGCTATATTTTAGGTAATTGGACTGGAGAATTCGATACTACGATGGAGCAGCTGAGAGTGGCCATTGTCACAGTAAATTCTAGCAGAGTGGACGCAGGACTAGCCACAGGATTATCAACATGGAATGCTGCAGCCATGAATCATCTGAAGGAATGGGCGGGCATGGGAGTGTTAGCAGGCCTTCTGGTGTTGGTCTCCTTGGTTTGCCTGTGGTATATATGCAAGATTAGAGTCTCACAACAGTGTGATGCAGCCATGATCATTCAGGCCTTTACAGCCATTGAAGCAGGACATTCTCCCCAAGCATGGTTGGATACCACAAAAAGCTAAAATGTTACGCTCAGGATGCGAGGCTAAGCACTGCACTCAGGGTCAGCAGCTTTCGACCCAGAGAAGAGCATGTCTGATTGCATGCGGGTTGATGCCCCAGGTCCCGCCTCTGAGAAAAAGGTATTGGACGGGTCTGATGCTCTTTGGGTGGATGACACCTAAATGAACATCAGTACAAAGTCCCAATTTATTTCTAATATCAGAGATCAGACCTCTACTCTTGCCTGATGCGTCTAAAACAAAAAGGGGGAACTGTAGAGAGCTGCGGAATGCTATGCCTTAAAGATGGAGCTGGTTTCTGCCTTCCACCTTCCTGATGGTGAGTGCTCTCTGTCACGAACAATTCCACATTTGGCTAAGGCTGAGGATCTGGCTTGCTTCCATGTATGTGGACCTATCTGCATTGCCCAGGTGGCACACCTGGGTTGGCTACCCAGAGGCTATTTAAGCTGTGGGCTGGCTTTCCCCAGGGTCTGAGGATTGTTCAAGGTTCCTGAATAAACTGCATTAAAAAAAAATGAATTTAGTAAAGAGGTGGAAAATGATATGAGAACTAGGTGAAATGAAAAACTATCTCAGAGCAGGGGAAAAGCTATCACTCTTGTTCTGTCCTGAGATTACTTCTATATATCTTTCTTCTTGTGGCATCAGTCATTACATAAGGATATTTAATTGAAAGTATTATCAAAACTCTTTGGTTATTGGTAAAAAACTAAATTTTAGTGAACTGCCCTTTATATCTGCGATTAGTTAAACTTTGGTACATTGTTGAGATCTAAACATGCAGGGTATTATCTATTAATTAAATCTGTCCACAAATTATTTCATTTTTCTGTCCTTTTTCCTAAAATAAATAGGATTTAAATGATCGTTTTCATTTCAGTGTGTGTCTGGGATGGGGGAAGTGCTCCTGAGGTCACACTGCTCTCTGAGAAATTATTGGCAGTTGATGGTCGTTGGAGGAAGAAGTATACTTTTCTTTGACAAGTGGCTACAGATAGGTTCCTAATTCCCTAGTGGATAGCCAACATATTCATATGCATATGAGAAGTATTAAAGGGACTCAGAGGTTATTAATAACAATAAGTAAATAGACACAAAGCTGGAAGGAAGATGAAGTGAGAGCATCAAGTGTATTTGGAGGGAAGTAATAGATTGGTATTATCTTTTTTTGGTGGAAAACATTTTTATTATTTTTAAATTTTCTTAAACTTTGGTGGAAAGACATCTGCTTTTTAGTTGTTTTGGCTAAGGATTTGTCTATATTGCTGGTTTTCTCAAGGAAACATTTCTTGTTTTCATTGATTCTTTGAATTGTTCTCTTTGTTTCTAATTTATTGATTTCAGCTCTGAGTTTTATTATTTTCAGCTGTCTACTCCCCTTGGATGTGTCTGCTTCTCCTTTTTTCTAGTACTTCCTAGTATGCAGTTAAGTTGCTTGTGTGAGATATCTCGAATTTCTTCATGAAGGCACTTAGGGCTATGAACTTTCCTCTTCGCCCTGCTTTCATTGTGTCCCATAAGTTTGGGTAAGTTGTGCCTTCATTTTCATTGAATTCAATGAAATATTTAATTTCTTTCTTTCCTCCCTGAACCAGTTGTCAATGAGTAGAGAGTTGTTCAGTTTCCCTGTGTGTAGAACATCGTCTTGTTAATTCAATAAAGCCAGCAGTTGTCTAGACTCTTAGAGTATTCCCTCACTGGAAAAAGCAATCTCTCTTTCCATATTCTCACTGAGATTCTTTCTTGTATATTTTCATGCAGAGGGTCAGATCACTTTGGGATGAGGCTTTGAGTTAAAAACTAATAGAATTAAAAAAATATTGGCCATGAAACTGACCCTGATATTAATTAAAAAAAATATTGTGTGGGAGACCTCAGAGGAAAATCTTGTGCGACTATGATGAGTCTTGTAAGAGGTATCATTAGCAATGGTCCATGACAGTTTCTGCCAGATCAATCAAGTGTCCTTGTCCCAAATGAAGGAAGGATAAGCACACACACACACACACACACACACACACACACACACTCACACACACACTTAGTAAGCAAGAGAGAGAGAGAAAGACAAACACACACACACAGATACACATTTATGGTGTTTTCTTCAAATTCTTTTGTTCTCAAAGGCAACCTCTAATGTAAATCAAGACAGCAAAGACGTTCTTAGGTCTTGACTATTCTCCATGCTTTGAGAACATTATTTGACTTATTTTTCTCATTAACTCATCTTCTCTAAATTTCTCATTTTTCTATCATGAATTCTTTCTCTTACATAACCAAGGGCCCTCGAAACTTTCAATCTACTGGAAAGAATAATGAGATTTTTTGAGAAAAACAGAGAAAGACACAGCTAATTTAAAACTGTTTCCAGATCCTTAAGTCCCATTATTTTCTTACTGTACTCTCTTTTTTTTTCTAAGAGTGTTATGAATTCAGATTTTATGATTACATACATGACATGTTGTGAATTAACTTTTATTGGTAGTGTGCATGATTCTTTTATTATCAGTCTTAAGCAACATTCTTCCCATCTTCAATGTATTTTTCTTCAAAGAACTTCCAAATGTAATTATCCTTCAGTACCCATTCTCTGAGCCCAATTACCATGCAATGAACGTTTGGTAATTTGTAGAGAAATATTTAGGCTACCATGTATGTGTGTATGGTGGTGAGGAGGAAAACATGGCATGAGATGGTAAGCACCAAACTTTCTGGTTTTTTGTTGTTGTTGTTTTTCTCCATTATACAGGACAACAGCACAACAAAAATTTACTTTCTCCAAATGCGTCAATGCAGGAAGAAATTTATCTGAGTAAAGATGAAAACAGTTTAAGGGGACTAACACATACTAGTATACTTTCTTTTATCTAGTAAACTTCTGATACATTGTGTAAATTGTCTCAAAACAATTTGTTTTATGTAATATTTGAAATTCTTATTGCTTGTAGAAATTGCTCCCATGAATTTCTGCATGATAACTGAGAACTACCACTCATTTAGAATTTATCAATTTTCCTGTATATTTTATAGTAATTCATATGAATATACAAATGTAAATAAACAAGGACTGGCATACTCTGTAGTTTCATAGCTGAGAAGTGAAAAGTTCTACTGTAAATTTGTACTAACGGGAGAGCCTTTTCATACTCTTTTATCCCCTTCCCACAAGTGTTCTTCTTTTCTTTTTTTTTTTTACATTATTAATCCTTGGTCAACAGTTTATTACTGAAATCATGGAAAAGTACAGATGGCAAATGGGCATGTCCCTGGACATTTCATCTTGTAGAGCTGATGAAGAGAATGGCAAAGGGGACCACTAACAGTTCTGCTCTGGGGACTACATACTCCTGCTGGAAAATTATAAATTGAGTAGAATGTTGAGTCTCTAAAGGACTGATGTCAGTTCTATGGTACAAACTGAACACTTTTTACCTCAAGGGACTCATTTAATATGAAGAATATCATAAAGTAGAGCATATTTTTCTGTGCTTCTAAGGAGTTTTCTCAGAAATCTTAACCTTGAGACACTGGAGTCTCATACAAGAAATCTCTTTCCTTTCTTTCTTTCTTCCTTTGTTTCGTTCTTTGTTTCTCTCTGTCTCTTTGTATGATACAAGAATATTGGTCAAATTATCAAAGAGAAGCCATATCATTTTTCTCAAGGAACCCTCTTCTACCAAGTGAGACACATTGTTTGCACTGATTGCAGTTACCTGATTCATTATTAGCAATCTTAGCTCTCTGAACACAGTATGGAAGAAGACATCACAAACTCCAATGTCAGGAAAGGCTCCAGATTAATCAAGGTTAGTGCTGAATAATCTTTATCTTGACATTTTACCTTCAAACCCATATAAATCATATAAATCCCTAGTTCTGAGAAAAATGTGTACATTATTCTTTTCGGCCTTAATCCCGAGTAAACACTAGGTGAACAAAAGGATGCAATGCTCAAAAAAAGTATCTTTCTGGAGAGAGAAACATTTCATGTGTATAGGAAAGGAAGTAGGGACTCCTCAGGACTCTGTTACCTCATTCAAGCTTGTATAGCAATAATTCCACTTTTTTTTGAGTGGTTGATGATTTCTGGGTTAATACTGCTTTCTATGTTTACTCTTACAGATGCCACACATGATGCAGATGACTGTGGAAAATGATTCTTCAGTGTCTGAGTTCATTCTCATGGGGCTGACAAATCAACCCGAGCTTCAGCTGCCCTTATTTATTCTCTTCTTGGTGAACTACACAGCTACTGTGATGGGCAACTTGAGCTTAATGAATCTCATTTGCCTAAACTCAAACCTCCACACCCCCATGTACTTTTTCCTCTTCAATCTGTCCTTCATTGATTTCTGTTATTCAATGGTCTTTACCCCCAAAATGCTGATGAGTTTTGTTTTAGAGAAGAACACTATCTCCTTTGGAGGATGCATGGCTCAGCTTTTTTTCTTCATATTTTTTGTGAACTCTGAGAGTTATGTGCTGACAGCCATGGCCTATGATCGCTACGTGGCCATCTGTAAGCCCTTACTGTACAAAGTTGTTATGTCCCCTAAGATCTGTTGTCTGTTGGTATTTTGTTCTTACTTGATGGGTTTTGCTAGTGCCTTGGCTCACACTGGGTGTATGGTCCGACTCAGCTTTTGTGATGCTAATATCATCAACCACTACATGTGTGATATTTTCCCTCTCCTACCACTCTCCTGCAGTAGCACCTATGTCAATGAGCTTATGAGCTCTGTGGTGGTGGGTACAGCTATCATTTTGTGTTGCCTCATTATCTTAATCTCATATGCTCTGATCCTTTTCAATATCATTCATATGTCATCAGGTAAGGCTTGGTCCAAAGCCTTGAGCACTTGTGGTTCTCACATCATAACTGTTAGTCTCTTCTATGGATTTGGCCTCCTTGTTTATGTCAAGCCATTGTCTGATGAAACTGTGGCCCAGGCTAAATTTTTCTCAGTGTTTTACACTTTATTGGTGCCCATGTTGAATCCTCTCATTTACAGCCTCAGAAACAAGGATGTAAAGTTTGCTGTGAAGAAAACCTGGAAAAGGATCACAAGCTGACTTATTCTACTACTTCCTCACCACTTCTAGTTTGAAGTGTGTGTGTGTGTGTGTGTTTCTTATTTTGACCACATTACTTATATTGTGGTCTTTTTATTTATTATTGGCCTTCAATTCCATTAATATAATTTATACTATAACATCACTTTTCTTTTTAGGACATGCAAGTGAGTACTGTGAGGATATAAGACATCCTCAGATTCAATGTTTATCTAAGATTATGTCATGTTCATTGATTGCTGTATTAGATTGAAACCCTGGTCAGCTTTTTTACTTTACCTGAGGATAAAAGTCCTTAGTACTTTTTATTTCATCTTTCTTTCAAAAATATTTGTACAATTAATTTAAAATTTATACGAATACGTTGAACCTCCCTGACTGTATGTATACTACATGTATTTGGTAGCCTTTTGAGGATAGAAGAGGATGTCTGTTTCCCTAGTAGTGGAATTACAGAGAGCTCAGAGTCACCATGTAGGTGCTGGGAAAGGAATCCTTGTCTTTTGAAAGAGTGTTAAGAGCTCTTAACAGCTGAGCTCTCTTCTTGGTGCCCAATGTCTATTTTTTTTTCAGCCAATAAAATTCCTGGAGTTCTATTCTTTATTTCCTATTCATTTCTTTCTGTTTTTTTTTTCTTATACAATTTTGATGTGTTGCCTCACTTGAAGGATTCATTACCTATGTACTCATTCAAAGAGATGTGAAGTCATTTGTGGAGACTGTTTAACTATCAAAATACCAGCAATTATTTGATATGGTCCTTTTTAAACATTTTCCTTTGAAATTGATTATTGAAATCTGTCATTTGCTGGGGTAAGGTTTTACTTTTGTGGTTATCAGAACATGTTTTAGGTCTATTCTTCTACACATGTTTCTCCATTCCCTCATGAGTTTGAGACTATTTCAGCAAATACATGTTTTTGTTATTAATAGAATTGAAATTATCACCTTATTATCTATGATATGTGGATTGTGTCTATGACTTTTTTCTTATAGTTACACACAGTTTTGGCAACAGAACACAGTGTTTTAACAGTATCTAGACTATCCCTTGCATTCCATTCTACAGAATGGATAGTGTTTTCTTAAAGGATATCAGTTGGCTTCTGTAAAAGAAATAGCACATTAGGAAAAAGACCTCTGTATCCGTCTGCCACGTAGATAAGGAAATGGTCAAATGAGCACTGCCAGTCCATACAACTAATGATTCACAGTTAATTTTCACTCATGTTGCATTTCTTATGCTGTAATACATGGAGAGGAAAAATTGAAAGTGAAGAAACAACATCTGGAGAGTTATTCCCTATGATTCCCCCAAAAAGGAATCTATGAGATTATGGACTCAGTCAGGATGCTTATGTTAGAATTTTCAAGCTCATGTTTTGTTTGTTTTTATTTTGCTTTTGTTTTTGACACATTCCCCAGTGGAAATGTAGGAATAATGTGTTGTAAAGCTGCTGAGCTACATAGCAATACTTTGTCTCCTATTTTTGATTAGTGATTCTCTTTCAGGAATGACAGGATTAAGGGGTTTTGTTAAGCCTTTTTGAGGTATGTCACTATCCTTATAGTTTAGTATGTACTGTAAGAAGTTTATCAAGTGCCTTATATTTATTTAGACAGAAATATAATTCATTCATGAAACACACAACTAATAATTGCTTTGCATTACATTTTCCTTTTGAATTTATTTACTTTTCATTTACTTCACCTCATTGTTGTAACCCCATTCCTCCTCCCATCCCAGGACCAACCTTCTTCTTTCCCTTTACCCTCCACCCTTGCCTAGTTCTCAGAAAAGGGTAGCTCCCTTTCCCATCCACCCCAGTTCATCAAATTGCATCAGTTCTGAGCATGTCCTCTTTCCCTGTGGCCTGGAAAGGCAGTTGCATCAAGGGGAAGTGATCAAAAAGCTAGCGAGAAAGTCTGTGTCTAATGCAGCCTCCTCATCCTTTACTAATATACACATGAAGCCTAAGCTGCCCATCTGCTACATTTTAGTAGGAGGCCTAGGTCAGTCCCTGCATGGACCTTGGTTGATAGAGTTTTAGCAAGCATCTCTGGGGCCTGGTTTGTTGGCAATGTTGGTCTTCTTACTGGCACCTCGAGGTCCTTTTCTTGCTCCTCCCACTTTTCCAGAAGACTCTCTACTCATCACCATATATTTGGCTGTGAGTTTCAACATCTGTTTTGAGGTAGCACTGAATGGATTCTCTCAAAGGACATCTTTGATAGGCTCCTGTCTGGAAACTTAGCAACATATCATTCATAGTGGCAGAGGTTGGCATTCTCCCAAAGTTTGGGTATTTGGTTGGTTCAGGCATTGCTTGGGTATTCCCAACCAATTGCTCTAATTGCTTTATCTTTTTCCCAGCACATCTTGAAAGCAGGATAAGTTTGGGGTTGAAATTTTAATGGGTTAGTTGGCGTTCACCTCACTCTACTAGTCGACTAGTGTGGCTAGAGGGTGTCCTCTTCAGTTTCTATGCCCTCTGCTCCTAGGAGTCTCTGCTTGAATTCCTCCCAGGAGCTTGTCACAGAGATACGCCACTCTCAGGTTCTCTGTTCACTAAAGGCCTTCTGTCCTCTTTCCCTTTTTCTCCCTCGGTCTAGTTTCCACTCTCTTAACTCTCTACACCCTCTCTCTTCCCTTATTCCCTCTCTTCAATCACTACTTCTGTCTATTCTGTCTCCCCTTCTCAGTGAGATTTATGCATCCTCCCTTGGATCCTCTATTTTCTTATCTCCTTTGGGTCTGTGTTTCATAGTATGCTTTTCTAGTAGTTTATACCTAAAATCCACATATGAGCACATACCATGTGCTTCTTTCTTATTGTGTGTGTTGGGTGTAAAATATGCTTTATAGTGTTCATGGAAAAACCCAAAGATATGTGGATGATGAATGTTTAAAGCTCCCTCAGTGAAACTTCCTTCTCACCTTGCAGTCAGAGTCTGTTTTCCTCTAGGAACTGTGTGTGTACTGATAATATGTTCTTAGGCAATGTCTTGTGAAGACAATGTGTTTCATGAGTTTTCCGAGTATTAAAAGTGCCTGTCTTCCCTCCAGAAGCCAATATTCCAATTTACAGAGTATAACTCCATAATAGAGGATATGTCATGCTTAGGATTCAATAGATCTTGAAAGTATAATTTTTATATTAATATTGCTTAAAATTTCTAATACATTTGACTTAGAACTGCAAAATTAGAAAAACAATGTGTCTGAGAAATCAAATCAGTCTGACAATCAATGCTATTAAGAATTTTTATTTATTTTAATGGTAATATGACCATTGAATATTCTTGATTTCTCAAGAGTAGTCTAAATTCTTAGTCTTTTTCATTTTTTCTTTTACATTTATTTTTACATTTACAGTGTGTGACTAAACAGACTTGTGAAAGGCCATTTTGTATTTGAGATTCCTATGTTGAGAATTTTTTGTTTAGAACTTTTTCCTTTTAAATTGGATTATTTGGGTTTTTTTGACATACATGCATATATATTTATATACATGCACAAACACAGATATATATGATATTAGTCTTCCATTTGATATGAATTTGGATAAAAATCTTTTCCCATTTTGTAACCTTTTTCTTTGTCTGAATGGCAGTGTGCTTTGCATTACAGAAATTTTCAGTTTCATTAGGTCTTATTTATTATTTGTTGATCTTGTTGCCTGCAATAATGGTGTTCTGTCCCAGAAGACTTATTTGCCACTGCTTTCAAGGCAACTTCCCACTTTCTCTTCTATCAGGTTCAGCGTATCTGGTTTTATGTTGATGTCTTTGATATACTTGAACTTGAGTTTTGTGCAAGGTGAAAAGTGTAGATCTGTTTTTTTTTTTTTTGTTTTTTTTTTTTTTTTGACTAGCACCATTTCTTGAAGATGCTGTCCTTTTTCCACAGTGCACTTCTGGTTTCTTTATAAAAAATGAGTTGTGTGCAGAGTGATAAGTATGGTTCTATTTGCATTTTTCTACATGTAGACATCCAGTTAGACCAGCACCATTGTAAGGTTTTGGCATCTTTGTCAAAAACCAGAATTGTGTGGGTTTATTTCTGGGTCTTCTATTTGGGTCCATTGATCCACCATTCTGTTTCTATGCCAGTACCATGCAGTTTTTATTACTGTTGCTCTATAGTACAGCTTGAGATCAGGTATGGAGATACCTCCAGAAGATCTTTTATTGTAGAGGATTGTTTTAACAATTCTTGGTTCTTGTTATTCCATATGAAGTTGAGAATTTTTCTTTCAAGGTCTGTAAAGAATTGTGCTGGGAATTTGATGGGAATTGCATTGAATCTGTAGATTGCTTTTGGTAAGATGGCCATTTTTACTATGTTAATCCTGCCAATCGATGAGCGTGGGAGATCTTTCCATCTTCTGATATCTTCTTCTAATTCTTTCTTCAGAGACTTAATTTTTTTTTTCATACAAGTCTTTGACTTGCTTGGTTAGGATCACATCAAGGTACTTTATGTCTTTTGTGGCTATTGTGAAGCGTTTTGTTTCCTAAAGTCCAAGTGGATCAAAGACCTCTACATAAAACCAGACACATTAAATCGGTTAGAAGAAAAAGTGGGGAAGAGCCTTGAACTTATTGACACAGGAGACAACTTCCTGAACAGAACACCAACAGCACAGGCTCTAAGATAAACAATCAATAAATGGGACATCATGAAACTGAAAAGCTTCTGTAAAGCAAAGGATACTGTCATCAAAACAAAATGACTGCCTACAGATTGGGAAAGTATCTTCACCAACCCTTTATCTGACAGAGGGCTAATGTCCAGTATATATAAAGAATTCAAGAAGATAAAAAGCAACAAATCAAGTAATCCAATTAAAAAATGGAGTACAGAGCTAAACAGAGAATTCTCAATAGAGGAATATCAAATGGTAGAGAAACACTTAAAGAAATGTTCAACGTCCTTAGTCATCAGGGAAATGCAAATCAAAATTACCCTGAGATATTAGCCATACAATATAGGATTAAACATACTAAAATCTATGTCCTAGAGGAGCTAAACAACAAAAGTGACCCTAGGGAAGAGGTTGAAACCTCATTCAGAAGGCAATGAGGATAGACATCAGAGTAGGAGAAGACAGGGAACAGGACAAGAGCCTGTTCCCTGGGTACAGGGAACCTTAGATACCTTAGGTTATCTAAGGTATCTAAGATAACCTTAGCATCTCCTTAGATACCCTGATGGGTTCCTCTACCCATCAGGGTATCTAAGGAGATGCTGAGACTCATAGCTAAACTTTGGACAGAGTACAGGGGACCTTATGGAAGAAGGGAGAGATAGAAAGACCTAGAGAGGACAGGAGCTCCACAAGAAAACCACAGATCCAAAAAACATGGGCTCAGGCAGACCTGCAGAGAACAATACTCCAACCAAGGACCATACATGAAGAGGATCTATACCCCTGCTCAGCTGAAGTCCATGGGCTAATATCTCCTTATAAGTGAGTATATAACATATGTATCTTTCTGCTTCTGGGCTACTGCACTCAAAATAATTTTTTCTAGTTCCACCCGTTTGCTTGCAAATTTCATTGATTTTCTTGTTTTAATTGCTGAATAATATTCCATTGTGTAAATGTACCACAATTTCTGTATCCATTCTTCAGTTGAGGGACACCTAGGTTGTTTCCTGACTCTGGCTATTATGAATAAAGGTGCTATGAACATAGTTAAGGAAATGTCCTTGTTGTATGGTTGAGCATCTTTTAGATATATGCTTGGGAGTGATATAACTGGATCTTGAAGTAGCACTATATCTATTTTTTTGAGAAAGGGCCTGATTGATTTCCATATGAATCCAAGAGCTGGTTCTTTGAGAGAATTAACAGAACCAAAATATCTGAGCACAGGGGTCTTTTCTGAGACTGATACTACAACCAAGGTCTGTTCATAGATATAACCTAGAACCCCTGCTCAGATGTAGCCCATGACCACTCAGTCTGCAAGTGTGTTCCCTAGTAATGGGAACAGGAACTGTCTCTGACAAGAACTCAGGGGCTGGCTCTTTGACACTCCCCCACCCCCACCCCCAAGGGAGGAGCAGCCTTGCCAGGCCACAGAGGAGGACATTTCAGCCAATCCTGATGAGACCAGATAAGCTAGGGTCAGATGGAAGGGAGGAGGTCCTCCCCTATCAGTGGACTTGAAGAGAGGCATGGGAGGAGATGAGGGAGGGAGGGTTGGATTGGGAGGGAATGAGAGAGGGGGCTACAGCTGAGATACAAAGTGAATAAAAGGTAATTAATGTAAAAAATAAAATTTAATTCCAAAAGAAAGAAAATTAACAATATAGACAAACCCTTAGCCAAACTAACTAAAAGGCAGAGGAACTCAATCATTCCCATTGAAATCAGGAACAAGTCAAGGCTGCCCACGGTTATCTTAGCTCTTCAGCTTAGTTCGTGAAGTCATAGCGAGAGCAATAACTGAACTAAAGGAGATCAAGGGGATACAAATTGTAAAGGAAGAAGTCAAAGTATCACTGTTCGCAGATGATATGATGGTATACATAAGTGACCCAAAAATTCTACCAGAGAACTCCTTCAGTTGGTAAACACCTTCATCAAAGTGGCTGGATACAAAATTAACTCAAAAGAAAAAATCAGTAGCCCCCCCCCCCCATATACTAAAGACCAAAAGGCTGAGAAAGAAATTAGAGAAACAACACCCTTCACAATATCCACAAATAATATAAAGTACCCTGGTGTTATTCTAACCAAAAAAGTGAAAGATCTGTATGAAAAACACTTCAAGAATCAGGAAAATTAATTTTTTATTGAAAAATATTAAAATATGTTTTTATTTGAAATACAATTACCTCCCTTCAGCCCTCCCAGGTGCCCTTTCTCCAGCCTCTCCCAGGACTTTTCACTCTTAGGTTGATAAACTCTTTTGATTATTTACAGAGTTTTAAATTAGCATTTAGTATATATTTGCTGTACTAAGTGTTAGGTTTTGTTATAAATTCTTCATAGATGTTCTAGAAGCTGACTAGGAACATCCCACTAAAAAGGTTGAGATGGAGATCTCTGACTTCCTGAATGGAAATCATTTTTTCAAAACTCTTTGCCCTGACTCTGGATGCGCTAAGGAGAAAAGAAATATGTAAAATATGTCTCCTTGCTTTCATGATGATAAATACTGAACAGGTAGGCCTTTCATGATTTTTGCATTTCATCATAAATTTAAATCCTACCTGTGCATTGCGAAGATGCTTTTTTAAAAAAATATTTATATATTTATTTATTACAATTTATTCACTTTGTATCCTGTCTACAGCCCCCTCCCTTGTCTCCTCCCAGTCTCACCGCCCTCCCTCTTGTCCCCCTATGCCCTTTCCCTAGTCCCCTAATAGGGGAGGACCTCCTCCACTTCTATCTGACACTAGCTTATGGCTGCATCCTCCTCCTTCATGGACTGGCAAGGCTGTACTGCACCCCCTAGGGGGAGGTGATCAGACAGCCTGCCACTGAGTTCGTGTGAGACACAGCCCCTGTACCTCTTACCAGGGAACCCACTTGGAAACAGAGCAGCCAATGGGCTTCCTTTGAACAGGGGGTCTGGGTCCTTTTCATACACTGTTCTTAGTTGGAATATTAGTCTCTGCAGTCCCCTCACCACCAGGCCCAGGTATTTTGGATCTGTTGTTGTCCTTGTGGAGCTCTTGTCCTGAGGGGATGCTTTTAGCTGGTTGCTTACATAGAAAGTTAAGAAAAGCACATCACATTTTCAGACTGTTATTTGAAGTTCTATCTTCTATCCCATGTGGTGACTATAACCAAAGTAATACCATTTACCTTTCTGAATGAGGATTAATCATCTTCCCTAGGGTCCTCCTTCTTGCTTAGCTTCTTTAGGTGTACAGATTTTAGTATGTTTATTCTATATTATATAGATTGGTATTATCAATACACATTATGTAAATGAAACTTTCCAAGGTTAAAATACTATCTTATAAAAGAACTTTGATATAAAACAAGACAAACAAAAGATGAGAAATGTATTCACATAAAGTTCACTATTTGGAGTTAACTTTCTTGACATTTACAAAATGACTATCAAGTATTCAAAGAATTAATAAAAAGATAAGAACTCAAAAAATAAAACAAGAAGATATTAGTAATCATCTATTAAAATGATTAAAATAAGAAACTGTGACAATGCTAAATATTGCAAAGGATAAAACACTAAAAATATTAGAAAATCTCATTTATTTCTGAGGGAATGTAAATGATACAAACAATTGTTAGAGAGATTTTTAGTTTTTTAATTTTAACTTTTATTTATTACACTTTATTCACTTTGTATTCCCCCATACACCCCTCACTCCTCCCCTCCTAATCCCACCTTCCCTCCCAATTCTCCACGAATGCCCATCCTCAAGTCCACTGATAGGGGAGGTCTTCCTCTCCTTCCTTCTAATCCTAGTCTATCAGATATCATCTGGAGTGGCTGCATTGTCATCTTCTGTGGCCTGGTAAGGCTGTTTACCCCTCAGGGAGAGGTGATCAAAGAGCAGGCCAATCAGATTATGTCAGAGGCAGTCCCTCTTCCCAATATTATGGAGCCCACTTGGACACTGAACTGACATGGGCTACATCTGTGCAGGGGTTCTAGGTTATCTCCATGCATGGTACTTGGTTGGAGTATGAGTCTCTGGAAAGACCCCTGTGTTCAAATTTTTTTGTTCTGTTGCTCTCCTTGTGGAGTTCCTGTCCTCTCCAGATCTTACTATTTCCCACTTCTTTCCTAAGATTCCATGAACTCTGCCCAGCAATTGGCCATAAGTCTCAGCATCTGCATTGATAGTCTGCAGGACAAAGCCTTTCAGAGGTCCTCTGTGTCAGGCTCCTGACTTGTTCCCTCATTTTGCCTTCTTCTGATGTCTATCCTCTTTGCCTTTCTGGATAGGGATTGAGCATTTTAGCAAGAGTCCTCCCTCTTGATTATTTTCTTTAGGTGTACAGATTTTAGTAGGTTTATCCTATATTATATGTCTATATGAGTGTGTATATACCATGTGTGTCTTTCTGCTTCTGGGATAGCTCATTCAGGATGATTTTTCCAGATCCCACCATTTACCTGCAAATTTCATGATTTCCTTGTTCTTTATTGCTGAATAATATTCCATTGTGTACATGTACCACAATTTCTGTATCTATCCTTCAGTTGAGGGGCATCTGGGCTGTTTCCAGCTCTGGCTGTTACAAATAAAGCTACTACAAACATGGTTGAACAAATGTCTTTATTGTGTACTTGAGCCTCTTTTGCATATATGCCTAGAAGTGGTATGTCTGGATCTTGAGGAAGCGCTATTCCTAGTTGTCTGAGAAACTGCCAGATTGCTTTCTAGAATGGTTATACAAGTTTACATTCCCACCAGCAGTGGAGGAGGGTTCCCCTTTCTCCACAACCTCTCCAGCATGTGCTGTCACTTGAGTTATTCATCTTGGCCATTCTGATGAATGTAAGGTGAAATATCAGGGTAATTTTGATTTGCATTTCCCTGATGGCTAATGAGATTGAGCATTTCAGTGTTTCTCTACCATTTTATATTTCTCTATCAAGAATTCTCTGTGTAGCTCTGTTCCCCATTTTTTAAATTTGATTACTTGGTTTGTTGCTTTTCAGCTTCTTGAGTTCTCTGTCAGATAAAAGGTTGGTGAAGATTCTTTCCCAATCTGTAGGCATTTGCTTTGTTTTGATGACTCTGTCCTTTGCTTTACACAAGCTTTTCATTTTCAAAAGACAGTTGAAGGAGATCAAGGGTATACAAATTGGAAAGGAAGAACTCATATTATCACTATTTGCAGATGATATGATAGTATATGTGAGTGACCCCAAAAATTCTACCAGGGAACTTCTACAGCTGATAAACACACCTTCAGAAAATTGGCTGGATACAAAATTAACTCAAAAAAAAAATCAGGAGACAGAGGAAGAGAGACAAGGAGAGAGAATATACTTGAAGCATCTAGAAGTTGCACACATATAGATCCAATCTCTATCTATTGCCTTGACCTTTTTTTTTTTTCTGTGCTTGACACACAGATCTCCTTTTTTTTTTCAGTGCAGTTTATTCAGGAACCTTGAACAATCCTCGGACCCCTGGGGAAAGCCAGCCCACAGCTTAAATAGCCTCTGGGTAGCCAACCCAGGTGTGCCACGTGGGCAATGCAGATAGGTCCACATACATGGAAGCAAGCCAGATCCTCAGCCTTAGCCAAATGTGGAATTGTTTGTGACAGAGAGCACTCACCATCAGGAAGGTGGAAGGCGGAAATCAGCTCCATCTTTAATCCATCCCTCTGCACTAGAGATAAAATCCATGGGACCCTGTGCATCCCAGGGAAACATTTTACACTGAGTGGTATTCCTAGCCCAAAATCTTAATTTAGTCTTCCCAATGAGATGGCTAGAGAATTCTTAGCAGCAAACTGAAGGAGTAAAATGAGGGTAGTGATTTGTTCAACCTATGGAGACACGTGAAAGCCCAAGCTACAACACATTTCCTATATATTAAAAGTGGAAAATGAAGAATAAGAGTTAAGGATGACTATGAGGTCGCCATTCCTATTTTATTTCTATGCTCCCTTAAAATTGAGATTCTTTCCCAGCCCCATCTTTTCAGGGCATCCAGAACATCCTATACTTTTCTGGATACTTCCTGTGTCTCACTTTCCTCATCCTTAAAATAAAGATGGTATTGATAATGCAGATGTCACAGTTTCATGATGATTAAAATGAATACTTGCAACATACGTATAATGAGTTTGGCACTTTTTAATCCATGACTCCACATTGTCTCAATAAATACTAGTTATTATTCCTAAAAAAAAAAAAATATCAGTAGCCCTCCTGTATACAAAAGACAATAGGGCTGAGAAAGAAATTGGGGAAACAACACCTTTCACAATAGCCACAAATGACAAAAAGTACCTTGGTGTAACCCTAAGCAAGCAAGTCAAAGACTTGTATGAAAAAAATTTCTAGTCCCTGAAGAAAGAATTAGAAGAAGATATCAGAAGATAGAAAGATCTCCCATGCTCATGGCTTGGCAGGATTAACATAGTAAAAATGGCCATCTTACCAAAAGCAAGATTCAATGCAATTCCCATCAAATTATCAACACAATTCTTTACAGACCTGGAAAGAAAAATTCTCAATTTCATATGGAATAACAAGAAATCCAGAATTGCTAAAACAATCCTCTACAATAAAAGATCTTCTGGAGGTATCTCCATTCCTGATCTTAAGCTGTATTATAGAGCAACAGTAATAAAAACTGCATGGCACTGGCATAGAAACAGAATGGTGGATCAATGGAACTGAACAGAAGACCCAGAAATAAACCCACACACTTATGGACACCTGATCTTTGACAAAGATACCAAAACCATTCAAATGGAAAAAAGCATCTTCAACAAATGGTGCTGCTCTAACTGGATATTTACATATAGAAAAATGCAAATAGATCCATACTTATCACCCTACACAAAACTAAAGTCCAAGTGGATCAAAGACCTCAACATAAAACCAGACACATTAAATCGGTTAGAAGAAAAAGTGGGGAAGACCCTAGAACTCATTGGTACAGGAGAAAACTTCCTGAAGAGAACACTAACAAACCAGGCTCTAAGAGCAACAATCAATAAATTTTTAGTTTCTTACAGTAGTAAACAACCTTATATCTCAATCCATATGCTCCTTGCTCATCATTCTTGACTAATTTAAAACACACAGAGTATTATTTTTCATAATTTTCTCTTAACTCTTCCAGTGTTATTTATTCAATGTAGTTACCATGGGAAGCATGAGACTTCAGAGCTTGACTTTCTGATCTCCATTGTTATCCACAAAACATTTGACTCTTTCTCAAGGAATTTCATTAGCCACAACTGACACCTGTGAGTGATGGGAAGGAGAGAATGACATGGAATGAGAAGGCACCGGGCATGCTCTTTATTTATTTATTTTTCTACATAAGACAACAGTACCACAATACAAATAAATGTCATTCAAATGTGTCCTGATTAGACACTTGAAATATCTGAACAAGAATGTGAAAGAGGATGAAGAAACTAAGACTCACCAGTGTCTTTTCTTATTTCTAATAGAGTTATGTCTAATAGAATTTCTTATGTTTAACACACCATGCATATCATCTTTATATAAAAAACTCACGATCTCTTTACTTTCATTTAATAATTTTAATATTGTTTTTTACAGAATGAGCCCTAACAAACTTTTTTCAAATTTTTAATTAATTACATTTTATTCACTTTGTATCCCCCCTCTACCTCCCTCCTTCCTCCCCTCCCAATCCCACCCTCCCTCTTCCCCACCTGTGTCCCTCTCCCAGTCCACTGAAAAGGGAGGTCCTTCTCCCCTTCCCTCTGATCCTAGTCTATAAGGTCTCATCAGGAGTGGCTGCATTGTCTTCTTCTGTGGCCTGGTAAGGCTGATCCCCCCTCAGGGAGAGGTGATCAAAGAGCAGGCCAATCAGTTCATGCCAGAGACAGTCCCTGTCCCCATTACTATGGAGGTCAATTGGATACTGAACTGTCATAGGTTACCCTCTGTGAAAGGGTTCCAGGCCATCTCCATGAGTGGTCCTTGGCTGGAGTATCAGTTTCAGAAAAGACCCCTGTGCCCAGACTTTTAAGATATGTCACTGTCCTTTTGGAGCTCCTGTCCTCTCCAGGTCTTACTATCTCCCAATTCTTTCATAATAGTCTCTGTACTCTGCCCAAAGTTTGGCTATGAGTCTCAACATCTACCTTGATACCCTGCAGGGTAGAGCCTTTCAGAGGCTCTCTGTGGTAGGTTTCTTTCCTGTTCCTGTTTTCTCCCTTCTTCGATGTCCGTTCTCTTTGCCTTTCTGAATGGGGATTGAAGATCTTAGCCAGAATCCTTCTTCCTGATTAGCTTCCTTAGGAAAGACACACAGGGTATATACTCACTCATACGTGGATACTAGACATATAATATAGGATAAACATACCAAAATATGTACACCTAACAAACTTTTATAATCAAGAACTTTACCCAAAACCCAAGCACCCTTTTCCCCCTGAGTCTATTTCTATAGGCTTACACAAGAATATGCAGATATAAAATACATAATAAACAGTCTACGTAGTCTACAGTTTCTAAGGAAGTGGAGTGAGTATAAACTCAAGGTTATTTGAGAGACTGTTCCTATGCTTTCCAAGTCTTTGTAGAAGTTTTTTTTTTTTTGGTATAGTATTAAACATTGGTCTAATGTGTATGACTGCAGTCAGAGATGCCCACAGGAAAGCTCCAAATTGCAGTTGAGTATGTCCCTGGACACTCTTCTTATAGATACAGACAAAGCACAGAGGAGAAGGACAAAGAGGAACCCTCACAACTCTGCCAAGGGGACTAGGTACCCCTAGTGGGAAATAATAAATTGAGCAGAACTTTGAATCTCAAAAGCTCCAATGTTAGTTCTGTAGCACTGAATTCAAGCACAAGCTCTCTAATTAAGGCTCTCCAGGCACACATCCAACAGGGATGAATTCACAAAAAAGAGAATAATTCTCTGTGATCTTGAAATAGATATTCTCATTTGAGTGAGGCAAAGCTTTGGAGACTTACATATGATTGCTATTTTATTTTGTATATGTGAAAAAAACTTGTCAAGAAATTTTCAAACAAATATTTCCTCTGTATCTCTTCTAGGAGTTCATAAGCACATTTGTGCTGATGTCTATACCTTTTTAAAAATTTTTGAGGTATTTGGCCCTCACAGTACACTAAGGAGGAAAGCTCTAAGAGCTTCAAAGAAAGAAGGCTCCACATGAACAAAGGTAAGCACAGTTACCTTTTTTTCTTGACTATGTATCTTGAAACCAAAAGTTATATAAATTATAAATACTTCATAAAAGTCCCATATGCTGTTCTTTTCAGCTTTAATTTTTAGTAAAGACCAAGGAAAGAAATGGAATTACATTGAAATTGGGATGTTTATCTTCATGCTTTCTGGACAGATATACATATTATGAGTAGGATAAAGAAGAAATAGGAGCTGCTCAGAAATCAACATGAGTAGCTGCAGATCTTTGCATGGCTTGCTGTGTGTTCTATCAATTCAAGTTCATAAACTAATAATTTCAGCTTATCCCTCTAGAGTCAAAGATGAATTGCTTGATAGTGTCATCGTCCATTCTTACAGATGCCACCCGTGAAGCAAATAGCTACAGAAAATGACTCCTCGGTGTCTGAGTTTATTCTTATGGGTCTGACAGACCAACCGGAGCTCCAGTTGCCCCTGTTTTTCCTGTTCTTAGTGAACTATACAGCCATAGTGGTGGGTAATTTGAGCTTAATGAGTCTTATCTTCCTAAATTCACATCTTCACACACCAATGTACTTTTTCCTTTTCAATCTATCCTTCATTGATTTTTGTTATTCATTTGTTTTTACCCCCAAAATGCTAGTGAGTTTTGTTTCAGAGAAGAATACCATTCCTTTTACAGGGTGCATGACTCAGCTGTTCTTCTTCTGTTTTTTTGCCCATTCTGAGAGTTATGTGCTGACAGTTATGGCCTATGATCGTTATGTGGCCATCTGTAAGCCTTTACTGTACCAGACTATCATGTTACCTAGGATCTGTTGTCTGCTGATGTTTGGTTCATATTTGATAGGGTTTTCTAGTGCTGTGGTCCTCACAGGCTTAATGATCAGGCTCAACTTCTGTAATAACAACATCATCAATCACTACATGTGTGACATCTTCCCTGTCCTTCGGATCTCCTGCAGTAACACCTATGTCAATGAGCTTGTGAGTACTGCTGTGGTGGGTACAGCTATCATTGTATGTAGCCTCATTATCCTAGTCTCATATGCTATGATCCTTTTCAATATCATTCATATGTCATCAGGTAAAGGTTGGTCCAAAGCATTGGGCACTTGCGGGTCTCACATCATAACTGTTAGTCTCTTCTACGGATCTGGGCTGCTTGCTTATGTCAAGCCATCATCTGCTGAGACTGTGGGCCAGGGAAAATTCTTCTCAGTGTTTTATACATTTTTGGTACCCATGCTGAATCCTCTCATTTACAGCCTCAGGAACAAGGATGTCAAAGTTGCTGTGAAAAAAACCCTGAAGAGAATCACCGGTTAATTGAACCAGTGGCGTTTCCCGTAGCCTTGTCTCTACTGGTTAAAGTGTCTTCCATTACCTGTCTGCTATTCTTGTTCCTTCCTCAAATATTTCTTCAGTGTCAACATGGTTTCTACTCTACCATCAATTTTCTTCCAGTCATGAATTCGAAATATGTCTTGGCGACTTGATAGCCTTAGATTCGAGCTGGTGTTAATTATCTGTGTCAGGCAAAGACCCTGTTTGGCTACATCTCATCTATGCATTATTTGTCACCTGTTTCTTTCTCAAGTTTTGAAACTGTGTTTAGAACTACTTTAAGATTTGACAGTTTTCTTACCTACAGATGTAGTTTTAAAAAGGCAAAAATGACTAAAATTGTGGGTGTGATAGAACTGCCAATATTCCAATAATTATTTAGTGGTGTGTGTGTGTGTGTGTGTGTGTATCTGTGTGACTGGTTCCTACTCTTGGCTTTTAGCTTCAAACCTGTGATGGAAGTCTATTTATTGGGATTAGGCTTTATTTTTATAGTTATTTGAGTGTGTATTTGGCGTACTTCTCAGCTCAATGTCTCAAATCCATGAATTCTGATAATGCATTACCATTTATATTTTGTTATGAACTTAATTGAGATTGTCACTTTCTTTTCCCTGATATTGGGGCTATGTCTACAATCCTTTTTAAGAAATATAGTTTCTTTACTTCAAAACAAAGACCAAAAGGTCATGGTAATATCTAGATTATTTTCTCTCTTGCCCCAAATTGAATACTATGTTGTAAAAATAAAAATCAGGAGGCAACTTACTCCTGAAAAACAAAACCTGCTGGGTATATGTTTAAGGATATATCTATACATGCCATTGTTTGTGAGTTTAACTCCAGGGAGCAAAGGAAATCTCTACTTCTCACCTCTGTCTCCCTGTATCTCTCTGTATATCTGTAGCCTAGATGAATAAATGGCTGAGTGGTGCAGAACACAATTTAATACCTTATGTCTCTCTTGAAGAACTGTATGGGGGGAAGAGAAGAGATGGCTTAGTGGATAAAGACACATGGTGCTCTTGCAGAAGACCTAGGTTTGGTTCCTGCATTCACAAGGTAACTCACAATTCTCTGTAACTTCTGTTTCAGGGGGCTCAATGCTCTCTTTGAGCATCCATGGGCACCAGGCATGTATGTGGCACACACACACACACACACACACACACACACACACACATACACACAGAAGCTAAAACATATATACACAGAAAAAATACTTAAAAGAAAGAAATTTGTAGGAAGAAAACAGAATTCTGAAGAAACAGAAAAGTGTTCCCAAGACAGCAAGATGGGGAGTTGTAAGAGAATATGAACTATCACAGAGATTGGAAGTGTGTAAGAATACGGACTATTGCAGAGATTGGAGGCCCTAAAAGACTATGGACTACTGAAAAGATTGCGGTTGTATAAGAATATAGATGACTGTTACAAGGAGTTTACCTGTAGAGATTGGCAGTACAAATGAAATCATGCACACATTTCCACAACAGCCTCAGATTAAAGTGTCACAAGCATTGTGAGCATCAGAACAATACTTCATGTTGTTCTCTTGCCTTTGAGATTTATTTTGGTATGATGGCACTGAGGAATTTGGGTAAGCCATCCTGATGAGGCATTTCACCATGCCCAAAGTTACATATGAAACTTTCACAAGTCTGTCACACACCATATCTTTATTTGAATAGAAAGTGATTTGGTCATAAAATGCGGAAATAGAAATTTGTATTCTGTCACACTTTTTTATTGTGTCTCACGGGAAGAGAACACATCTTTAGTGCTTGTCATGACCATGAATGAGTTAAGGGCAGATGCTTCTCAGTGAATGTTGTGATGTCTCCTAAGAAAACAAAATTAAAGTTTATTTACTCCAGATGGGGAACCAACACCAGACCAAAGAAATAATATGGCATAATTCTGGTTTGGTGAAACAATGGCTATTTTGAAGTTTATATGTTGGCCTCGTCGTAACTACTAGCAGGAATATGGGAGATTCATAGGCAGGTGGCTCACTGGAGAAGCCTCAGAAGCACAGCTGCCTCCTTACTGTGGCTCGCGGTCTAACTTGTAGTTAGCTCTCCACATTCTGCTTTCTCCCAGAAACTGTTCAGTGCTAATGTGTTCATAGAGCACTGGCTTGTCAGTGTGATGAGTTTTGCAAGCTTTGAGAGTATTACAAGCCTCTTTCAAGAAGAAATGTTTCTATTTTGAGGATATAGCTACAAAATACTGAATATGTCTTGTTTATGGTAGAGTAAATCTTTAAACTGTAATTTTTATATTGACAGTTGAAGGATTCTAAAAGATTTTATTTGGAAATATGGGCTTAGGAAAAAAAGCCTGTTAAAACCTTTTTAAACCTAATTTAAATGATTGGTATCACAGAGTCAGGCATTTGGATTTGTTTCAATATTGGTTAGTTACTACAATGTTTAATTTCTCGGTGTCAACTACTGGTTTTCCATTTTATTCATTACAGACCATGATAGAGTTGTGAAAGATGGTTTGAAGTGTTCTCAGAAACACATATTTTAATCGGAACACAACTTTTGTTAAAGACATAGAATAAGATGTGTAAAACTCATATCTATAAAGCTTTGATACTTCACAGAAAGTGGATCTGAGTTACAATCATAAAAAGTATAGACAGAGTTCTATATTTTGTTCAGCATCATAGTTTAGTGCAGAACAAATCAACAAGTTATCTGGTTAAGTTTTGTGGAAGAAACAAGCTTATTTTGAATTTCTAATAAGATATATTATCCAGAGAAAATGAAATGAAAATGAAAATATCCAGAGAAAATGAAATAATTTTAATAAAACATATTTTAATAATATTTATTCTTCAGACACTGGTCAATGATTTTTTTAAAGCAGTATAAATATAATGCTAGTTAATATAAGCATATTCTCTAATTACTGAAGGTTTGGTGTTATTGTATATGTATTTATTAAATTATATACATATATAATATGCACATATGGCTTATAGTATTCTGACATCATAGGTTCCTCAAATGTATAACTTGAATTAGGAAAGTTATGATCCCATAACTTTTTATTAACATATATTAGATTGATATTGATTCTCTTTCATAAAAATGGACCATTACATCAACTCATGAAAATTCAGTATCATCAACATAAAGGCAATATCCATATGTTGAGCTGTCAAACTAAAATGTAACTAAAAATTCTCAGAAACGACATGTTCATGCCATTGAATGGTGCTTGTTTACCCACCTAATTCATTCCATCTCCCCAAGTAATTGAGATTTTCATGTATTCTGGATTTTCTGCATTCATCAAAAATTTCAAATATTTCTCTCTAAGGTTATTACCCTTTTCAAGTTCATAAAGAAGCACCTGAACAGAGCACTGCAGAAACAGCATGCATCTTAGATGATGTGGTATTGGGCCTAGGCCAGTCACATGTTACCTGGCATATTTGGCATTTCACGTTGTTTGCTTTGGCAGATTGTTGCCTAGAAAAAAGTGCCATGGGGTTAGGAGTAATGAGGTCCAATGTGTCAGTACCCAGTGGCTCCAGGAGCAAGAATAATATGGGTTTTCCCTAGTAAGGGGAACAGGGACTGTCTCTAACATGAACTCAGTGGTGGGATCTTTGACCCCCCTCCCCAAGGGAGGAGCAGTCTTGCAGTCTTGCTGGGCCACAGAGGAGGACATTGCAGCTAGTCCTGATTAACTAGGGTCAGATGGAAGGGGAGGAGGACCTCCCCTATCAATGGATTTAGAGAGGGGCAGGGAGGAAGGGTGGAATTGGGAGGGAATGAGGGAGGGGGTTACAGCTGGGATATAAAGTAAATAACCTGTAATGAATATAAAAATAAAAATTATATTAAAAAAAGAATAATGGACTAAAACAGCATCACCTACTCTATTACAACAGCCTAAGCAAAGGCTCATTCTATACCTGGCTAGCAGCTGTGGTGGTCATGGAAGAAGTCTGTGCCTTGGCTTGATTCAGGAGCAACGTGATCATTCACAATACAGTAGACAGCACGGACTTCAAGTTTGCCTCGTTTTATTTCCTATCTTATAGAGCCAGTGTGGAGGAAGCTTAAGTGCTGTATGTGTCACTGTCTCAACTTTAGGGAACTCTCAATGTAAGGTGGTTGTTGGTATACATACCTCAAATTTGTAACAATCAGAAATTTCCTTCTCTCTCTCTCATTTCTTTTTCTGGAAGGAAATTTTATCTCCATCTTCTGAAAGTTGTTTGCTGTATATTCTTGGAGAGATAACTTAGAAAAAGGTTGTTAATTCTCCATAATGAGAGATGTAAAACAGAATAATCACCTAGCAGTGATAAGCAGATCAGACAAAAACTCTGCAGGCTTATAAATTCAGCATTCTTTTTTGTTCAATAGCCATTATTTAGGTTGCATTTTATTTCCCTCTAAGGTTACCTAAAAATACTGGATAATGTTTTAAATTAGCATTGCAATGCTGTGAAAAATTATGCATTAAAGAATACATTTACATTTTTAAAATGTCCCTTCTCTTGATTTATGTCTTTATATTCTGCCTTATGTAAATAGAATATTTCGTTACTAAAATTCTTGTTTAGTTTTAGCTCTTTTCACTAGAGGTTATGACACTTTCTATGCTTTATGTTTACTCGTCTATGAATAAATAATCATGAACACACACACAAACACACACCAGAACACAGGGCAAGAATAAAGTTGTGAGCTGGGTGTGGTGGCACACATCTTTAATCCCAGCACTCAGGGAGGCAAAGGCATGTGGATCTCTGAGAGTCTGAGGCCAATGAGTGCTGGTCTACAAAGTGAGTCCAGGAGAGAGAGAGAGAGAGAGAGAGAGAGAGAGAGAGAGAGAGAATAAGGTTAAGGGAGGGGAATTCTGAGTGCTTGTGAGAAAACTCCAAGAAAAAAGACAAAAGTCTTGTGACCTCAGATTTTCCAAAAACATGGAACTGTTTTTGAATGTGCTTGGATGCTCCTCCCGGGTACAGCAGATAGGAGTGAGTTCACCTCAGCTATTGTTAGTTATGTATCTGTATGGAAAAAACATGATATATATATATATATATATATATATATATATATATATATAACTAAAAAACATGTTAGTTATATATCTGTATGGAAAAAAACAAGCCGTGTGTGGCTTGTCCTTGTGATTGAGCACCTTACTCACTTGATCCTTCTTAACTTTCAGAGCATATATTGCCCGATGCTCTGAATAAAGTTAGCTATTGCATGATACTTGTGTCTACCTCATATGTCCTGGTCGCCTAGGTTCATGCTACCAACTGAAGTGCTAAACATGCAGACACACACCCACATACACACACACTGAACTGTGGTGGCACATACAAAATATAAGAATGAAAGAAAATGAGGCACGACTTGAAGACCATTCTGACATACATGCTGATTTACAGGCCAGTCTAGATGATGTAGAGATACCCTATTTCAGAAGCAAAACAATGTGAACAGCAACAAACAAACAAAATCAAAGAAGCAACAACAGAAAGAAAATGTGAACAAGAACATTGCTAGTAATCCTTAAAGGAAAAGTAGGTTTGTAATCCCAGTGCTAGAGAAGGAGGAGTACAAGGATCTTGAATTTGCAGACTACCTGAGCCGTATAGTAAGATTATGCTTGAAATACCGAATAAACGAATAAAATATGTTTCTATCATATGTATAAACACAAAGCATGATGCAGTTATAGTCTAGAAGTAGCTACACAGTCTCATTAGTAATTAAGAATATAGTTTACTTGGATATATTACGTGATCCAAGGAAAGTTCTATCCCTCAAATGGTTGTAGAATTATTGTTTTAGTGGATGTCTCTTTCCTGGAATATCACTATTATAGCACACATACTCTATAGCTAAGTGAAACTTGATAAATGTTCTCTTGCAAAAGCCTGTGTTGCATTTTCTGGCACTATGAATGATAACCAGCAAGGAGGGATCCTCGAGCTCAGTTCCAACTTGATTTCTGTACCATGTGCCTAAAGTGTATCATGCATTTAACATTGTAAGTTGAAGTCTACTATCTACCTCTTGTGGGCAACCAAGAGCAATGAAGATTTTCTGTATTACTTGGGAGGGCTCTGGTCCTCTCTGGCCAATAGCTCATATAGTGGAATCTCACATCTGGAGCTTGAGTTCTTTCTTAAATGGTATGATTTTCATACACATAATTGTTCTTTGTGCTTTTGTCTGTTCACTTAAAATATAGATACATTTCAAATTCATCAGTTTTTTTCCTTGTTATGAATTAAACTTTCTTACTGTTTTGCATAATGGTTTAGGTACTTTGACATAAAATTTGCCATGTGTTTAAATTGAAATCACTCATTAGGATATTGAGTTATCAAGCACACAAATGAAGAGTTAAGTTTGGTCATCTTGGCTAGAAATGGAAATACAGTTTTTTTCCCCCCAATATTTCCCAGATCTCAAGGAACAAAAGTTTCTATATGAAGAGATTAATACCTTAATTTTTGTCTGATTATATCTTTATATAATATTTTTCTGTTTTTATGTCAATAAAGAAAAATAAAGCAAACCACACCATGACAGAAAGTATTTTTTAAAATACATATCTCATGAGAAACTGCTATGTACAATAAGTAAATAACACTAAACACACTCAATTACAAAGAAATAAAACAGTAAGACACAGGAAAAATTTGAATACCCATTGTCACCAAAGAAAATAGGGGATGGAACATCAGCATTTGCAAAAAGGAAACCTTATTTGAAATTAAAACAAATATATTACATCCATGGGGATGACTAAACTTGAAAGTAAAATCTTGACCCCCTGACTTTTCTAACACTGAGGAAGATCTAGAACAATTACAAATTTCATTTACTTTTTATGATAATTTGGAATGGGAGAATGGTTCTGTAACTCAGCTACAAAGAATTTTTGAGTAAACATGGGTGTGCAGTTATAGCTACTGAAGTCCAAAAGCGACAAACAGGATCATTTGAAGGCTCATTTTGAGCAGTTCTGGAGGAACCTCTGTGCTCATTTCTATAGTGTCTGAACTCCTTTACATTTCCACTAGTTTTGTATGAGGGTTACTTTCTCTGAATATCCTAGCCAGTTGTTATTTAGACATTCTGAATGGAGTAAGATAGAATACCAGTGTGTTAGTTGGGTGATATATAGATTCTGGTCCCTCCCAGCATGCCCAAGGCAGGGGCGATTCCTGTTATTGGTCAAGATGCTACATTTTGAATCAATTGGCTATAGGAAGGTTCCCAGACCATTGACCATGACCAGGTGTCCCTCCCTAGGGGGAGGGTCCAGTTTCCTAGCAACTGTATCTCTAGTGGGTGGGGAAAGAACGCAGTGAGCTAGCTCTCCCCTCAGGGCATTACTAACTTTTATACCGCACCTACTCTAGATCGCTGCTACTTTATCTTTTGGTCTCTCAGTTGATGGTTCAGTCTCTGTGAGCCCCTGTGGGCCCAGGCTACTTGTCTTCCTCAGTCCTTCCTCCCACCATTTCACAAAACTCCTGAGCTGCCTATTGTTTTTGTTTTGTTTTGTTTTTGTTTTTTTGCCTGTTTTTTTGGCATTTTTTATTTTAATTTTTTTATTAATTACACTTTATTTACGTTGTATCTCCCGTGTAGTTCCCTCTCTCCTCCCCCCTCCTCCCCTCCCAACCCCTCCCTTCTTCTTCCTTCTCCAAGCATGCCTCTCCCCAAGTCCACTGGTAGGGGAGGTCCTCTTTCCCTTCCTTCTGATCCTAGTCTGTTAGGTCTCATCAGGAGTGGCTGCATTGTCTTCCTCTCTGACCTGGTAAGGCTGCTCCCCCTTGAGAGGGAGGTGATCAAAGAGCAGGCCAATCAGTTCAAGTCAGAGGCAGTCCCTGTTCCCATTACTATGGAACCCACTAGGAGACTGAACTGTCATGGGCTACATCTGTGCAGGGGTTCTGCGTTATCTCCACACATGCTACTTGGTTGGAATATCAGTCTCAGGGACGACCCATGTGCCCAGATTTTTTGGATCTGTTGCTCTCCTTGTGGAGCTCCTGCCCCCACCCCCTGGGTTTTACTAACTCCCACTTCTTTCATAAGATTCCCTGCAATCTCCTCAAAGTTTAGCCATAAGTATCAGCATCTGCTTTGATAGTCTGCAGGGCAGAGCCTTTCAGAGGCCCTCTGTAGCAGGCTTCTAACTTGTTCCCTGTTTTCTCCTTCTTTGCCTTTCTGGATGGGGATTGAGCATTTTATCCAGAGTTTTCCCTCTTGATTAGTTTCTTTAGGTGTACAGATTTTAGTAGGTTTATCCTATATTATATGTCTATATGAGTGAGTATATACCTGAAAAGCTTCTGTAAAGCAAAGGACACTGTTGTCAGAACTAAACGACTACCCACAGATTGGGAAAGAATCTTCACCAACCCTATATCTGACAGGGGGCTAATATCCAGTATATATAAAGAACTAAAGAAGTTAAAAAGCAACAAATCATTCAATCCATTAAAAAATGGGAACCAGAACTAAACAGAGAATTCTCAATAGAGGAATATCGAATAACAGAGAAACACTTAAAGAAATGTTCAATATCATTAGTCATCAGGGAAATGCAAATCAAAATGATCCTGAGATTTCACCTTACACCCATCAGAATGGCCAAGATCAGAAACTCAAGTGACAACACATGCTGGTGAGGTTGTGGAGGAAGGGGAACCCTCCTCCACTGCTGGTGGGAATGTAAACTTGTACAAGTACTCTGGAAATCAATCTGGCGCTTTCTCAGACAACTAGGAATAGAGATTCCTCAAGATCCAGCTATACCACTTCTAGGCATATATCCAAAAGAGGCTCGAGTACACAATAAGGATATTTACTCAACCATGTATGTAGCAGCTGTATCTGTAATAGCCAGAAGCTGGAAACAACCCAGATACCCCTCAACTGAGGAATGGATACAGAAAGTGTGGTACATTTACACAATGCAATACTACTCAGCAATTAAAAACAAGGAAATCATGAAATTTTCAGGTAAATGGTAGGAACTGGAAACGATCATCCTGAATGAGGTGCCTACTGTTTGGCTGTGGGTCTCTGCATCTGTTTCCATCAGCTACTGGATGAAGCCTCTCAGAAGACAGTTACGCCAGGTTGCTGTCTGCAAGCACAGCTGAGCATCATTAATAGTGTCAGGAGTTGACTCTCTCCCATGGAGTGGGTCTCATATTGGGCCAGTCATTGGCTTGCTTTTCTCTCAATTTCTGCTCCAACTTCATCCCTACGCTTATTGTAGGTGAGACACATTTTGGGGCGAAGGTTTTATGTGTGGGTTTGAGTCTCCCTCCCTCCACTGGAAGTCCCACCTGGCTATACAAAGTGCAGACTTAGACTTCAACCTCCATATCCCCTCCTGCTAAGAGTCTCAGCTAGGGTCACTACCACAGACTCTCTGGAGCTTCCCCTGTCTCAGAGATGCCCCATCACAGGTTTCTGTTCTCTCTCCCAGTCCTCCCTCTCCCACCCCTAGTCTCCCCTCACCTGAGCCTCACCCCTGTTATCCTCCCCACTTCATCTCCCACTCATATCCTTCCTTCCATCTACTTCAGATGACTATTTTATTTCCTCTTTTGAGTGAGATTCAAGCATCCCTTCTTGGGCCCTCTGTGGTTACTTTGGGTCTGTGGATTATAGCATGGTTATCCAGTACCTTATGGCTAATAACCACTTACAAGTAGGTACATACCATGAATGTCTTTCTGGGTCAGGGTTACTTCACTCAGGATCTTTTTGAGTTCCATGCATTTGCCTGAAAATTCCATGATTGTTTATTTTTAATAATTTAATAGTATTATGTTGTCCAAATGCATCACAATTTCGTTATCCATTCTTAGATTGAGGGACATCTAGGTTGTTTCTAGTTTCTGGCTACCATGAATAAAGCTGCCATGAACATAGTTGAGCAAATGTCCTTGTGGTATGATGGAGCATCTTTTGGATGTATGCCCAGAGTGGTATAGTTGTTTTTTTTTTTTTTTTAACATAGATCTATTCCCAATTTTCTGAGAAATCTTCAGATTGATTTTCACAGTGGTTGTACAAGTTTGCACTCCCACCAGCAATGGAGGAGGGATCCCCTTGCTCCATATCCTCACCAGCATGTGCTGTCACTTGAGTTTTTGACTTTAGCTCTTCTGATGGCTGTTAGATAGTATCTCAAATTCCTTTTAATTTGCATTTCCCCAATAACCAAGGGCAGTGAACATTTATTCAAACACGTCTTGGCCATTAGAGATACCTTTGTCGAAAATTCTCTGTTTAGCTCTGTACCTAATTTTTTAACTGGATCATTTGGTTTGTTGGCATTTCTTGAATATATATATATATATATATATATATATATATATATCTGACAGTATACATATATGTGTATGTAGATAGATAGATAAATATCTTTTGCCATCCTGTAGGCTACTGTTTTGTCCTATTGACAGTGTCTTTTGCCTTGCAGAATTTTTTCAGTTTCATGAGGTCCCCTTTATTGATTGTTGATCTCAGTGCCTGAGTTGCTGGTGTTCTGTTCAGAAGTTGTCTCTTGTAATAATGAGTTAAAGGCTTTTCCTCAATTTCTCTTCTATTGAATTTAGCGTGTCTGGTTTTATTTTGATGTCTTTGATCTATACTCCCAAAGCTGATAAACACATTCAGCAAACTGGGTAGGTAAAAAATTGTCTCAAAAAATCAGTAGCCTTCCTTTATACAAGCAACAAATGGGATGAAAAAAAAATTAGGGAAACAACACCATTTACAATAGTCACAAATAATATAAACTATATTGGTGTAACTCTAACCAAGCAAGTTAACTGTGTGACAAGAACTTCCAGTCTTTGAAGAAAGAAATTGAAGAAGATATTAGTGATGGAAAGATCTCCCATCTCATGGATCAATAAGATTAACATAGTAAACATGGCCATATTACCAAAATCAGTCTCCAGATTCAATGCAATTCCCATCAAAATTCCAACACATTTCTTTACAAACTTTGAAAGAGCAATCCTTAACTTCACATAAAAAATGAAAAACTCAAGATAGCTAAAACAATTCTATACAATAAAAGAACTTCTGAAGGTATCACCATCCCTGATTTCAAGCTGCACTACAGAAGAATACTAATAAAAACTGCATGGTATTGGCAATAAAACCAGACAGTTTGATCAATGGAATCTAATTGTAGTGAATCCACACACCTATGAACACCAAATTTTTGACAAATAAGCCAAAAAAGATTGCATTTTCAACAAATGATGCTGGTCTAACAAGGTGTCAGCATGTAGAAGAAACAAAAACTATCAATATTTATCATCTTGCATAAAAAACTCAAGTCCAAACTATCTTTTATGAACCTTATTTCAGATACACAGAAGAATATGGAGTTACAAATACAAAATAAAGATCACGTAAATTACATCACTTCTTATACCTTCATAGTAAGAAATATCACAACATGGATTAAAGCTCAGAAGGACTTAAAGTGCTTTCTTTATTTTTTTAAATCTATTCTTCACAAAATTTCTGTTGAAAATTAAGGCATTGTATATTTATTAATGAATTCCCAGAGGATTTTAGGAAATCATTATATCCTTGGCTTTTCTTTATTAGATTTGTTCTTACATAATGGAAAAATTCACAAAGGACCACATATATTTCTGCCCTGGGAACCAGGTATTCCTGGAGGGAAACTATAAATTGGGTAGACCTTCCAGTCCCCAAAGATCCAATGTTAGGTTTCTGGTATCTTTTGTAAATAGATAATTTCTACCATTATGGGGTTCCTGCAACATGGGAGGAAGTCATAAAGGTGAGAATAATTTTTTGTGCTTGTCCAAAAGACAGTATGTAATTTGAATGAGGTGATCTTTGCAATTTCATGCATGTTTTTTTCTCCCTTCAAGTAGGTAAGGAGAAAAATCTAGCTAAATTCTCAAATAGAAATTGTGTCACTGAACCCAGTGTACCTGTTTTGGATATATTCTGATGTGTGTTAACTCACTTATCATCAGACCCCAGATGATTCAACAGCACTGAAGCATCCAGAAAAAAGGTAAGCCCTGAATCACCCATGTTTGGTAATTTCCCTTGAAATACAAAGCAATATAAATCATAGGATCTGGATTGCTTTTTTTTTTAGCTCAAATCATTAGTGGAGGGCAAAGAATGGGGAAATGTTCAGCGCCATTCCTCTCAGCATTATCTTAGGGCAAAGTCACTCACTGTGGGTGAGCCATAGAGAAAACGTGATAGTCATGTTCTTTGGATGCCTTGCTGTGTTTCTTTAGACAACCCTGAGATCGGAACCAGTACATGTCAACCCTTTCTCTGGGGTTAAGATGCCCCCTATCAGTGGACTTGGGGAGGGGCATGCATGCAGAGGGGGGAAGAAGAGAGGGATTGGATGGGAGGAGGGAGGGAACCACAGGGGGGATACAAAGTGAATAAAGTGTAATTAATAAAATATCAAAAAAAGAATAAACAAAAAAAGTTCAGGCTCCTTTGTTAAAATCACCTCGTTCTGATTAATGTTTTTACAGATGTCACACATGAAGCAAATGGCCAAGGAAAATTCTTCTTCAGTGTCTGAGTTCATTCTTGTGGGACTGACAGACCAGCCTGTGCTCCAGTTGCCCTTGTTTGTCCTGTTCTTGCTCAACTATATAGCCACTGTGGTGGGAAACTGGAGCCTCATGTGTCTCATCTGTCTGAATTCACATCTTCATACACCAATGTACTTTTTTATCTTCAACTTGTCCTTCGTTGACTTCTGCTATTCATTTGTATTTACCCCCAAAATGCTGATGGGCTTTGTCTCAGAAACCAACACCATCTCCTTCACAGGATGTATGACCCAGTTGTTTTTTTTCTGCCTTTTTGTTAATTCTGAGTGCTACGTGCTGACAGCCATGGCCTATGATCGGTATGTGGCCATCTGTCAGCCCCTGCTGTACACACTTGTCATGTCTCCTAAGGCTTGCTGTCTTCTAATGCTTGCTGTACATTTGATGGGGCTCTCTTCTGCTATTGTCCACACAGGATGTATAATTAGGCTCAGGTTTTGTGATGCAAAAGTTATCAACCACTATATGTGTGATACTTTTCCCCTCCTTGAGCTCTCCTGTGGTAGCAGCCATGTCAATGAGCTTGTGAGTTCTGTTTCTGTGGCTGTAGTTGTTGTGCTATCTAGCCTCATTATTGTATCTTCATATATTTTGATTCTTGTTAATGTTATTCATTTGTCATCATCTAAGAGTTGGTCCAAAGCCATGAGCACATGTAGTTCTCACATAACAACTGTTGCCCTGTTCTATGGTTTTGGTCTGCTTGCTCATATCAAACCATCATCTGAACAGTCTGTGGTTCAGAGGAAATTCTTTTCAGTAGTTTACACTTTTTTGCTGCCTTTGCTGAACCCTCTCATTTACAGCCTCAGGAACAAGGATGTTAAACTTGCTTTGAAGAGGACACTGAAGAAAATCACAGTCTAAGTGAACTGGCAAGGTTGTCGACATCATCCACGTCTCCTATTTGGCTCTTTCTCTTCACTTCTCTTCCCTATCAGCTTCCTTCTATGATGCACATTCCTTCTCTGCATTTTTCTTTTTATAATATGTATAGACAGGGAATGGAATATTTCTACTCTAATGTCTTTACCTCTTTCTCCATGAACTGTAGTCACATTTTTTTTTCATCTCTCTGCATAGAATGGAGTTACAATTGTGCGGACTTATTCATGCCTGGAGAATTGTCTTATGTGTGAATGTGGCTCCAACTTACTCCTGTACCTTGATTCAGTAGGGACCCTGGGATATCTTTTCATATTTTTTCTATTATTTACTTATTTAGAAAATTTTATATTGGTACTATATATACATCATTTGTATCCCACTTTCCTCCCTCCAACTCTTGTGTTCCACCACATGTCTCAAATTCATGATCTCTAATTTAATATATGCACATATTAATATATATATACATATATGTGCAAATAAAGCCTACTTAGTTTTTTAGTATTACTTATATTTATTTACTTTATTTGGGATCAGATAGCCTATCAGAGGGCTCACCTCAGGAGAAGACAGAGTTCTTCTATACTTGGTAGCTGTTAATTGCCAATAACTCTTAATCTAGGTGTGAGACCTTGCGAGATTTCCTCTATCTGCATTGGCATAGCAAATGTTGCTGTTGTTACTGTTGTTCAGGTCTGGTTTAGGCAGGCATGTTTTGAAATTTCATGGGTACAATGTCCTGTCATATAAAGAAGATACTATCTCACAGCAGACATCTGGTCTTCAGGCTCTTACAGTCTTTTCAGGCTTCATTCTTGATGTCCTCTGACCCTAAAGTGTAGGTGTTATAGCACGTATGTAGTCACTGGGGACGGGTAACCCATGACGATTTGTTCTCTGCATTTTGATCAGCTGTGGATTTCTGTAATGGTTCTGATCTACTTGGGAAAGACGTGTGTTTAATGATGTTGAGATCTACACATATCAGTAAGTATAAGAATATATATTCTGAATGGAGTGAGAAAGTTTACTGGTTTGGGAAAGTGACAGTAGTAAGTTATCCTCTAGGTTCCATGACTTGACTAGCCATGGATGGGTGGTTGGCTAGGTTTACAGTATCAGGTATCAATTCCTGCCTATTATGCAGGCCTTAAAACACTTAGACAGCCATTGATTGTTCCCAAGACAAAAGTGCCATCATTGGGCTCTTAGGGATATCTTGAAATGGTGGTCATTGTTGTCATTCACAGATTTTGCAGCTGCATAGGACTATTGACTGTTTCCCCCTTGTCAGCATATATCACACCTTCTGATACTCTGAGAGCTAGTCCTCAGTTCAGTGTCAGGCATGTGAGCCCTTCCTCTGAATTACTGTTCAAGAGATTCAAAGAGATTTTCCCCCAGTTTTCTGCACTATTCCCGTGGCCTTTAGTTGGCCTTCAGAATTTGAAGGCAAAACACTATTGCTGAAGACAACATGCTCTTCAGACACCAGAGTTGGAGGAAATGAGCAGGAACTGATATATTGTTTTGTTTTGTTTTGTTTTAACCTTAAATTACAGCACCAGTTATTATTTTTCTGATATATATTATCCATCCAAGGACTCTCAGGGAGTTGATTGTTTTCTAAATAAATCTATCTCTGTTTTGCTTTTCTGAAAGAATTCTGTAGACCCATCTCATGTTTAAGGGTATTAATTACTTGTGCTTACATTAAAAAAAGAAATTAGATGTTAAAACTTTTAAGACTGTAAAGTCATCAATACCTTGAGAATTGTTCTGAGTATTGTGAAGATATTTTTTTATTCTGGTTTTTTAGATATGTGCCTTTAGTGATACTACATATTTGGGGAATAATGTCCAATTTTTTCAGATATTTAAAGCTGGATTACATTACCTTTTGCCCATGATTTTCTTCAAACCCAGTTGACATTGCTGTTGTGAACTGACAATTTATCACGAATGTAAATGTAGTTATCATTAGTTTTGATATCTGGATTATGTATATGGTTGTTTTAAAAAGTGTCTGGCCTCTGAACAGAGGATTAAACAGTGTCAACAGTTACTATTCATCTTATTACATGACAGAATTCTCTTTTACAACAAAAGATATAATGCCCAAAACAAGCCACAGCTGAAATAATATTTCATTGATCAAATATATGTTTGTTCATAATTTTAGGTTTGTTCACTTACATTAATATGTATATGTCAAGATATTGAAGTTATGTTCATATATGTGTATTTATATCTTAAATAAGGGGCAATTAAAAACTTTTCTTTTAATGTGTAAGTGTTATTTCTATCATTTTTATTTTCAAAAACTGTCCTTGAAATATTGTGCTCTGTGTCTAGTCTCTGTGAGCTGTGAAAGTGCAGGGCTTAATTGAAGTCCTGGTTGGAACATTCTATGATGCTGGTGATCTACCTAGATATTTTAAATTGTTTTAGATGCAGATTCTTTAGAAAACAGCTACAAAGGCAATCTATGACTGGATCAAGCAGGATGCTGGAACAAACACATCTCAGCATTTCAGCATCCTTCATAATGAATCTTGTCAGGGTCACTCCAACTTCCTTGGTGTCGGGTCCTTTTGTTCTGTGAACATATAAACTTTCACAGGTGATGTACATTTTTGTATAACCACATATATGGAACGTGCAGTGTGCACAATTAAGCTAAAAAAGATTTTTCTGTTTTTTGTTTGAGTAGGTGAAAGGCATTTCTTCATAAGCCAGTCTGGACTGTAGCACCGGACTGTAATACATAGTTTTCGTCTATGCCATAGGAAAGGATGGCATGATAAATCCTGAAGACTCTGTGGCCAACAGGATTTATTGGCTATGTAGAAACATTTTCTCACGTCTCAGCCAGCCTCAGGGCTGTTCCCAAGTAGAGGGATCAGCCATACATGTTATCCATTTTGTTGCTCTTGATTTCTTTTAACCTGTCTGTAGCCAAGATCTTCAGGCAATCTCCCCTAGTCAAATCTGATTTTTTATTTAATTTGGAGAGAGTGACAGGTTTTTTGTTTCCTTTCCCAAACACAACACATTTCCTGATTTCCATTTTGAAGTTAAGAGATCCATAGTTTGATTTAATTTAGCAGTCCTTTCTAAAACCCAGTGTTTTCCAGCAGCTGTATTATCTTTCTCATTGACATTAAAAATTTAAACTCAATAATTTATTATTTAATCTATTCCTTTGAAATACCGAGTCCCCTCTTTTCCTATGAGCATTTTCTTTAAAGTCCTGTTAGATGTCTCCACTATTGCTTGTATTTATAAGATCTTAAGATATATCTGTAACATTTTCTATGACATAATTTCTAAAATATTGTTGTATTTTATCAAGAGCCAATCATGCAGGAATGGACTTGAGGCAAGCAAGAAAGCTAACTGGAGGTGCCCACTGCTCCAATATCTGTGATGGGTGTGGCCTAGTAGGCAAAGTCCCTAGGTAGCTCATCTCTAGATTGATTCTTGCTCCTGATTGCCTTTCCATGCTTGTTTTTCCTGTATCCTTCATATATGTGTGTAGACATATATTACATATACACACAAAAAATTACATAGCATAAAAATCTATATGTTATTCATTGCCTATGCTCTTATGTGATTGCTTTTATTTGCCAGGAAGATTCTTTTAGAATCATTACTCGGACGATTTTATAATTCTTTTTTTTTTTTTCAATGTACTAATCTTTTAATCATGTCTCAATTCAGTCAAGCTAACAATGAAAATTTAACCATCACAATCTTGAAGATAAAAAGTTCAAACCTAGGTCTTCAGATTCTAGTCCTGCTGTGTGGTGCCCACTCTCTGTGTAGGGATGGCAATGTTTCTGAGCTTGACTTTCTTTTTTTTTTTTTTTTTTTCAATGCAGTTTATTCAGAAACCTTGAACAATCCTCGGACCCTGGGGAAAGCCAGCCCACAGCTTAAATAGCCTCTGGGTAGCCAACCCAGGCGTGCATTCTTAACAATGACTCCTAAATAGGTCCAAGTAGATTTTTCAGCCCCTCCTGCAGAATAACTAAATCTGGGAGTCTAGTGAAAAGGTGTGTATGTGTGGGGGGGAGGATAAAAGGACATAGAGGTGACAAGAGTTCCACAAGAAGACCAACAGAGTCAACTAACCGGGGTACAGAGGCGCCTGTGGCATCTGCAGCACCAACCAGGGACTATGGGTGGAATGGACCTAGATGCCCTACATATATGTAGTGGGTGGGCAGCTCAGGCTTCAATGTGGATATACTAGCAAAGGGAGCAAGGGTTGTCTCTGACAAGGACTCTGCTGCCTGGATTTTGATCACATCCCCTTGACAAGACTGCCATACCAGGCCACAGGTGAAGTGGATGGACTCAGTCCTCCCTCAACTTGATGAGCTGGGGTGGGGGGGAGGGAAGTTCTCAGGAATAGGGGAGGAGGAGGGAAGTGCGAGGGTTGGACTTGAAGGAGAAAAGCAAGGGGGCTAAGACCAGGATGTAAAAATGAATAAATAAATAAATAATGTAAGAAATTTATACAATACACTCAAAAATTTACAGAAATTAAAATTAATAAGTAAATCAGGGCTGCGGACATAGTTCACTGAGGAAGAGCACTTGCTACACAAGGGTGAGGTTCAGAGGTTTGATTCCAGTATTCAAGTAAACAGTACATGTAATATTCACATGAAACAAGTCAGATACTCAAATAATATGTCATAATAACACATATCAAATATAAACTATCATTTCTTAGGCTTGAGTTAATATTAAGTAGAAATTGTAAGCAGCAAAAGTAACCCATGATAAGTAGATTATTTGACATAATATATATATATACACATATATCTACATACATATATATATATATATGTCAAACATATATATTTGTCCTCCCTGCCCCTTTCCAAGACTACTGATTGGGGAGGACCTCCTCCCCTTTCATCTGACCCTGTTTTATCAGGTATCTTCAGGGTTGGCTGCAAAGTCCTCCTCTGTAGCCTAGCAGGACTGCTCCTCCCTTGTGGGGTGGGGAGGTCAAAGAGCCTGCCATTGACTTCATGTCAGAAATAGTCCCTGTTCCCCTCACTATGGGAAATCAATTGGTTCCTGATATATATATCTATATATTTCCCTAGAACTATGAAAATTATCTCTATACAAAAGGTTAACCCTTTGAATTTTTTTTACTGTTTTAAAATGGAATTTTAAGTTCGTCCAAGTGAGAACAGTTTGATAATTTTTCTTAGAATTTGATTTTTATGTATCATCTCTTAGCAGCTCTTAATCTCCAACTTCTCACTCTAATGGCACCATACTTTGGCACCTAATTTTCTCAGCCACACTAGTACGCACAAAATGCCTTAAAATAGTTACAGAAATTCTTTTGGTGACAACTGGAGTACATGATGATGGGAGGAGAGCTTAACATGTTGGAGGTGTGTCCAAGGACACACTCTTTCTGCTCCACTCCATAGTATGGTACCACAAGGTACATACTTCAAATGCCAACAGTGCCAAAGCTGAGAAACAACATATCTGAATAAGACTGTGGAGTAAAGGGTAGCTAACACTTATCAGCTCCCCTTTATACATCCAGTAAAATTCTTTTTTTTAAAATTTTTTATTATTAGTTACATTTTATTAACTCTGTATCCCAACTGTATTCCACTCTCTCATTCTCTCCCAAACCCTCCCTCCCTCCCTCCCTCATTTCCTCCCTGCCCCTTTCCAAGTCCACAGATTGGGGAGGACCTCCTCCCCTTTCATCTGACCATGTTTTATAAGGTATCTTCAGGGCTGGCTGCAAAGTCCTCCTCTGTGGCCTAGCAGGACTGCTCCTCCCTTGTGGGGTGGGGAGGTCAAAGAGCCTGCCAATGAGTTCATGTCAGAAATAGTCCCTGTTCCCCTTACTATGGGAAACTAATTGGTTACTGAGCTACCACAGACTACATTCGAGCAGAGGTTCTAGGTTATATCCATACATGGTCCTAAGACTTATAACCAAACCTTCGGCATCGTGCAGGGAATCATATGAAAGAAGGGGAGTTAGTATGACGTGGAAAGGATAGTTGCTTCACAAGGACCAAATATATCTGGGCACAGGGGTCTTTTCTGAGACTGTTTCTCCACCAGTAGAGTTCTAATACGTCTTTGAATAATTTCATTGAATTACACAGTGATATAGCTTTTTTTTTTTTTAAATTTGAGAATATTACCCTAGTTTTCTTTGTGCAGTGCTAAAATTGAACCATGGATTTGCATATGGTGGAGAAGACTTCTACACTGATATAAAACCAAATAATTTTTTATGAGTGTATTTTACAACTATACATAAACAAGGGTCAGAGAAGTCTGGAGCTTTGTAGTTACAAAGTCAAAAAATATGGATTTAAATTTATGCTTACTTGCAATCCTCCTTGTATTAAATTTTTGTACAAGGTTACTTATCTGTCTAATATTTATTACTGTGATCATAAAAAAATCACAAATGGCAGTTGGGCACATCCTTGGACATTTGTCTTTCAGAGTTGTGAGAAGTATAATGAGAATAAGAAAGGGGACCAGTCACATCTCTGCCCTGAGGCTCAGGTACTCCTGCTGGGAAATTACATGATCTCTAAACATCCAGCTCTAGCTATGACACTGGATGCAAACACAAGCTCAGTGACATCTATCCTCGAGGGTTCATCCAGTGTGGGAAGAAGTCCCATAACAAAGAGAATAATTTCCTGGACTGCTAATTCATTTTCTCAGAAACCTTGGTCTTAGGATACACATTCTCGTTTAACAAATGGGATGTTTTGGAGATTCATAGAAGATAATGATTTTCTTTCCTAAATGGGAAAATAAATTCCTAGTGAAGTTCTCAAGTACAGATCACTTTACTTCCCGTTATGCTATTCCTAGAGTGACACACTCATATCTATACTAACGACTATAACCTTCATTGTTATTAACTGCCACCCTCTCAGAACAATGAGGAGGAAGACATCAGAGTTCTGATAACAGGGAAGGCTCCAGAAAACAAAGGTGAGCTGTGAATATTCCTTGCCTGGAAAATTTCTCTTCAGACCATGGTGGGTTATTTACATGCTACTCTTTTCTGCCCTAATTCCTAGGAAAGCTTAGGAAAACCAAGGGAAATAATGTTCAGAGACATCGGAGTTTTATCTGCATTTTTTTTTTCCTCTGGATGTGTGGAGATAAAATGGGTGTGAGGAAAGAGGAAGTGGGGCTTTCTGGAGAACAAACACTAGCAGTTGTGCTATTTGTATGCTGTGTGTTCACTAAGCCCCAAACATCGTAAGCGGTAACTCCAGTTCTCACTCTGGAATCGAAGATGGGTTAGTTGTTGGTGTCGTTTTCTTCTCCTCTTATTACAGATGCAGTTCACGAAGCAAATGGTTACAGAAAGAAACTCTTCAGTGACTGAGTTCATTCTTATGGGATTAACAGTTAAACAAGGGCTCCAGTTGCCCCTGTTTGTCCTCTTCTTACTAAACTACACAGCGACTGTGGTGGGAAACTTGAGCTTAATGAATCTCATTTGCCTAAATTCACATCTTCACACTCCCATGTACTTTTTCATCTTCAATCTGTCCTGCATTGATTTCTGTTATTCATTTGTTTGTAACCCCAAAATGCTGATGAGTTTTGTTTCAGAGCGGAAAACCATCTCCTATACAGGATGCATGAGTCAGTTGTTTTTCTTCTGCTTTTTTGTCAACTCTGAATGCTATGTGCTGACAGCCATGGCCTACGATCGCTATGTGGCCATCTGTCAGCCCCTCCAGTACACAACTGCCATGTCGCCTAAGATCTGCTTTCTGCTGATGTTTGGTTCTTACTTGATGGGTTTTGCGGGTGCCATGGTCCACACAGGGTTTATGACCAGGCTCAGTTTTTGTAATTCTAACATCATCAACCACTACATGTGTGACATCTTCCCTCTCCTTCAGCTTTCCTGCAGTAGTACTTATGTCAATGAGCTTGTGAGCTCTGCTGTGGTGGGAACAATTATCATTTTATCTAGCCTCATTATCTTAGTCTCATATGCCATGATCCTGTTCAATATCATTCATATGTCATCAGGTAAAGGCTGGTCCAAAGCCTTGGGCACTT
The DNA here is from genome assembly GCF_030254825.1 of Meriones unguiculatus. Lineage (NCBI taxonomy): Eukaryota > Metazoa > Chordata > Mammalia > Rodentia > Muridae > Meriones > Meriones unguiculatus. The sequence continues at coordinate 175,117,024 of NC_083349.1, forward strand.
GTGGGTCTCACATCATAACTGTTAGTCTCTTCTACGGATTTGGGCTGCTTGCTTATGTCAAGCCATCATCTGCTGAGACTGTGGGCCAGGGAAAATTCTTCTCAGTGTTTTACACTCTTGTGGTGCCCATGCTGAATCCTCTCATTTACAGCCTCAGGAACAAGGATGTCAAACTTGCTGTGAAGAGAACCATGAAGAGAGTCACAAGCTGGGGCAACAGTAGGGCTTTTTAGCCCTGCTCCACTGCATTTCTGTCTCCCCTCTTCTTTGTCTTTCTCATTCCATTTCTTCTATTCTGTTTTCTTCTCCTCTTTCTAGAGGCTGGAGAGGGACTTCTACCATAATAGCTTTCCTCCCGCTACTATGAAATGTACCTTTGGTATCTAATTTTTTCCATCAAAGTTGTTTTCAGTTTCATATGGCTCCAAGACATTGGTTATTGCCAGTATCAGATCGAGACCCTGTTCTTTTGTCTTTCTGTTCCTAAAGATAACAATACCTATGGCTTTTTGTTGTGTTCCTCTTCTGTGCAAGGAAATTTATAGATTGTGTTCTTTTTCTTTTTATGTTCTTTTTCTTTCTTTCTTGTACTTCTAAGACAATTTTTATTTTTCTTTTTTGCTTGTTTTGCTTCATGAGACAATGGGAGTTTTATTTTATTTTATTTTTTTCAATGCAGTTTATTCAGGAACCTTGAACAATCCTTGGACCCTGGGGAAAGCCAGCCCACAGCTTAAATAGCCTCTGGGTAGCCAACCCAGGTGTGCCACCTGGGCAATGCAGATAGGTCCACATACATGGAAGCAAGCCAGATCCTCAGCCTTAGCCAAATGTGGAATTGTTCATGACAGAGAGCACTCACCATCGGGAAGGTGGAAGGCGGAAACCAGCTCCATCTTTAAGGCATAGCATTCCGCAGCTCTCTACAGTTCCCCCTTTTTGTTTTAGACGCATCAGGCAAGAGTAGAGGTCTGATCTCTGATATTAGAAATAAATTGGGACTTTGTACCGATGTTCGTTTGGGTGTCATCCACCCAAAGAGCATCAGACCCGTCTGATACCTTTTTCTCAGAGGCGGGACCTGGGGCATCAACCCGCATGCAACCAGACATGCTCTTCTCTGGGTCCAAAGCAGCTGACCCTGAGTGCAGTGCTTAGCCTCGCATCCTGAGCGTAACATTTTAGCTTTTTATGGTATCCAACCATGCTTGGGGAGAATGTCCTGCTTCAATGGCTGTAAAGGCCTGAATGATCATGGCTGCATCACACTGTTGTGAGACTCTAATCTTGCATATATACCACAGGCAAACCAAGGAGACCAACACCAGAAGGCCTGCTAATGCTCCCATGCCCGCCCATTCCTTCAGATGATTCATGGCTGCAGCAATCCATGATGATAATCCTGCGGCTAGTCCTGCGTCCACTCTGGTAGAATTTACTGTGACAATGGCAATGGGAGTTTTATTAACTCAATTAGATGAGATAAAAGATGACAAAATGCAGATATGGCATAGTTGTCAAATTTTAAATTATTTGGCTTCCCCTAAAGGTTTTATTTTATTTTTTTTAATAATTTTAATTTTTTATATTAACCACAGGTTATTTACTTTGTATCTCAGCCATAGTCCCCTCTCTCATTCCCTCCCAAAAGTTTTTTTTTGTAATTCTATACTTTTACTCCTACATCTATAATGTAATCTATAATGAAACATTGTACTTTATTTAAATAATATTTGATTCCTACAAGTCTCCAAGGATATTATCAGCCTATTCCACCACCACAATTATGACAACACAAATAGTCTGATATCTGGTTTTAAATAGAGCTGAAAACGTCACTGTCTTTCTCTGATATAAGGATTCAGCTATGATTTTTTTTAACATGACATACTCACATTCCTGGCCATACAACACAGGGTCATTTATTTCCTCTGATATTTATATATGAAAAAAAATGAAATTCTATGAAAACAATCTATTTACTTCCACTAAAAACCAAACCACAGATACGCTTAAGGTCTAGGGATAAAGTACATATATGCTTTTGTTTGAGTCTAGTCTCAGGGCCAAAAGCAATATGCATATCTATATTGTTATTTATATATGTATCCATTATCTGGCTAAAGAAATAATTACGTGACTTTTTTTCTCTTAACATTTTATATATTTTATTTTTTATTTTTATTAATTACAGTTTATTAACTTTGTATCCCCCCTGTACCTCTCTCCCTCCTCCCCTCCCAATCCCACCCTCCCTCTTCCCCACCCGTGTCCCTCTCCCAGTCCACTGAAAAGGGAGGTCCTCCTCCCCTTTTCTTTTTTAAGGCCACAGAGCTTATGAATCAGAGGCTATAATAATCCCTATTGTACATTGGAAGAAGAAAAGAAAGGACAGATAATTGTAGGGAAAAAAAACAGGCAGACCCCTATGGAGTTGTTTCATAATGATTTCAGAAGTTTGGATTGCGTTGGAAAATAGAGCCAGCCACGATGCATGTTATAGGAGTAATGCAGAGATTTAAGATTGAGTTTAAAAAGCTCATGATCCTATAGTGTGCGCAGTTAAGTGCACGTATTTAAGTGGCACAGGCATAGGAGACAGAGAAATATTTTCATATTCCTTTAAAATTAGTGATCATTTTTCTAGGATGGTGAGACTGAGGAGATGGATTGAGGAAGCTTTCCCAATCAGTCATGTTCTCTTAGCTAAATATATATTTACAGAGCCTAGCTAATGTCACATATTTATTTGTAGAGAAATATGACTGAGCCAGGCAAACACAAAAAAAGTTAATTGTACTGTATCCCATTTTCTTTCGTGTGTATATACAGGACTTGAATCGCTCATAACTCATGGTCCATCATGTACATAGATGGCTTTTGCCGGGGACACCAGGATAAACTTTCAGTTATTCTACTTAGGGTACCAACAACAGGCCAAAGAAACAGGTGAACACAAGTCAAGCTGGAAAAACAATGAGTTTGTTGGGGTTGCTCACAGGAGTCCATTTGAGGGGTTACTGTCAGGAATGTAGGAGACTCAGGTATACTCTGCTAATAGGGCCTGGCCATCACAGACAATGGCTCGCTAAAGCATCATGGCTGACAAGCAGTCATCTCTACATAAAGCCTTGTCATCTTCAGGGACCGTTACTGATAACATATTCTTGAGACAACAGGTTGTGAATATTGTGAGGTTCTTGATTAGACACAGCCTTACCTTTTCTACCAGGACAGACTGTTTCAGTTCTGTGTAAATAATATAGAAAACAGTAGGTATGTGCAGCTGGAGTGAGATTAACCTTTAAACTGTGATTCTTTTATTTATGTATAACATGATATTTGAATAGTTCTAAAACACATGTTTGGAAATATAGAATGAGAAATCCTTACACTAGTTAAATCTTTACATAAATCTGAATAAAATTGCACTAGAGGTAAGAATTTTTATGTATTGCAACATTTATGTGATTACCAAACATGCTTAAAGTTAACTTCTCAAGAATACTCTATATTTTTGTAATTTTTGCTTTATTCCTTACTTCATATGATGAATTAGATTTATGAAAAACAGTTTGAAATCTACTTAAATGTACACATTTTACTAGACATGCAAGATTTCTTAATGATCAGCTGTGTAAAACCCAAACCTAAATGCACTTAATAAAAAGTAAATATTAAATTATAAGTTCAAACTACAAAGTATTGTTCTTTTTTAGTCAATAGCAGAACAATGTGTGGTTCAGTTCTGTGAAGTAAACAGGCTTATTTAGTTATTCATTTATCTATCTATCTGTCTGTCTGTCTATCTCATCTGCGTGTGTGTATGGTGTTCATATGAGTCTGTGGACACATGAGGTTTGAGTGTACATGTGTGTACACATAGATGCCTGAAATTGATATCAGGGTCCTTTTCCATCATAATCTACTTATTTATTGAGTTGTAGTCTTTCAGTTGATTTCAAAGCTCACCAATAAAGTTGGTCGAGATAGCCAGCTTTCTCCAAAGACATCTTTTCTTTACCTTTTGAGTACTTCAATTATGGGCAAATCAAGGTACACACTTGGAAATTATATAGATTCTCAGGTTTGACCTCCAGTCCTTTCTGTTCCTGCCTGATGTGGTTATAACTTATAATTATGATTTTAAATAACATAATAAATATAGAACATCTGTGAGCTCAGTTGTTTTTTATTCCTTTCTCATTCTTTTTACTTTTATTAAAAATGACTCTTTTCTCATATAGTATATACTTATTACAGTCTCTCCTCCCTCAACCCCTCCCAGTTCCTTTCCTTCTCTCTTCCCATCCAGATTCAATCTCTTTATGTCTTTCATTAGAAAAGAAGAGACTTGTAAGAGATAACAACAAAACATAACAAAATAAAATATAATAAGATAAAACAAAAAAACACCACATCAGAGTTGAACAAGGCAAACCAAAAGAAAAAGAGCCCCAAAGAAGTTACAAGACTCAGAGACTCACTCGTTCACTCACTCAGGAGTCCTCCAAAAACACACTAAACTTAAAGCCATAATACATATGCAGAGGATCTTGTGCAGACCTGTACAGATTCTGTGCTGCTTCAACCTCTACATGTTCATTTAAGCTTTGGCCAGCTGATTTGGAGGGCTTTGATCTCCTATTATCCTCCATTCCCTTTGGCTCTTACACTCTTTCTGCTTCCTCTTCTGATGGGTTCCCTGAGCTTGATGGGAGGGATTTGATGGAGACATTCCTTTTAGAGTTGATGGTTCCAAGGTTTCTTTCTTTCTCTGTGTAATTTCTATTTGTTTCCATCTGCAACGCAGAAAACTTCTGTAATGATGGCTGAATAAGGCACTGATCTGTGAGTATAGAAGAATATCATTAGAAGCCATTTTTCTATTTTTGTTACTTTTTAAAAATATTTGGTTTTTCCCTAGGTCTCTGGGCTATGTAGACTCTGGTTCTTGGTCATGAAGCAGTATAGGCAATAGATTCCATGTCAGGGAGTGGGCCTTAAGTCAAATCAGACAGTGGTTGGTTACTTCCACAGCTTTGTACCCCCCATGCCTTAGAATATTTTCCTGAGAGAATAGCATTATAGATGTAAAGTTTTGTGGCAGGGTCGTTTGTGGATTTCCATGGGTCAACAAATCAATGAGATTATATCCCAGACCCAGTACTGGTACAGGAGAAAAGTTCCTGAATGTGTGAAATGAACACCATTTTCATGAGCACTCTGATCAAGAATTAATAAATGGGACCTGGTGAAACTGAAAAGCTTCTGTAAGGCAAAGAGCGACATCACTGAGGTAAAGCAGCAGCTTACAGAATGGAAAAATATTTTTCCAACTCAACAGAGGACTAACATCCAAAATATATAAAGATCCCTAGAAACTGGATATTAAAAAATAAAATAATACAAATTTAAAATGGGGCACAGATTTAAATAAAGAGTTCTCAATAGAGTAAACTCAAATGGCTGAGAAACAAAGAAAATATGAATGTGTTTAGTCATTAGGGAAATGCAAGTCACAACTGCTTTGAAATTCCATCTTATATCTGTCAGAATGGCAAGAACTATAATAGAAATGGCAGCTCATGCTGGTAAGGACGTGGAGCAAAGGAAACCCTATTCTGCTGCTGGTAGGAGTACAAACTTATACATCCACTACAGAATTCAGTATGATGCTTTCTCACAAAGTTAGGAATCAGTCTTCCTCAAGGTCCAGCCATACCAGTTTCGAGCATATACTCAAAGTATGCTCCATTCTACCGCAAGGATACTCGCTCAACCATGTTCGTTGCTGCTCTATCAAAAGTAGTCAGAAATTGGAAACAATTATCCCTTAACATAAGAATAGATTTTTTAAAATGTGGTACATACATTCATAAGGTATCAGCTGCTTAAAAATGGCATCATGAAATTTGCAAGAGAGTGGATAGAACGTGAAAAATTTATCATGATCAAAGTAACCCAGACCCAGAAAGACAAATATGGTATGATTTATAAAACACAAATATGTGTAATATGAATCTTTTTCTGTCATTAAATCAATAAGTTGTTGCCAGATGCCACAGCTTAGAGAGATCTGAAAGGCATTATGCTTAGTGAAAAGCAAAACAAAACAACAACAAAAAACAACTACAATACTCTGTGAGCAGCTCCAGAGGTCACATGTAGTAGGAGTTCATCAATCATCCTCAAGTTAGTCATCCATAGAGATGATGATGAGATCACTGTTGTCAGAGAATAAGATGATGATGTTAGTGGTGAGGATATATAGATTATATCTGGCTGCTGTTTTATATTGGTAGAATAATTTTGTATCTTTATAGTGGTGAGCGTTATTACAATACATAAGTAGGATTGAGTTTTACATATCTATGCAGAGACCCTTGAAAATACACACACACAAACACACACATACACACACAAACACATGCACACACACAGAGAGGGAGAGAGAGTGTTGGGAGAGGGAGGGAGTACCTGAAAGCTGAACAGTATCTGTGGTCTAGTTAACATTATTGTACCAGTGTCAGTTTCTTACTGTTGTTATTGTTTTACACTTGTAATGTCACCGTGGGCAGAAGCTGGATGAGAGGAGTTTGTGTATCACTTTAAAAACTTTATGTGAATCCTTATTTAATAATTTTAAGGACTTGTTTTGATTTTCTCATCTCCTATATGCCCAAGGAGTCGGGACACCACTGCCCAGCCACCCTGGATGTCTTAACCAAATGGTTGCTTTCTCCCCTTCTATTGAATTCTTCCAGGATGTTTTCATGACATCCCACACACATGTGGGCATAGCTTACCCAGTCCTCAAAAACATTCCCTTTCTTTTAGAACTTTTTTAGTGTAATGCAAAGACTATCTCATTCACTAGTTGTAAGCCCCTGTGTGTATGTGTGTGTGTGTTTAGGGCATCGCATTCTTTTAATCTCCTTAAATTTTGCCCTGTATTGAAGGCTGAAGCCTTTCAGACATTTATGTGGACCAGTGAGAGAACTACTTGGTCAAATGAGCATCGACAGATGTTGATTCCTTCCTGTATTCTCCTGCTACGGGACACTGATGCTTCCACTACCTGTAGTTGGCTCACTTATTACAACTAACACAATAAGGGCTATAAGTGAACTCTTCACCACTCAGTTAACTTATTTCACTTTCTTTTCACGCCCACACTGACTTGTGTATAGGAAGTTATTAATGAATGCTTGTTGAGTGGAAGAAGCAATTATAGTAAATAGAAATTTAATGGTGAACCTTAACATACAATTTTGAGGGAAATTTCAATTTCTGTTCATGTGTATACTAAAATTAACAAAGAATCCTCTGGAATATGTTGCTAACAACCTCTGAACACTAAATCTAGCAATGTTATTCAGATAATTTTAAGTTAAAAATTTTTACATTAAAATATAGAGTATATCAATTCTTACTTAAAATATATCAAAATACATGGATATAGTAGATACGGTTATATATACTTATATATACTCATATTTGCTTATATATATATATATGCATATACTTATATCCATGTATTTATGGAAATTGTGAAGTTATGTTTTTTTGAAATGGATGTTCCTAAGATAAATATCAAGTCATTTTACTGATTTAATTTTATTCTATTATGGATAAAGCTTTGTCTGAACAATGCAAGATAATTAAACTATCATGAAGTAAAGGGTCATTCCAATTTTATGTATTTTAAAGTATCAGTGACTAAGAATAAATAACCTGTTTTCATCCCTGATATATGTGTAACTCAACACTAAAGTGCCCATCAAATGATGTATGTATAATGATCATGTGACATCATAGACATTGTAGGTTTATTACTCCACTTATAAAATGCACTGCAATTATTTTATTTAGGGGAAAATAGATGGATCTGAGAACCATCATGTTAAGCAAAATAAGCTAATCATACAAAGACAAGTGTTATATATTTTCTTTTGTATGCGGAATCTATAGAGAAATATTAAAGGGCATAAGTGCGAATTGGTAGTATTAGGGTTGTAAAAGAGAAAAAGGAGTGGAGAGACAGGAAATAGAAAGAGTAGCGTGACATGAATATGAATACATTCAAAATTTATTAGATGCAACTCTTGCTTTGTATAATTAATACATATTAAAATATTTAAAATGAGCATAACAAATAAATTTATTTCAATTGCATACATATTTTTACTAAAACTAATTTACTTCATAGACATTCACTTAGCGAAAATTTTAATGATATTAATTGTATTTACATCTTTTTAAATCTATACCCAGTGGACTAGACAGTCCCTGGAGAAAAGTGGGATTTAAACATAAATTGTTTTTTCCCCCTTCATATTTGATCACCATGGAGTGTTCCTTGGGGGAACCTGTACATGGATTTATAATCAGGTCCAAAAGGACTATAAGCAGGCCATCCTTTATGTAAATGGTGGCTCTGGAGTGACGTTTGTGAATTTCCTTTACTGTTTGGGGGGAAATTACTAGTTAGAAGTGTTATTCACATCTCTGAGTGACTCCTGTGATGTTCGGATTGTGAGACCTGTGCAATCATACTTTTGCTACACTGGATTTTGTGATGACTTTTGGCTACCTCTTGTCATATTTGAATCCACCTCGTAGGCAGTGGAGGTGAGACCTATATAAAGGACTGTTGAGAAACAAGAAAAGGTGAGTTCATTCATTCCCTACTCATGTCTCCAATTCCTTTTTTGGGTAAAAAAAAAGAGAGTAGTTATTACATTGAACAACAACAGCAATCAGTAGTATGGAGCTCACACTCCACTGCTTGTCTGTAGTATTCTTGCTTCCTCTTCAGTTTGATAGCAAGACAAGCATAATAGGTCCAGGTTACACATTAATTACAGTGATACCTTAGCAGGAAGGAGATATTTATTTAAAAAGAATACTGAAGTACCGTGTGCATAAAGAGTTTATATATAATAAGAATACATTTGGGGCATTAAAATATTTGTCATTAATGAAACCCACACCCATATTAATTAGTATTTTCTCTTCCATGTCTTTGTAGACCCATGAAAGTAAATCCTCCATTCCTCTGAGAAGCTAGAATAGAGTAGAAGAAAATGTGAAGAAACACTGAAGAATAAAATTAGATATCATAGAATTAAAAAGATAAATATCAAGATGCTTGGATATCTCTCATACCTGTTATCAGTTGTTAGCTTCACAGAGACTTCCAGTAAGTTCAATGGAAACTGTACCCAGTGTGAGGAATGTATCCGTGGGTCTGATGCCCTACAGGAATTCAGTTTATGGACACCACAGAAGAACTAGGTTACCTAATGGGAAGTAAGGAGCAGATGAAAGGGAGTAAATTTTGTAAACCACATCCCACTACCTAAGTTTATCAGTGGATAGGCTTCAGGCCAGTCACACTACCTAAATATGCTAAGGCAAGCAGAGAGGAATATTACTGTAATACTCAGTTATGAAGATTAAAAAAGGCAGGAGTGACACATTTGCAGGAAAAGAAGAGTGTGATAATATATCCAGGTGACAAATAACTTTTTCTTTTTTTAGTCAATAATATTTTTATGATTATTATTTATTACAATCCATTCAATTTGTCCCAGCTGTGGCCCCCTCCCTTTTCTCTCTCTATGCCCCTCCCTTAGACCACTCCCTTCTATCTGAACTTGGCCTATCAGGTCTCATCAGGACTGGCTGCATTGTCTTCCTCCATTGCCTGGCAAGACTGCACCCCACAAGGGGAGGTAATCAAAGAGCAGCCACTGAGTTCATGCCAAAGACAGCTCCTGCTCCCATTACTAGGTAACCCACTTGGAGACTGAGTATATAGCTACATCTGAGCAGGGGTTTTAGGTCCTCTCCATGCATGGTCCTTGGTTGGGATATTAGTCTCTGCAGGGCCTGCTAGGCCCAGCTTTGTTTTGTTTTTTTCTGTTGGACTCCAATGATCAAAGTATTCAAGCAGAAGCTGAGACTCATAGCCAAACTTTGGACAGAATGCATGGAATTTTATGAAAGAAGGGAATGATAGAAAGACCTGGAGGGACAGGAGCTTCAAAAAGAGACCAATAGAGCCAAAAGATAACTTTTTCAATTTTGCCAAATTCTTCTGCTGTTGAAAGCTTAGAAATTAGAGCTGTTTGGTTCAATAATACAATTTTCTTCTCTCCTAGATTTTCAGTGATAAGCATGCTGGCCAGAAATGGCTCCTTTGTGACTGAGTTTGTCCTTGCTGGTTTGACAGATCGTCCGGAGCTCCAGCTGCCCCTCTTTTGCCTGTTTCTAATGATCTACATTGTCACAGTGTTGGGAAACTGTGGCCTGATCACCCTGATTGGTCTCAATCCTCACCTTCACACCCCCATGTACTATTTCCTCTTTAATCTCTCCTTCATCGATCTCTGCTACTCTTCTGTCTTCAGTCCCAAAATGCTGATGACCTTCATCTCTGAGAGGAATTCCATCTCTTATGTGGGGTGCATGACTCAGCTGTTCCTTTTTCTCTTCTTTGTCATCTCTGAATGCTACATGTTGACCTCAATGGCCTATGATCGCTATGTGGCCATCTGTAATCCACTGCTGTATAAGGTTACCATGTCCCCTCAGGTCTGTTCTGTGATATCTTTCTCCGCTTATGGGATGGGGTTTGCTGGAGCCTCTGCCCACACAGGCTGCATGCTCAGACTGACCTTCTGCAATGCTAATGTCATTAACCATTACTTGTGTGACATTCTCCCTCTCCTCCAACTTTCTTGTACCAGCACTTACGTCAATGAGGTTGTAGTTCTCATAGTTGTGGGTATTAATATCACAGTTCCCAGCTTTACAATCCTCATTTCCTATGTTTTCATCCTTGCCAACATTCTAAACATCAAGTCCACACAAGGAAGATCAAAAGCGTTCAGTACATGTAGCTCTCACATCATGGCAATTTCTCTTTTCTTTGGATCAGCTGCATTCATGTATCTTAAATATTCTTCTGGATCTATGGAACAAGGAAAAATATCTTCAGTTTTCTACACTAATGTTGGACCCATGCTTAATCCACTGATTTACAGTTTGAGAAACAAGGATGTCAAGGTGGCCTTAAGGAAATCATTGAGTAAGTTTCAGAGAAAAGACAGATTTTAATGAGAAACAATAGTGCACTAAGAAATTGGAGGAACATAAATTTTGTTAGTGCTTTCAATGAGGAGCTTTTGTTTATCAATGTAACTTTACCTATCATTACATGTGTAGTTTGATAAACTTCTTTTACAATATATTGATAATTTTATTTTTGTTTCTGTAACTTCAACATACCTAAGAGGTGTTCCTAGTAATTTATAATATATTTATGAAGCAATTTTCATTATTGGTCCATACTCTGGCTCCTAGGCTCTTCTCACCTCAAAAAGCAAAGTGAATTTTATAGTACAAAACATTAAAACCTTCCACAACTAAAACAAAAAATGACAAATTATAGGTGATTTCTCACTTTGTAGTAGAATCAAGGTTGCTGGATGGGACGCTGGTTGGAAGACAACAAGAAGAAGGCTAATCATGTCCATGGTTTCAATCAGCAATATTACATTCGAGTCCATTGAGCCACATAATGATTCCGGTTAATTATTTCATATCTTAAATTAATAAAGTAAATTTTATATGTTCATATTACAAAGAAGTAACAATTATGGTTTTATTTATTTTTTATTAACAATGATGAATGGGCTATTTTATTAAATTTAATCACTGCAGAGTGGACATCTATGTGATAGTATTGTTACAAACAAAATGTGTAATACTTTTTATATTACAAATAAAATCAGAAAAACTCATTTGCATACATGATATGTAATTAATAAAGACATAGTTGTTAACAAGTAGGCACAAGGCCTGATGAATTGTGCTTCAGAACAATTACATATTTTCATTAGTAATTTTCAATACATTTTATTTGAAGTAATATTCAGTAAGAATAAAAATGGACTTGTATCTTCTCAAGTACTTTAAATTTTGGATGAATTTTATAGATGTTTAAAGTTTGTAAGTGTGTTTGAAGACTAGAGGTCCTCCTTCAGGTGTTACTTTAATCTTTCCACGTTGTTCAAAGCAGTTTACCTTCACTGTGGGTAAGCCAGGATAGCTGGGATGTGAGTTTCTATGGACTGTCCTGCCTCTACATCCCACATATACACTGGGATTAAAGATGCTTGAGTTCCACTCATAAGTGGATATTAGACATATAGGATAAACATAGTAAAATCTGTACACCTAAAGAAGCTAATCAAGAAGGAGGACTCTGGGTAAGATGATCAATTCTCATTCAGAAAGGCAAAGAGGATGGACATCAGAGGAGGGAGAAAACAGGAAACAGGACAGGAGCCTACCACAGAAGACTTCGGAAAGACTCTGTCCTGCAGGGTATCAAAGCAGATGCTGAGACTTATAGCCGAACTTGGGACAGAGTACAAGGAATCTTAAGAAAGAAGGGGGAGGCAGTAAGTTGTGGAGAGGACAGGAGCTCCACAAAGAGAGCAACAGAACCAAATATTCTGGGCAGGGTCTTTTCTGAGACTGATACTTCAGCCAAGGACCATTCATGGACATAACCTAGAACCCCTTTACAGATATAGCTCATGGCAGTTCAGTGTCCAAGTGGGCTCCCTAGTAATGGGAACAGGGACTGTCTCTGACATGAACTGATTGGCCTGCTCTTTGATCACCTCCCTCTCAAGGGGGAGCAGCCTTCACAGGCCACAGAGGAAGACAATACAGCCACTCCTGATGAGACCTGATAGACTAAGATCAGCAGGAAGGAGGAGGACCTCCCTTATCAGTGGACTGGGGGAGGGGCACGGGTGGGAAAGAGGGAGGGAGGAGGGGATTAGGAGAGGAAGAGGGAGAGACCTACAAATGGGATATCAAGTGAATAAACCATACTTAATAAAAATAAATAAAATTTAAAAAAGATATATGAGGTCAGTAGTTTAGCTTTCTATTGGCTCAGAAGATACAACGTAGGTAATCAGGCTGAGGTGACAATCAGTTTGACTTACCGGGCCATCTCCCCATCTTCATACTTGAATACTTCTATTAATATGCTGCATAATTAATATGTCTTATTCTCTGATTTTTGCTGTGAAACATAATCCTTAAATATTTAAAAGACTTTACAAAATGTTATGACGATTGCAATTGTCTTAAAAGAGAATATTGCAGAAGATTTTACACAGTAAAATCTGTGTTTACAGGTGGTTAGGCCTTAATAATCTAGCACTAATGTTTCAACTATAATAGTGGATATGCGGCTCATTTAGTCAGCTTGCTATCGAACACTATTGAGAGCCCAGGGCCTCCTAGTGTAGTTAGGTATCTAACGTTTTAATTTTGGGCATCTTCAGCTGCATGTTTTAGTTTTTGTCTCTTCTAGTTTGTCTTCTCCAGGTGCTAAATAAATACTCAGTATGTGGACTAAAGACGACCAGTGTGCCACCAAAGCTTTGCTATTCTCTAGTCCTTTTTCTGAATTTAATTTGAATATTTTATTGATTTTTACAAGTTTATTCAAAATTCATTCTTTGCTATTTAAATTGCTAATTACATTTAGCTTCCTATGTATTTTCTAACCTGATACTTCAGTACTAGAATTACTAGAATTGATTTAGATTCATAAAAAAGTGTTAAATTTAGTAGAAGAGTGGCAGATAAATTTCATGTGCATTTCCCGTTATCATATCTTAGTGTATATATTTGTAATAATTAATGAAGCAATATTACTATATTACTAAAGTATCTGCATTATTCAGACTTGTTCTGTTATTCATTTATTTATCTATTTATTTACTTTTGACAAGAACTTTCTCTGGTGCCTATTCTGCTCTGAACTCATGATCTTCCTTCCTCCCTAGCACTGAACTATAGGCATACATACAGGCATACATTTCCACCAGGCTTGGAAAGTTTTTGGATTTTAATCTCATAGTCCTTATCTGTTTCAGGCTCACACTTAGAATATCACATTCAGTTCACTGTGGTGAATTTTCTTTAGGTTTACTATTTTTCATTTGTTTGTTTGGTTGGTTGGTTTGGGGCTTGAACGCAGATTTCTGAGTGCTGGGATTACAGACTTGTACCTGGCTCTCATTGTGTTCTTTGTCAGTTACTGAACTCTGCATATTAAAGATGAACTGGAAAGCTTTGAGGAACCCTGAAGACAAGGTTCTGTGGAAGGCTACAATTGTGGCTGGTGTTGTTGGTGTTTAATTGGGGAGGCAAACAAGGTACTGTAATTAATTTTCAGTTAGCAAAAAACTGAATTTCATTATAAGATTATTAAGTCATAGAGTTTTACTTATATTCGTGATCATTCACTCTCCCCATCCACCATTCTATGCTCTCTCACGTCTCTTTTTCCCCCATTCCCTAAATACTTTCTTAAACTTTAGTGTCACGTATGTATTTATACATGCCAATATATTATATTCACATAGTTATAATTAATTACTGATCATATGAATGATAATGTGATGTTTTGTCATTGTTCCTCTCACCACCCTTTGTTGTTACCTTCTCTCTGATTTTAAACTCCTGTCTCTCCTGTCATGTTTCCTTATTTAATTTAATATTTTATTATATTTAACATATAATGAATATTTATATTTAAAAATCTAGATTCTGCAAATAAGAGAAAAATATGATATTTTTCTGATTCTGGCTTCAATAATGTAAAGCAGCTATTTGCAGTTTCATCCTTATTCCTTCACATGACATAATTTAATTCTTCGTCATGACTGAATAAACTGTCATATTTGTGCATGTCACAGTTTAATTTTTTATAATATGTATCTGAACAAGTTTTATTTTTATTATTGTAAATTTTGAAGTTATTAACAAGACAATATATTTCATTATGACATTTTGATAAATTTATATATATAGTTAAACTTTGGTTTTAATCACTGCTGTTACCTTCTTTTGACAAGTCTCCCAAACCACTGCTTTATTCTTTACATAAAGACCTGATCAATTTTTCTTTGCTTTCATTAAATCCAGATTTTTGATATTTGCTTTCATTCCTCAGACGCGCTTCTTTTTCTTATATTCTTTGCTTGGCATATATTAATAGAAAATACTGGTGAGAGTCACATAGACAGTTTCACTCATAAAGGTAATAATTCCAATACTTACACTTCTTCTTCTCTTTCTTTTCTCCCTCCTTTGCTCAGATAGGCTTGCTTTTCTTTCACATGGTACAAATATGTGAATTATATGATCTAGAAACTGAAACTTATAGAAAAGATGTAATATTTCTCTCTCCAGGTCTTGCTTTGCTTGCTGTGATAACTTTAGTTATTCACTTCCTGTAAATAGCACAACTTTGTTCTACTTTATGGTTGAATAACTCATATATATATATATATAATTTGTGATATATTATAATGTGATCATCATATATCATATATATAATATATATATCATAAATTATAGGTAAGACAAGAGATGGCACGCTCAATTGGTTCTGACTATCCTGCATATATCTGGCTGACTCCAGTCTTTGAGGACCCAGTAATAAGAAGTTCCTCCAGACATCATCTTGGGTTTGATTACATGACATACACTAAAAAACAGATGAAGGGTTGAAGCAGATCTTTGAGACCTGACATCAGAAAGATGTATGCAGCATGGCAAGAATTAGCTGAACTTGTGCTCTCCTGTCTCGAGCACCTAGAAGATGCCTGTTGATCTGTCTTCACTTCAGTAGCTTCTTTCCTTTGTGCACCCCGGCCCTCTGCTGGCCGTGATTAAATCTGAAGTGTGTAGGCTGAGCAGATTCTACTTTTCTGAAGTTCCCACTTCTTAGACCTGATTTGACTAACGTTCTAGTTTGGAGGTGTTTCACAAGAGAAATGGGGTTTGGGGAGGCAAACACAGCATTGAGATCTGTGCAAATGATGTATTCTTATTTTTAAAACTTACATAGTGTTAGTTGTTTATCTGGAAAGACGCCACTGTGGATGCCAGTCAGTTTTCTGGAGCTTCCGTGTTCTCTAATTTATAGTAGTGAAATCCATGGCAGAC